>NC_138162.1:76989205-77589205 GCF_964165515.1 Mesoplodon bidens | reverse complement strand
ATCTCTCTCCAGGTATTTATTTTAGTTTATGGCAATGAAGTTTTTTTCTCCCTGAATAGCCTGTTTCTTCCTAGTTCCATTTTTATTTGTTCGTTTTGATTACTGGAGGCTTTCCTAACCTGTCTGGCAATCTTGGTTGTCTGCTTGGGTTGGGGGGGGTTAGTAAAAATGCTGATTGGTATCTCTTAGGGCAAGGGTAGAGCTTATTAACTTCGAGCATCCCTCTAAGGTGATCTAAGTAGGCCTTCTGGGGGCCTTTGGTGCTAGTATCCTAGAGTCATTCCTCTTAGGCTGGCCAGATCTCTGTACCCCTACCCTTCCACCTCCAAGAAGAGGTTTAAAATCCTCCTCCTGTAGGTAAATGTCTGGTCACCAATGTTCTGGAGGAACAGTGGGGAGAGGCTCAAGGTCCCTGTTAAGCACTCAGTACACTGACAGTTACTTATTTCCCTATTATTGACATGGTTCCCATTCTTACTTTAAAGAAAAAAGGAATTTGTTTACTGGATGAGTTACAAATCTTTCTCCATGAAGAGACAGCCTGATAGAAATCACTGTTGTAGAGCTCAGGGTGCTGAGATAGAGGAAGGAGGGCTAGGCTTACAGTGTGTCTAGTGGACATCTCTCCTGAATTGTCTCTCTTCAGCTTCACTGACAACCTTAAAAATCCGATGCTAGAGGTTTCTTGTATGACTAAGCGCTTCATTTTTTATAAACTGTAAGCGCATGTCTTATGCTCTTAAAGTGCTACGCCCACTTGTTTATTGTGAGCAGGTGAGGTGCATCAAATCTATTTACTATTGATGTGTCTCAGATTAATAAAGGGTTTGACTCACAGAATCTTATTTCCTCGGCATGAGCCAGGGACCCCTCTTATTTCCCAGAAGCAATATTTCCCCACCACTAACTCTGGGCTCTGAAACACAGCTTTATGAAGAAGAATCTGAAAAATAACCAAACCTAATATGACTCTATGCCGAGAGTCACTAACCACAAAAATATCTTTGGTAACTACAGGCCTCCAGTAACACCTCTGGCATATAGGATGAGGAATGAGGCCACAGTGGGTTTGCTTGTTTTCATTCAAAACTCAAATGTTGGGCCTCAACTTACTGCCTTCCAAGCATCACCCAGGCTTGAAAGATGAGAAGGTGGAGAAAGAAGGAAAGAGGGTTCCAGACCAGAAGGTATTGTCAGAGATAGGACGAAACCCCAACTGGGGTGACTTAGGAGATGGATGAGAGCCAAAGGCACCGAGTAAGGACAATGAGATGATGAGAATAAAAACAGCAACCAAGTTATCAGCACTATCTCCAATGTCCATCCAACCTCCCAGCAAAGCATCATGATTCCCTCAATACACATACAAAAGCAGAGGGTCCCAGAAACCCAGCGTGACAAAGTCTGGCTCCCTCCAGAGTGTGGCTGCCTTCTGTTATGCCAGGCTGCCTCTCAATTCATGCCATGCTGCTCACTCATCCAGCCAGTCAGCCATCTACTGCCTACAAACTGCTAAGCCGTATGCTGAGAACAGCAAAAAATATTTGTCACTAAGTGGTAGAGATCCCTACATTCTTTTAAGGTCCATTTACTTTATGAAAATCTTGTTTATAGGACTGCTAGCACCACTCCAGTTCTTCGATGCTACTTTTGAATGTGAGTCTTTCCTACGTGGGTTAATAGAGGCTAAGCCTTCCTGACGTAAACATCAGTTCACAAGTGAGGTCAAGGAAGCTCTCCTTCAGACGGAGAGAATCTGCCACCCAAACCTGTCAAGAGCAGGAGTAAACATCTCCCTAGTGTAATGTAAGAAGTGTTCCAGGGATCCAAAGGAGTGCTTAGTGCCCTTAGCTGCTATTTAGATTCATAACCACCTGTCGCCAATGGGGGAAATGCCAAGAAAGAATCTTGCCCCTTATAATGGCAGCCATGCTATTACAGCCTACTATGCATTGAGGTATATGGACAGGGGTAACATTTCAGACAGGTCATGGGTGAAACTTCTTTTTTTTTTTTAAACATCTTTATTGGAGTATAATTGCTTTACAATGGTGTGTTAGTTTCTGCTTTGTAACAAAGTCAGTCAGTTATACATATACATATGTTCCCACATCTCTTCCCTCTTGCATCTCCCTCCCTCCCACCCTCCCTATCCCACCCCTCTAGGTGGACACAAAGCACCAAGCTGATCTCCCTGTACTATGCAGCTGCTTCCCACTAGCTATTTTACATTTGATAGTGTATATATGTCCATGCCACTCTCTCACTTCGTCCCAGCTTACCCTTCCCCCTCCCCATATCCTCAAGTCCATGCTCTAACAGGTCTTTGTCTTTATTCCCGTCTTGCCCCTAGGTTCTTCATGACCATTTTTTTTTTATATTCCATATATATATATGTGTTAGCACACGGTATTTGTTTTTCTCTTTCTGACTTATTTCACTCTGTATGACAGACCCTAGGTCCATCCACCTCACTACAAATAACTCAATTTCATTTCTTTTTATGGCTGAATAATATTCCATTGTATACATATGCCACATCTTCTTTATCCATTCATCTCTTGATGGACACTTAGGTTGCTTCCATGTTCTGGCTATTGTAAATAGAGCTGTAATGAACATTTTGGTACATGAGTCTTTTTGAATTATGGTTTTCTCAGGGTATATGCCCAGTAGTAGGATTGCTGGGTCATATGGTAGTTCTATTTTCAGTTTTTAAGGAACCTCCATACTGTTCTCCATTGTGGCTGTACCAATTCACATTCCCACCAGCAGTGCAAGAGTGTTCCCTTTTCTCCACACCCTCTCCAGCATTTATTGTTTCTAGATTTTTTGATGATGGCCATTCTGACTGGTGTGAGATGATACCTCATCGTAGTTTTGATTTTCATTTCTCTAATGATTAGTGATGTTGAGCATCCTTTCATGTGTTTGTTGGCAATCTGTATACCTTCTTTGGAGAACTGTCTGTTTAGGTCTTCTGCCCATTTTTGGATTGGGTTGTTTGTTTTTTTGATATTGAGCTGAATGAGTTGCTTGTAAATTTTGGAGATTAATCCTTTGTCAGTTGCTTCATTGGCAAATTTTTTCTCCCATTCTGAGGGTTGTCTTTTCATCTTGTTTATGGTTTCCTTTGCTGTGCAAAAGCCTTTAAGCTTCATTAGGTCCCATTTGTTTATTTTTGTTTTTATTTCCATTTCTCTAGGAGGTGGGTCAAAAAGGATCTTGCTGTGATTTATGTCATAGAGTGTTCTGCCTATGTTTTCCTTTAAGAGTTTTATAGTGTCTGGCCTTACATTTATGTCTTCAATCCATTTTGAGTTTATTTTTGTGTATGGTGTTAGGGAGTGTTCTAATTTCATTCTTTTACATGTAGCTGTCCGGTTTTCCCAGCACCACTTACTGAAGAGGCTGTCTTTTCTCCACTGTATATTCTTGCCTCCTTTATCAAAGGTAAGGTGCCCATATGTGTGTGGGTTTTTCTCTGGGCTTTCTATCCTGTTCCATTGATCTATATTTCTGTTTTTGTGCCAGCACCATAGTGTCTTGATTACTGTAGCTTTGTAGTATAGTCTGAAGCCCGGGAGCCTGATTCCTCCAGCTCCGTTTTTCTTTCTCAAGATTGCTTTGGCTATTTGGGGTCTTTTGTGTTTCCATACAAATTGTAAAATTTTTTGTTCTAGTTCTGTGAAAAATGCCAGTGGTAGTTTGATAGGGATTGCATTGAATCTGTAGATTGCTTTGGGTAGTACAGTCATTTTCACAACGTTGATTCTTCCAATCCAAGAACATGGTATATCTCTCTATCTATTTGTATCACCTTTAATTTCTTTCATCAGTGTCTTATAATTTTCTGCATACAGGTCTTTTGTCTCCTTAAGTAGGTTTATTCCTAGATATTTTATTCTTTTTGTTGCAATGGTAAATGGGAGTGTTTTCTTAATTTCACTTTCAGATTTTTCATCATTAGTTTATAGGAATGCAAGAGATTTCTGTGCATTAATTTTGTATCCTGCTACTTTACCAAATTCATTGATTAGCTCTAGTAGTTTTCTGGTAGCATCTTGGTTGAAACTTCTTAAACATTAAGAATTTAAATTTCTTAGCCACATCCCTTCCCATGTAAACCCTTCCCAATGAATTTAGGGAAACATTTAGATCTTTACTATGATGGGGTTTTTTAACTTTTATTTGCATTTATTTTTTTACAGCATTTATTCCTGGGCCATCAGTTTTTGCTTCTTCAGTTTTTTTCTGGGATATCTTTTTCTTCTGTGCAACCTCCTGTTCCGGTTTAGGAACAATCTGTTCTTTTTCAGTAAGGATCATCTCAATGTGGCAGGGAGAGCTCATGTATGGGTTGATTTGACCATGAGCTCTGTAAGTCCTGTGCCACATCTCAGGGGCTTTGTTCACCTGTGTGTGAACCTGTATGTGCTCAGTGGCCAGAGAGTCCTACGTCTAAGCCGTTAACTTCAGCATTACTCTCTGCATTTTTGAGCATGTGCCGTAAAAATTCAGAACTCTTTTTGGGCCACTGACCCTGCGTCCAGCCCTACTGTTTGGCCTGGGCACACCTACCAACTCCACCATTGTAACAATGGAACGGCACACATTGCTTCTGTGAAGTGACATCCTTCAGATACTTGGTGCTTTTTAGATGCAGTTTCACAAATATTCTTGAAGTGAACACAAAGATTTGAACCTCTTGACTTGCATGATTTTGTGGGGTTTTCTGGGTCAAGTGAATAGCAAACCATTTTTAGAGGTCACCTCAGGCCGCTTACTTGAAAAGGATACCATGCTTCTTCTTTTTTTTTTTTTTTTTTGCGGTACGCGGGCCTCTCACTGTTGTGGCTCTCCCATTGCGGAGCACAGGCTCCGGACGTGCAGGCTCAGTGGCCATGGCTCATGGGCCCAGCCGCTCCGCGGCATGTGGGATCCTCCCAGACCGGGGCACGAACCCGTGTCCCCTGCATCGGCAGGCGGACTCTCAACCACTGCGCCACCAGGGAAGCCCCATGATGCTTCTTGAAGCTCTCACCTACCAATCCTGTTTGCTAAGCTCCAGCTACACCGGTCTCTTCCTTGAATTCCCAAGTAGGGTTTGCAGGTGTGGTTACACTTCCTGGAATGCTCTCCCCCAACTCTTTCCAGAGTTGTTCCTTTTTTTTTTTTTTAATGGCTTTCTTCAGAATCTTTTTTTAAAAAATTAAGTATAGTTAATTTACAATATTGTGTTAGTTTCAGGTGTACAGCACAGTGATTCGATTATATATATATAAGATTGTACAGAAAAACTCGGACGAAATTTTTGGCCAACCCAATATATATTTTTTTCAATACTTTTCCATTATAGGTTATTACAAGATACTGAAGATAGTTCCCTGTGCTCTACAGTAAATCCTTGCTGTTTTATATATGGTAGTGTGTATCTGTTAATCCCATACTCCTAATTTATCCCTCCCCCACCTCCTTTCCCCTTTTGTAACTATATATTTGTTTTCTATGTTATGAGGCTGTTTCTGTTTTGTAAATAAGTTCATTTATATCATATTCTAGATTCCACATATAGGTGATATCACATGATATTTGTCTTTCTCTGTCTGACTTCATTTAGTATGATAATCTCTAGGTCCATCCATGTTGCTGCAAATGGCATTATTTCATTCTTTTTTTTTATTGGAGTAGAGTTGCTTTACAATGTTGTGTTAGTTTCTGCTGTACAGCAAAGTGAATCAGTTATACATATACGTATATCCACTCTTTTTTGGATTTCTTTCCCATTTAGGTCACCACAGAGCACTGAGTAGAGTTCCCTGTGGTATATGGTAGGTTCTCATTGGTTATCTATTTTATACATAGTGTCAATTGTGTATATATGTCAATCCCAATCTCCCAGTTCATCCCACTACCCCTCCCACCTCGGTATCCATACGTTTGTTCTCTACATCTGTGTCTCTATTTCTGTTTTGCAAATAAGTTCATCTGTACCATTTTTCTATATTCCACATATAAGCGATATTATATGATATTTGTTTTTCTCTTTCTGACTTACTTCACTCTGTATGACAGTCTCTAGGTCAATCCATGTCTCTGCAAATGGCACCATTTCGTTCCTTTTTATAGCTGAGTAATATTCCATTGTGTGTATGTATGTGTATATATATATATATATATATATATATATATATATATATCCCATATATTTATCCATTCTGTGTCAGTGGACTCTTAGGTTGCTTCCATGTCTTGACTATTGTAAATAGTGCTGCTGTGGACACTGGGGTGCATGTACCTTTTTGAATTAGAGTTTTCATCTTTTCTGGATATATGCCCAGGAGTGGGATTCCTGGATCATTTATGGTAGTTCTATTTTTAGTTTGTAAATGAATGTCCATACTGTTCTCCATAGTGGCTGTATCAATTTACATTCCCACCAACAGAGCAAGAGCATTCCCTTTTCTCCACACACTCTCCAGAATTTATTGTTTGTACATTTTTTGATGATGGCCATCTGACCAGGGTGAGATGATCAAAACTCACTGTAGTTTTGATTTGCATTTCTCTAATAATTAGTGATGTGAAGCATCTTTTCAAGTGCCTGTTGGCCATCTGTATGTCGTCTCTGGAGAAATGTCTGTTTAGGTCTTCTGCCCATTTTTGATTAGGTTATGTTTCTTTTGATATAGAGCTGTGTGAACTGTTTGTATATTTTGTAAATTAAGCCCTGTCAGTCACGTCATTTGCAAATATTTTCTCCCCAGGGTTACTCCTTCTTATCTCTAAGCTCAGTTTGAATGTCACCTTCTAAGTGAGCCTCTAGTTCAACCATAGTAACTACAGCGAGCTCTTTCTGTAATCCTCCTGCTCAGTCCCTTCTTTCCATCACAGTATTTATTACAAATTAAAACAACTTTTGTTTATTTTTCTGTTACCTTTTGAGCTGATGTCCTTGCATTACTGTGAGCTCTGTGAAGGCATGGGGGTATCTGCCTTGGATGCCATTGTGTGCCCTGCCCTCTGTATAGTGCCTGACAAAAGTAGAAGTTCAATACATATGTGACGAGTAAATGAAAGTCAAATTACACACACGCAATCATACTGTACATTCTAACATTGAATTGGAATTTCCTGAAGTCTTAAAATTCTAGGTAGATGCATTTCTATACAGAGGAATTTTGTTTCTGCCTTCTAGTAGACCCTCAGCAGGATAACTTCTAGTTATGAGAATTCTATGGGATAATGCTTAATGATTTCCTTGTAAGCAAGTGTCACTTACTGATATGTATATATTTTTCATGTATGACAGACTAGGTGTTGTTTCAAATGACCCACACTGGAGAATTTGTTCTGAATTCCTAAACTGCCAAAAAGGCGGACCACAGTGTCATATGGTTCTTTCCTCATCACTTGTCAAAGAGTTAATCCTTGTAGGTGTTTTAACTCTTGATTTAACAAACAGTGAGTGTTTGTTAGAAAACTGTATTACCTACAGCCTGCTTCCTGAAATGGAAAATTAAAGTATTTCAGCTACAATACCACAGTTTTGCTTAGATTCTGGGATACAAACTATCCATGCAAATTAGTACAAACCTGCAGCTTCAAAGAATTGAGGCTGGACTCAACAAAACAGAGTTTCCTTAAAATTCTCATAAAATTTAGAATTTGGAGCCACTGGTCTGGTACAGTATATTTTCAGGAACGTACTGTTTTGTGCCATTGCTAAGCAACAGGTGACCTTGTCGTTTCTTTAGTTTGTTCTGCTGTGATTCTCTTCATATTCCTCTATTTTGTCTTGCTTTGCCTCTTTCTCTGGGACCTTTTTTTCCCACTACTGCTTTGGTGTCAGTGTCTTCTAGAGCTCTGCCCTCACCTCCCTTCTTCCTCTGTACTTTCTCATTAAGCCATCTGGCCGCACACACTTTCATGGCTTCAATCCCCACTTGGATGCTAATAGGACCCAATTCTCCATCTTCAGCCTGAGAATCTCCCCTTAAGCCCCAGATCTATATTCCCACCAGCCTACTGAATACATTGCCCTGAATTTGCTGCAAGCAACTCAGATTTGCCATTGTGGCCAAAAAGCACATGAAAAGATGCTTAACATCACTAATTATTAGAGAAATGCAAATCAAAACTACAATGAGGTATCACCTCACACCGGTTAGAATGGGCAGCATCAGAAAATCTACAAACAACAAGTGCTGGAGAGGGTGTGGGGAAAAGGGAACCCTCTTGCACTGTTGGTGGGAATGTAGATTGATACAGCCACTATGGAGAACAGTATGGAGGTTCCTTAAAAAACTAAAAATAGAATTACCATATGACCCAGCAATCCCACTACTGGGCATATACCCGGAGAAAACCATAACTCAAAAAGATACATGCACCCTAATGTTCATTGCAGCACTATTTACAATAGCCAGGACATGGAAGCAACCTAAACGTCCATTGACAGAGGAATGGATAAAGTAGATGTGGTATATATAGACAATGGAATATTACTCAGCCATAAAAAAGAATGAAATAATGTCATTTGCAGCAACATGGATGGACCTAGACATTGTCATACTGAGTGAAGTAGGCCAGACAAAGGCAAATATCATATGACATCACTTATATGTGGAATGTAAGAAAAATGGTACAAATGAACGTATTTATAAAACAGAAATAGAGTCACAGATGTAGAAAACAAACTTATGGTTACCTGGGGATAAGGTTGGGGGAGGGATAAATTGGGAGACTGGGACTGACATATACACAGTACTATATATAAAATAGGTAACTAATAAGGACCTACTGTATAGCACAGGGAACTCTACTCAATACTCTGTAATGACCTATACGGGAAAAGAATCTAAAAAAGAGTGGATATATGTATATGTATAACTGATTCGCTTTGCTGTACAGCAGAAACTAACACAACATTTTAAATCAACTATACTCCAATAAAAATTAAAAAGATAAAAAAACATCAAACTCACTAACAATCACTCACCTTCAAAGAAATTCCTGCTCCTCCTCCTGTGAAAGATATCATCACTCACCAGCTGCTCAAGCCAGAAACCTGGGGATCACCCTCCACTTATCCATCTTCTTTACCCCCATATCTTATTGTACTCCAAATACTTTCAATTTTACTTGCTAGATATTTCTTGGCTTACCTCCAGTATCCTATGTTCTCATCTTTGGTTCAGGCTCTCATAGAATAAAAAAGTAAATGCTTTTATACTTTTAGATGAGCACTGCTCTAAACATTTGTATAAATTTACATTTAATCCTGCACAGCTAGCTCATCAGTTGTTATTCTTACAATTCCATTTTCAGTTGAAGAGAATGAGGCACAGAGAAGTTGAGTAACTTGCCAAAGCTAGTAAACAACAGAGTTGGAACTTGAATGCAGGAATTTGCGTGAGTAACCACAGGATCTGTGGCCTCCGTAGTCTAGCCTGGAATCCTGCAATTGTCTCCTAGCTGCTCCTGCTGCCTCTTCTTTCTCGTTCTAAGACCTTTCACATAGCCACCCAAAGGATCCCTCAATAATGCAAATTGGATTAAACTTGCTTCACCCATTCAGTGGTTCCTCATCTCCTGGAAGGTGAAGTCCAAACTTCTTGGCATGACCTGCATTGTCCTTCACAATTTTTGTCCAGCTTAACTCTCTGAGACCTATCCCTGGAATTCAGTCATACACATAATCTAGGGGCTGATCTTCCCCTCTGTAATGTCCTCCCCAAGCCCACTCCCAACCCCTTATCGTCCTGGTAAACACCACTCCAGCCTTAAAGATTCAAATATCACCCCTTCCTTATTTCCTTTTCTGAAAAATAAAGTTTTCATTCCTTTGACTTCCCTTATCACCTGTATTAATCAATAGCAAGTGTCTCGTTGCAATATCATTATTTGTTAGTAGCCACTTCTCTAACCTGGACTGCGAGATTCTTGAGGGAGGGACAATGTTACACACTACTTTATGTGCCAGACATCCTTGGTGACTGTACAGTTCCTGGCACATAGTAGGTGTTCATCAAACACTTAGCTATGGTTTAAGTGGTAAGAAACTTGGATCTGAGAGTATGGAAAGCAATAGCTTAAACAGTAGAGTAGAATCTGCCCAAGGAATTTTATCTGAATAATTCCTAGAAATGTCCAATTATTAATCTAATACTTGATTCTCTGCTACCAAATTCACTCATTTAATAGACATTTCTTGAGTGCCTATTATATGTCAGTACCATGCTAAGATGAAGGCAACACAAAGAAAAACAAGGCACAGTGTCTATTTATGATAAGAACAAGTACTTTCAGGGGCTTAGTCTAAGCGTGGGGAACTCAAAAAATAACAGGCAGTATCCATGCAGTGTGACAGGAGCCATGGACAGGGAGACACAGTGGGCTGTGAGAGCACAGAGAAGAGGCACCAAACCCAGTGTGGTGGGGTGAGAGGAAGCTTCTTGAATGGTGGCGAGATCTTCAAGTGAAGAAGGGCAGGGCACTAAAATTCCAGAGAACAAAGAAAGCACTGACTTTTCTGAGCTCTGATGTAACTCGATTTTGCCAAATAGATAAGAAAGAGACAGAAGAAGAAGGGCTTCGTATGTCATGCTAAGGACCTTTGGCTTTCTCCTGAAAGTTGCGAGGTGTTGTGAAGGGTTTTAAACAAGGCAGTAACATAACTGATATGTGTATTTAGAAAAATCACCCCAGCAGTGGGAAGCAGGGGGACAAAAAGTTGTTCAGTAATCTAAGTAAGAGAGAATGAGATTCTGGCTGAATATCTCTGCAGTGGAGAATGAGCAGTAGGCAGATGTGAAATAAGTTAGTGACATAGAATCAATACAGGCTGGTGACTGAACATGGAAAGTGAGAAAAATGAGAGGGAGAAGTCAAGTATGGCTCCCAGACTGGTGGGATGACAGCCATTCATGGAGACGTGGAGCATGAGAAGAGGGTCAGATTGTTTGGGGGGAAAACGAGTTCAGGTTTGGAAATGTCACAGTCCTAGTGTTACATCCAAGTGGAGATATCCCAAATTCAGGGAGGAAGAAGAGTTTTGAGCTGGATATAAAGCATGAAACACCATCAACATATGAATGTTGAATTAAAGAAGGGGGTGTATAGAGAGAACAAACTAGTGGTTACCAGTGGGGAGAGGGAAGGGGGCAGGGGCAAGATAGGGGTAGGAGATTAAGAGATACAAACTACTATGCATAAAATAGATAAGTAACAAGGATATATTGTACAGCACAGGGAAATATAGCTATTATTTTATAATAACTTTAAATGGAGTACGATCTATAAAATATTGAACCTCTATGTTGTACACTTGAAACTAATATTGTAAATCAACTATATTTCAGTATAAATAAATAGATAGATAGATAGACAAATAAATAAATAAAGGAGAGGGGAAGGACTAAGGATGAACCCCCAAAGAATATCCATGCAAGGCATAAGAGGAAATGCTAGTGAAGTGACCAGGCAAATGCCCAGATGTCCATATTCAGAGAAGTCACAAAGTCACAATGCTCTTAGGTACACAGATACTGGTGTTTGGGGTGTGGGGGAGATATGCTAAGGCTATTGAAGAGCGGGTTTGCTACACATGAGCGATCTGCTCATCAGTAAACCCATGGCTTCTGAATAGCCAGAAGCAAGCTTTAATTAAGGCTATAGCTTTAATGAATGAAGAACATGATTTTTTAAAAATCTTTGATATAAAGTCAGGGAGATTAAATGTAACTGAGGGATGGTATGAACACAGATAAGGAAGCAATCATAATCCCTCACAGCAAACTGTTCTTGAATATTTCCCTAACCTGCGAAGTATTTATATATTTGATTTCATCAAACCTCCAGGATGTATATTTTCAGATTTTCACTTTTCGAGGAACACTGCTGTGCCCTATGAAACATTAATAGTACACAAGTCATAGCATTTCAGTTGTATTGAAGTTTCATTATGTTTTCTAAAAAAGAGAGGGAGAGCATGCAAGCAAGAGCATTGAAGCCTTTTCTAAAGACTTATTTTGCAGCCTTCTGCAGTAATTCTTTGGTTCTCACGGCCGGGAATGTTTATCTATGTATTTATGTAGTATGCAGTCCCATAGTATCCAAGCACCTGGAAAATCTAATTAGCCTGGTCTTGACTGACTGCATGCGGGATAATGCCATCGTCCTCAGTCTGTTCTTCATCTCCTACAGTGTGCTTACTGATATGAAAATGAAGACACAGTAAGAGTTTCCGAGATCAGCTGCCAAACGGGTTTCTTATGGTATCCTGCCTGCACAGAATAAATGCCCATAAATAAGGCGGTCTCTCCACCAATCAGGGGCTGGGAAGTAGACTGTACCGAAGGAGAAGTCACAGCAGCAAGTTTTATCGCTGTAACCCAGTTACACCATTAGCTGCAGAACATTTTTCAACCCTTTCTGGGGCAGCCCACCAGCAAATTACATTGCACAGGCAGGGGTTACAGCGAAAGCATCAGGAAGAGCAGATTTAAGACATGTTTTGTTTTCTTATCATTTAGCAAATGCTGCTACCACCTTTGGCACTGGCATGGAAAGTCTACAAAATTCATCCTGTAGGAATGGTTTAAACTACCCTTTGCAGGGGTTGGGAGAACCTGATTGGGACATTGATTAATGACCTGAGCAGAGGCAGGTTTACCACGAAGCTGATGAAACTTAGGCTTTCCAGCCCCTCACTAGCTTGGGCCAGTTCCAAAGTCCTCAGTTCATTATTTTGTGGTTATCAGTTTGCATTCTTTATCTTAAAGAGGAGCCCAAGAGTTGCACAAGCTTCAGGCCTCATAAAATCCAGAACTGCCCCTGGGCTTGGGCCAGAAGTTGTTCCCTATGTCTGAGCCCACTAGTCGTTCTACGGAACTCACTCTCCCCCATTCCCTTCAGTGATCCAATCACCCATCTCCTCGCCAAGTTTTAGCTGGGTGTGACTTCCCCATCTACAGACAATATTTCCCAGTCTTATTATAAGCCACGTGACTAGGATTTTGTCAATGGAGTGTGAGCACAAGTAATGTGAGAAATGTCAAGGATGTGCCCTTCCCTTTTTCTCTTTCCCCCTTTTCGGCTGGCTGGTAAAAAGGCATTAGTGGAGTAGCCACCTTGGATCCAGAGAGCTAAGCTAAGTGTTAATGACAGCAGATAATGGTAGACCACATAATTCTGGACTATTACTTGGGAGCTGTAAGTTCATATTTACTGGAGCCTCTATACTTTTGGGGTCTTTTGTTACAGCAGCTTAACCTGTACCCTTCACTGCCAGTGGGCTTGCTGGGTCAGGATTTATTTCAGAGGCAACGTGCAATGGAGAGAGTTGGCCAAAGTAGGCTGAGCCAAAGCCCTTGAAGGGTATTGAAGAGTCAGAAGCCAGAGAGACACATACAGACATGAGTGGCCAGGTGTGGAATCATGATGGAGAATTCAGAATTAGGAAACTGGTGGACACAGGACAAGAGTGGAAACACTATAGGTAGTTGATAGAGCACTGCCTCTTTGTGCTCATGGCTGGACACTGGGGCTAAGGTGTATTGACTTGGGTCAGGAGAGGTGCCTATGAGGAAAGCGACTCCCACCCGACCCCCACTCCCTGCCCAGCTGCTGGAACCAAGGGTAAGTAACTGATCCCAAGCTATCACAGGTTGTTCAAGTGGTCCTACATTGTACTTACCACTGGTATGTTCTACTCTTAATGGGACTGACTACTCTAATCACACACTTTCTCTAATGGAGTTTTAATGAGAGACCTAGAAAGAATGAGTAAGCACTTGACAATGGAGGTATAAGTCAAAAGACACTAAGAAATCAGACAGGAAACAATGACAAAGCTACCAGGCAAAAGAGGCACGGAGAAGAGTCAGGATAGGCAGCAGGCAGACAGAGAAGCTGCCTCAGGAGCAAGGCTCATTTGCTCTTAGGTTCTCAGACCTTTGCACGGAGGATTAGAGCTAGTGCTGTATCCCACACTTTGTTAGTTTTCTTAAGACTGCCTTGCTTTATAGCTCTGAAAAGATGTCCCACCCTATTTACTTCCCTGTGTAACCCTCCAGTAAACTCATTTAACTAAGATAAACTGAGCTGATTTAAAGATACAAAGCTGAGATAGCCAGAAAAACCTGCATTGTATCTCCTGTAAATGTCCTATTTCCATCTTAATCTGGATTCACTCTCTTTGTGACAGAGCTACCAAATAAAGGATAATAAAAGTGAAGCCAGAGGTTTTTTGTGTGTGTGTGTGGTACGCAGGCCTCTCACTGTGGGGGCCCCTCCCGTTGCAGAGCACAGGCTCTGGACGCGCAGGCCCAGTGGCCATGGCTCACGGGCCCAGCCTCTCCGCGGCATGTGGGATCTTCCCGGACCAGGGCACGAACCTGTGTCCCCTGCATCGGCAGGCGGACTCTTAACCACTGCGCCACCAGGGAAGCCCCCGAGTTTATTTATTTATTTATTTATTTATTTTTGGTCACAAAGGTTGAAGCTGGAAAAGTCAGGAAAAGTGATGGAGCGTGCATATTCCTTCTTCGCATATAATCTGTCCAGATGAACCTCATAGTTGAATGGCACTGTGTCATTGTTCATGTTCACAGCAGATACAAATTTGGAATAGTTTATGTGTATTTAGTCTCACTGCTGGAAGGGCTGTTAGAACATGACCTGCTATTCTGGTTCCCTCCCATGAATGCCAGCTCTGTTGCAGGGAGGGGGAGGGTTTACACCATGTTCCGAAGACATCTCCTTTAAGGAGCTACTTTTCTGAATAGGAAAGAGGATAGCCTCAGTCACGGGTGGCAGGCATCTGCGGAGCTCACAGCTGTTTTACCTTATTTGATTTGTCCTTACAACTCCTCGCATAAAAAATGAGTGAGCCAAAGAGGCATTCTCTCAATTTCACAGAATGAGATCCTCTAGCATTCTGCCTTACCTCTTATACTTCTTCTAGGCCTGTTCTCATCTCCAGCTCAATCAGCCTCTTTGAAATCCTTGTTGGTACTTTGGGGCTACCTGCTTTTGTGCCATGATCTCTGCATCTGAACATCCATCCTTCGGTCAGCCAAGACTCACCTTGCATCCCAAGTCCTATCTGAGTTGGGGTGGAGGGAGAATCTTTCTTGAGCCACTAGTGCTGGCATGTACCACACATTGCCCAGAAGGACATCTGCACAGGTAACCTGTTCCCAGCCAGTTGTTAAGTACCATTTCTATAGGATGGGTTTGTAGACTTTTAATACCAGTGTCAAAGGTGGTAGCAGCATTTGCTAAATGATAAGAAAACAAAACATGTCTTAAATTTCCTTTTCCTGATGCTTTTGCTGTAGCCCCTGCCGATGCAATGTACCCCACCTTTCAATGGGAAGACTGTCAGCAAACTATAGTCTTACAGACCAGATCAAACCTACCACCTATTTTTGTAAGTAAAGTGTTATTGGAATACAGCCATACCTATACGTTTACATCTATGACTGCTTTTATGATTCATCGGCAGAGTTGCAAAGCTTAAATTATGTACTCTCTGGTAGTTTCAACAAGGTTGTTGATCCCTGACCTAGAGGAAAGCAATCATGCCCAATCTAGCACCTGACACGGGGAAAACACTCAGGAAACTCTTATTGAAGGAAGGAAGGATGGAAGGAGGCATAAGGAGATAGAATGAATTTCTCCCAAATCACATTTCACATGATGAAATATTAGAAGAATGAGACTAAACTCAGAATATACTCAGGACTGGCAATTTCAGGTAAGGAGGCTGGGAGACTGGAGTGTATGGGATTAAAGGGGTTGTTCTAGTTAACTATTGCTGGGTTACAAGCTACTCCAAACTTAATGGCTTAAAACAACCATTTATTGTATCTCATAATTTTGTGGACAGGGCTTGGCTGGCTGATCCTTCTGTTCCATGTGGCATCAGTGGAGATCACTGGGTGGTATTTAGCTGGCATTTGGGCTACTTTGAAAGGTCCAATTCAGCTTTACTACTTATCTGGTGCCTTGGTGGGAGTGATTATAAGGCTGGGCTCTGCTGTGGTTGTCCACCATGTCTACACATGGCCTTTCCAGCCTGGTAGCTTCAGTGTAGTCAAACTTCTTACAAGGCAGCTCAGGGCACCAAGAGCAGGTGTACCAGCAAATAAGGCAAAAGCTGCAGCATCTTTTTTGACCTAGGCACAGAAGTCAAATAATGACACTCCACCCTACTCTATTGGTTGAAGCAGTCATGAGCCTGCCTGAATTCAAGGAGAGGGGACACAGATTCCCCATCTTTCAATGGAGTGTCAAAGAATTTGTGGTCAGGGCTTACAACCAGCCGGGGATGGGCGGGAAGAGGAGGGAATCACTGGGGGCGGGCAACCAACATTTACTAAAGGCTTTTCATAGTTATTTCACGAAAACCTTGCGTGAAAGGTATTATTATTTCCATTTTACAGCTTTAAAAAATCCACACATCCATGGGCTTCCCTAGTGGTGCAGTGGTTGAGAGTCCGCCTGCCGATGCAGGGGACATGGGTTCGTGCCCCGCTCCGGGAAGATCCCACATGCCGCGGAGTGGCTGGGCCCGTGAGCCATGGCCGCTGAGCCTGTACATCCGGAGCCTGTGCTCCACAACAGGAGAGGCCACAGAAGTGAGAAGCCCGCGTACTGCAAAAAAAAAAAAAAAAAGAGAAGTCCACACATCCAAAATTAAATGACTTACAATTAACTTACACAAAGCGGCTGAGCTATGGAGCTAGAGAATTGGGATTTCAACCCAGACCCATCTAATTCCAACTCTGGAGCTTGTACCATTATACCATGATGTCTATCATAGAGAAAGGAAGAAGAGTCAACCATGGCAGATAGTGCCATGATGGGAGCTAAGGGGTTAAAGGGAAAAGACCATGGTCTTACCTTCTTGCTTTGGGGAAATAAGAGTCACTGGTGCAGGAGGGGCCTGAGTGTCCTTCTGAGAAGACAGTATGCTCAGGTGTAACACCACCCCCTGCAAGCCTAGTCCAAGAGGTGCCAGATGTCCTAGCTCTTCTCCAATTCCTGGTCAGCTATGCTAGGCTGTCTCTGCCCAAGGTCACACACCTTTGACAGTCAAAGAGGGTGATGTTGATGAAAGAGTGCAACCATTTCCTGTGTAGTAGGTGACTCTCACACCTGTGCCTTCATACGTAGCCTCTCACACGAGCACCTCCAGGCCACCTCCATTCCAATGTTCCCCAACCACAGACTCAACATGTCAGGACACACAGCATCCTTTTCTCAGTGCAAGCTTCTGCTCCCCCCACCCTCCTCAGTTCCCAGGCCAGCAAGGAAGACTTCCAGTTCCTGATCCCACAGGAACTGGAAGTCCACCAACAACAGGGAAAAAGTTGAACAGACTGAAAAATCAACAACTCTTCTTGGATCTGTAACAGAGGGAGGACACAGGGCAAACCACTGCCTTCAAGACTGGAAAGACAAGTGCATAGGGAGAGCTGAGACTCACAGAACAGAAACTGCCACAGACACTGGTGCCCCACTGCTGGGGGAGGAAAACCTAAACTGTAATTGACAAATTGTGGTGGACTCAGTAGGGACAACTCTGAGAGTTAAAAACTCCAGGGGGACCCGGCTGGGGCTCCCACAGTATTGTGAGATTTACCTCCAGAGGCTCAGCCATGTTCCCATAGTAAATAAATAAATAAAAATTCCTCTTGGGCTTCCAGCAAGGTAAGGAAAATATCCCAGAACACTCTGCTCTTCCTAACAAGGCCTGCCCTCAGGAGAAACTAGTTAACCAGAAGCTAACCTGCTGGGGTATTATCGGAGCCTAACTAATTGGGAGAAGGGAAATGCCCAACTCCATCCCATTCTCACCAGCCTGTTCCATCTAAGGTGGGAGGAAAAAACTGAGAAACACTTGTGAAGTTCACAGTCCAGGGGCACAGGCCAAAGAGTGAGACCTAATCGTAGGACTACAGCACGTTTCCCCTCCCCCATACCTCACCACCACATATTTATAGCAGTTCCTTTTACCTGGTACACCATGTCCAGCTATGAAAAAAAAGAATTACAAGTCATACTAAAAAGCAAAACACACAATGTGAAGAAACAGAGGAAGCATCAGAATCACACATGGCAAGGATGTTGGGATGGCCAGACCAGCAAGTCCTTACTGACTGTTCCCTTACTTCTTCTGATGGCCAGGGAGAGTGCAGCATGGTATTTTAGCACACGGGCTTGGTACTGTGCTGCCTGGGTTTGAGTCTCGGTTGGCTTTTTCTTGGTTATTTGATTTCAGACAGGTTATTCCATCTCAGTGAACTTCAGCTTACTCAGCTGTGAGATAGCAACAATAATAGTCCGTCCTTAGAGCATATTTAGGAGAACTGTTATTATACTGAAGTGCTTAGAATAGCAGTTGGCACATAGTAGGCACTCAATAAATGTTAGCTCTCATGTCTAATCTATCTCCAAGTTCGAGTAGTTTTTCATTTATTCAGGGTCCTTCCTGTTACCAGCATCACTACCTTAGCCCATGTCCTAATGACCTTATCCTTATATAACTATAATAACTTCAAAACAGAGGAAACCGGTGCCCTCACTTCTTCTACATTCTGCACTTAGCTAGTTAAAAATCTTCCCCATTTATTGACCCCACTATGTACTAGGCACTCCATTAAGCATTTTAGAGACATTATCTATGACATTTGCAACACCTTCTTAAGCTAAGGTGACTTTTATTCTTTCTTTTATAGATGGAAACACTGCATTCAGAGAAGTAACTTGCTTAAGGTCACAGAGCTGACAGAGTCAGAATGAGAAACCTGGTGATCTTCTTTTATCACACCACACCTTACTCTTTTTTGACATCATACTCTGAGATTCAATATGTTCATCTTCCTGCTTAGAAACTTAAGTAAAAAAACAGATAAATCAGTGACTTGAAGGAAGGAGACTAGAAACTTTCAAAGATTTTCTATTACATACAGAATTTGTTTTAACCTAAATTTAAACACATGACAAATAGCCCCAAATTAATTTTCTAATCTAATTTTTGTTATTTCTTAGTCCCAATCCTCTATTCTCATCAGGCTAATCTACTTATCACCTCACTAGAGACCACAGCCAATTCCCATTACGAATCTTGTGACATTCACCCAGGTGGAATGCCACCTTCACATCTATCCAGCCAATTTGTACCCATTCTTCAGGTCATATCTCAAACTCCACTTCCTCCATAGGGCCAACCTGATTGTCTAGAACTATGAAGGGTCTGAAATTCCACCCTACTTGCAAGTTGACAATTTAACCAGTTACAGTTTCATGGATGTGGCAGAAGCCATGAACCTCCTGGGTTTCATGACAAAGGCATAGGATAGTTTTTTGTTTGTTTGTTTGTTTTCTTTTCTTTACCAACAGCAATAGTAATAGCCAGAGTACTAGCATTTTTGGTGCCAGTTTCCCAAGTCCTGATGCCCACAGGGTACTGTGAAGTGGATCGGGTGACACCTGCATACACAGTAGGCTGCATTACAGGAGAGGAACACAGAGCTTAAGGAACTGGAACCTTTTATAATGGACAGTAAGCATGTCCATTTTACTATCTCTATATTCCAATGCTATAACCAAATCTGCACTTTGCTTCATAGAGACATTGTCTCTATCTGCCAATGTTGTTCACGATGCAAACATCCTTGAAAATACAGTCCAGAACAAAGGTAGTGAGCACCTCTGCTCACAAGATGTTTAGAAACATGACAGTCCCATGGAGAATTATCTCCCAACACTGACAACCCAGGCTACATTGATAACACCTTCCTCTGAATCTCTAAGACAGTATTTCTCTAGCTTGAGTGATGTACAAAACCCTTCTGAAAAAACAAAGTCTCATAGACTCCCTGGGGTTCACTTAAGCACTTCTAGTATAACACTATTTAAGTACAAGTAAAGCTAGGTATATTCTCATTGTGTTATAGCTCTTACACACTAGACAAAAAGGAAAAAATGTATAAATTAAATGCAAACTAAAACAAGAAAAGCAATTGATTTCATATTTATAATATTAAAGTAATGTTGAGAAATTATTGTTTGGCTAAAACTGAATTGTTGGTGTAAGGTTTAATACAAAAAAGACAAACAACTTTCAGCTCCACCCCCTGACCTCTGGGCTAGGGGATGAATCAGTTGCTAATGGCCAATGATTTAATCAATCATGCCTATGTTATTAGGGCTTCATAAAAACATAAAAGGTTGGGATTCAGAGAGCTTCTGGGTTGGTAAATGCACCTACATGCCAGGAGGTTGGGTTCATCCCAGTTCCATGGGGACAGAAGATCCTGTGCTCCAGACCCTTATGGACCTTGCCCTGTGTACCTCTTCATATGGCTGTTCTTCTGTATCCTTTATAATAAACTGGTATATGAAAAGAAAAAAAAGAGACAAAAAACAAGTCCAGATCTACATTTATCCTGCTCTGGTTTTTTTTTTTTTTTTTTTGATTTCTACAAATATCAATGTGAACAATAAATCTATTTGTAAAGTACTTTGCACAAAATTGTATTAATAACAATAAGGCTTTGTTTGCTAATTCAGGGTAATCTTAGCCACAGCAATCAGAGAAGAAAAAGAAATAAAAGGAGTCCAAATTGGAAAAGAAGAAGTCAAACTGTCACTGTTTGCAGATGACATGATACTATACATAGAGAATCCTAAAGATGCTACCAGAAAACTACTAGAGCTAATCAATGAATTTGGTAAAGTAGCAGGATACAAAATTAATGCACAGAAATCTCCTGCATGCCTATACACTAATAATGAAAAATCTGAAAGAGAAATTAAGGAAACACTCCCATTTACCATTGCAACAAAAAGAATAAAATACCTAGGAATAAACCTACCTAAGGAGACAAAAGACCTGTATGCAGAAAACTATAAGACACTGATGAAAGAAATCAAAGACGATACAAACAGATGGAGAGATATACCATGTTCTTGGATTGCAAGAATCAACGTTGTGAAAATGACTATATTACCCAGAGCAATCTACAGATTCAATGCAATCCCTATCAAACTACCAATGGCATTCTTCACAGAACTAGAACAAAATATTTCACAGTTTTATGGAAACACAAAAGACCAGCTTCATATCTGTGAGCACTCATCCCTGAAAAGAGATAGTGCCAATATGGGGGTCACATTTCCTTCTAATTTGTTGTGTTTTTTATTGAGATCAGTGGCTTTTACACATTTTCCTTTACAATTGTGATAAACACATTTAACATAAAATTTACCAGCTTAACCATTTTAAGTGGATAGTTCAAGTGTTAAGTACATTCACCCTGTTATGTAACCAATCTCCAGAATTCTTTCCATCTTGCAGATCTGAGACTCTGTACCCACTAAACAACGACTCCCCATTCCCCGCCTCTCCCCAGCCCCTGGGAACCACCATTCTACTTTCTGTCTCCATGAATATGACTACCCTAGGTACTTCATATAAGTAGAATCATACAGTTTTTGTCTTTTTGTGACCGGCCCTTCTATTTGAAAATAAAATAAAACACATACACACATCAGATTAGCCTTAAACAATCACGGGCCTTGGAAACAGCATCTGAGGACTGTATGTAAAGATCTTTCCTGTTCTGAACGCTCACACACGGGTGCTGTTCTCTTTGCCATCCTCTTTCCCATTGTGCTGATCTGTCAACAAGTTGAAATGTTGACTCTTTTCCTTTTGGTTTCCCAGGCTGAAAGTGATTAGATTAGACCTGAAAGAAACAACTGCTGTCATCCATGAAATGATGAGCAGTGGTTCTTACCATTTTGGGGGTTTGGGGTGAAAACTTTTGAGGATCTGATGAAAGCTATGTACCCTTTCCCAGAAAAACGCACAGGCATGCAGACTTTTGCACGTAGTTTCAGGGGGTTTATAAACCTTGATTTAATTTGGGTTCCCTCAGAAATAAACCCTGAGATAAGGACTTGGATGTAAGTAGTTTATTTGGTAGGCGATTCAGAGGAATACATTGAGGAAGTAAAACAGAGAAGGGAAGAAACCCAATAAAGGATGTGTTACCTAGTAGGTACCACTGTGGATAACAGAGGCTCCATTTTGCTGGAGGTCCTCTGAGACAATGTGCAGAACATACCTTAGAATTGTGGCGTTAACTTTCCAGCTATTCCAGACTGTTCTGCCCTGGGGCAAGCACGTTCCTGCAGCCAAAAAAACCCTCAGGTAAAGGAAAGCCCTCAGGTGTTTGAGAAGGCTTCCGGGTGTATGGGAATTGTTCACTGAAGCTGAAGGTAAGTTCTGGGCGGGCCAAGAGGGGATGTGGGTGGGGCATTAACACTGCTACGGATCCTGGGAAGCTCATCCATGCACATGGGTTAAGAGTCTTTGGAAGAGGTTTACTAACATCTCTTCTAGTTACAAGAGCCTATTGTCCTGTTTAAGCAGTGGACAGCTTTCTTGTCCTCTCAGGCATAATTTTTGGAGCAGATATTCAAGTGTGCCCTCTCCCGAGCAGCCTGGAGTAGACATGCATGCTGAGACTGCACCCAGCCCGCTCAGCTTAGTGCAGCCCCATCTGTGCACGTGACCCAGCTATCACTATTTACTCCAGACATCCACTCTGACAGTGGTGAGCTGCAAGGTCTGACCCAGTGGGCTCATTTGCTTAATTCCATGGCTTATGAGAATGATGTACACAGTGGGGATCTGCAGAAAAGTTAAATGGAAATGGCCTCACTGCCACCTCAGATTGGATTCTCTGTTATTCATTTCCTCTGCCTTATAATGAAAGCCCACAGAGGAGGTGGTCAATTTTATTAAGAAATAAACCAGCAACACATGGGGGCCTTACTGATGAAATGCAATTTTTTAAAAATCCCAAGCATAAACCTCAGGACTTTTTGGTGGTGGCTTTCCTAATTGTCACATTGGAGGAGGTGAGAGCAGAGCAGGAACAATTGGAGGGGAGCTGAGATCTTAGGTTCTGTTTAGGGTTGAATGGTGTCCCTCCCCAGAAGATGCTGAAGTCCTAAACCCTCGTACCTCTGAATGTGACCTTATTTGGAAGTAGAGTGGTAAGCGGATAGGGTAGGGGTCCCTGGAGAAAGAAAACCAGGTGTGGCTTTCTTGCCATAAGGGAAGCCGTTTTTTGCCTAAGCCCATTTTGTGATCTAAGCCTGGCCACAATGCTTGCCCTTGAACAGGACTCAGAAATTAATGATCTTAAGAGAACAAAGGAATGCAGGAAAAGAGGAAAAGCACTCAAGAAACAATAGTTCAGCAATAAAACAGAGTCCTAGTTCCTCCTCAAGGAATATACATAACAACCTGATACACACCTTTGAGTTGTTCTACAGGAACTAAGGTCCCCAACCAGCTGGAGGATGGTAACTACATGCTAAGACCCCGGACTGGTCGGAACCTAAGGAATGATGAAGTTGACCTTTTCTGACCCTCGTGACTTCAATCGACTAAAGCTTGGACTCTGTCAACCTTTGCCTCAACTCTACATTGAATTTACCTCCACTCAAGCCCCTTCATGACTTTGCAAACACCACCCAGCCCCTTCATGAATATGCACGTACCCTTAGCTTAAAACTTCCCCAATTTTGGTGTTCAAGGAGATGCTGCTTTGGGAAGGATCTCTGGTGTTCTCCTTACTTGCTGCAAGTAATAAAAGCTTCCTTCTCCTGATCTTTAGCTTGGTTTATCTTTTGGCTTGACACCCACCAAGAGGCAAACCCCGTTTTCAGGTAAGAGAGTCTTTGTAGATGATCAACTTAATTTAAGATGAGGTCATTAGGGTGGGCCTGAATCCAATATGACTAGTGTCCTTATAAAGAGGGGAAATGTAGACACAGAGACTCACAAAAGGATGACAATGTGAAGACACAGGGAGAATGCCATCTACAAGCCAAACAAAGTCCGAGAACAGATTCTCCCTCAAAGCCCTCAGAAAGAACCAACCATGCTGACACCTTGATCTCGGATTCCTAGCCTCCAGAACTAGAAGACAATACATTTCTGTTGTTGAAGCCATCCAGGTTGTGGTACTTTGTACCACAAACAGCCCTAGGAAACTAAAAGAGGCTTGAAGTAAGGAAACAAACTGAAGTCCAAGCTTGGGGAGAAAGATGGGGCAGTGAGAGGGGATAAAGAAGATAAAGAACATAATACGAATCAGGCTCCCTGACTTCAGAATATACTACAAAGCTACAGTAATCAAGAAAGTATGTTACTGGTACAAAAACAGAAATACAGATCAATGGAACAGGATAGAAAGCCCAGAGATAAACCCATGCACATATGGTCACCTTATCTTTGATAAAGGAGGCAAGAATATACAGTGGAGAAAAGACAGCCTCTTCAGTAAGTGCTGCTGGGAAAACCAGACAGCTACATGTAAAAGAATGAAATTAGAACACTCCCTAACACCATACACAAAAATAAACTCAAAATGGATTGAAGACATAAATGTAAGGCCAGACACTATAAAACTCTTAGAGGAAAACATAGGCAGAACACTCTATGACATAAATCACAGCAAGATCCTTTTTGACCCACCTCCTAGAGAAATGGAAATAAAAACAAAAATAAACAAATGGGACCTAATGAAGCTTAAAGGCTTTTGCACAGCAAAGGAAACCATAAACAAGACAAAAAGACAACCCTCAGAATGGGAGAAAATATTTGCAAATGAAGCAACTGTCAAAGGATTAATCTCCAAAATATACAAAGAGCTCATGCAGCTGAATATCAAAAAAAAACCCAACCCAATCCAAAATATGGGCAGAAGACCTAAATAGACAGTTCTCCAAAGAAGGTATACAGATTGCCAACAAACACATGAAAGGATGCTCAATGTCACTAATCATTGGAGAAATGCAAATCAAAACTACAATGAGGTATCACCTCACACCAGTCAGAATGGCCATCTTCAAAAAATCTACAAATAATAAATGCTGGAGAGGGTGTGGAGAAAAGGAAACCCTCTTGCACTGTTGGTGGGAATGTAAATTGATACAGCCACTATGGAGAACAGTATGGAGGTTCCTTAAAAAACTAAAACTAGAACTACCGTATGACCCAGCAATCCCACTACTGGGCATATACCTGAGAAAACCATAATTCAAAAAGAGTCATGTACCACAATGTTCATTGCAGCTCTATTTACAATAGCCAAGACATGGAAGCTACCTAAGTGTCCATCAACAGATGAATGGATAAAGAAGATGTGGCACATATATACAATGGAATATTACTCGGCCATAAAAAGAAACAAAATTGAGTTATTTGTAGTGAGGTGGATGGACCTAGAGACTGTCATACAGAGTGAAGTAAGTCAGAAAGAGAAAAACAAATCCCGTATGCTAACACAGATATACGGAATCAAAAAAAAAAAAAAAAAAAGGTTACGAAGAACCTAGGGGCAGGACAGGAATAAAGACGCAGACATAGAGAATGGACTTGAGGACATGGGGAGGGGGAAGGGTAAGCTGGAACGAAGTGAGAGAGTGGCATGGACATATATCCACTACCGAACGTAAAATAGATAGCTAGTGGGAAGCAGCCGCATAGCACAGGGAGATCAGCTTGGTGCTTTGTGATCACCTAGAGGGGTGGGATAGGGAGGGTGGGAGGGAGATGCAAGAGGGAGGAGATATGGGGATATATGTAAATATATAGCTGATTCACTATGTTATAAAGCAGAAACCAACACACCATTGTAAAGCAATTATACTCTAATTAAGATTTTTTTTTTTAAAAAAAGAACAGGGCTTCCCTGGTGGCGCAGTGGTTGAGAGTCCGCCTGCCGATGCAGGGGACACGGGTTCGTGCCCCGGTCCGGGAGGATCCCACGTGCCGCGGAGTGGCTGGGCCGGTGAGCCATGGCCGCTGAGCCTGCGCATCCGGAGCCTGTGCTCCGCAACAGGAGAGGCCACAAAAGTGAGAGGTCCACATACCGCAAAAAAATAATAATAATAATAAATAAAAATTTAAAATTAAAAAATTAAAAAAGAACATAATACTATTAAAGAACAGAGAAGGAAGTGATGTTATGAGTCTAACATCGCACGGGGTGTCTCTGAGTCACCAGGGATCAGGGACAAGATTCAAGAAGGTTAAGTCCAGGTAAAGGCAATTGCAGGACACACTCTCCACAAATGGGCCTTGTTCTCTTTTCCTAGGGATACCCTCTACCTTCCTCCACCACTCAGAGGAGCTGCCCTTGAAGAATTCTGTGTTCTCTCTCCCCCTTGCCTTGTCTGTGTTGAAAGGCCTCCTCTCTACCCACAACACATGGACCTTATCCCATCAGAGTATTTGTCCCTCTGCATTATAATTGTCCCCTGTTGGCTTCCCCACTAGGCCGAGACTTCTCTGAGTGCAAGGACTTTTCCATTATTTTTTTCACTCTTTTCCATTATTGCATCCTTAGCATCAGACACTAATGCCTGGTATATTATAGGGAGGCTCAATAACTGTTCGTTGAAGAAATGAATGGATGGACGGGTGGATTAATGGATAGATAGATGCATGAAGGCATAAAAAGCATGGACTTGATATTAAGACCAAAATTAGCTTGCATCTTGGGGCTGTGTAGGTATTTCCTGGGCTCAGGGTGGTTGTAGGATGTGGCTTTTAGGTAAGAACTTGGTCAGTAGGACCAGCAGTTGGGAAGGGCTTGCAGCACTGTGGCTAGAGCCATGTGGCATTCATTCATTTATCCATTCATGCTCAAACATGCTTGGAGTGCTATAGTGTTCCAGGCACTTAGGGATACAAAGACGGGGAACAGTAAAATTCCGTGAGGGGTTTACAGATGGGTGGAGGGAGAGACTGGTAAATAAGGAAGGGCAAAGGTGTATTCCCAAAGATATTTGCTGCATCATCATTTATAACATCAAAAAATTGGAGAAAACCTTAGTGCCCATCTACAGGGAGAAATGGTTAAATATAATATGGTATATTAATAGGATGACGTAACAGGTAACAAATAAAAAAGAACAAATAAGGTCTTCAGGTACTATTTCAGTTAAGATTAGTTTGGGCTATGAGTGATAGAAAATTTGAAATTAGAGTGGTTGTGACTGATATAAAACCTGACTTAGAGTTGCCCAAACAGAAATGTACTTTTCTTCATGTAAACAAAAGCCAGAAGTAAGCAGGTTGTGGTTTACCAATCATCAACTCAGGCTTCTTCTTTTGCTATTCCTCCATCCATGGAATGTGACTGCTCCCTCATGGTCCAAGAACTGCTACTAGAGCCCCAGCCATCACTTCTGCATTCCAGGCAGCAGGGAGAAAGAACGGATAAAGAATGGAAGGCCTACTCCCTTTATAGCTACTTTGAGAAGTTGCACGTGATGTTTCTGATTTTGTCTGTATCCATCAGAGTTCCAGTGATTACAAGTGTTATGGGATAAAGGATTTATTATGGAAAAATAGACCCTACATTTTGGGAGAAGCTGCAGAAAGTTGGAGCGTCAGAGAAGGCATCACCAACTGGTTATTTTGAGAAGCCAAGCATGTTGAGCTGCTGAAGGGGCTGGAAAGGGGGAGCTCCCAGCGAGATATATGGGAAGCTGCTGCCACGTCTCGGGGTCCTCAGCCAAACATCTGGGGTGTGTCAGCAGGGCCAAGAGTTGGGAAGAAGAGTTGGACATGCAACAGAAGAGAGTAAGTTCCAGCTGGAAACTGTTGGACACCTCTGCATCCATCTGTTACCACATTGGACAACAAAACGACCATTAGAGAATAATGGCTGCTGTCTCACTTCTGCCTCCTAAATTTCACAGAATTCCTCTTTTGACCAACTATAACTTGGAACCACACACGAAATATAACTTTGGAAAATGTAGCTTCAAGTTTAACCAAGGTGACACAGCAAAACCACCACAGTCCACGCTCCGTCACCCTGGCATGTATATAAATGCTTAAAAAAACAAACAAACTACATTTAACTTTCAAATAAAGACAATAGCGAAATCATGCTTCCAGGGCTTCCCTGGTGGTGCAGTGGTTGAGAGTCCGCCTGCCGATGCAGAGGGCACGGGTTCGTGCCCCGGTCCGGGAACATCCCACATGCTGCGGAGCGGCTGGGCCCGTGAACCATGGCTGCTGAGCTTGTGCGTCCGGAGCCTGTGCTCCGCAACGGGAGAGGCCACAACAGTGAGAGGCCCGTGTACCGCAAAAAAAAAAAAAAAAAAATCATGCTTCCATTTAACATGATGCAGGTATTCCTCATATAGCAGAAAAATGCAAACCCTTTTCCCAAAAAAGGCTACTCGGAAGCTCATGTGTAACATTTGTCCATTATTGAATGATGCTCAGTCCTCTTCTAGCTGAGTTACATTCTGATAGCCTTTAACTTAAACACTGAGATATAAAGTTAACTGCTATTAACACATCCTATGTTAGATAGTAGGAGAATTGGGAAAATAAAAATAAAAATGTATTGGTTAATATATATTACAAACATGTTCACATCAAAGCAAGGAAGAAACAGTCATAAATACTACAGTCCTCATTTCTACAACTGGTCATGTGGTCATAGCTGGTATTTATTACTTTTCTCTTTCACTACTATATTTCATATTTTCTTTTCCCTCAGCAAGCAGTACAGCTGATCATAATCTTGCATGATGGAGTAAACCAAACCTTCATTCCAGCAGGGTCTCAGCCATTACCAATCCAGTTTATATTGGATGTTGTAGTTTTCCATTAACTTTTTTTTTTTTTTGGCTGTGTTGGGTCTTCGTTGCTGTGCATGGGCTTTCTCCAGTTGCAGCGAGCGGGGGCTACTCTTCATTGCAGTGCACGGGCTTCTCATTGCGGTGGCTTCTCTTGTTGTGGAGCACAGGCTCTAGGTGCATGAGCTTCAGTAGTTGTGGCTCTCAGGTTCTAGAGCGCAGGCTCAGTAGTTGTGGTGCACAGGCTTAGTTGCTCCACGGCATGTGGGATCTTCCTGGACCAGGGCTTGAACCCGTGTCCCCTGTATTGGCAGGCGGATTCTTAACCACTGCACCACCAGGGAAGTCCTTCATTAACTTTTATCATAGGACACAGGATGGCTAAGAGGCAGCCTAAGAGAATCTCCAGTGTTCCAGACATACTCTTCCTTGACTCCACTTTTCCTTGATGGTCAGGATCAATCACCCCAGCCAGTAAGTATTGAGATTTTTTTTTTTTTTTTTTTTTTTTGGTTAGTTTGTTCTTTGGTACGAGTTGCCTAAAATGATCAGAAGAGCATGTCAGATATCAGCTAAAAACCTACTATCGTGTCTGCCACTGGCAACATTTCTCCACTGGGATTTGAGATCTCTAAACTAAGAGCCCAAAATTGTGGGAACAAAAAGCAAAGACTTTACTAATGGATCACCAGGGATAAAAGAGAAAGAAGCCACTCTCATTGCACCCCTTGATTCCAAGACACATAAATCCTGGCTATGGGAGAAACATCGCAGACACCTGAATTTTTGTCAGATTTGTTTCCCACCCTCTGGCATGGATGTGTCATATCACGCTGTCTGGGGTAATGGCTACTTCCTAATCCCCAGGTCAAAATGCAGTGGACCAGCATCATATCCTGTGGAATACAGAGGCAATGAAATGCAAGCAGACTAGGTGTTGACAGAGGACCAGAAAGTGGATAGAGCCCTGGGGTAGGACAGTGAAGGTTCACTGCCAAGCCTGCCAGATGAAAGCAAACAGCTTCTGACGGTCTTTACTAACGTGTGTGGGAAAGAATTCACTAGAGCCGTTGTTATCCTTGAGCCCAGTTAAGGGATGGGTTGTGAAACCTGCCGAACTTGAAAGACTCCAAATATTTCTCAAGTTGTAGGCCTTGTGAGTATTTCCAAGGGCAGCATGGAATGCCAGCTGATCTTTTTCTCCTTGTTCTCAGCTTAGCTTCAGAACCCCTTCTTTGCATCAAAATGAAAACCAGGAATACCAGTCTTTTGGCTTCTAAAAGCAAGTTGGACAACAGGTACTTAGTAACAGAATATGGTGTTACTTTATGAATTTTGTTACATACTAGAATGCAGAAGAGAGAAAGCATGCCAAGTTATAAGAAAATTCAGACATTCACTCTGGGTAACTTGCGGGAAGATCTGTGTAAAAACAAATAAACAAACAAAAACTTGTATATAAAATCACTTTCTCGTTGACTTCCACTGCATTTTGGTACTGGATGAAAAGATACAAAGATGAAGGCAAGATTAAGCCACCTGGGATGAGTTTCTTAGAGGGTAGCGAAAAGGTGATTTTTTAAAAACTAATTTATTTTCTTCAACAAATTTATTTGTTTGTTTATTTATTTATTTTACAGTAGGTCCTTCTTGGTTATCTATTTTAAATATAGCAGTGTGTACATGTCTATCCCAAACTCCCAATCTGATCATAATCTTGCATGATGGAGTAAACCAAACCTTCATTCCAGCAGGGTCTCAGCCATTACCAATCCAGTTTATATTGGATGTTGTAGTTTTCCATTAACTTTTTTTTTTTTTTTTGGCTGTGTTGGGTCTTCATTGCTGTGCGTGGGCTTTCTCCAGTTGCAGCGAGCGGGGGCTACTCTTCATTGCGGTGCACGGGCTTCTCATTGCGGTGGCTTCTCTTGTTGTGGAGCACAGGCTCTAGGTGCATGAGCTTCAGTAGTTGTGGCTCTCAGGTTCTAGAGCACAGGCTCAGTAGTTGTGGTGCTCAGGCTTAGTTGCTCCATGGCATGTGTGATTTTTGATGAAGGAATTTTACATAGGTGGCATCAAATTCTTGCTGGGGAGAATGTCACTCTGTAATATGAGGGAAGTAGAATAATAGACCAACTGTCCCAGAAGGGGCCTCAGAGGCCACGCAGTATGAGTTTCTCCTTTGACAGATGAGAAAAATGAGACTCCTTGTGTTGAAGTGACTGGACCACCAACACACAACTAGAAATTTAGAGTTTCAGCGAAGCTTAATATCCTGGTCCTGGTAATATTCCTCGTATAAGCTATATACAACCATGAGCAAGTTACTTAACATCTCAGGGCCGCAGTTTCCTCATCTGTAAAATGAGGATAATTACAGTGTCTACCTCATAGGGTCATTGTGAAGACTGAATGAGATATGTACTGTGAATCACAGAGCAGGATAACAGATCGCAAGCAATAAATGTGTGCTATTATTATTAGCTGTCTTAGGACAAGCTTCTGACTCTTAAACCAGTGTGATTTTTAAGTCTATGCCATCTTTGAAATGGGTTTTTGGAATCCGAGTGCCTGTCAGAATAGGATGGTACTAACTTGTCTCAAAAGAAGATTGAGTCTCTAACAAAGTCCTTTTCAAGCGGTCTCTCATCACCTCTAACCAACAACTACCTTCAAAGGGTAATGGCAGTCTCTTTGCTTTCACTTCCAGATCTTGGATAGTGTCACTTCTGGCCAACTCTCAGAATCATTATAGGGGAGGGGATTCTGGGAAGCATATTTCTCAGTTGACAATATGGCAGCACAGTGACTCCTTCCCACAATAAATGTCCATGTCAATCCTTCATTCTCTTGAAAATAAATGACACAGGGTGCCATTTTACGGTCTCCCATACACATTGCTGGTATCGCATGACATACTAGGGGGTGAAACTTCTTTTTTTTTAATAGTATGGGTGGCTTGCCTTGTTTGGAGATTCAAAAAACCTAGAACAGGCAGCTTCTTGAGAACTCAGTGTAGCCACTTGAGATCTCCTTGAGGTGTCAACTGGTATCACAGAATAACTTGTATCGATAACAGGCATTTGGAATATGTGGTGCTGAATTGCAAAGTATGATGATGCATTCCATCTCTTTTACTCCTGTACTTTAAGAAGAGAAAATATGCATGAAGGATTAGAAAACAGCTCTCTCAAATCTTTTTCTGACATGTTTATTTTAACAAGTTTATTTTAATCAAATAAAATGAGGCATTCATTCTCTTCTGGTGTTTCTCAAGAATGGATACCATAAAAGACTTAAGTCAGATACAGACACGGGAATTTATTTTCAAGTAGTTCTTGGTGTGATACTATCTTAGGTAGCTGAGATAGAGTCAAGCCTTCTTTAGACACCCTTTTTTTTTTTTTTGGTACACAAGATGGTAGGAAGAGCGTAATCTTTGAAATCTAAAGGAACTCCATAGAAATCTTCCCTCTGCCACCGCCCAGCTTTGGGACTTTGAACGTGTTAGCACAGCAGAACCTCCACACTTTCCTCATCTCTCCCTGGATAGACTCCTTCCTCTCAGCCTTTCCTAATGTATGTTTATTTTGTCAACTTCCTGTGATTAATTAATTCATATTAATGTGTAAATGCTGTAGGAGGTAAATTCTGACCTTTAGAAAGTCTTCTTCATTCCCTTCTTCTCTCCCCGCCTTTTATGCTACTCCAAGGAGAGGATGTGCTAATCTACTTTGATCAGTGTCCCCAACAATGACTTGGTGAAATTCTAGGGGACTCTGGATGGCTTCTAGGACAGCACATGGAATGGCGTGTGTCTCTCTTTACTAATATTCTTCCAGTTGTAATGGTCAAATTATATGGGGTTGCTTGGGATACCATCAGCCTTTTCTTCTTCTCTCTTTAGATGGTCTGTCTTCTTTTGCAGCAGGCAGACCTGGGAGGGTTGGGGAGAAGAATGGAGTGGGGAGTTGGGAGCCAGCTCTAAGCATTCCTGAATTCCCTTTCCTCTGGCACTGGAGGTGTGTGGCTTTTCATTGGGATGATAGGTTCTGAGGTTCAATGTTAGATGCATTGGGTGGGTATCAGATGATGTCCACCCTGATAACCAGACCAGCACCTCCTCACTGAGGAAGTTAATCAAAAGCATCACTTATGGGCTTCCCTGGTGGCTCAGTGGTTGAGAGTCCGCCTGCCGATGCAGGGGACATGGGTTCGTGCCCTGGTCCGGGAAGATCCCACGTGCCGCGGAGCAGTAGGCCCGTGAGCCACGGCCGCTGAGCCTGCGTGTCTGGAGCCTGTGCTCCACAACGGGAGAGGCCACAACAGTGAGAGGCCCGCCTACCGCAAAAAAAAAACCAAACAAACAAAAAACAAAAACATCACTTTTTCTTGCTCTGCCTACTGTTTGTTTGTATTTACCTCCTCTGAAGACCTTGTGGGGAAGGAGGGGTGACTGGTCCAACATAAGATTCAGCTCTCACCCCCCACCCCTTGCAAAATGCCATCTTAAGCTTATCCTAGTCTACCATCCACTTCAATTGTATGGCTTACGGTGTTACTCCTCCCAGGAATGATGACATATAATGGGGGAGGAGGCCTTAAATCAAAGAAATGGAACTCTTTACAAAGATGGGTTCTAGACAGAAAGCAGGGGGAAAAAATCCCATTGAACAGACATGAAGTCTTCAGGGTCACATAGAAAGCCCATCTCTGATGGTGCTCAGAACGGGCAACCTTGGCAACTGGGCACCCTCACAGAGGTGATGACTCACAGGCCATCTGGAAGGAAGTAAACAGGTGGCCAAGAGCTAGATCATGACCATTATCCTTAATCAGTGACTTCTTGCAACCCACGTTTTATCTCATAATTCATAACTTTGGGGAATTAAAAGAAAGAGGATGCTGATGAAAGTTCACAGTTATACCACAAGCAGGCCAACAGTAAATAGAATGAATCTGGGTAGGGATGCCCGTGGACAATGTTTTAGGAATCTTTAGGGCTTCCCAAGCAGCAAAACTCTGGAAAACAGTAGGGGTTGGAAAGAAATCTGGGGGCAGGCTGGCAATTCAGAAATAACACCTGTAAAGGATCACCTTCACCTCTTTAAAAAAACGTGATCACTTATGGCAGTGAACTTAGAATGGGACTCCTTGGCTTTTCTTGGTTGAAGGAGGAACATAAAATTTTCCTCCCATGAACAGGTTATCAAATGAATTGACCTTAATTATGCATGCATTGTCTCCTCTTTTAAAAAAACGTACTGGGCCTCCCTGGTGGTGCAGTGGTTGAGAGTCCGCCTGCCGATGCAGGGGATGCGGGTTCGTGCCCCAGTCTGGGAGGATCCCATATGCCGCGGAGCGGCTGGGCCCGTGAGCCATGGCCGCTGGGCCTGCGCATCCGGAGCCTGTGCTCCGCAACGGGAGAGGCCACAACAGTGAGAGGCCCGCATACCGCAAAAAGAAAAACAAACAAACAAACAAACAAACAAACAAAACATACTAGTCTTTTTTTTTTTTTTTTTGCAGAACACTTTTAGGTTTACGGCAAAATTGAGCAAAAGGTACAAAGATTTCCCATATATCCCCTGCCCTCACACATGCACAGCCTCCTCTGGTATCAACATCCCCCACCAGCGTGCTACTTTTGTTATAATTGATGAACCTACATTGACCATCATAATTACCCAAAGTCCACAGTTTACATTATGGTTCATTCTTGGTGTTGTACATTCTATGGGTTTGGACAAATGTATAATGACATGTGTCCATCATTATGGTATCAAGCAGAGTATTTTCACTGCCCTAAAAATCCTCTGTACTCTACCTAGTCATCTCTCCCCCGTAGCCCTTAGCAACCCCTAATCTTTTTACTGTCTCCTCAGTTTTGCCTTCTCTGGAATGTCGTATAGTTGGAATCATACAGTATGCAGCCTTTTCAGATTGGCTTCTCTCATTTAGTAATATGCATTTAAGTTTCCTCCAAGTGTTTTCATGGTTTGATAGCTCATTTCTTTTTAGTGCTGATTAATATTTCATTGTCTGGATGTACCACAGTTTATCCATTCACCCACTGAAGGATACCTTGGTTGTATCCAAGTTTTGGTAATTATGAATAAAGCTGCTATAGACATCTATATGTAGGTTTTTGTGTAGAAATAAGTTTTCAGCTTCTTTGGGTAAATACCAAGGAGTGCAATTGCTAGACTGTATGGTAAGAGTACGTTTACTTTTGTAATAAACTGCTAAACTGTCTTCCAAAGTGGCTGTATTTACATTCCCACCAGCAATGAATGAAAATTTCTGTTGCTCCACATTCTCCCCAGAATTTGGTATGGTCATTGTTCTGATTTTTGGCCATTCTAATAGATGTGTAGTTGTCCCCTCTTCAACCTTTTAAAAATTAATACATATACCATATATATATATATATATACACATATATAATATATATATAAATATCTCTAATCTCTCATTTCACAACAGCCATTATTCCATTAAATGAAAGAACAATATTTTTACAGCCTGTTCGCCTCCCTTCGAATATTTTATGAAAAGAAAGTAAAAAACTAAGAAAAATTCAAAAACTTAAAGGAAAACAGAATTGTTCCTTCTCAGAGAGGAAATTTAAGTCATCCTTGGGAAATATTTGGGTGGTCCAAATTGTCTGGAACTTGTATAATACTGGACTTACATGTTCCAATACTTGGTGGAACTTAGCACTAAAATAATTTTAACCTGGTGATGGTTCCTTGCCTTCTCTTTTTTCTTCTTTCCACCTTCTCTTTCTTTTCCTTTTTTTTGTGGGGGGGTGGTGAAGTGGGGTAGATTATTTATACAATTATAGATTCAATTTCTTTAATGGTCATAAGCCTGTTTGGTTTTCTATTTTTTTCTGACTCAGTTATGCAACATTATATTTTCCTGGGAAATTATCCATTTTGTCAAAAATTTCAAATTTATCTGTATAAAGTTCACATTATTGTTTTATTATTTTAAGTCTGCTTTATCTTCATTTATATTCTGTTTCACCTCCATGTATTTACTTGTGCTCTCTCTCTCCTTTTTATATTTTTTTCAATTTTGCCCAAAATGTGTCTACTTGATTAAACTTAAAGTATTTGATTTGGTTGATCCTCTGCATGTGTTTAACAGGAGGAAATACTAATCCCCCACTCCTATGATTTACATGTTAACAGATTTCCTTAAGTAATCTGACTTTTTTTTTCCATTCCTTATCCCTCTGCATAAAGGTGAACTTGAGTATCTGTAGTTGGGCGACAGCCATTTCTTGATTGGGTGAGTGTAAATCATCAAACCTCCTAAGCACTTGGGAATTGGCTCTCTTTTGACCTCCAGACCAGCGCAAGATAACAATGCTGGGTGAGTGCATCTGGTTCTCACTAGTGTGTGGTTCCAAGTTCTACAAATGGACGGTGGTTGGGGAGTATTAGTAGACCCATTTGATGCTTGCTCTAAGTCACACCCTCTTAGTAGTCTATCATCAATAAAGGTGATAATTTAATCTTCATATCTTTGACTTTTGATCTCTCAGTGGGTTCACCATGTGAAAGAACATAGCAAAGTCATCTATTTGGTTCTCTCAAACACCAACAATATTTCTGTTTCCAATTTCATTAATCTGTGCTCTTTCTGTTTTGTGTGGTCCCTTCTTGCTTTGGATTATTTCATGTTCCGTTCAGCTGCATTTACTTCTATTACTGCTACCTTGAGTTTTTAATTTCACTGACTCTCATTTAATGTGAAATAATTCTAATTTCCATTATAATTTCTTGTCGGACCCATGAATAATTTCAAATCGGTTTTATTAAAAATTAAAAAAATGTATTTCTGAACAATAACACATCATGAGGATGTGGTGGGGTTTTTTTTTTTTTGATGACTATAAAAAGACCCTCAATTCCAAAAAGAAAAAAACTCTTTGCAAGAGATGAACATTTAAAGAAAAATCAGTAAAACAACCTTAACATCTGTTAACATATCAACCCAAAATAAATTAATGGGGGAATCTCAATATTTTTCTAACTCTGAATTCTCCCCTGTAAGTCCCATAATTCCTGCAATTTGCATGTGCTTACTCGAATAGTTTTGTTTGGTTCTGTTTTTTAAATTTTATTGGAGTATGGTTGATTTACAATGTTGTGTTAGTTTTACCTGAATAGTTTTTAAATGATATTTTCCCATTATGATATCGCTAATGTAATATTTTAAATCATTTCTAGTTACCTAGAGTTAGCATTTTATACAATGTTGGAAATAAAATAGACCTAGACATCTCATTCAAGCTGTGTGAACATGATTTGTATTATCACTTAGCTCTGAGGTTTATTATCATGCCTTCATAGCTTTCCTCATCATGGTTGAAAGGATGTTGAATGCCAAGTGGTTCACTTCCTTACCATGCGCTTCCATTTTTAAAAAGCGCTATTTTATTAAAACTCACTTGAAGGGCATTTTGAATAAGTTTAAGAGCTCTGTTATAGAGATTTCCCCAATTTGTCATGTTCCCAACGGTGTATAAACCACTGCTCCTGAACATAAGAGTAACTACTTTCACTGGTCATCATATGTTGTTCTACCTAATTAATACTTGCACATCAACTCTCACTGCCTTGTCCTGGATTTCCTAGATATTTTTGATTTTTTAACTAACAAGACAACAAATTGTGCTTAGGCAGAATACTTTATTTTAAGAATTTTGTGTATGTGTGTGTGTGTGCATTTTAACATAACCAAAATAAATGAACACACCTAAAGTTAATAATAATACCTTGATGTCATTAAATATTCTGTTCATGTTCACATTTTTTCTGATTGCATTATATATGTTTTTAACACTTTGAATCAGGAGCCAAATAAGATCCATTCATTGTAATTTGTTTGTAGGTCTCCTAAATTTCTTCTAGTCTATAGGTTCCTCCTCCTTTTCTTTTTTTCTTGAGACATTTTGTTGAAGAAACTGGTTAGTTGGGTCTGTAGAATTTCCCACATTCTGAATTTTGCTGATTGCATCCCCAAGGTATGAACACTCCCCCACTCCCTTCTATTTCCTGTAAGTTGATAGTTAATCTAGAGGCTTGACCAGATTCATGTTTTTATTGCATTTTGTGTTTTGCAAGATGCCTCCATAGTTGGTGTTGCATGTTTACATGAGGAGGTACATAATGTCTGCTAGTTTTTTGTAATATTAGCAGTTTTGGGTGAGCCTTGCCTAGACCCATTATTTCCTTAAGGCGTGTAAAATGATAGTCTAATTCTATAATTACTTTTTCAGTTATTAGCTAAACTTTTATAAATTCCTTTGTAAATACTTTTGGTTATCCTGAGTTTGAGATCATATAGGAAAATTAGGACAAATGACAGATTTTTTCTCTCTGTTTACCAGTTTTCAAAATATTGTGGTTGATCTATGTGTCTATTATTATACCTTGGCATCCTCCCAGGTGATCACTGAGGGTTTTTTTTTCCCCCACTACTAGTATGAAGTCATGGATTTTAACACATCTGATTTACTTTAACTCATTTCAGTTATTTCCCTTTTTCTTGCTCAATTGTCCCATTCTGGCCAAAGGGAGCTTATTCAGGTTGGTTCTCAAGCCATTTTAACGTGGCTTTCATAGTCTTTGATATTTCCTTACTGTTGGTTATGACAAGATACTCTAGGTTCATTTTGGGTATTTCCTGGACAGATCTGGAATCAGCCATGTCCCCATGGGGGCCTGGTTTATTTTAGTACAAACTGGTATTTTGCATTAAAAAAAATGGATGTTTGGTGTGCTTACTGTGATGGAATTTCATCATTATTTCTTGACATTTTCAGTCAATATTCTCTCCAATTTCTTTATTTTTGCCTTTGGTATTCTCCAGTTATACTATGATACGTCTAAGTGTCCTGCCTTGAACATTGCTTCTCCCTACTCTCTATTCTGTCCTTCTGAAATTCCTATTAGATGTATGTTATACCTTCTCATTCTATAAACACTATTTTTATCCTCAGTTTAATATTTTTATTTTATTTTATTTTATTTTATTTTTTTTTTTTGCGGTACGCGGGCCTCTCACTGTTGTGGCCTCTTCCGTTGCGGAGCACAGGCTCCGGACGCGCAGGCTCAGTGGCCATGGCTCACGGTGTAGCCGCTCCGCGGCATGTGGGATCTTCCCGGACCGGGGCACGAACCTGTGTCCCCTGCATCGGCAGGCGGACTCTCAACCACTGCGCCACCAGGGAAGCCCTCAGTTTAATATTTTTAATATTTTTATTTCTCTGTGCTACCAACTAGAAATTTCTTCTGATCTGTGCTCCAGTTTGTTTATGTTTTTTTCAGCTGCATTTTACTTGTATTATTGCTCCCTTGAGTTTCTAATTTCATTGACTACATTGACATTTTTTGAAATTCTTTTTTGTCAATTTTCAACTCAGCTTGTTCATTTTTCATAATTGTTCTTTTCATATATTTTTCTTTTTTTTAATCCTTAATCACTTTTAAAACTTATTTTATAGTCTCTGAAATTCTATTATCTGAAACTCTAGGAGTCTCATGCTGCTCTGTGTCCCTCTAGAGAGGCTTTGCATGTGCATCTGCCAGTCACTACAGGGTATAACCCACTAAAAATCACTTTGATTTTTATTTCTTAGGCTTCCTGAGTCATGTCAGTCATGTAAATTTGAAATCCAAACCCATGCCTAACCCATGTGAGGACATTCCTATGATTACAAATTCTTAGGGGAGATATTTTTCCCCCACCAACACCTAGAGTGAAACTTAGAAGTTTCTTGGTTGTTGTCCTGTGCCAGTGGGCAAAGTTATAGCCGTTCAGGGGTCTTGGCTTTATGCAGGAATTTCATTTTCAACTCCCCACCTTGCACGGGTCCAAAGCCATTAAAACACAAGACACTAAGGAACTGAGACCCTTCTTTCCCAAGCTTCCCTAGCATCAGTCTATTTGCTTATCACTGTAGTTGTCAATTTCCTCTTCATTTTTGATCACTGATCATTTCCTTGGGTTTTCTGGCTATGTAGTTTGTCATAATGCCAGATACAGAACCCATGGTCTAATTCTTTTCCCCAAATCCTCATTTAAATCTATACAAGTTTGAGTATCTACATCCACGAGCTAGTCAAAACATCAAGTCTGAAAAATATTAGCATATCATGTGGATTACATTTTCTGAATGACAGTTGATAGTGTCAATTAAAGGGATTCTTGAGAGCAAAAATGTTGGTTCTTAGCTGCATTTCACAATCTGATGTCCACTCTCAAAATATTTATATGATTAATGGCACATCGGTACCTTATTTCAACAGGCACAGCTCCCATATTGATCCCTTTGTAACTTCCTTCGTTTCTTTTACAGTGGTTCTCATATTTTGTTCCTATGTAACACTAGTTTTCAGTGATCTAAACTAAAATGTTCTACCACCAATATCAAATAACAGATCCCCAACTTGCAGAAAACCCTTAGCTAACGAATATCAATTTTCTCAGTTTAAAAAATTTCCCCACAATGTTTTTTTTTTTTTTTTAATCCAGCTGTGGGTGTAGATGTGGTCAATCCAGGGTGCATCACAGCCCCTGAATGAATTTTGTAAGAATTTCTCTCTTTCCCTGTCTTTGTGTTTTGTTTTTGAAATTTATTTTTATAATGGGGTTTAGCTGATTTTCACTGCTGTGTTTATGCTGCTCTACACACACTTGATTAATTTACGGAGACATATCAATACATAAGTTTTAAGATTCTTACTAGTCACATATTTTCCTCTGCGGTTCATAGGGGGTGTTGAGTCCAGTTCATTGAGCAAGGAGTAGGTCTTGTCTATTACATATTTGGTTTATGGAATGGTATCTGTGCTAATTTCAAAGTCTGGTTTTTTGTTTGTTTGTTTGTTTGTTTTCATCGAGGACCTCCTACCTGAAGTCACCCTGCCTCCATGAGAAAGTCTGCTTGCATTCCTACTCAACTAAAGCTCAGTGCTTCATGTAACACTGCAGGCTTTTGAAGAGGCACAGGCCCAGAAGCCTAACTAGGGCGTTCCTTGGTTGAGGCAGTTCGCTAGATGCAGAACACCCTGCTTCGAGAAGTTCATTCAGGAAAGAAACCACTGTGTAATCTGTGTCCCTTTTGACTTATTAGAAACCACAGGGATGTATGCTGTGTGTGCCCATGGAAATTAGGGTGTGATGGTACTAGCCTTGCTTTCCCTTTTTTTTTCCCCCACAATGTTTTTCTAATGTTTGTGTACCCAGAATTAATAGCTGGCTACTACTCAAAAATCGATGAATTAGAAGGAAAGTTATAACAGAAAAACTCATAAACTTGACTTGTTAGGTTATCATATATATACTGTTCTCTGTGAAGATGCAGAGATCTACACAGAGTTTATGTAATAAAGTCTTCATTTCTGGAAGTAAACTTTTCTACGATTCTGAGTGTTTTCATCTCTTCAGGATACTTGTCCAGCTCTCAAATTCCATTTATCTATTTTCAGCCTGACTGATAATTTTTTTAAAGTTATTCTATGAGGGAATTAGACATAGCAATATTTCATGGCATTCTGCAAAGGGCACTGTAATTTCTAGGTGTTCTGACCAACGAGAAGTGTAAGAAACACTATCCCAGGACAAAGTTTTTCAAAACCTGTTGTCACCAATGGTACTATATTGCAAACAAACACATAAAATCAGGACAGTTTTGATAAAGTTATAATGTTTTAAATATACACCCTTGATGTTTAAAAGTTGTTCATCCACATCTTCTAGTTTCAAAGCCTCTCAATCAAAGAAACCCAATCTGGCATCCAAAAAATAACTAGTCAAAAATAACTCAAGTTATTTACTTGTCTTTTGAGAACACAATAGAGTGAGCGTCTCTCAAAATTCCTCTTCTCCCTCATCCACGTTTGACACACACTGTGGCAACTCCCACACTTCTTTTCTCAACACTCCTCAAACTCCTCCTACAACCCTAATTCAGGTTTCTCCTATTCTTCCCCCCCCCTCCATCTGTTTTACCCATTTTGCAGCACAAAGGTTCAACATAATGGACCTCTGGCAAGCTGGACCTTCCTCAGGCAGTAGAGAAGAAGAAATGGAGCAGGTAGAACCAGAATCCTCAGCATTGTAAGAGCTGGACACTTACATACTTGTTCATTTTCCTCCTGACACACACACATGAGCGTATGTGAAAAGTATTATACACGTTTATAGTAAGAGCCATGGGAAGTTTCCTGTGTTTCTTAAACTCACTGGGTATCAGTTTCCTCATCTGTAAAAGGGTGATGAAAAATAGTATCTGTGTTCTAGTGTGCTCTTGAGGGTTAAATGAGATCATACTTGCAAAGCATTTAGGAACAGTGCATGGTACATGGTAAGTGCTCAGAAAGTGTTAGGAGTTATTATTATTTGACAGTAGTAGTCATCGTACATGCACCAGAGAATAAGGCTGTAAAGACACAACTTAAACTGGTTTATAGGCGTTATGCAATTCCCGTTAAACAAAGGCCGTGGGTAATAACCTAAGTGAATATTAGGATAGTAATGCTAGTGATGGGAGTTGTAATAAAATTTTACACTTTTAAGTACTGGTTTACTCAAACCATGATAAAGTCATAATATATTTTTGCCTATCAGTTGAAACACTGGTGCTGTTATCTTTCTACCTAATTTAATAACAACCAGTGATGCACTGGGCATGCTACTAAAAACTTAATATGTATTGATATTATCGCACTTAATTCCTACAACAACTGTATAAGATAGGGGTTATTACTGTTACCTTCATTTTTCAGGTGAGGAAACTGAGGCTTCAGAGAGGATCCTTAAGAGCAATGAAGACTTTTTTTGTGTGTCTCTGCCTATCCCAGTGCCTCCCATGGTCTGGAACTTCATAAAGGTGTGTTGAATGGATTAAAGGAATAGTTAAATCTTACTAGTCTCTATTTTGGTCCTGGGCCTTATACCCCAAACAGGTTTTCAACATCAGTTATGAAAGTAGACACAACCACACTGTAGGAACAAACCGAATTCCCCAGACCATTTTAAAAGGAAAACGTGAAACAACATAAATATCTTGGTGGGAGAAAACTGTAAAATGCTCAGCTGTTAAGATTGCCAAGATTATCAGACTTGGGTGGATGGCTAGGATCACAGAGGAAATAATTCCACTATATAAGCCATCAGTAGAGTTAAAGTGGGGTCAGAGATGCCATCCTACTTCTTCTTGCTATTTGTATTTTGAAGACCAGTACCGGTTGGCCTGGGCTGGTGGGGATGCAGAAATGGAGACTGGAATGAAGGCTACCCGCTAGCACACACGGCTGCTGCTGTGGCCTCCTAAGACCCACACTCATAGGAGGAGGGTAGTTTCAGGACTCTGGGCAAGCCACCGAGCACCCAGGGCTTTCCCACTGAGGTTCCATAGCTTCTCTTCCTCATCGCCCACAGGGTGATACACAATGGCTCAGTGGGTCTCAGTATCATCACAACTCTACTGCTTTTGTCCTGGGTGAGCTAGAAATTATACCCAAGTTGACATGATCTGCAGGCTGCTATTAAACATGCAGAACAGCAAATTTATCCACTGCTGGGTTCCTTTAAAGAAACACATCCTCTTTCCTTGAGGAGCCACTAAAACAGTGATTCCCAAAGCATGCCTGAACCAGCAGCATCAGTATCACCTGAGATCTTACAGTCAGAAGAATCAAATTAGCTACAGAAAACATTATTTGAAATGTGTGCTGTTAAGAGTTTCTTCCTTTCCCTTTCTTAGTTTGAATATGTATATTTTGCATGGCCACAGACCTGTTGAAAAATTCTCAAAATTGCAATTTACTACTGAGCTCAAAATTTAAATGAGAGGAAATGAGGTCACAAACTCAGGTGACCATTTAAATGGATTAGAAAAATCAATTTTATTTTGAATGTCTTGTTTGAAAAAGTATTTGCCACTCTTTTAGTACCTTATAGAATTGTTGGAGTGACTGAAAATGAGATAATTTGTATGAAGGTGTTTTGAAGCCATAAAATACAGGTTTCCCCTGCTATCCCAAAGTAGAGCATTCCTATGAAACCTTTTCTGAGCCAAAATGACGTAAAACGGAGAAGCAATTATCCTAGGACACATCTTGCTAATGGATACACAAAATAAACCAAGATAAAGCACAGATGCTCACAGACACAATTCAAAGCCAAGGAGGCTTGATGCTGAGATGCTGAGTGTACAGTAGCTCCCGGGGAAGGAGCTTGGTGGTGGCACTCTTGCTGCTCAGGGTGTGCATAACAAGCTCTGAACGATATTCTCACTTTCTGCCCCTTTTTGTAAAAGCAAAATTTTCGGATTTCTTTTGGTCAGTGAAAACAGGTACTAATGTAGGTCTTGTGTAAAAGTGAAGTGGTGTAAAGTAAACTTTCAAAAAGTAGCGGATACCTCTACTATGAAAACGTTAGTGCAAGGTGGTTGAGAGTTTTGGCAAAAGAGTGATTGAGGCAAGAGAGAATGAGGGGGAACTGAGATCGATTATGAAAAAGAGACTGGAGGTCTTCCTTCCTTCATTCACTTGACTCTTAGCTATTAGGCATGAAATACAGGTATAAATTGGAGATAGTGTGGGTTTGGTTCCAGACCACTGCAATAAAGTGAGTCACATGATATAAAAGTGCATACAAAAGTTATGTTTACACTATACTGTAGTCTATTAAGTGTGCAATAGCATTAAGTCTAAAAAAAACAATGTATATACCTTAATAAAAAAAATACTCTATTGCTAAAAAATGCTAACCCTCATCTGAGCCCTCAGTGAGTTATAGCAGTAACATCAAAGATCACCTAGCACAGATCACCATAACAAACACAGTAATACTGAAAAAGTTTGAAATATTACTACAATTACCAAAGTGTGACACAGAGACACAAAATAAGCAAATGCTGTTGGAAAAATGACACAAAAATGACTTGCTTGATGCAGAGTTGTCACAAACCTTCAATTTGTAAAAAATGCAGTGTATGCAAAGTGCAATAAAATGAGGTATGTCTGTGTCTATATATATTGTGCCTAATAAATATATACATGTTTACACACACACACACACACACACACACATACACAAGAACTGCGCCAGGTGCTGGAAATAAAATTTTGAACAAAAATAGACATGGCCCTTGCTTTCATAAAGTTTAAATCTAATAGAGGGGACAGATATTTATCAAAAAATTACATAAACAAATGTCTAATTACTGAACTTAAGAAAAGTATCTGAAGCAAAAGCATGTAGTTCCATGACAGCATGTAGCAAAGGGACCTGGTCTAGATTGGTGGAGGGAGGGGATGAGAAGAGTAAAAGGGACGTTCAGGGAGGGCTTCCCTAAGAAAGCTGTGCTGAGATCTGAAGGATGAGTCGAGGTAAATTAGGTCAGGCTGGAGGATGAAGGGTCAGGAAGGAAAATCCTATAGACGGAGAGAAGAGCATACAAAGGCCCTGTGAAGGAAAGCCCACATGGTGTAGTTGAACAACTGAATTCAGGCCAGTATGAACTAAAGAATGTAAGGACAAGAGGTGGGGCAAAAAGAAGCTATTGAGAGACATCAGACCATGGAGGGCCTTATAAATCCTGTATGAATCAATTAGAAATTGACTTCAACTCTTAAAGCCAGAAATTCAATGATAGTGAATTTAAACAAATAAGGATTTTGTCTCCTCATAGGAAAGAAGTCCAGAAGTAGGCAGTCAAGTCTTGTATAGTGGTTTCACAAAGTCATCAGGGCCCGGGCTTCTTTCATCTTTCTGCCTTACCACCTCTAGTACTAGTTTCCACCTTCAAGGTTTCAAGATGCCTGCTGGATTTCCAGTTATCACATCCACAACCCAGGCATGAAGAAGAACTAAAAGGAAAAGTTTAGAGGGCTTCCCTGGCCACTCTACTTAACAACTTTTGCTTGCATCTTATAGATTATCTCTCTCTGTAAAGGAGGCTAGGAAATGTGTGTGTGTGTGTGTGTGTGTGTGTGTGTGAGAGAGAGAGAGAGAGAGAGAGAGAGAGACATTACCATCCTAATAATATTTTTGTAAGGAAAAAGGGAAAATGGATATTATGGAAAGGCAGTCTTTGCCACACTGTATTAGGGATTTTAGTTATTTTCCTGTGATCAATAGGAAGTCCAATAGGAAGTGCCAATGTGATCAACTGGCAAGTTTTATGGAAAGACGTCACATGGTCGATTGTCTATAGTGTGTGAAAGGAATGGGCCTGGGAAAGCAGAGTAAATGGGGGAAGAAGTACCATAAAACAGAGAGAACAGGATGGCAGCATAGATTAGGGTGATGGCTATGGAAATACTAGAATCAGGATTGTTTTGAAAGACATTTTGTAGGGGAAAGAGACAGATCTTGGTGATAACTTAGATATGGTAATGAGGGAAAGGAAGGCAGCAAGGATGCTACACTCTGGCTGGATAATGGTGCCATTCAATGAAATAGGGAACAAAGAAGAGGAGCAGCAGATTTGCTGGGAAAGATCATGAACTTGGTCTTGGACATGTTGAAAAGGAATGTTTCCAAATGGAGATTTAATATGTAGTTGGACATCTGGGTCTGGAACACAAAGAAACAGTCTGTGCTGGAGATATAAGTTGGTACCCACTGTCATGTAGATGATAACTGAAATCATAATGGATAATTATTTCCTGGACATAGTGCATAAAGTGAGAAGAGGGTCTAGGACTGAGCCTTCAGGAAATTCAACATTTAATGAAAGGAGGTGGAGGAGAATGAGCCAGAAATGTAGACAAAAAAGAAGCAGCCAGAGAGATGAAAGGAAATCCAAGATGTGATGTCCCAGAGTCAAGGAAGGTCAAGGAGGAGGGACCATGTCCAACACTGCTGAAGGCTCAATGAGATGAAGACTGACACAGTCTTTTGGATTTAACAACGTGGAGAGCATTAGGGATATTAGTTCTTGGAGGAACGTTTGGGCTAGAAACCAGATTATAATGGGCTAAGGAGTGAATCAGTTATGAAAAAATGGCAGCAATGGGTACACCATTTGTTAAAATTCTGGCCCTGAAGGAAAAGAGAGAAAAGGAAGAGTAACAAGAGTGGGGACATGGACCAGGGAGGTTATTTTCTAGTACTTACGGGCTTAGATACTGATGGGAGGGACCTAGTTGAGAGGCAAGAAGGGATAATTGATACATCTAAGGTTTCTGGGAAGGTAGGAGAGTATTGGATGAAAAGCACATGTCACGTGGTGACGCTAATGAGGATGAAGAGAAGGTATAATTAAAATTGGAGGATAGATACAGATTCGGGGCCAGAAAGTAGGAACTGCCGTTCAGGATGAATGATATCTTGTCCCTATCATCTTGGGAAAACTGAAGTCACACAAGCATTATAATCCTTAGGGAAAGTGAATTTCACATTAAAGTTGTCATAAAATGTTAAGCATCTCCACTTTATCTTCTTTCTGTCAGGCATCTAGTTCAGTGAGACCTCAATAAAATACTGTAGTTGGAGTTAGGGTTTACTGAAGCTTTATAAGATCATGTAATCCTCATAACATCTCTGTGAGGAGGATGCTATTGTACTCTCAGTTTAAGAGATCAGGAAGCTGAAGGCAGAGGGGTTAAGTAACTGACCTGACATCATGCACTATTTAGTGGTAACTACAGGATTCAAAACGTTATCTGCCTGCTGCAGGGTTCTCATTGCCATGCTGGGCTACATGCCTCACCAGAAAAGATGCTGATTGACAAGTCAGTTCAGTCATAACCAGTCTGGGCAGGGAAGCAGACGTCTTCTCATTTAAGATTAACACCTGTGTTTATGGCTTGAAGGCAATCACGGCATCATCCCTTCGTTAAAGGCTTTCTCGAAGTGTCACAAAGGGAACGGAAGTGATCGTGAAATAGGAGAGGGTCAAGAATCAAAAGAAATGAAATTTAAAATGCCACCAAAAAGGGAACAAGTTTGTTTAAAGTTAAACTACACAAACAGAAGGACAAGTGTCGATATGACCATAAAAATGCTCAGGCAAGTATATAGCAGATGGGATCGCCAAGTTACTGCTCTGGGATTTCCAGGCTTTTACTGAGCAGCCTGAGGGCAAATAGTTGCCAGGACTGAAAGGCTACGTCTTTCTACTTCCCCACAGAGCACTTCACTTCTGTCATGAGATCTTTTCCAGAGCTGTTTGCTTATTTCAAGGCAACGCCATACACAACCAAGACATATCCAGAACTACTTTACATTGGGTCTGAGCAGCTTCCTTGAGACAAAATGGTTGCCCAGAGTTTTGGGGTTTTTTTTTCCAAGGGACGGGTCTTCGATCATTTTTAATTAACCGTAGTGAAATTTGACCCGTGGCTGCAGGTTTACCAGGATGTGCGCATGAATTCACTACCTCGCCTTTAAGCTCCGGTGACTCCGCCAGCAAAATGGAAGATCAATAATTGACATCTGCCTGCCTGGGTCAAGACGCTGAGCTCTCCTGGGAAACTCCAGGAGCACTGTTTTGTGTAGAGAGAAAGGAAGCCTCTGGGGTGGGGATTTTCCACCATTACTTCTGGAAATCCAAGCAATGCTTTTGAGCCTCTTTCTTTCCTCCTGCCACTTCACCCAAAGAGGAAATCTTTCCCCAAACCTATAAACCTTGAAGATATTTAATGAGATAACACAAATAGACATTTTTGTTGAAGTTCCTTCTTTCCCTTCACCTTCTTTGTTGGAAGGAATTCCTGGCCTTTCGAGGTTGAATCAGGAAACTTTAGAAGACTTGTAATCTAGTCAGTGTGCTTTTGTTGGCAGATTCCAGGGGGTTGGCTTTGGAATTATGGCGAGCCTGGAAATTTAAGGCAATTCATAGCAAATGATAGTGATTACTGCACACAAGAATTTGCTGTCTCCAAAACTCTCAACTGAGGGGCTACGGAATATAAAATTCTTTTGATGTCATTTATAAATAAACCTGCAAGACAGGTTATCTCTGTCCTAATTTATGTTTTTCAGTTTGGATTATTGGGGAAAAACCTGGATCCTGGGAAACTGATGCTTCCGGCTTCTTGCCTTATAAATTTTTAGCGACCTTTGATTCTTTGATTTCACTAACCTTTCCCAACTCTTTAAAATCGCTTTCTAGGATATTGAACTTTAGCTAAAAACAAGTATATCAGGGATGAGTCTGGCAGAAGGTTAGAACTACATGGGACTTAGAATTATAAATATAGTAATAATATTAATAATAGCCTGTATTTATTTCCCAGCTACTGGGCTCAGCATCTTATAGTGATTACCTTTTTTAAATATTTACAATAGTTTTGTAAGGTTGGTCCTATTATCATCTTTCTTTCCTTTTTTTTTTTTTTTTCCTTCTTTTCTGCTGAGGAAGCAGTTTAGAGTGGTGAAGAAATCTGTCATAATTAGAACAACTCCAATCCAGGCCCTGGGTCTGATGGTTAACCCCAGAAAATGTCACTCCTTGGGTGTGGAGAGGGTGTGGAAGAGGAAGCCAGCACAGCTCACAGGGAGGAAGGGTGGCAGGACCACTTGAACTGAACAAGGAGACCCTTGATCCCAAAGCTGGACAGAATTTTGGATCCCATCCTTCACCCCCTGACTTTCAAACATGATTATTAAGAGCCACCATAAAAGGAGAACTGACCAGTTTAAGGCCTCTAGAATGCCAAAGACTCCATAGCTCCCTTTATCCTCTGCATCTGTGAGGCCACCCCCCAGCACTCAGGCCTCAGTGATATCCCCTCCTTAATAATCCAAGGAATAAAGTCCAATAACCACATTTCTTAGTGTTTTCCAGCATGTTTATGTAATTACTTCGTTTGATCTCCACTGGAACTTGGGATGTCGGCCAGGACATACGTTAAAATTTCACTTTATTATTTCTATTCTGTAAACTAGGAAATTGAGTCCCAAAGAGGTGAGGTAACTTGCCCACGGCACTAAGCTAGTTTGGGGTAGAGCTGGGACCATAATTCAGGACCCTCAGCCCCAAGACTTGGTTTGTTCTCCTTTCAGCATCAGGAGATGTTTGCCCAGTGCCTACTAGGCATAGGCTTTTGAGCAAAGCACGCTGGGTAGGAAGCAGACGTAGGCCTCCCTCTCAAAAGGATTACTGTTTTCTTTGGGAGATGGCTCTTATTCTCATCCAATTAGTGACACACAAAAAGTTCACTGCTGGGCTTCCCTGGTGGCGCAGTGGTTGGGAGTCCGCCTGCCGAGGCAGGGGACGCGGGTTCGTGCCCCGGTCTGGGAGGATCCCACATGCCGCGGAGCGGCTGGGCCCGTGAGCCATGGCCGCTGAGCCTGCATGTCCGGAGCCTGTGCTCCGCAACGGGGGAGGCCACAGCAGTGAGAGGCCCGCGTACCACAAAAAAAAAAAAAAAAAAAAAGTTCACTGCTTTTTCAGAACTGTGTTGTAGGCACCGTTTCTGTCTCCCCTCACACCCAGCAGGTGCTCAGTATGTGTTGCTGTCAGTGTCACCTGCATTAGTGACTAACACGGGCAGCTTGGTAGGAAGAACAGACTTTGGAATCAGGCTAATCTGCATTCAAGCACTGCCTCTGCTCCTTCTGGTTGTGTGACTCCAGGCAGGTGCCTGACCTCTCAGTGCCTCGGGCACCTCAACAGAAAAGGAAGATCACAGAGTGATGATGTTGAGGAGTCTGAGATAATTAAGGCAGGTGTGGTCTTGAGTGCAGCGCACAGACGAAGCACGCAGCAAGTGCTGTCTCTGGAGTGGATCTTGTTATTAGGAAGTCTACCTTATCACCTTCCTAAGAGAGTTTGAGCTCATCATAGCTGAGCCTGCAACGTTTCCTCTGTGCATTTCAACACGTGCTTCTGTTGAATCTGTAAACGCAAGCGGTTCTCTTTTATCTCCATTCAGGCGAGGAGGATGATCACACTCAAAACCATAGCTCAGCCAAGTGCACCTTAGCACTGTGATTTCCCCAGCTGCGGGGATGCATATTAATAGGATCAACCGGAGACCCTCTTGGCAGGTGTCCACCCCACCCCCCAACCAATTTCATCAAAAACACAGTTACATTTGGAACAGGAACCTTTGAACCAGAACCCACTTTCAGCTATGTGTGGCACCTTCATGCTAAGCACAGCGGCTGGGGGAGCTTCATTTTAGTGTTAAGTCCTTCCAGCAGGACCAGCAACCACCAGAAACCAAGTCACTACCTAGTCCAAGAACTCCTCCCCCCCACCTCCTCAGGAGAGCGCATCAACGTGGACCAAAGTCATTTCCCAAACAGCTGATTTCCCCCATCCACTGTGCCAGTGTCGAACACAACTGCCCCCCGGGATCAGACTGCTGTTCCAAGAGATGCCGCTGAGGCTGGATGATTCCAGCTCAGTGATATCAAATCTGCCTGCCTGTTCTCCTCAAAGCAGTTTCAGAGAAAAGAAGTATTGCCTGTGTTGAAAAGGGGCCTCTGTTAAAAAAAAAAAAAAAAATCTCCCAGTTCCACTGTAGCCCAGTGTCCTCAGCCCTCCACTCCCCTCATAATGGAATACACAGCAACAGAACGTCACGTTCACTACCTGGAACTTTGTCACTTCATGTGTCTTCAACTGACTCGTCCCTGTGATCCAGGTCAGAGAGGGCAAGAAGTGGCCTTGACTTCCACCTGGGTCTTCCCAAGCCCAGAAGCAAGCTCCTTTCCATTCTTCAGCTCCTTTTCCCTCTCCCCTGGCACGCTGCATAGAAACTGGTATGGGCACAGTGTCTGTTCCTACTGTGAGCTTAGCACTAAATACCTTCAAAATAATTTCACAGAGCTTGGGCTGTATCTGGAATATGTCCAGGTGAGCCTCTTGAGTATGTTTGCTGTTCTACCCTGGCATTTGAACAATTGTTTTTCTCATTTCCGAACCTACCTATAGCTAACTATGAGCTCTTAGGAGATGCCAGGCTCTGCACTGAGGCTGACTTGCGTTATCTTGTTTAAACCCAACAAGATCCCATGAAGTAGGTACTACTATTATTTTCATTTTACTGTTAAGAAAAGCAAGGGAAATTAAGTAACTGTAGAACCCATGTTGCTAACCTCTCTGCTACAGTGTCTCCCAGTTACAAAATACTGTGAGCTTTGTTCTCTTTAGGGATGGAAGTGTCTTGCAGGTGGAGACCCAAGTCTTAAAATTCTGTGCCAAGTTCTCAGTGCAGTCCTCCTTACCTCACCAGCATTTCACAAATGCCATAATCAGTCTGGTTCTCAACAAGAGTTCATACAAAGCACGTCACTAGAGCCTCCTAGGTTTTCAACTTAGTAGCAAACCCTATGGCCTAGACAAAGGAAGCACATAAGTCTATTTAAGGGAGATTAGTCCTTCTGAAACAGAGAAATCAATTTAAATGTGAAACTGAAAATACAAGTTTTGGCATCTAGGGAAAGGGGAGACCAGATCATGGGGCGGTAGTGGGATGTGAACTGGCCCTTGAAGAATGAGGCCAATGTCAAGAGATGGAGAAGGAGACAGGGGGAAAGGGTGTGAGAAAAGTCTTGGGGGGAAGAAAACAGGGAGTTGGCCTGTAACAATATAATGTGTACCTTGTAATTTCTCTTCACCATCAAGGCTGGGAATTCTAGAGGCCTTACTGTCTCTGCTCTTGATGAAAACAAATACTTCTTAGCCCACCAAACAGATTTTCTCTAGGGCCTGGGATGGGAGTCAAAGGACCTACATGCAGGGTGTGTTCCAGAGACAGGAGGACGGGTCTCTCTCTTGTGGTGTTCTCCCTGTTTATCCCCTTCTACTTCCCACTGTCTTCTCTGAACTTAGTTTTTGAAAAGTGAACATATGGAAGGTTTACAAGTGGAATGAAACAACCCAGGTTGGTATCCTGGCTCTGCCACGCCCCGCAGCTGTGTGTGGTCTTGGAGGAGGAGGATGGTAAACCTTGCTTTGAGGACATGTTTCCCGTGACAGGTGATATGCCAGGCATTTGGCATGTGCTAATTCATTGACTCTTCATAAGAAAGGTAGTTCACTATTAGCACCCCCATTTTACAAATGACAAAACAGAGGTGTAGTGAGATGAATAACTTGGCCCCAATCGCACTGCTGGTCATTAGCAAAGCTGGGACTCCTTCCCATATCCGTGGGGCCACCAAGCCTATGTTCTTAGCCCTCTAGTTATACTTCCCAAGTCACTGAACTTCTTGGAGCCCCCCGTTTCCTCATTTGCAGACTCTTCATAACAGCACCTACAGTGGGGAGTATCGGGGAATAACCTGGTGATGTAAGTGAAGCAGTCACCCCGTGCTCAGACAAAGTGGGTATTCAGAAGTGGCCTCATTAATTTTCTCCATTCAAAAGCGTGAATGTCTCCATTAGCTTTGTCTTGTACCTTTACACTTCTTCAAGGATCTTGTAAGTACTCAGGAAGTACAGAGGGCTCACACCTATTCTTGTATCTTTCTCAGTCTTTGTGATACCACACACAAAAGACCAACACTCAATTACTTTATTTTGAGCTCTTCTCTTTCCCCTTTCTCTTTTTCTCTTTTGCGTAACTTTATAGATGTCACTGAGGAGGAAACTAGGAAAGTACAGTCGTTCCTCCGTATCCGTGGGTCATTTGTTCGAGGAACCACCACAAACTCCCAGATACCAAAATCCAGGACACTCAAGTCCCTTAGATAAAATGACACTGTATGGTTGGCCCTCTGTATCCCTGCTTTCCACATCTGCCGACAGGAAGGCAGACTGTACTTCACTCAGAGGTGAGTCTGTAGGTAACGACAAGTGGAACAAGGCTTTATTGTCCTTGGGTGTGGGTGGGGAACCCTGGTGCCTTAGGCTCGGCATTAAGTACTGTTCTACCAAATACTCGTGTCCTGGGCAGGTGTTTGAACAGGTGGGGTGGCCCTCGGGCAGATGCTGAACAGGTCACACCGAGCTTGGTAGGTATAATTACATCTGCATAGAAATGAATGCTGGACTTTCTCCCCTGCCGTGTCTTAGCTACAGGGGCTAAAGTAAACATTTTAATTAGTTTCAGCTTCCAGAAGAGTCTCAGCAGGCCAGACTTCCGACTCTGCCTCCTACAGGGAAAACACACTCAAATCGCACCAGTTGGCAACAAATCCCTCCAAAACAAAAACCCAAAACCAAAAATCATGTCAAGCCCAAACTAAAGCTTTGTTCTGCATTTGGTAGCTTAGAGGGACACAATCTTGGGCAGAGGCGGAACCTTCACATCTCTTATCATTTCCCAGGAACTGGAGAATGTCAGCGGTAAAGCACAATACAAGTCCTGTATCTACCACCCCTTCCTTTGCTTTTTTAGAAAAAAATGGGGCATCCCAGACAGCTGAAGGGACCTAAATATATAACGAGTTCACAGTGGACTCAAGGTAAAGTGTCCTTTTCTTTTTCTTTCTTTTTCAAAGTGTCCACATGTTGCAATTCTCATCCGTGGCTATCACCGCCTTACGAGGGAGGTACCAATACTCCTCTTCTACACATGAGCAATCGGGGCTGAGACCTGGCTAAGTGACTCACCCGGCATCACAGCTGGCAAGTGCTGGCCCTGGAATCAAATGGTCTGACTAGCTCACTCCTCATCTCTGATCAGCTCACTCCTGATCTTAGACCCCCAGGGCCATATGAGAACAACTGAAGACAAAATGTAGCTCAGGGCATGAAGAAGAAAACAGTCTTGTTAAGAATCTCCTCAAGCCTTTCATGTAACACTCTGACCTTATTTCCATACAGGCCATTCTGTCTCTTTAGTTTTGACTCTGAAGGCAGGAAAGGGAATTGAACACACCACATTTGGGTCCATATACATTACGGCTCTGCATTCGTTTGCTCACTCATTCATTCATTCATTCATAGGTGTTTATTGAGCTGCTCTCTGTTCCAGACACTGTCCACATCACAAGCCAGCCTCTTTGACATCGTTTCTATGTTAGCTATGAGGACACTGTTTACCTCTTAAACCTTGGGTTGGTTTTGTACCTTTCCTGTGGACATTTCATTGGCATACAAATTATCTAACAGCAAGACTATAGGTTCAAATTTCCCAGAAGATGAGACTTCACGAAGAATTTCCCCTAGACTGTGAGCATTTCCACAGCAGAAACTGTCGTATTCTCCTTTGAACATCTCAAGCAGCACTGTCCACTAGAACTTCCTGGTGACGGAAATGCCTTACGTCTGCACGGATGCTGTAGCCACGTGCCACATGTGGTTAGTGAGCACTTTAAATGTGACTAAGGAACTGAAACTTTAATTTTAATTAATTTAAATTTAAATGGTCACATGTACCTAATGGCTACTGTACTGGGCAGCACAGAGCAAGGGGTTCTCAGCTCTCGCTGTACACGCTCCAACGTTTATAAAACATTCAGACGCCCAAGTTCTACCCTTAGAGAATGTAGCTTACTTAGTCTGGGTGGGACCCAGTGTACGTCAGTCTGATTCTTTTTTTGTTTGTTTTTCCTGTACAAAACATAACCTTTAGCAGGAGTCATTTTCCCTGACTGTATCCATAGTTACTCTTAAAAATTGTTTTTAATTTATTTAATTAATTTATTTTTTTACATCAGTGGTTTATTGGACTACCTTTATTTTTTTTTATTTATTTTTTATTTTTTGCTGTACGCGGGCCTCTCACTGCTGTGGCCCCTCCCGCTGCGGAGCACAGGCTCCGGACACACAGGCTCCGCGGCCATGGCTCGCGGGCCCAGCCGCTCCGCGGCATGTGGGATCTTCCGGGATAGGGGCACGAACCCGTGTCCCCTGCATCGGCAGGCGGACCCCCAACCACTGCGCCACCAGGGAAGCCCGGACTACCTTTATTTTTGACAAATAAATTTATATATATTTAAGGTGTACAACGTGATGTTTTGATACATGTATACATTGTGAAATGATTTACATCAGTATGATTCTAATGTGCAGCTAGGAATGAGAGCTTAGTACTTAGAGTAACCCAGAGCTTGGCATCTGGTGGGTGCTCAAGAAATGTCTGTTGAAATAGTGCAATATATAAGTGACCTCTGATTGGGCTGAACATTCACAAAGAATCAACATGCATAAAGATATTGTGTATATATAATAGTAATAGTGACACATTAACAATGTTGCCATGTAACATCTGTGGATATAAACCTTCTATTATAATATGCTAGCTAAACGTTCATTCATTCATTCAACAAACACCTAACTAAGCATCTACTGTTTGCTAGGCAGTGTCCTGAATGCTGAGGATATGGTAGCAAATAGAAACAGACATGATCCCTCTCCTCATTACCCAGTGGGGAGATGCAAATAATAACAAAGTAGATGCTCACAGACGGGGATAGGTTCTGCGGGGAAAATGAAGATCGATGTGACGGCGCTTGGCCGTGAAGAGGGGGATCTACATTACAGGAGTATTTAGGAAGGGCTGCTTTGCAGAAATCATGTTTCAGACAGCTGAGAATTCGCCAGCTAAGGCAAAGAGATGGGGAATGGCATCCCAAGCAGAGGGCGCTGAAGCCATAAGGGGGAATATCTTGCGAGTCTGAGAAACGAAAAGACTAATAGTCCTATAGTAGATTGACAGAAGGGGGAGAGGAACACCAGATGAGATGGAGGAGTAGCCCAGAAGCAGGTCATGCAGAACCTTGTAGGAGTTTGGATTTCATTCTAAGACCAAGAGCAATTCCTACCAGGTTAGGTTACAAACAGGAAAGACCACTCTGACTGCTGGTGGCAAAGGACTGGGCGGGGCGGTGGGGGGGAGGGGCTCCAGCTGGGAGTACAACTAGGAATGCTGGCAGATGCATTGGAAATGCGCAGGGTAAAGTAAAGGGAAGAATCGGGGAAGTTAACTCCGACTCCACCCCGCTCCCCTGCCCAGGCAATTCGGTACGTTATTCCGGCCAATTATGCTCTTAAGAAATAACCCTTTACATTGTAATACCTCTTTCACTTTTTCAAAGAGCTTCCATGTTTCCACCCCTGTTGCCATAAATGATCACATGGAGTTTTATCTAGGCTAGTTTTATTATTATTATTATTATTATTATTATTATCATTTTTTTGGCGGTACACGGGCCTCTCACTCTTGTGGCCTCTCCCGTTGCGAAGCACAGGCTCCGGACGCGCAGGCTCAGCACCCATGGCTCACGGGCCCAGCTGCTCCACGGCATGTGGGATCTTCCCGGACCAGGGCACGAACCCGTGTCCCGTGCATCGGCAGGCGGACTCTCAACCACTGCGCCACCAGGGAAGCCCCCTAGGCTAGTTTTAGAAGAGCCTAAGTTCAAGGATTTCTGGGATAAAGAAAGAATTTTTATTTTATTTCATTGCTTCAGGTAGCATTCAATGTATAAATACTCCTCGTTCTTAAATCCCAATAAAGTTTAACTAAACTTCCAAAACAGATTGGGAAATGTTATTTTAATTATAAAAGATATCCCCAGAAGATTCTTTAAAGCAGTGGATTTTTCTCGGTATTATTTATTGGACAAATCTATTTTGAGCACTAGCAGTGTGCCCGACACTGTGTGCTGTGTGTATGATGCTGAAGTGAGCAGTCTCTGGAGGAGACATGTATAAAATATACAAATACGGTCCTGAATTGTGATAGATGGAACGAGAGAATAACGCTGGGCAGAAGAAAGTGACTTGATTTGGAGCGGTCAGTGAAAGCTTCTCCGAGGAAACAATATTTATACTGAGAATGGAATCATAAATAGGAGCAGTTAGGTAAAGGGTGAGAAAAGGAGACTAGACAAGGGAGGGTGCATATTCCTAGAGGAGGGAACAGCATTTGCAAAGACCCCAAGGCCACAAGGCTGGAGTGTAGAGAGCCAAGGAGAGGACGCTCAAAGATGAGGTGGGCGTAGGACTACCTTTAAATCTTTTGTTTACGGATAGATAATCACATCACAGAGAACACAGGAAGTAAAGAAAGCGACCCCGTTGGGAGACACTGTCCATGTAAGAACTATCAGAAATGAAATTATAATTTTCTCCCTGAAATTATAAAATTATAGTCAAGGAAGAAGAGATTCAATTTTCATACACTTATTTTATTACACGATTGGGTAAAACGTGTCGCACTTGTTTCTGTGTAAGTTACGAACTTGTTGGGTGACTTGCTATAGCATTTTTTCTCAATTGTAGGGAATGACGTGTGGGGAAGAAATCCCAGACTGGTGGCTGACAAGCTGGATCTGGTTCCCAGACATGGTTTCTTTGGTCTGGACAGTGTTTTACAAAATCTAGGTAAGCTGCAGTGGCAGAAACAGCAACTTCCTTCTGTGACAGATGCGCAGCAATACTGCATTTCCCAGCTTCCTCAGGGCGGAGGAGGGACCACATGACTGTTTTGCCAGTGGAAAGGGGGCAGAAGCGATCCTCACCTCTTCTAGGCCTTGCCAATAAAAATCCTTCTCCCAGTGCTGCAGGTTCTCTCTCCCCATCTGCAGCTGAATGCAGAGAAGAAAGGTATCATAGAGGATGCAGAGCCACAGGATGAAGGGAACCCAGGTCCCTGAATGACCAGACAGAAATCTCCGCAATGACCCACACTGGCTGTGATGGAGTGAAAATTAAAACTTCGCTGAGTTCACCACTGAGATTTTGAGTTTCTTTGTTACAACTGTATCTTTGTTCAGGTCCCTCCAGGATCAGGTTCTAAGATAGGGATTGGTGTTTAAGTCATTTATTTGAAGGTGATCCCAGGAAACATGAGTAGGCGAGGGTGGGAGTGAGATGGGGAAGGCATGGAAACCAATGGGTTTCCATCCTCTGCCAGTCTCTGCTGTGGACAGCTGGAGTTCATCTCACAGAGAGCTCTGGAAGATAATTTATTATTTTTTTTATATATATATTTTAAATATTCATTTGTTTTATTTTTTAGATTCAGCATACAAGTGATAACATACAGTATTTGTCTTTCTCTTATTTCACTTAGCAGAATACCCTCTAGGTCCATCCACATTGTTGCAAATGGCAAAATTTCATTCTTTTTTATGGCTGAGTAATATTCCATACATATACATATACCACATCTGCTTTATCCATTCATCTATTTTTTTTAACATCTTTATTGGACTATAATTGCTTTACAATGGTGTGTCAGTTTCTGCTGTATAACAAAGTGAGTCAACTATATGTATACATATATTCCTATATGTCCTCCCTCTTGCCTCTCCCTCCCACCCTCCTTATCCCACCCCTCTAGGTGGTCACAAAGCACCGAGCTGGTCTCTCTGGGAGACAGTTTAGATGGTACCTCACAGCCATCCCAACTGAGAGGTGGGAGACTGGGGTATTGATGGGCTTCCTCCATGTCTAGCATTGGTGGAGAGCTGCTTCCAAGAACTCAGACTCTTCAGGATTCTCTCTCAGCCCGCCCTGCATGAAGGCCCAGTGTGTGTGCCATGTCTTCAGGAGGAGAGTTAAAGGTGTTCACTGGGGGGCAGCCTGGCAAAGGTGAATGCCGCGTGGACATGAACGGGGGCACCAACAGTGTCTGCTGAAGACACGTAGCCTACACTGACTGATATGGGTGCCAACATTTAAAATTAGATGACTTCACATAAAAATCTGAATTTCTGACTTCTCTGAAAAAATAACGTAGTCAACATTGGGTCTGCATTTCTGTATGACAATAGCTGGCTGGAGCTGACTAGTGACCTATGCGTTAGAGGGGGCCAGGGTCCCTAATTCTCCAGAGTCCCCACCATACCCCATTAACCCCAACCTGCTTCCCTTGTCTAAGTTACTTTCACAGTCCTTGTGGTAGGCATTTTAATCTATAACCATGGTGTTCTCCTAGGACAAAGTTCTTGTGTTCCCCCTTTCCTCCTTTCTTTTTCAACCCAATTGCATTTTCTTTCCTCCCTATCCCTCTTCAAAAACTGCTCAAGATACATCTGGTTGAGACCTTCCCCAACCACCCTTACCTATTTCATTCACTATGCTTTGTCAATCATCCAGAGCTGCACTGTCCAATACGGTAGCAAGATGTGGCCACATGTGGCTATTTAAATTTTGGTTCATTAACTAATTAAGATTAATTAAAATTTAAAATGCAGTCCTTCCATCATACTAGCTGTATTTCAAGTGGTCAATAGCCATATGAGGTCAGGGGCTATGATACTGGATGGCACAGACATTATACATTTCCATAATTATAGAAAGTTCTGTGGGACAGTACAGATCTATAGAATGTACTGCAATTCTTAGTTCTGGTGTCTCTTGTAGGTATTCTCATGTTTCCCATGTTTACTCTTTAAGGTGAGAGCCACTTCAGAAAGAAGAGAGCCTGTTCTACACACAGTGTATTCTTTCTCACCATCTAGTACCACAGCAATTGCCTGTGGTAATATTGAGAACGTTTTTCAAGTTCTTGAATGATGTTCTGTACAAGGGTCTCCAGTGGTCTCATTCAGGGAGATATTGTGTGTTCTCCTGGCCCCTTCAGGCTTGTGTGGAAGACTGGGGAAGTTGCTTAAAGTGGAAAGAAACAGAGAAGATCAGGTATGATTTCGACATCATACCCTCTTAGAATAGAAAGGAAATTCATTAAGACCACTTATTGCTTCCCATTGGATAAAAAGGGCATCAGAGGTATTTAACCCATATTTTGGTGATTTTATACATATATATATCATGTCTTTTAAAAAAATTCCATAGTGATTGGGGCAATATAACATCAAGGTACCATAGAGCACTCTCACCTGGGAGTCTGATAAACTGGGTTGACATTCCAGCTCTGAGCCTTGTTACCTGTGGGCCCTTGCACTGTTTACTTGCCTTTCCTGAGCCTCAATTTATTCAAAGGGGAATCATAATAATATCTACCTCGTGGAGTTTTTGTGAAGATTAAATGAGATAAATGTGATAGGAAGTGTTATAAATGCTAGCTATTGTTATTATCAGCAAAAATCAAATTCAGAGGAAAAGCAATCAAGACAAGAATTGACTTCCAGTGGTGCACCTTGATGGAAAGGACCCATGTAGATAATGCATCCAGAAAACTCCCTCCAGTAGAAACATTTGCAGAGTTGCAGAGGATCCATTTTGACAAACGCTCATTTTTTTTTGGAAAGTATGAATGTATTTCCATTAGCGCTATGATTATTAGGCAAGCATTGCACCTTCCCTTGTCCCATTCTGCCAAGCAAATAGTAACTCAAATTAAAGCTACCATTTAGTGGGAAAGAAAAAGGATAATAGAAATAGGATGATCAGGAAGAAAAGGACTGCAGAACTCCCATCACTCAGTTTTAGGTCCAAAAATAAAATCATTATAGGGAATACCTATCTTTTTTTCTGTCTTCTCCATCCAAATGTCTTACACATTTGAAAAGAATAGAACATTGTGAATGCTTTCCTTTTCCAAAGAGGTAAACAATGACTGGAAATGTTAATGTTCTCAAGCACCTCTGAGGCATGGCTCTGTCATTCTCTTGGTCATCAAGCTGTGAAAAATCATCCTGCTGTTCAATAATCTCACTGAGAAACAGATTAAAGGCACTTCCTGCTGAACAGAACGGATCATTCTAGGCCTATCTAAGAATGGCTTTTTGACCAAAGGCCATTATGTCATGATGGAAACTGATTTGGGCAGAGGCTCTGAAGTGGTATTTGGCAGTTTTTCCTTCTTTACTGTGCCCAGTTTATTGTTAGGGAAAGATGCTCAAAATCAATTGCTAAGTGAAATAAGGTAGATTACAAAAGAGGATGTATCATATGATCATATTCTGGTAGAAGAATTGAAAGTGTCAATTAGAGCTCTTGGTTTGCAGCCACAGAAATTCACTCTGGCTCTCCAGGACAGGAAGTTATTGGAAGGATGTGGAAGTTCACAGATGTATCAGTTAGCTATTGCTGCATAACAAACCACCCTAAACTTAGTGGCTTGAAAAATCAATTTATTTAGCTCAGGAATGTAGGCTGGTCTTCCATCTATCTGAAGGCACCTGTGTGTCCATTAGGTGGTTCTGCTTCTGTGAGTTAGCTGAGGCCCCTGGGCTCTCCTCCAAATGGTTTCTCATCCTCCAGCAGACTGGCCAAGATGAGGTCAGTTTTTTTGTTTTTGTTTTTGCTGGAAATATATTTTATTTCTTTGTTATAAGTATTCATTTGAATTAAAGCCTTCAAATGTCATATCAAGCAACATTGTAAGTTTTGTTTTGAATTTTATTTAATTTATTTTTTTATACAGCAGGTTCTTATTAGTCCTCCATTTTATAAACATCAGTGTATACATGTCAATCCCAGTCTCCCACAAGGTCAGTTCTTATGGTGGAGTCAGTGTTCCAGGAAAGAGAGTGGAAACACACAGGGCCTTTTGAAGCCTAGGCTCTGAGCTGGCACACTCTCCCTTCCCCTGCATTCTGTTGGCCAAAGCAAGTCACAAGACATTCCAGACCCAAGGGGTGAGGAACTAGACTCCACCTCTTCATAGGCCTCTAACTCTTGCAAAGGACATGGATATGGAGGCCACTAGTTGGGACCATCACTGCAATCAGTTTACCATAATAGAACTGAAGGAAAAGCTGAAGAATTTGTTCTCAGAAGGCCCAGGACCCAGGGATGCTCAGGTGTCTGGGTGACAGTCAGCTGGAAGATGATAGAGATCTAACAGGTGCTACTCCATCCCTGGGAAAGGCTTCAGACTCAGGCTTTACATATCAGAAATCAGTCCCTGCGGAAAATATCCCTCCTCACCCTCTACAGTACCCAGACATTAATGAGAAAGAGAGGGAGAGGGGAAGAATTCTCTCTTAGTATATGCTTATAGGGGCCACTTACAAGTGGTTTTCACCTTGTGGGTTGGAATTAGGGTAGCCAAAGAACAGAAGAAAACAAAACAAACAAACAAACAAACTAAATGGGCTTCCCTGGTGGCACAGTGGTTAAGAATCCGCCTGCCAATGCAGGGGACACAGGTTCAAGCCCTGGTCCAGGAGGATTCCATGTACCGTGGAGCAACTAAGCCCGTGAACCACAACTGCTGAGCCTGAGCTTTGGAGCCTGCAAGCCACAACTACTGAGCCCACACACCACAACTACTGAAGCCCACACGCCTAGAGCCCGTGCTCTGCAACAAGAGAAGCCACTGCATTGAGAAGCCCGTGCACTGCAACAAAGAGAAGCCTCCGCTCACCACAACTAGAGAAAAGCCCACGCGCAGCAACAAAGACCCAACGCAGCCAAAAATAAAATAAATAAAATAAATACATTTTTTAAAAAACCCCAAAACAAACAAAACCCTCAGGACATTCAATTAAATTTGAGTTTCAGATACACAAGAAATAACTTGCTAGTATAAGTATGTCCCATATATTGCAGATACTGCCAATTTGAATGGGACAGATTTATATTAAATATGTATTCATTTTTATCTGAAATTCAATTATCATTTGCTAAATCTGGCAACCCTAGTTAGAAGAGATTTCCAATGTTATTTGCTCCTCCTAAACCATGCCACCCTCAGGCACAGAAAAAATACACAACCTGAACCAGATTTTGGGCAAAGACCTAAAACCTCTGTTTTGAAGCATCTGAAAGAAATCATGAGGGAAAACATTTTATGGGAGGATATTCCTCATTTCCTGTGGTCATGACAGTCTGGAACAGGAATTAGAGTCTGGTTCTAAATTCGAGAAAAAGTAATTCTTTTCTTGTTTTTATTTTTCTTTCACTGAAGTTCTATATATATAGTATACACACACACACACACACACACGTACTTTTTTTTAAAAACAAGCAAAATCTATAATCAACCAAAGGCAGCATGGGAGGCCAAGTGAGATGTCTCCCCAGAACCTAAAAAAGGGAAACAAGATCTATACTTCAACTCTGAGAGTTGAATTAATGAAATCGACTCAATCTCCTCAAAACTTCCCAGGACAGCCATGTGACTGCAGGAAAACTTGTGACATTAGCAAATACATGAAAGGACGTTATGATATGAAAGCGGGTAATTAACTTCTGAGCATGGGAGAGACAGATTTGAAGAGGAAGTTCTTGGCAATGCCTGGCGGGGAGATACCAGCTGAAGTGAGGGTAAGCTGAAGACAATAGGGGAAGAACGCAGAATTAGGAAAGACCTGGTTCAAGGATAACTTGTATTTTGTTGATATGCTCAGCGTAGTGAGAACCCTAGCTCCTTGAACATCCAATCTGCCTGCGTACAAACAATGATGGTACATTATGGGGGAAATTATAGAGCTTCAATTGTGTGCCCCCCCAAAGAACACTCATTGAGGCTTCATGTAAATGAAGGAATGGCAGTTGTTTCCTCCTCAGTCATTGTACCTTTGAACAGGATTCAGTGTAGCCACCATTTAATTTGTTCCTGTCCTCCTGGCACTAATGAGGTTGGTCTATTTTAGACTTTATTGACAAGGAGGAAATGGCAGGCAGGCAGGTGTCCAGAGCACCAATCTATGAAAGGACAATTTCCTCTGTGTTTGCACTGGGTGGGATGTTTCAGCTGATAGAACTCTATTCTCCAGTGATGTTTCCTAACAGAGCCTAGTTTAATTCTCAAATTTGTCAAGCAGATCCACTCACACACCTCTTGTTTATATTCTTTCCTCTGACCATTCCAGTCTTGGAATCATGGAATCAAGGTCAAGTTACCCCATTTTTTTTTTGTTTACCGAATACCCATGTGGCACATGTTACGTGCCAGGCCCTGTTTTAAAATAATAACTCATTTAAGCCTCCCTTAACTGTATGAGGTAGGGCCCACTATCATCCCCATTTTACAGATGGGGAAACTGAGGCATGGAGTGGTTAAGAAACCTGAACAAGTAAGCGGCAGACTCAATACTCTGGACTACGTGCTTTGTGCTTTCATCTTGATATGTGCTGATGTAATTTGCACCTATTGGCTGATTCTCTTGATTCCTGGGGGAATAAACTTTCCTGGGTGGGAGAGGTGGGATGGAGTTTCAAGGGAATGCATATTGCTAAAGAAGAGGGGAAAGAAAAAATGTACCATGGCCACTCTGCTAACCTTAGACTTCGTTGAAATCAGTTGTCTCAAGGAATCTGGTTCTTGACTTCCCAATATGAAGTTTGGGGGCTCCCATTTCAAATGGTTATGTAACTCCAGAGAGGAAAAATCATGTTAGCAGCGGCCTCATCCCCTGAATTTCAGCATCTATAGATCTGAAATGTTCAGTAACGTTTTGGATTTAGCTGAAGCCAGGGATAAGTTCCTTTTCCAATGTTAAGAAAATTTCTCTATGTGAGGGAGATATTATTATTGGTATGTGATAAGTGGGGTGACCATGTATATAGCTAAACATCCAAATTGCAATACTTTTAAGAGTAAAGGTGGCATTATTAATAATTATGCAAGGACAAATTTGCATTAAACCAAGACTCAACTTGGCAAACAGAAGGTATTGTCACTCTAATGATAAATGAAACTGGAACTAGCATCTTGTATGTGTGTGTGTGTGTATGTATCTGTTAATCCCATTCTCCTAATTTAACCTTCCATCCAGAATTAGCATCTTAAAGCTATGACAAAGGTTTTATTCTGGATAAGCCCAACTAGGATATCATGTGACACCCTTTCTGTTCTTTTCCTGGGTTGGCATTGATAAGTCAGCCAGGTTTTATAAGCACTGTGAGATAAAAACTGCATGGGGGCCCTGCAGACCTGCTTTGTCCATCACTGATACAATCACTTAATAGAGCACTTGAGAACCCACAAAGTTAGGCCAAGTTAGTGGACGAACACATGGACTTGCTAATTTTCAACAGATGACCAACTGCCACCTGAACATCCAAATAGATTTTTTCTGAGCTCACTTGATATGCTCTAGTTCAGTGGAGGGTGACAGGATGTCAAGGAGACTTGAAACCTGTCAACTGAATGACAGCTGAAGAAAATGGGAACATATAGCTTGGATAAGGACTCCCCAGGAGTATCCTAGACATTTATCCTCCTGCAGCTCTATCTGTGCACATGCAAACACACTATTTGCACATATACACATGCATTCTGTATGTTTACAAATAATTTTGCTCTATTTTTGTTTTATTCTTAAAAATATAGCCATAAAATTGGCGTACCTCAGGAGGTGATTAAGAAGGGCCTTCTAACGTAAATTTCTATTATTTCTTTTCTTTTTTTTTTTTGTGGTACGCGGGCTTCTCACTGCTGTGGCCTCTCCCGTTGCGGAGCACAGGCTCCGGATGCGCAGGCTCAGCGGCCATGGCGCACGGACCCAGCCGCTCCGCGGCATGTGGGATCTTCCCAAACTGGGGCACGAACCCATGTCCCCTGCATCGGCAGGCGGACTCTCAACCACTGCGCCACCAGGGAAGCCCAATTTCTATTATTTCTGAATGATGTGACACAGAGATGCCTTGCTAAAGGATTGGAAACAGTCAAATATGACTTTAACTATGGACTGTAAGTATCTGAAGTGTTCCACAATTTTAGTTAACCTTTTCTGACATTTTTTTCATTAAAAGTTTTTTACTAGGTGCCTTGAAAAGTAGTAGATATTTTGCTCTGATACATGTTCGTAAGAGGAAAAATGTTCAAATGATTTAAGACGCCTGAAAATGGAGGGGCTGTCTAGGAGTTTTGGCCACTGGCTATGTTTAAGCAGTGGGTGGATGACCACTTGGTTGGAACACTGTAGAGGAGGTTAAAGCCACAGATGGGAAGGCGGGGAGAGTTGGACTGAGCGCCTTCCAAGATCCATTTCAACGCTCTGAGTCCCTGACTTCCTGCGCATGCTCAGCAGGCAGTGAGAAAGATTCAGGAGGAGCTCTGTGAACAGGAGCATCCAAATGGCCCTGGCCCCCTACTCCCACCCCCAGCAGGAACAGCCGGTGCATGCACAGTCTGGCTGGTTCCGGAGGCCGCCCACTGACATGTGGCTAGTGGACAGGAACGCCTGCGGGCAGCAATGATTGTTCCAGCTGCTCTTTGGACCTTGGGCACTTTCAACTTAGGTACCTTGATTTAAAAGAAAACAAATTCCTCTCTAAACACTGAAGGTTCTAAATTGACAGCAAATACCGTACATTCTTAAGGGCCTGGCAGGACAGGAAATTACTCCTTCACCTGTCTACTATTTTGATATTTCATCAAGATGGAATTTAGTGGCTTTGAAAGATAATATTATAGTTGACCTTAAAAAAGAGAACTTGGTTAAAATTTTCATTGTTCAGAATCCCCTCTATTTGTATATGGGTCGGATAGATGTATTTCTTTTCTTTTTACCTTAAAAAAAATACCCCCCAGAAACACTGCAAAAAGAGTACATTGAACATCTATACACTCTTACCAATTGTTAACATTTTATCATATTTGCTTTATCTCTCTGTATACAAATATACATATTAATATTATTGTCAGCAACTGCTATAGGCTGAATGTTTATGCCTCCCTCTCCCCCAATTCATATTGGGTTGGCCAAAGAGCTCGTTCGGTTTTCCATAAGATGTTACCAAAAATCCAAACGAACTTTTTGGTCAACCCAATATGTTGAAATTCTAACCCCCAATGTGATGATATTGGGGTGGGACCTTTGGGAGGTGATTAGGTCGTGAAGGCAGAGCCCTCATGATTAGGAGTAACACCCTTATAAGAAGACCTAAATAGACATTTCTCCAAAGAAGACATACAGATGGCCAAGAGGCACATGCTCAACATCACTAATTATTAGAGAAATGCAAATCAGAGCTACAATGAGATATCACCTCACACCAGTCAGAATGGTCATCATAAAAAATTCTACAAAAAAATGCTGGAGAGGGTGTGGAGAAAACGGAACCCTCCTACACTGTTGGTGGAAATGTAAATTGGTACAACCACTATGGAGAACAGTATGGAGGTTCCTTAAAAAACTAAAAATAGAACTAACATATGACCCTGCAATCCCACTCCTGGGCATATATTGGCAAAGAGGAAAACTCAAGTTTGAAAAGATGCATGCACTCCAATGTTCATAGCAGCACTATTTACAATAGCCAAGACATGGAAGCAACCTAAGTGTCCACCAACAGATGAATGGATAAAGAAGATGTGGTATATACATATATAATGGAATACTACTCAGTCATAAAAAAGAATGAAATAGTGCCATTTGCAGCAACGTGGATGGACCTGGAGATTATCATACTAAGTGAAGTAAGTCAGACAAAGACAAATAGTATATGATACCGATTATATGTGGGATCTAAAAAAACTGATACAAACAAACTTATTTACAAAACAGAAACAGAGTCACAGACTTAGAGAATGAACTTATGGTTACCAGGGGGAAGTGTGAGGGAGAGGGATAGATCAAGAGATTGGAATTGACATGTACACACTGCTATATTTAAAATAGATAACCAACAAGGACCTACTGTACAGCACAGGGGACTCTGCTCAATATTCTGTAATAACCTAAATGGGAAAAGAACTTGAAAAAGAATAGATACATATATATGTATAACTGAATCACTTCGCTGTACACCTGAAACTAACACAATATTGTTAATCAACTATACTCCAATATAAAATAAAAAAGGTTTTTAAAGTATTCCCAAAAAAAATTAAAGAAAAAAGAGACCCCACAGAGCTCCCTTGACCCTTCCCCCAAGTTGAGGATACAAGGAGAAGTCAACAACTTAGAAGAGGGCCCTCACTCAAATGTGCACAATGACCTTGGACTTCTAGGCTCTAGAACTGTGAGAAATACGATACTGTTGTTTATAAGTCACCCAGTCTGTTGTATTTTGTGATAGCAACCCATATGGACTAAGGCAGGAAATATCAATGTTCGAGGTAAGTTATAGACATTGTGATTCTTTTCACCTAAACATATGGGCAAGTGTCTCCTAAGAATGAGGGCACAGTATAATGATCCAATTTAGGACACTTAACAATGATGTAATACTATTACTGAACACAATCATATACAGATTTTGCCATATTTCTAATATTGTCCTTTATAACATGTTCTCCCAATCTAGGATTGCATATTTACACTTAGTTGTCATGTTTCTTTAGTCTCTTTTATTTCAGAATGGTGCCTGAGCCTTTGTCTTTTACAATACTGATATTCTTGAAGAGTACAGGCCAGTGGTTTTCTAGCAGGTTTTTTGATTTGGGTTTGTTTGGTGTTTCCTTTGGACAAGATTCAAATTACGTACATGCTGTGTCCTTCTCAGCACATCGCAGTAAGAGGCACCTGTTGTCAATTTGTCCCATTATTGGTGACATTGACTTTGATCATGTGGTTTAAGTGGTACCCAGATGATTTCTCCACTTTACGGGATACTTGCCCTTTTCATAATCAGTAAATAATCAATGAGTAGACATTGGTATCGTCACCCAGATTTCTTCACTCTAACGGTAATTTTTCCCTTTGTTGTAATAAATAATCTATGGAGAGATATTTTTAGACTGTGTAGATAGCTTGTTTACAAGGAAACTGGCTTTAGCATCCATTGATGACCCTTGCCTGAATCAATTACAATATTACTATGGTGCATAGATACTTTTGGAAAAGGGAGTATTGTAATAGTGAGGTTTCTTCCCTGCAGCCTTTCCCCATTATTCCTCTTCTAACAGGAAAAGGGATGCCCCAGGCAAACCATTTGGGCCAAAATGACTACAGGTCCCTGACAGCACCTTTGCTCCACCATTCCAAAGTTTGAGCTATGCCTGGAGGATGAGGCAACCATGGTGCAGCAGCAAGAGCTGGAGACTGAGAGTCAGATGAGCAATGACCTGGCATCTCCACTTGGAGATTCCACGGGTTCCTCTAAATGAACACATCCTAAACTGAACTCCTTTGAGGCAATCACGCCCTCAAACCTGTGCCTCCCTCAGAGTTCTAATTTTAGGGAACATCACCACTATCTACCCAGTTGCACAAGCCAAAAATCTGGGCAGCATTCTCTAGTCCCAGCTCTTCCTGAATCTCCACATCTAACCATCCTGTGTGAGGATACCTTCCAAACATCCCCAAGAGTTCATTCTCTTATTTCCAGCCCTATGGCACCACCTGGTCCAGGCTACCAGCATCTCTCACCTGCTCTTCTGCAACAGCCTCCTGACTGTCCCCCTGCCTCCAAGATTCTGTGAACTACAATCCATTCCTCTCACTTCATTCAGAGTGACCTGTTTGCAGTATAAATCTGATCATGTCCCAACCACAACAACAAACCCTTTGGTAGCTCCCCATTCCCTTAAGGATCATTTGGCTAAAGGGGTAAGTCTCAACTCCCTAACATGGCATACAAGGCCCACAGCCTAGAGTTGGCCCACTTCACCAGTGATACATTTCATCATGGAACCACCTCTTACTTATTGGCCTCACTTCTGGCCAGAGAGACCGAGACAGGAACAAGGTAACATACTGTATATGAAATGTGTTCTTGAAAAAGCATATGCAGCTCCTCAGTGTGCACACATAAAGCAATTTCTCCTCGGGAAATCACGGAAGCAGCTCTGACCTGGCCATTTACAAGACTCTGCCTTTAGAAACCTGTCCCCCACCTGTGGATCCTCCTCCGTAGTGGAAGAGAGAAGCACTCACCAGGAGAGGGTTCCTTAAGTTTGCGCATCAGGGCCGAAGAAGCCATTGAAAAATGGGCCACCAGAGGGCGCACCGTGACACCACAACAGGCTTGAGGAGGGATGGGTTCCACATATCTTGAAAGAAAAGATATTGGAAACATATTAGATATATTTATTTAGGCTTTCTGACTAACACATGCATCCTAAATCCCAGGGCAGCCACGTTCTTTTATTTTTGTGCCGTATCCATGGTTTCAGGACAAACATACTAAGAAAAACCTTTCCCATCACTGAATAGAAAAGGAAATATGAAAGCTTGGGCTATTTTCTTCCTCCAAAAGTTAGACTACATTTTAAATAGTCTCTCCTGAGGAAAGAACTCTTTTTTTAAAAAAATTAATTAATTAATTTATTTATTTATTTTAAAACATCTTTATTGGAGTATAATTGCTTTACAATGGTGTGTTAGTTTCTGCTTTATAAAAAAAAGTGAGTCAGCTATACATATACATATGTCCCCATATCTCTTCCCTCTTGCGTCTCCTCCCACCCTCCCTATCCCACCCCTCTAGGTGGTCACAAAGCACCGAGCTGATCTCCCTGTGCTATGCGGCTGCTTCCCACTAGCTATCTATTTTACATTTGGTAGTGTATTTATAAGTTCATGCCACTCTCTCACTTTGTCCCAGCTTACCCTTCCCCCTCCCCGTGTCCTCAAGTCCATTCTCTAGTAGGTCTGCGTCTTTATTCCTGTCCTGCCCCTAGGTTCTTCATGACCAATTTTTTTTCTTAGATTCCATATATATGTGTTAGCATACGGTAATTGTTTTTCTCTTCCTGACTTACTTCACTCTGTAGGACAGACTCTAGGTCCATCCACCTCACTACAAATAACTCAACTTCGTTTCTTTTTATGGCTGAGTAATACTCCATTGTATATATGGGCCACATCTTCTTTATCCATTCATCTGTCGATGGACACTTAGGTTGCTTCCATGTCCTGGCTATTGTAAATAGAGCTGCAATGAACATTGTGGTACATGACTCTTTTTGAATTATGGTTTTCTCAGGGTATATGCCCAGTAGTGGGATTGCTGGGTCATATGGTAGTTCTATTTGTAGTTTTTTTTGTTTGTTTGTTTGTTTGTGGTACGCAGGCCTCTCACTGTTGTGGCCTCTCCCGTTGCGGAGCACAGGCTCCAGATGCGCAGGCTCAGTGGCCATGGCTCACGGGCCCAGCCGCTCCGCGGCATGTGGGATCTTCCCGGACCGGGGCACGAACCCGCGTCCCCTGCATCAGCAGGCGGACTCTCAACCACTGCGCCACCAGGGAAGCCCCTATTTGTAGTTTTTTAAGGAACCTCCATACTGTTCTCCATAGTGGCTGTATCAATTTACATTCCCACCAACAGTGCAAGAGGGTTCCCTTAGGAAAGAACTCTTGATTCATTAAAGAAATGTCTAAAACTCTTCATGGCACATTTTTCATAAATACTGGAAATTTCTTAACTTCCAGTATTTAGGATCAGGCAAAATGACAAAAAAATATGATTAACAGCTACCTCTTATTGAGAGTTTACTATGTTCCAGATACTATGCTAAGAGTTTGATATGCATTATAAGTAAATATAAATATATGTAACTCACAGAATAAGCTTTAAAGGTAAGTATTATTGTTCTTATTTTGCAAACGAGAAAACTGAGCCTCAGAGCACTTTAGTAACTTGTCTAAGATCACAAAATTGGGATTTGAATGCAAGACTATCAGATGTCAAAGTCCATGTTCCTATTCAGTGAGCTCTGCATCTTGGAGACCTCTCATCTTTCTCCTAAAAGCCTACCATCTCCATTTCAGGACCTTCCTTCTTTCCTCTTTTCCTACCATGAGTACACTTACAATACTAGGTGTAACTCCAGTAGACATCTACCATACTCTAGATCCAAGCTGCCCCACTGTTACCTAGACCACATCTTCTACCCCCAATCAAAAGTGGATTGTCCTGTGTCCCATTCCTTCAGGACCACTGATTCAGGCTCAAGTACTTTTTGTGCCTCGTAGTCAGGCAGTCAGCAAATCCTGTTGAACTTCTCTGTGCTACACCAATATGGTTCCCACACATGGGGCTCAGTAAACGCTTGCTGGATAATGGATGGATGAATGAACACTAAAACATAGTTAGTGACAATAGAGGAAGTTTCAGATAGAGGACAGAATATGACTTTTGGAATAAAAAGGATTTGGATTCTGGCTCTATCATTTGGGTGGTCCTTAAGTACGAAGTATTCACCAAATATTCCTGGCCACAGTCATTTCAGGCACTTGGTAATTCTACCTTGCATTGCAGTGTTTCCAAATTCCCAAAAGGCATCAGTCTTTGGGATTTGGGAATAAGAGATCAGAATTCCCAGGAATTCTGAAATCATAAATTATTCTGTATTTTTCATGACATTTTATTTACCTATATTTAAATAATAATGGGTAACCATAATAATGAACATTGAATCATTTTTCTGTGATAGGGTTATACTGCCAGGGGTTTTCTGTAAAAATGATATAATAATAAAAGCATGGTTTATTATAGTTATGAATCAATTTCTTGTGACAAGATTATATATTTCAATAACATGTACAAATAATCTCTTCCTTATGGAGACATTTGATAATAAAAATATTAAAAGAAGGGGAGAGGCACAAGATAAACACTCAAGAAAATTATTATAAAATGGAATGTAACACAAATATTTCTATAAGGTATTGTTATTAAAATGAAAATTTAAAACACACAGAACATTAATTGCCTAACCAATTTTCTTTTTTGCCTTGACATTCGTTCAGTTGTTAGCAGTGCATCCAAAAGCAATTTCAAGTCAAGTGTTAGAGTACATACTGCTTCACATAAGTTCATTTCCTTTTCTAATGATGAAAATTAAAAATAGTTATTTTTCTTTTCTTCTTGCCCTGGTTTTGATTTTGCTGTTGAAACTGATATTGCTTTTGCTAATTCAGATTTTTGTTCAGTTTCTGATTTCCTGTCAGAGTGTTCCACAACAATTTTCCCATCATCAGCTCTTTGCATTTCTTTCAGCTAAAGTATTTACAAAGAATTGTAGCCTAGAGGGAATATTCAAACACTGGAAAACACCAGTGAACATTACTGGGTTGTGTTCAAATAACATAACATTAAGATCTACTAGCAAAGTTAATAGCACTAAATGGGAGCGTGTGTTGAATGTTTCCAAAACTTATTTCTTAGAACATCACTCAAGGGATTTGGATGAGGTATATATGAAGCATACAAATTTATTGATATTTATTTGAAAGAATGCCTCACCCAGCAGACATGGCCATGAACACACACTTAAAACATGGCAACAGCTGCTAGCAAGACTGCCTGATTAGATGGTCTTGGCTTTTAGGGTGTTCCTGTCCCTGTTCCTGGAAAAGTCAACCTTAACCTTCGATTCTGCACATCAGTGTTTCTTGGTCTTGCTTTCAACTTGACATGAGTGAATCCCTTGAACCAGTAACATCTCTATGTTGCTTCTTTATGGTTTAATTCTTTTAGGAGAATCACAACTTTTTCCTGTTTTCCCAATTTCTTGACTGAATTGTATTGGGACTTGGGATTTGGAAAAACATACACATTTCTAGAAAAATGCCAAGAAGGCATTTACTCATGGAAATAGCACCATGGCCTTTACAAGGGAGGTGGCTTTGACCAATGGAACATGTTACTTCCAGGCGGCAACTGTGACAACTGTGATGAGATTTGCCACATTCCTTCTGCTGCACTAATCATAGAAGCCACATGTTGAATTAGAACCTCCAGAACCAGGGTCCCTGAGTGATTGTGATAAGCAGAGACCACTGACAACTCCTGATATCCATGAGAAACTTTGGTGAGATTTTGGGGTCGTCACTATAGCATAAGCAAAATCTACAGTGACGGTCTCTCATATGTTGGGTAAATTACTTACCCTCTCTGTGTCTCAGTTCCCTTATTTAAAAAGAGAAGTTTCTATTTCAGGATTTTATTTTTGTTTTGGGTAAGGACTAAACAAGATAAGCACATGGAAAGCCTCTAATACAATGTCTAATATATAGTAGATGCTCAATACATGCTTCCCGTGCAAAGGGACAAAGAGAATACCTTAGGAAATGATCACATAAAAAAATTAGAAGTCAGAGTGGCATCAGACTTCCCAAATGCAACATTGGAAGCTAGAGATGTCAAAGGAGCAACGCCTTCAAAACTATGAAAGGGAAGTCTTTACCCAGCCAAACTATCAAGTAAGGATGAGGGTCAAATACAGCCATTTTCACAAAATATTTTATAGCCTATGCACCCTTCCTCAGAAAGTATTCCACCGCAATGAGTAAGATATTCATCCAAGAAGAATATACAGGATTAGGAGACAGAGGAATCCAACCCAAGATGGAGAGAATCCGTTGAAGGGCATCCCCAGCTTGATGTTTGGGCAGAGCCTCGAGAGCATTGGCCAGCTTGGAGCAGGAGGATGGGTCTGCAGGGGAGCCCTAACCAGGAACAATATTAAACTGGTGGGAAACTTGATGTATGTGGAAAATAGTACTAGAGGGAGAGTACATTTTATTGGGAAGAATTAATGACAGTACCTGGATAACTGAGGTCATCTAAAAATATAAGGCAATTGTTAACTCTAAGAACAAGAAAATGTTGAAAAAGGATATCATAATTATTACTTGACTTGGCAGGCAAGAATATTTACATGGTTGTACTAATTTTTTTGCTGATTATTGATCTAATCAGAAATTTTATAATAACTGCCAAATATAGGTGGAATGGGAGGAGAAATTGGGGACGTACTAAATCTTCATCTTGCAAATTAGGAAATCAATAGATGATGCATAAAGTAGGTAAATCAAGAAATCACTATGAGTAGATTATTTAAAAACATAGAGGCACGTGCCAGAGGAGCCACATGACAGATTTGGACGTGGTTACTTCTGAGGAGATGCATTCAGGGGTGGAGACCACTTACGGCAACAGCTGCTAGCAAGGCTGCCTGATTAGACGGTTTTGGCCTCTGGGGTGCCCTTGTCCCGGTTCCTGGAAAAGTCAACCTTAACCTTTGATTCTGCACCTCAGCATTTCTTGGTCTTGCTTTCAACTTGACATGAGTGAATCCTTTGAACGAGTAACATCTCTGTGTTGATTCTATGGTTTACGTTTCCAGTTACAAATTGGGTAGTGCAGTTTGACTCTTTATTTCAGAGCAATATGTGTCCATATTTTAAGGATTAGTTACTGTGTAAATACTAATAAATATTCTTAATATTTACGTGAAGCCCTGAGTTCCAGTCCTGAGTCAACCACACCAGCAAGGACTCAGGTAAGTCCTTGCACCTCTGAGTCTGCTTCCCCATTTGTAAGTGGGAGGTTTGAATTTATTATCTATGATCTCTGAAATCTCAAATGCACTATTACCAAAACGCAAACTTGTAAAATACCTTGTAACACTTGTAAAAAGACAACTCCTTATTTTCACAAACGCAATTCTTTTTCATAGATAAAATACTAAAACACACCAAAACACTCTAGGTTAAAAAAAAGAAAGAAAGGAGTACAAAAACTCTGACATACTGGCCATGTTTTGTCATGTATCATTTTTAATAGCCTGGCAAGCTTTGTAAGCTTTTTCAGTCTATGCCATGTGGATAAATAAATAAATATGACCTTGAGTGTTCTCATTTTCACATGCCCCATTTCCCACCCCACCCCCCACCTCAGGACAGTTTTAATAGTTCTTGAACCAGAATTTGGTGTCCAGATAAGCCACCAAAAATAATCTTCCCCCTGGAGAGATCCCTGTGTGTTCCTTGCAGGCATAAGATGCCCTGTGTAGAACTAATGAAGCGTATAGTTCAGAAATTTTCATTGGAGAGAATTTCTTCCCCACCTCCCCTCAAGTTCCCATGAGCCAGCTCCCTCACTGTGCTAAACCAGCAAAGAGCTCAGCATTTCCAGAGGAAAGATAAGTCAAAGTCACAGCTACTCCCAGACAGAGGATTCTCCCCAGTGTCCACCTCCTGCTGCTTTTTCTTTCTTCCCTCTCTGCTGCTCCTTTCTACCGCCCACACCATCCTCCGCAGAGAGTGAGGTTCTGGTGATTTCCCTTGGTCTCTCAGGCACGATTTGTTCTTCTCCAGAGTCAGAGCTCGCTGTCCCAGCACCGGGTGGTCTGGCTGTGAACAGGTGAAGTGAGCCGGGTATCATTTCCCAAAAACCATTTATTTATTTGTTTATTTTTGGCAAGAGTAAGCACCTGTCATCTGCCTCCGTCAAAACTTTGATTCAGGGCTTCCCTGATGGTGCAGGGGCTAAGAATCCGCCTACCAGTGCAGGGGACACGGGTTTGAGCCCTGGTCCGGGAAGATCCCACATGCCGTGGAGCAACCAAGCCTGTGTGCCACAACTACTGAGCCTGCTCTCTAGAGCCTGCGGGCCACAACTACTGAAGCCCATGCACCACAACTACTAAAGCCCGCGTGCCTAGAGCCCGTGCTCCGCAACAAGAGAAGCCACCGCAATGAGAAGCCCACGCACCGCAACGAAGAGCAGCCCCCGCTCGCCACAACTAGAGAAAGCCCACGCGCAGCAACGAAGACCCAATGCAGCCGAAAATAAATAAATTAAATAAATAAATTTATTTCAAAAAACCAAAAAAAACAAAACTTTGATTCAGAGAAGTGAAAATGACAGCCCCAGATGCCTGGCCTCAGGGCACTCAGTTAATTTCTGTGCTCCAAGTCCAAGGTGAGGGAGAGAAGGATTTCCTGGGCAAGTGTCAGAGGTGCATTCACAGGCAACTGCTCCTCTCCCAGCTTCTCCACTGGATTATGTGGAGGTGCGGTTTGTCACACCCTGCATACACCAGCTCACTGAGTGCCTTAAGCAGATTTATCCCCATTTTACAGGTAAAGAAACTGAGGCAGAGGGAGGGGAAGCATCTCGCCCAAATTTGCACAACCAGGAGTTCGTGGAGGCAGATATGAACTGAGGTCTGTGTTACCCTAAAGCTGGTGTCTTTTCCCTTTGGGCTGCCTCTCCGATTCCCTGACGGCACTGCCTGCCCTGTGCTCCCTAGACCGGGCTGGAGGTAGAGATTGGGCTGGATGCAGGGGCCAGGTTTGGCTGGGTTTGAGAGCAGCTCAGAGGTTTAGTGACAATGTGGATTGCCGTGAAATGCCTTGGCTGTTGAATGTCTTCCCTCCGTTTTGGTCAACTTTGGCCATTCTGGGTCTCCTTCATCCCTTTGAATCCCAGGTATGGACTAAGAAGTGGCCATAGGTGACACTTGGGACACACCAGAATTCCACTCTGACTTGGCCACAACATCAGTGTGCTTAAGGGTAAAGCACAAGTTATCGGACATGTGGTCTGGGGGCATAGAGTGGCCTTGCTGCTCTTTAATTATCTTCTTTTTCATGCCTTTCATTTCCATTCCTCCATCTCTGTCTTCCTGCTTATAGGGTGTGGGGAGGGGCAAGGGTCTCTGTGTAACTCTGTTCCCTAGTCTGATCTACATTACCTTCTCGGCCCCCATGTTCTAAGGAATGGCTTAGAATCTGCTGCTCAACCCTCTGGGTTGGGAAAAGAACTAACTGGCACAGTTTTCCAGGCAGCAGGGGTAGCCCCTCAAAACAGAGCTGCTGAAATCTCTGTGGGGCCTCTGGGTCCTCGTGATTCATGTAGATGCAGAGGCCCTGCCTTGGAGGCTACATCAGACAGATTCCAATCTCCACTGAATGCCCTGGCTTGGATCTTACATAATTACTCTTATAACTTACTTTTTAAAAAGCTCTGGTGAGGGCTAAACATGTTTTATTTTAAAATGACATTTCTTGGGTAATTTTTTGGTCAAATATTATATATGCATTACAGAAAATTTAGGAAAGAAAAAAAGCAAAGCAGAAATAAGAAAAATAAATATTCACTGTAATCCCACCAACTGGAGATAATATTTAAGAATATATAGCATTTCATTCATTTTGGGGGGGGTGCCTAACTATGTTCACTTTTATTTCTAAAAATGGAATCATATCACATTCACCACGTTACCTAACAGCCCCTTCTCTGCTTTCTCCTTTACCAGTAAACCCTGATTTTGTCCAAATAGAGGACAGCCATGTGCCTGAGGGAAGGCTGGGACCTTCTCCAGCCTGAAGTAATGCAACTTAATTGGTCTAGGTCGTTCTGGATAATTCTACTCGTCTTGTCAGTGACTGGCTTGGGAATAAACATGTGACATTATTTTGGCCAAAGAGACAGGAAGGAAGTCTGTAGGGAACTTCTGGGAAAAGTTCCTTTGCTCTTCAAAAAAAATCCAGCATTGTTGCAGTGGTACCCTTGCATTCATTTCTTACTTCCTTAGTTTAAACTCTGGGTTAAATGTTATGAACAATTTTGAGACTTTTAATACATATTCCAAATTGCCTCGGAGCCCCTATTGACATGTTTTGTACTAACAATTAAAAATTCTCCATGGAAGGTCTATTTTATCTTTCTTTACAGTGAGCTATCAAAAGAATCCTTGTCAATAAATATTATTCCTGCAAGTGCAGACTTATTTTCCAAAATGAGTTCCATTTATGCGAAGTTTGTCTTCTAATAAACATTAATACTTTACATTCTTCAACATTACATTAAATTCAAATTATTAGAATCATATGAGGGTAGATCCCAGGGCCAAGTAAGGTCATATATTTGGGCTGATGGTGCTCAACTCTGGCTATACACTTGGGATCACCTGGGGACCTTTAAATAAAACCAAAGTCTTTATAGAGATATAGCTGATGTACAATACACTGTACATATAGTGAGCAATTTGATAAGTTTTAACATACGTATACATCCATGAAACCATCACCAAAATCAAGATAATAAACATATTTATCACCTCCAAATTGCAAGGCTCACTGTCCTTGGTGTCGCCTGGCATCCACTTACTTGGAAATGACTGTTTCACATATTTTGTCTGTTTTTTTAGTTGTCTCAGGCAGGAATAGGAAGGAAAATCCATGCCCTGTTACTACATCTTAGACAGAAGCAGATATTCCCACCTGGGGAGTTTTTGTAAAACAATCTCTTGGTTCTACCCCAGAACAAATGAAGTATAATTTGGAAGGGCTAAAAAAACCATACTTATTTTTATTTTTTCATTAAGCTATAATTTACATGCAATAAAATTCATGCTTTTTAGTGTATGGTTTTGTGAATTTTGGCCAGTGTGTATACACTCATGAAACTATCACCACAGTCATGATATACATCAGTTCTACCCCCTCTTCCAAATTCTCCTACGCCCCTTTGCTGTCAATCTTCCCATCCCCAACCACTAACTCCTGGCAACTACTGATCCTACCCCTCCCCGTAGCATGAGTACACAGACCAGAGCGGATGTCTGAACAAAGAAGATTGGCGGATGAAAGGTCTAGAGTCAACAACACACATTTGCTCCTATGAAGGATCCCAGGAGCAGGCACACTGGCCAAAGCTGTAGTTTACCCCTTAGCCTGATGAGCAGCTGTAGTCTTCAACTGTGTTCTTGGGACCAGAATGGCCATCATCATTGGGGTCAATTTAAGGCCTTATGAATACTGACTACCTCACGAATTTTAAGTGCCTCTTGGCCCCTCCATTCTTTCCTCTCTCTGTTCAGCATTTACGTGCTCTGTATGCCCTATCATGTCCCCTGAGTCACCAACCTACCTATCCACACTTCCCATTTGTATTTCTTGTCTTCTGAAGCAGCAGTGATTTTTCTTAAATAATACACAAATGCGTATTATGTTGTGACACACATAAATGCCATCTTTCATGTGTCACCATAGAAACAAAGATCAAGAACTGCCGCTCCACGTGCGGAGAGGCGTCACTCAGAGGATGTGAGACACAGGGATTGGATCCATGAAGACAAGAGTAGAGCAACTTTGTAACTGTGGGAAATAACTGTGATAATTACAAGTTATCTGGTTTGGTTCTCGCAAGAGCCCTATGAAGGCGCTATTCTTATTCCATTTTCCAGTTGAGGAACAAGCACAGAGAAAGGAAACAATTGCTCAAGGTGCTCAAAAGTGCCTAGGTCTTCTGGCTTCAGGTTCAACCCTCTCTTTACATATTATAGTGGGGATTAAATCGTCTCCACCTTCTCAAGTTCTTTACAAAGATAAATGGTCCTAGGAGAGCAAATAGTGTTTGGAGACAGGGTTGAGGAGGTGAAAGGGAAGAATTCTCATGCATTCCCCAGTGCATGTGGTCAGACTCATGGAGCACCAATGACTACATCCAAAGAAATTCTCTCTCTATTTGGCAACTTCCCCTCATCCTGTAAAACCAATAAATCTTATAAAGAATAAGCTGCTAGAGGTGAATGATCAGCTGAGAAGGGCAAAACTGGTTCTCAGCCACCTCAAACACCTGTGTTTAGGTGGTCCAGGGCTTAGATCTGAAATGTGGAAGTTGTTGCCAGCTGTTGGGTCTCAGCCCAAATTGAGAACTAAGGTTCAATATAACAACCTGTTTCAGACTTTCAGAATTCTCAGTCATAGACCAGCTTGGTGGATTACAGAGAAGCTTCCATTCACTTTGGAAGTCGATCTCCCTTCAGTCTCTTCCCCTCTCTGTGCTGTAACTCAGGCCAGTGGCTCTCAAAGTGTGGTCCCTGGACCAGCAGTATCAGTGCTACTTAGGAATCTCTTTTTCAATTGAGGTCAAAGTTACACAACATCAAATTAACCATTTTAAAGTGTACAGTTCATCCTCATGTAGTACGTTCTCAGTGTTGTGCAGCTATCCCCCTCTACCTAGCTCCAAAACATTTTCATCATTCCAAAAGGGAAGCCTGTCCCCATTAAGCAGTCGCTCCCTACTTCCCCTCCCCCAGCCCCTGGCAACCGCTCATCACTTTCTGTTTCTACGGATTTGCCTATTCTGGACGTTTCATAGAAATGGAGTCACAATACGCGACGCTTTGTGTCTGGCTTCTTTCACTTAGCATAACGTTCTTGAGGTTCGTCCAGGTTGTAGCATGTGTTAGCACTTCATTCCTTTCTATGGTTCTAAGAACTTTTTAGAAATGCAAATTTCCTGCCTCACCCAGACCTAGTGTATCAGAAACTCCGAGGGTGGGGTCCAGCAACTGGTGTTGTCACAAGCCCTTTTGGTTACTTGAAGGCATCCTAGCATTTAAGAACTCCTGATTTAGGAGATGTCGGCCTACGCTCTTTGACATAGAAGGAAGTTGCTAGGCTCCTAAATTCAGGATTTTGTTATTCTGCCCAAAACCCCAAGTCAGTATAGACGTTTCAAAGGCAAAAATGGTTTGGCCTTTTTCTTGAGTTGTCGAGGAAGGCTGTCAGGATCTGCCAAATTCATTCCTTGTCTTAAAAAACAAATCGAATATCTAGACACATTCTTTCAAAATAATCTCAGACTATTTTTAATCTCTTAACGTGAACTCAACCTTTTCCATTTTGTTTCCATCCTTTTTAGAGAATGGCTAGTTTCTTCTCGAACACCTCCAGATGTGCCTTCTGTTACCCAAGCTGTACACTGTAGGTGGCTGCGAACAGGACCGGCCCAGCTGGCTCCTTCCTTGACTCCCTCATTACACGGTATAGATTCGTCCTTTAAATACCCGAGGGCCATCCACTCTGTATGATGTGGATGGACCTAGAGACTGCCACACAGAGCGAAGTAAGTCAAAAAGAGAAAAACAAATATCGTATAATATCACTTATATGTGGAATCTAGAAAAAAATTGTATATATGAACTTATTTGCAAAGCACAAAGAGGGAATTCCCTGGTGGTGCAGTGGTTAAGAATCCACCTGCCAGTGCAGGGGACACAGGTTCGAGCCCTGGTCCAGGAAGATCCCACATGCCATGGAGCAACTAAGCCCATGCACCTCAACTACTGAGCCTGCGCTCTAGAGCCCGCGAGCCACAACTACTGAAGCCCGTGTGCCTGGAACCCGTGCTCTGCAACAAAAGAAGCCACTGCAATGAGAAGCCCGCACACACCAACGAAGACCCAATTCAGCCAAAAATAAATAAATTAAGTAATTTAAAAAAAGCATACTTTAAACAAACAAAAAGCAGAAATAGAGCCACAGATGTAGAGAGTAAACTTACAGTTGCCAAGGGGGGAAGAGGGGATGGGACAAACTGGAAGATTGGGATTGACATATATACACTACTATGCATAAAATGGATAACTAATGAGAACCTACACAGGGAATGATCTGTGGTGACCTAAATGGGAAGGAAATCTAAAAAAGAGGGGATATATGTATATGTATAACTGATTCACTTTTCTGAACAGCAGAAATGAACACGACATTGTAAAGCAACTATACTTCAATAAAAATTAAAAAAAAAACCAAAAAACACCCAAGGGCCCACTCAAAGGCTTTCAGTTGCAATGAGCCAAAAGGAATTTCTGTAGTTTGACACCCAAATTCCCAATTTCTTCCCTGGTATTTCCCCCTCATGGTGGCTTCTGTAGCCCACCTGGCCCTCTGCTGATAATCTGTAGGTTTAGGAAAAAGAGCTGTCTTGGGTGGCGTGGGAACCCGTAGTAGGAAATTCAAGGAACTGGGACCCGAATGACTAGGTTACAGGGCTGACTTGACTCATGTACTTGTTCACTCAACAAATACAGAATTTATTGAAGACCACGTGGACTAGCTACTGGGTGAGAAGACGGCCGTGAGCGAGGTCAACATTGTTCCCCTCCGCCCCCATTTTGGGAGCTTAAAGTCTAACACGAGATCCAAACAAGCAAAGAGGCCATTTCAGCCCCGTGTGAGGAGGAGTCAGTGGGGTGTGTCTGAGATACGCTGTGGAGGGTGCGGAGAGGCACTTACTCCAGTGGCAGCGGTGTGTGTGTAGGGGAGGTCAAAGGGGGCCCTGAGGAGAAAGAGAGGGATAAGTTTGTTCTAACTCACGGAGGGTGAGCTGGCAAAAACTGGGTGTCAGAGGCGGCAGGGTAGTTTAGTTGGGAAGAGCCTTCCTGAGAGAGGAAATGGCAGATGCAGAGGTTGAGGAGAGAGAAGGGGTGTGTGTCATGCTAGGAACTATAGCAGGATTCTGCCGTTGCTGGAGTGGGTGGGTCTGCTGTGACAGAGGGTTAGCAAGGGAAGAAAGAGGCGGTAGAGCTCAGTTAGGGCCAGGGAGGCTCAGTGGGAAGCCAGGGAAGGGGTAAAGCTGAGTTGTGATTTTTTTTTTTTTTTTTTTTTTTGCGGTACGCGGGCCTCTCACTGTTGTGGCCTCTCCCGCTGCGGATCACAGGCTCCAGACGCGCAGGCTCAGCGGCCATGGCTCACAGGCCCAGCCGCCCCGCAGCATGTGGGATCTTCCCGGACCGGGGCACGAACCCGTGTCCCCTGCATCGGCAGGCGGACTCTCAACCACTGCGCCACCAGGGAAGCCCCCTGAGTTGTGATTTGACCTACTGTGTGTTTTCGTAATCACTTGACTATGTAAGGGGAGTGACCTGGAGGGAATGAGAAAGGAGATTGGGAATCCCGTCAAGGGGCTCTTACACTGGGGCCTCTCATACCACTGCTAGGGGGTGTGTAAGTTAGACAAACACTTTGGAGAACAGTTTGGGAATGTCTAGTAAAGTCAAAGATACGTGTGCCCTGTGATCCAGAAATTCTGTTCACAAGAAGTTATGGGTAAGATGCTCATAACTGTATTCTTTGAAATAAAAAATTGGAAGCAATTTAAATGCCCATTAATAGGAGAATGGATAAAACGTAATACATAAAACATGCTATATTTATACAATGAATTTTTATGCAGTAGTTAAGATGAATGAACTGGGGCTGGATTTATCAAACTGAAAAAATCTCAAAAGCGTAATGTTGAACAAACAGCCATGGTTTGCAGAAATACAGGTACAACTTGACATCCTGTACTTAAAGCTTATAAAGTCTATCATTTCTTTATGCACCCTTAAGACAGAAAAAATGCTGAGAATTAAACTCTGACAAAATGTTTCTTGTCACCTATTATTTGATACTTTATACTTGATTAGACACTTTTTTACCATATATTACTCTTGTGTATGCATAAAAAAGTAAAATAGAAGTGAAATAAGTAGAAGTGAAATAAATCAACTTTTCCACATGTAAATTCTGACTCTTCTAAATTCTTTTGACTTAAAGTCACTGATGTCTGTGTTTCCCACATAATAAATCCTCCACCAAACTAGAGGGTTGGTGATAAGGCATCCCTGAAAGTCATCCATAAGAGAACTCATGGTTGTTGTCACTGGGTTCTTAAGCTATTTTTACAGTTAGGTATAGCTAAGCTTCTTTAGAGTCCTCCTTCTGGAACATTGCTGGACATTTCTGATTTACCTCCGTACCCACAATCTCCTCACAACCACTTGGTTCCTGAAGGGAAAAAGAGGGCCCCACTATTGTCTCCACAATTTTCTGCAAGTTTAGTCCTGCTACTTTTGATGTTGGAGGATGTGCAGGCAGTATGGCACGACTGCCACCTGGCTGGTAGCTATTGTAAGGTGTCATCAGGTATAAGAGCATCCTGATTTCTGAGATATTCAAATGTGGAAAAAGATGTGTGCTTTACATTTTGGAGGGTAAGTTCAAAATAGGAGAGTATTAGCAAACCCACTCGACTTCACAGCCATGCCACATCTTCCAGTCCAGCTTTGTAAGGAAACCAACATTTTGCTATCACTTATATGGGGAATCTTAAAAACGGACACAAATGAACTTATTTACAAAACAGAAACACTCACAGACATAGAAAACAAACTTACGGTCACCAGAGAGGAAAGGGGGGGAGGGACAAATTAGGAGTTTGGGATTAGCAGATACAAACTACTATATATATAAAATAGATAAACAACAAGGACCTACTGTATAGCACAGGGAGCTAAATGCAGTATCTTGAAATAAACTATAATGGAAAAGCAAAAGAAGATGTGTGCCGTAGAAATGATGCAATATGGTAGGTATTATTTATGAATAAAAATGTAAAAACTCTTCATGGAAATGATAAACACCAAGTTCAAGATGGCTGCTATCACCATAGAGAGAATGCTGATGTGGAAATGGAGGGCATGTGATGGGGACCCGGGCATGGGGGCTCCCAACGAGCCGCTCACACTCTAGCCTTTAAGCAAGGTGGTGTCACATGGGTGGGTGTTTGTATTACTCTCCACACTTTCTGTAAGACAAATATTTCATAACTCATAAAAAAGGAAACTGTCACACTAGTACAATTCTGTTAATAATCGCCGTGCGCGTCAGGGCACGTGTCTAACTTCAGCTTTCTGTTCTACACTGTAAAGAGGATTAATACCTCTTTTCCCTGCCTCAGAGGAATTGGTGGTGTTGTCAAGGTCAAAAAGCTAATGCTTGTGAAACCCTCTGTTAAACCCCAAAGCACGGGAGAGAAAGGTTACTGAGGTTGTCATCTCACAAGCTGACCAAACCTCTTACCAAGGATGTGTGGAAAATGCTTCCAGTAACGGCCCCCAGTGGATCAGGCCTCCCTCTGTCTACACCCCTTTTGCAATATGACTCTGCCCCTCCTCCCATCAAATGGTGGCGCCTATTTCTCCACTCCTCCGCTCCGGGCTGGCCTTGGGACCCGCTGTGATCAATAGAATATGGTGAAAGTGACACAGCAAGTTCCAGAGCCTAGACCTCCAGGGTAATGTGCCTTTCACTGTAACACTCTAGATTCCCGAGACACCCCCCACCAGGCTGGAGAGCCCAGTCTAGCCTATTGGAGGATGTGAAGTTAAGTCAAGAAGAATCAAGAAACCTGGCCAACAGCCAGTAACAATGGTTAGACGTGAGTCAGGCCATCTTGGACTTTCCGGCCCCACTGGACCCTCTGGCTGAATGCTGTCAACCAACAGAACTCCTCAGTCAATCCACAGAATCATGAGAAATAAGGAGTCATCAGGGTCTCTAGGTCACCATGTTTCAGGGTGGTTTGTTTTGCAGAGCCAGGTACACTGACGTATGACTGGCAGTTTGGTTTGATCTATTTTGCAGATGACAAGACACTCCTATTGCCATTTTGTAAGTTGAGCAGTAAGTAATTAAGCGCCTACTGTGTGTAGGTTACGGGGTAGGTGCTGTGAAGACTACAAAAAAGCCCTGCAGATAAATGGCTCAGTTGTAGCACTAAAAGGAGCTGCAACCTTGTTAGGAAGACAAGATGTAAATTATAGAAAGTTAAATAAGAATGTACTAAATTGAGAAAGATGTGCTCTCCAGAGGAAAATGAACCCTTATGAAGTTTTTACTATGTAGCAGGAATCGCTGGCTTAATTCTTACAACAACGCTATGAGGTAGGTACTACGATTATTCCCATTTTACAGGGAAGGAAACTGAGGAAGCCGCAGGTAAGTAACTTGCCCAGAGTCACACAGCCAGCAAGTGGTCGGGCCCAGGCTGGGAGACGGCAGCCTGACTGCAAAGCCTGCATGTGCCCAGGACTAAATGAATGACAGCAAGACCAGTGCTGTGAGGACGAGGGGACAGATGCTCTGGGGGTGGGGACGGTCAAGAAGAGCCCTAGGGGAGAGAGACCTCAGCTGGCCTTGGAGGTTGGATGGGAGTTGGAATGGAATTAAGATAGAAAGTTCCAGGCAGGGGTCAAGGCATATGCCCTGTGGGAAACAGGAGGGAAGCACGTGGGGTGTTTGAGGACCCAGGAGTAGCTGAGCCCAGCTGGGTCGGGACCTGCCTGCCTCCCACCCGGGAGGGCTGCGATTGTCCTTAGTGGCCACTTACATCCAGTGAGACCCCCACTGCCTGGCTGAGGGCAGGCCCGGGAGAGGTGGGCTGGTAGGAAAGTGGGGAAAATGGCGCTATCACTGGGGGACCAGGACAGACCAGGAAACAGGATGGGAGGGCCTTCAGGGCCTCCTGGAATTCTCAGGTGGGGAGGGAGCAGGAGCTGTCTTCCAGCTGCCCCGCGGAGCCCATGTCCATCGGCCAGGACAGCAGAGGCCGGGGTGGGACTACGGTGCCATTTCTCCCGGGGCGTGTAGGGTGGACTTGTGTGTCCTCACGGCCCTGTGTGTACCCAGACCATCTTTTTCCGCCGTCTTATACTAGCAGCGGCCACCAAAATCATTTCTGCGAAAACCTTTGCTGTGACTCAAGAGGGAAAGGTGTGTTCAGATATGCTCTTGAAATTCTCTTAAACAACCTGTGAATTACAATGGAACATCTTAGTAAGAGTCCTGTTCTTGTTTGTTGCATGTATTTTTGGTTAAGATATGTCCCTTCACTTTATAAACACCCGTGGTACCGGTGGCTGGGGGGTGAAGGTTGCTGGTTGTTTGCGGATGTGGTTACCGTCCCTGAGAAGCACCCATGAAAAGCAGAGGCCACAGGAGCACCGTCTGGCTTCATCACCCACCCACTCCCACCCTCGCAACACTGGATTGCTCGCATCCTATGGGAATTCAGGAAAGGCTCCAAGTGAAGAGACACTTGAGATGGGCCTCGAAGGATGGAGAAGATTTTGACAGGTGAGGCCAGAGGGAAAGGTTTACCAGGTGGTGGGAAAACTGACCAAAGGCCTAGGGCCCTGCATGTGCAGGGGATGATCAAGGAAGAGGAAAAGGTCTACGTAATCACAGAGCTTGGGAGATAGAATAAGACAGGACACGTCAGATGGTTGGGGTGGCGTTGGGGACCAGAGCCTTGAGCGGGGACAGTTGGGAGATGTGGCATTGCCCTCTGAAAGCAAGACGGCAAATACGACATCACATAAGACCAGCAATTATTCCTGGCTCATTCTTAATTCAACCTAGTGGATCCAGGGTAAGCACAGAGGGATGAGAATTGTGTGATTCTGAGAACATCCTGTGTAAAAAGATCAGAAGGCTCTACCTAAACAAACCCTTGCAGAGCAAATGATACAAAATGCATATTTTGGTGAACTTAAAATCGTACATGCAATACATGGTTTGGGTAGAAAATTTTGAAGCCACAGATAAGCAAAAGGAAGGGGGAAAAAGAAATATCACTTATAATTCTACCACCCAGAGATAATAAATATGCCTTTCAGACTTGTTTGAATGCATGGATATAAATCTATATTACGTAAATGGGTTCATACTGTTTTAGAACTTACTTTAGAAAACTCAATATCTTGTGACTATCTTTCCGTATCAATATGTATACTCCTCGGCATCATTTTAAACGGCCATTTATTAGTCCATGTTGAAGAACATCCTGAACCGTCTCCAATCTCCCACTTCTATTTGTGTTAAAATCTTAACTGTATCCATTCAAGTGATGTGTTCTTAGCCACATGTACAGAAGAGGGCACTTGAAAAATCAAACCCAGAGTAATCATTGCCATTAAGTTAATCACTTCAGAGCTCTTTTCAGTGCATACCTGATGTAGCATTCTGTAGTCCAGAAGAGTCTTCCGGTGGTGCTGTTAGGTGGCACAGTTCCTTCAGAACCCAAACGACTCATTTGAAGAGTGCGTGGGCTACTTCTATCCAGACTTGACCCCTCTTATTGTCTTTGTATTTCTGTATTCACTCCAACTCCCTCAAAAAAGAAATGACAAGAATCAGATATTTTGCAGTTGTTTGTGATTGATGATGCATTCTTGAAACGGGGGAAAGTTTAATGGATTTAATATGTCCTGCAAAATGTTATGAGTAGACTGAGCAGAAGAAAATGCCTTTTCTACTAGGTAAGCTGTTTACCTGGGGCCTCCTGCAAAGTTAACTGCTGATATCAGACTCGCCCTGATGAGATGGAAACGCTGAGCTGAAGTGTGCCCCCGTGATTTGCAGAGCCCGGTTTTCTGTGGCACCATCCACGCACGATGAAATATGTCTCTCAGATGAGAGCATCTTTAAAATGATGACATCAAAGAGTACAAATTTGAAATCTCAGGGAAGAATGAAGCATAAGGACCTCACTGCTTCCCCCTAGTGGTTCTATCCTGTTTCAGCGGGTCTCTTGGCATGAGGTGGGTCCCGTGCTGGGAAACTCAGCGCCCTCTTGTGGAGGGCAGGAGAAGACATCCACATTTCTGAGATGGCAGAGACCAAGGCTACAGAGAAACCGTTGGACTGACAGAGACTTGACCTGACGGATTGGCAAACACTGAGTCACCTCCGCCAGAGCTTGTGTATGTTTTTCCCCCTCAGAGATTTATTAAAAGCTGAATCAAATCGATTCTCATTCCTTTAGGATGATTGAATTGTATGTCTTTTTTATTCAATACCTTTTGTTATTGTTCTGTTTATTCCATTACTTTGAGCATCCTCTTGGAATTACCCAGTTTCAGTAGTACGATTTTGCCCCATTTATCAGACATGGTTTATGGATGAAGGGAATGCTCCAGAGAGCTGATGGTGTAGTCTCTGAACCACTATAACGTTTGTCAGGTTTTGCAGATAGAAGATAGTGATTAAAGGCATGGGCTGTCATGGCTAATTCCAGCACTCGTTCTGCTAACTGGGTGGCAGGCAGGCACCTGACTTAACTTTTCAAAACCTCACCTTCCTTACCTACAAAATGAGGATGATGATAGTTCCTACCTTGCAGAGTTATGACAATTAAAGAATGTAATAAATATATTAGCACAGTGCCTAGCTCATTGTACTTAGCAAATGTTAACTATTACTATTTAACCAGAAGATGAACATTTTTTAAAAGGTGCATTACATTCTTCACTGAGTTTTTAAACAAAGTACAACGACCGACATTAACCATTTTCTAGGAGGCTCCTATTTTTCCTTGTAAAAAATGACTCTGTGCCCATAGCAATAAAGTGCTAAGAAGTGGCTGAGGTCTGAGTACAGTTCTCCTACTTTTTTCTACTACAGAGCTAGTGATCTGCATGTGAACTGCCTGCACCACATTCTGAGTTCTTGTTTCTATTTCCATTTTCACCTGTTCTCCTCACTATCTCACTGCCCATTTCTAACACCACTGCTGACTCCACCCTTCTTTCGAATCCACTGTGGAGCCAGAAACGAGGTAACAGAGCTGATTAGAATTCTGTTTTGTGCAATAGGTTAAATAGACTCTAGCGGGAATGTCTGAACTCTTCCCCTCTTTGCAAAACACATAATCTCCTATCTGAATACAAGTATGCCTTGTAGTGCCTTTGGAATTTACACCCAGGGAGTAGGAAAGAGCAAAAATTTTTAAAAGGAAGTGTTAAAACTTTTCTTAGGATGGGCAGCTGATCATGCGAGCTGAGAGCTCTTGAGGCAGCCCTCTTTTGATTTTTGTCTCCTTGTGGGGGGTAGGGGTGGGGAAGGAGAGCTGGGTCCTGCTCCCTAGGCTGGAAGCACTGCCCTCTAGTGGTTAGGAGGGCAGGGTGCTGCCAGAGGCTGCTGTCTCACAGAAAAGGATCCCGCAGGTAGTGATAAGAGGAGGGCAAGCAGATATTACTCAGGGGAGCATAACTGGAGGAGAATCTGAACCAGAGTCAAGACGGGAGCAAAGATCACAGTGAGGAGAGGCAAGGTGGGTCTATGATTGAGAGTACAAATAACAAGGTAAGAAGTGGAGGTGTGGTGTCTGTAGCTTTGTAGTATAGTCTGAGGTCAGGGAGCATGATTCTTCCAGCTCTGTTCTTCTTTCTCAAGATTGTTTTGGCTATTCAGGGTCTTTTGTGTTTCCATACAAATTTTAAAATTATTTGTTCTTGTTCTGTGAAAAACGTCATTGGTATTTTGAGAGGGACTGCATTGAATCTGTAGATTGCCTTGGGTAGTATGGTCGTTTTAACAATATTCATTCTTCCAATCCAAGAACATGGTATATCTTTCCATCTGTTGTGTCGTCTTCAATTTCTTTCACCTGCATCTTATAGTTTTCTGAGTATGGATCCTTCACCCATAGGTAAATTGAGCATACCATCTCTTTTCTTTCATGATCCTGACTCATAGACCATGTATTTCATTAGAGATCCACGATGCTTAACGACATTTTAAAACCCATTTATTTCATTTTTTAATCTCTCCACTACAGTCTTTTACACTAGAACATAATCACATTGTCTGGCATGTAGAAGGTGCTTATCTTAGATGGTGTTTTCTCAGAAGCAGACCCTGAACCAAAAATACGAGTGCAAGCCAAAGCAATCTTGAGAAAGAAAAATAGAGCTGGAGCAATCAGGCTCCCTGACTTCAGACTACACTACAAAGCTATAGTCATCAAAACAGTATGGTATTGACACAAAAATAGAAAAATAGATCAATGGAACAGGATAGAAAGCCCAGAAATAAACCCACACACCTATTGTCAATTGATCTAAGACAAAGGAGGCAAGACTATACAAGGGAGAATGGACAGTCTCTTCAACAAATGGTTCTGGGAAAGCTGGACAGCTACATGTAAAAAAAATGAAGTTAAAACATTCTTTAACACCATACACAAAAATAAGCTCAAAATGGATTAAAGACCTAAATGTGAGACAGGACATTATAAAACTCTTAGAGGAAAACATAGGCAGAACACTCTCTGACATAAATCACAGCAAGATATTTTTCAATCCGTCTCCCAGAGTAATGGAAATAAAAACAAAAATAAACAAATGGGACCTAATTAAACTCAAAAGCTTTTGCATAGCAAAGGAAACCATAAACAAAATGAAAAGACAACTCACAGATTGGGAGAAAATATTTGCAAATGATGTGATCGACAAGGGATTAGTCTCCAAAATCTACAAACAGCTCATGCAGCTTAACATCATCAAAACAAATAACCCAATCAAAAAATGGGCAGAAGACCTAAATAGACATTTCTCCAAAGAAGACATACAGATGGCCAAGAGGCACATGAAAAGATGTTCAACATTGCTAATTATTAGAGAAATGCAAATCAGAACTATAATGAAATATCACCTCACAACAGTCAAAATGGCTATCATCAAAAAATCCATAAATAATAAATGCTGGAGAGGGTGTGGAGAGAAGAGGACCCTCCTACACTGCTGGTGGGAATGTAAGTTGGTACAGCCACTATGGAGAACAGTATGGAGGTTCTTTAAAAAACTAAAAATAGAATGACCATATGATCCAGCAATCCCACTCCTGGGCATATATCCAGAGAAAAACATGGTCCAAAAGAATGCATGCACCCCCATGTTCACTGTAGCATTGTTTACAATAGCCAAGACATGGAAGCAACTTAAATGTCCATGGACAGAGAAATGGATAAAGAAGATGTGGTACATATATACAACAGAATGTTACTCAGCCATTAGAAAGAATGAAATAATGCCATTAGCAGCAACATGGATGGACCTAGAGATTGTCATACTGAGTGAAGTAAGTCAGACAGAGAAAGAAAAATATCATATGATATTACATATATGGGGAATCTTAAAAAAATGATACAAATGAACTTATTTGCAAAACAGAAACAAACTCACAGACTTAGAGAACTAAACTTATGGTTACCAGGTGGGAAGGGTGGGAGAAAAGGATGGTTAGGGAGTTGGGGATTGACATGTACACACTACTATGTTTAAAATGGATAACCAACAAGGACCTACTATATAGCACAGGGAACTCTGCTTAATATTATGTAATGACCTAAATGGGAAAAGAATTGGAAAAAGAATAGATACATGTGTATGTACAACTGAATCACTTTGCTGTACTCCTGAAACTATCAGAACATTGTTAATCAACTATACTCCAATATAAAATAAAAAGTTAAAAATAAATTAAAAAAAAAATTTTAATTAAAAAACATATGAGTGCATGTGATTTATTAAAGACGTGTTCCTGGGAGAAGTTGCTAAGGGATCGTGGAGGCAAGAGAGAAAAGAGGATGAAGTCAAGCAATGGTGTGATGCCAGGAGAAAGTCCCGGTCTCCGGGTCCCAGGGGAGCTCTGGAGCATCAGTTGCACCTCAGAGTTTGTCCCTTTGGGAGGCAAGGAAGGTGGTATGTCAAATGCTTCCTCCACAGTAAGGTCAGTCATTAAGCAGCAGAGGCCATGAGGGCACGGTGGGTCATCAACTCCCAGACTCTCTAAGTGGACAAGGTGACTTCAGCAGTCACAGTCAAAAGTTAGAAGAAAGGCGAAGCTGTGAGCAGCTAGCTGTGTGGCACAGAAAAGTTGGGGACCTGGGAAGGATATCAGTGGTGTCCTCTAGAACTTTCACTAAGGATGTGGTAAATGAGTGAATCAATGAATGAGTAAAGGCCCTCAAATCCCCCCATATGGACACACAGGGTATCATTTTTTTGCTTTATGTTACATGTATTTAGATCCTCATTACCTAGTATTCTATGGATTAGATTTTGGTAAAGAAACATTGCTCATCCAGAGAGCTAATTTTTCCTTATCCAGGACACTGTGGTTAGGGAAGCGACCCTCCCAAGACTGAGAGTGCAGGACTGAGTCAGTTGCCAGAGTCAGACCTTCTAAAGAACTGGACTCACCCGTGCACGACAAGAGTGCCCTCGAGAAAGATGTGACCAGTGGAGACTTACACCTGGAATTAAAATGGACAGGATGGGGTCTGACATGATCACAGGCCTCTTACTAAGTGGATGACCAAAGAATAAACAAGCCTCTGGAAATCCATCCCCAGGGCAGCATAAGAAGGTGATCATGAGTGTAACATGAGCACGGAGAAAGAAGAGACCAATGTAAATATCCCCGTGAGGAGTAGCAACAAATGGACTAGGAGATGCTTTTCGTGGTCATAAATATCTTGCATAAGGATGAAGAGCATATACAGACATGTGAAAACCTCATAAATAAGATGGTGGCTCTGTCCTAGCTACTCATGGACAGAGAACTACAGCCTTACCCACTATTCCAGAAGAAGGAGTAAAGATTAAAACCGGACCTCCATTCATGAGGTTTTTTTTTAGTTGAAATGTGTCAAGTTATTTAGTAGAAATTTTGTTTGCCTATAGTGAGGTGGTTATGTTCAAATAAAGATACTTTCCTTTCTTATGTCTGCATTAAAGGACGCCCAACATGGGTGGCACTGTAGTAGGAATGTGCAGTGAATCTGAGGGATCTGTGCATATCTCACCCGGGCTGTCCAGTCTAGAAGACTGGGCAGAAATTGCCATAGAAATCATACCCAAAGTAAGATTCTGGTATACAGACTTTGTTACATAAGTATTGTGTGCTTCAGAGTCTTAGAAACAAACAAGGGAACAAGAAAATTGTACATTCTGATTCTCAACTATGTTTCTAGCAGTTGAAGGTACAGGATAGTGAGCCTGGAAGGGTGAGGGGCGACAGTGCCTGATGCTGCAGAAGGGAACCCAGGCCCTTTCCTTTCCACCATATTTGGATCTAGAAAGTCTGTCTGCTTCATGTACCCTTTTCACTGCAGACAGGTACACATTGATTTAAAGGATTAAGACGAGAACTGACCTGACCCTTGTAACAACTTTTCAAGGAAGCAGAAAGAGAAGCCCTGACCACAAGAAAGCAGAAAGAGAAGCCCTGACCACAAACTTGGGCTGGCTTTTGCAGTTCAGAAATGTACAGCTCATCCTCACTATGATTACTTCTTTTTTAAAAAATTGAAGTATAGTTGATTTATAGTATTATGTTAGTTTCAAGTATACAGCAAAGTGATTCTGTTTATATATATATAGTTTATAACTATAGTTTATAAATATATATATATATATAATGGAATCACTTTGTTATATATATAACTGAATATACATAGAGATATATATTTGGGTTATTTTCCACTATAGGTTATTATAAGATATTGAATATAGTACCCTGTGCTATACAGTAAATCCTTGTTGTTTATCTATTTCATGTATAGTAGTTTGTACCTGTTAGTCCTGTACTCCTAATGTATCACTCCTCTTTCTCTCTCCCCTTTGGTAACCATAAGTTTGTTTTCTATGTCTGTAAGTCTGTTTCTGTTTTGTATATAGATTCATTTGTGTCATATTTTAGATTCCACATATAAGCGATATCATATAATATTTGTCTTTCTCTTACTTCACTTAGTATGATAATCTCTAGGTCCATCCATGTTCCTGCAAATGGCATTATTTCATTCTTTTTTATGGCTAAGTAATTATGATTACTTCTGAGCTTTCACTACTAGTAGTAATGTGCAATTGCCAAGGGAACTGTGAGACTTTTATAGCCCAACCTGTAAGTATTAAAAAAATGGAACTGGGAATGAACTAAACCCATTAACCATTCATTGACACCCATGGTATGCCTTGCTCTGCAGCTGGGAAGGGTGGTGTGGGAGCAGGGGCAGCAGATTGAAAAATGTGTGATGGAATCTCTGGTCCCAAGAAAATGAGTCACTACCTGTGGTAGAAAAAATGGGTTGGTACCACTATTAGTGTTGACAGTTTGAGATAAAAGGTGTTAGTAGTTTCTAGAAAGAGATTTTCTACATATTGAGAAATACTGAAGGTGGTGAGAAAGCCACAAATGTTTGAGTCCATCCTGTACCCTCTGATTATCTGCATGTAGGCAATGTCCCTACCCCTGACCTTGGGGACTATTTCCCCTTGCCAGTAAATGCTGCTAGCGGAAGTCTGCAGCAACTATCTTTTTGGAGCCCTGTCCAGACTCAACTCACTGCACCAAACGAGGGTCCTGAAAAGAGACTTCTTTGAAGTCATATGTCAGGGGTCTAAGGAAAATGGGCAGGTACATTTTACTGGCCAGTATTCTTCCATTAGAAGTATTTCCTTTGACACTATCTTTTTTGGGTTTTTTTGGTGACACCTTCTGTGGAATGGAATTTACACAACTTTTTTGCCCATCTTAGGAAAAGAAAAAGATTTTCACTTTCTTTAAATGAATGGTCTGTTCTCCTAAAGGAACAAGTCAGCCTTTCCATTTGAGTAAATTATCCAAACCATGCAGCCCAGGGCTTATGCATGGCTGTTAGGGCTCTCAGGCAGGTGAAGCCATCTGTACATCCCTCAAGGGGTATGTCTCATATGACACCAAACAAACATTTGCAACTTATTAAATAGCTTCTTGAATTTTAAAAAAACTTAATTCAGAGGGTACAATTTGTCATCCTCCTGGAAGACTGCTTATGGCTACAAAGTTTTCATAATGTCCACTGTGGAATCTTTGACTTCTAAAACTACAGAAGAACCCCATGAAAAATCCCTTCCTTTCCAGTTCTACTACCAGAAAATTAATCCTTAAGTGAGTTATGTATTTCTTCTGTGTCAAGTTTCTCATTCTCTATAATGGTTATAATGCCATAATAATCAGAAAAGGAAAAGAAATAGAAGGAAACCAAATTGGAAAGGAAGAAGTAAAACTGTCCCTGTTTACAGATGACATGATACTATTCATAGAAAATCCCAAAGATACCACCAAAAAAACTACTAGAGCTCAGTGAATTTGGTAAAGTTGCAGGATACAAAATTAATATACTGAAATCTGTTGCACTTCTATACATTAACAACAAAAAATCAGAAAGAGAAATTTAAAAAACAATCCCATTTACCATCACCTCAAAAAGAATAAAATATCTAGGAATAAATCTAACTAAGAAGGTAAAAGACCTGTACTCAGAAAACTATAAGACACTGATGAGGGAAATTGAAAATGACACAAACAGATGGAAAGATATACTGTTTTCATAGATTGGAAGAATTAACATTGCTTAAATGACCATATTACTCAAGGCAATCTACAGATTCAATGCAATCCCTATCAAAATACCAATGGCATTTTTCACAAAACTAGAACAAATAATTCCAAAATTTGTATGGAAACACAAAAGATCCCAAATAGCCAAAGCAATCTTGCGAAAGAAGAACAAGGCTGGAGGTATCATGCTCGTGGACATCAGACAATACTACAAAGCCACAGTAATCAAAACAGTATGGGACTGGCACAAAAACAGATACATAGATCAAGGGAACAGAATAGAGAGCCCAGAAATAAACCCACACACTTAGAGTCAACTCATCTGTGACAAAGGAGGCAAGAATATAAAGTAGGGAAAAGACAGTCTCTTCAATAAGTGGTACTGGAAAAACTGAAGAGTTACATGTAAAAGAATGAAATTAGAACATTTTCTTATACTATATACAAAAATAAACTCAAAATGGATTAAGGACATAAATGTAAGACTGGAAAACATAAAACTCTTAGAAGAGAACATAGGCAGAATACTCTTTGACATAAATCATAGCAATATTTTTTTAATCTGTCCCTAAGGTAAAGGAAACAAAAACAAAAATAAACAAATGGAACCTACTTAAAGTTAAAAGCTTTTGCACAGCAAAGGAAACCATTGATAAACCGAAAAGACAACTTACTGAGTGGGAGAAAATATTAGCAAATTATATGACCAGCAGGGGATTAATGTTCAAAACATATTAACAGCTCATACAACTCAATAGCAAAAAAACCCAAAATTAAAAATAGGCAGAAGACCTGAATAGACATTTTTCCAAAGAAAACATTCACGTGGCCAACAGGGACATGAAAAGATGCTCAACATTGCTAATCATCAGAGAAATGCAAATCAAAACCACAATGAGATATCACCTCACAACTATCATCAAAAAGACCACAAATAACAGCTGCTGGCAAGGTTGTAGAGAAAAGGGAACACTAGTACATTGTTGGTGGGAATATAAATTGGTGTATCCACTACAGAAAACAGTATGGAGGTTCCTCAGAAAACTAAAAATAGAACTACCATATGATCTAGCAATTCCTGGGTATATATCTGAAGAAAACAAAAGCATTAATTCAAAAAGATACATGCACCCCAGTGTTCACAGCAGCATTATTTATCAATACAATAGCCAAGATATGGATACAACCTAAGTGTCCATCAACAGATGAATGGATAAAGCATATGTGATATATATATATATATATATTATATATAAATACACACACACACACACACACACAGGAATATACTCAGCCATGAAAAAGAATAAAATTTTGCCATTTGCAACAACATGGATGGACCTGGAGGGTATTACACTTAGTGAAATAAGTCAGACAGAGAAAAACAAAGACTGTATCTTATTACTTATATGTGTAATCTAAAAAATAAAACAAATGAATGAATATAACAAAACAGAAACAGATTCGCCAATATAGTGAACAAACTAGTGGTTACCAGTAGGGAGAGGAAAGGGGGGAGGGGCAATATAGGGGTAGGGGATTAAGAGGTACAAACTACTATCTATAAAATAAATAAGCTACAAGGATATATTATACAGTACAGGGAATATAGTCAATATTTTATAATCAAAACAGTATGGTAGGGCTTCCCTGGTGGCGCAGTGGTTGAGAGTCCGCCTGCCGATGCAGGGGACACGGGTTCGTGCCCCGGTCTGGGAAGATCCCACATGCCGCAGAGCGGCTAGGCCCGTGAGCCATGGCTGCTGAGCCTGCGCGTCCAGAGCCTGTGCTCCGCAAGGGGAGAGGCCACAACAGTGAGAGGCCCGCCTACCGCAAAAAAAAAAAAAAAAAAACAGTATGGTACTGGCACAAAAACAGAAATATAGATCAATGGAAAGCCCAGAAATAAACTCACACACCTATGGTCAATTAATCTTTGACAAAGGAGGCAAGAATATACAATGGAGAATAGACAGTCTCTTCAATAAGTGGTGTTGGGAAAACTGGACAGTCACATGTAAAAGAATGAAATTAGAACACTCCCAACACCATACACAAAAAATAAGCTCAAAACGGATTAAAGACATAAATGTAAGACCGCATACTATAAAACTCCTAGAGGAAAACATAGGCAGGACACTCTTTGCCATAAATTGCAGCCATATCTTTTTGGATCCACCTCTTAGAGTAATGAAAATACAATAAAAACAAAAATAAACAAATGGGGGCTTCCCTGGTGGCGCAGTGGTTGGGAGTCCACCTGCCGATGCAGGGGACATGGGTTTGTGCCCCAGTCCGGGAAGATCCCCCATGCCGCAGAGCGGCTGGGCCTGTGAGCCATGGCTGCTGAGCCTGCGCGTCCGGAGCCTGTGCTCCACAACGGGAGAGGCCACAGCAGTGAGAGGCCCGCATACAGCAAAAAAAATAAAAATAAAATAAAATAAACAAATGGGACCTAATTAAACTTAAACGCTTTTGCACAGCAAAGGAAACTACAAACAAAACAAAAAACAACCTACAGAATGGGAGAAAATATTTGTAAATGATGCAACCGACAAGGGGTTAATCTCCAAAATCTACAAACAACTCGTGCAGCTCAATTAAAAAAAAACAACAAAACAAGCAATCCAGTCAAAAAATGGGCAGAAGATCTTAATAAACATTTCTCCAGAGAAGACATACAGATGGCCAAAAGGCACATGAAAATATGCTTAACATCGCTAATTATTAGAGAAAGGCAAATCAAAACTACAATGAGGTATCACCTCACACCAGTCAGAAAGACTATCATCAAAAAGTCTACAAATAATAAATGCTGGAGAGGTCGTAGAGAAAAGGGTACCTTCCTACCCTGTTGGTGGGAATGTAAATTGGTATAGCCACTATGGAGAACAGAATGGAGTTTCCTTTAAAAACTAAAAATAGAGCTACCATATGATCCTGCAATCCCACTCCTAGGCATATATCTGCAGAAAACCATGCTTCAAAAAGATACATGCACCTCAATGTTCATTGCAGCACTATTTACAATAGCCAAGATACGGAAGCAACCTAAATGTCCATCAAGAGAGGAATGGATAAAGAAGATGTGGTGTATATATATATATATATATATATATATATATATATATATATATATATACACACAATGGAATATTACTCAGCCATAAAAAAGAATGAAATGGTGTCATTTGCAGCAACATGGATGGACATAGAGATTACCATACTGAGTGAAGTAAGTTAGACAGAGAAAGACAAATATTATATGATATCACTTACATGTGGAATCTAAAAAAAAGGATACAAATAAACTTATTTAGAAAACAGAACCAGACTCAGAGACACAGAAAACAAACTTATGGTTACCAAAGGAGAAGGGAGGTGAGGGATAAGTTAGGAATTTGGAATTAACATATACACAGTACTATATATAAAATAGGTAAACAAGGACCTACTGTATAGCACAGGGAACTATACTCAATATTTTGTAATAACCCATATGGGAAAAGAATCTGAAAAATGATATATATACTTAGAAATATATAAAACTGAATCACTTTGCTATACACCTGAAACTAACACAAAATTGTAAATCAACTACATTTCAATAAAAAATAAATTTAAAAAATAAAATAAATAAGCTACAAGGATATATTGCACAGCCCAGGGACTAGAGTCAATATTTTACACTAACTTTAAATGGAGTATAACCTATAAAAACTTTGAATCACTATGCTGTATACCTAAAACTACTATAATATTATAAATCTTTACCTCATTCAAAATAAATAAAAAATTAAAAAAATAAAATGGTTGTGATGTCTGACCCTACTTTTTAAATTGTCCGTAAGTAATATATGTACATTGAAATACATATTCAAAAACAAACACACATGGTTACTTGTAGAAGTTCTATTCTGTTAAAAAAAATGTGAATACAGATTCAAACCTCTTTGCTCTAAAACCCAAGTAGTTCAAATGACAGGTTTGGCACTTTTAAACCATGTAATCTTCAGAAATTATTTGCCTCCTATGAAATTAAATTTTCTATCTATAAAATGGAGATAAAAGCAAACATCTTGCACAGTTGTAAAGATTACATTAGTTGATCCATAGAAATACACTCAGCACAGTTTCTAGTACATTGTGCTTTTAAAATGTTCATTTCCTTTTAAATTCCTATTTATTGTGCTTTTTTTAAACTTATATTTGCAGCTCTTGGGACATAATGTGAAAAAGATATCATAGAAACATATAACATTCCAAGACTGGAAGAATAGAAAATCTGAACAGACCAATTATGCGTAAGGAGACTGGAATAGGTAATCAAAAATCTCGCAACAAAGAAAAGCTCAAGACCGATAGTTTCACTGGTGAATTTAACCAAACATTTAAAAAAGAATTAATGCCAATCCTTTGCTTATTCTTCAAAAAAATTGAAGAGGAAGGAATACTTCCCAATTCACTTTATGAGTCCAGCGCACCCTGATTCCAAAGTCATATAAGGACACTACAAGAAAAGAAAACTATAGACCAATATTCCTGATGAATATGATTGCAAAAATTCTCAACAAAATACTAGCAAACCAAATATAGCAGCACACTGAAAGAATTATTCACCATGATCTAGTGGGATTTATCCCTGGGAGGTAAGAATGTTTCAAAGTATGCAAATCAATGTGATCCATCACATTAATAGAATGAAAGAAAAAAATTATACAATCATCTCAATAGATGTAGAAAAAACATTTGACAAAATTCAACATCCATTCATGATAAAAACTCATAAAAAATTTCGTATAGAAGAAACATGCCTCAACATAATAAACAACATATATGACAAGCTCATAGCTAACATCATACTCGAAGGTGAAACGTGGAAAGCTTTTCTTCTAAGATCAAGAGCAAGACAAGAGTGCCCATGCTCACCACTCCTATTCGACGTAGTACTGGAAGTCCTAGCTAGAGCAATCAGGCAAGAATAAGACATAAAAAGTATCAAAATTAAAAAGAAAGAGGTCAAATTCTCTATTTGCAGATGACATGATTATAAAGAAATAATCCTTAAAAATCCAGCAAAATCCTACATAATTTTAAAGAATCCAGCAAAAATCCTGTTAGAATGAACAAATTCAGTAAATTTGCAGGATATAAAATTAACATACAAAAATTCAACAGCATTTCTATATACTAATAATGAATTATATGAAAAGGAAATAAAGAAAATGATCCCATTTACAATAGCATTGAAAACAATAAAATACTTAGGAATAAATTTATCCAAGGAGGTAAAAGCTCTCTCCACTGAAAACTATATGACATCAATGAATCATAGAAGACACAAATAAATGGAAAGGTATCCTGTGTTCATGGATTGGAAGAATTAATAGTTAAAATGTCCATACTACTCAAAGCCATCTATAGATTCAAAGCAATTCCTATCAAGATTCCAGTGGCTTTTTTTTAAAAAAGAAGAAAAACAATCCCCAGTTTTATATAGAACCCCCAAAACCCTGAATAGCCAAAATAAGCCTGAAAAAGAACAACAGAGTGGGAGGCATCACACTTCCTGATTTCAACCTATATCATAAAGCCATAGTAATCAAAATGGCATGGTGCTGGCATAAAAACAGACACATAGGTCAATGGAACAGAATTAAGAGTCCAGAAATAAATCTATGCATATATGGTCAACTAACTCTTGCCAACATTACTCAGTGGGGAAAAGGCAGTCTCTGCAATAAATGGTGCTGGAAAAATTGGATATTCACATGCAAAAGAATGAAATTAGACCCCTATCTTACAAACACTTGAAAAAAATAACTTGAAATGGATTAGAGATTTAAAGGTAAGACTGGAAATCATTAAACTCCTAGAAGAAAACATAGGAAAAAATCACCTTAATATGGGTCTAGGCAATGATTTTTTTGATATGACACCTATAGTACAAGCAACAAATTCAAAAATAAACAAGTGGGACTACATCAGACTGAAAAGCTTCTGCACAGCAAAAGGAATGACCAACAAAATGGAAAGGCAGCCTATGGAATGGGAAAAATATTTGCAAACTATATATCTGACAAGGGGTTAATATCCAAACTGTATAAGGAACTCATATAATTCAATAGAAAAAAACCAAATCATCCAATTTTTAAAATGGGCAAACAACCTGAATAAACATTTTTCCAAAAATGATACACAAATGAAAAGGTGCTCTACATCATTAATCATCAGGGAAATACAAATCAAAACCATAATGAGATATCAGCTCACATCTATTAGAATAGCTGTTATCAAAAAGATATGTGTTGGGCTTCCCTGGTGGCACAGTGGTTGGGAGTGTTGACAAGGATGTAGAGAAAAGGGAACCCTTGTGCAGTGTTGGTGGGATTGTAAATTGCTAAAGCCACTATGGAAAACAGTATGGAAATGCCTCAAAAATTAAAAATAACATTACCATATAATCCAGCAATTACACTTCTGGGAATACATACAAAGGAAACAAAAACACTATATCAAAGAGATATCGGCACCCCCATGCTCATAGAAGCATGATATCTATAATACTAAAGACATGGAAACAACTTCAGTGTCCATCAATGGATGAATAAAGAACTCGTGATATATATATATGTATATATATGTATGTACATGTATATATATATGTACACATATATATGCAAACATACATACATATACACACACACTAGAATATTACTCAGCCATGAAAAGAAGGAAGTCCTGCCATTTGTGACAACATGGATGGGTATTATGCTAAGTGAAATAAGTCAGACAGAGAAAGACAAATACTGAATGATCTCACTTACATGTGGAGAGAAGAAGGAGAAGGAGAAGGGCAAGAGGAAGAGAAGAAGAAGAAGGAAACCAAACTCATCGAAAAGGAGGTCAGATTTGTAGTTATCAGAGGCAGATGATAGGGGATGAAGGAAATGGATGAAGGTGATTAAAAGTTTCAAACTTCCAGTTGTAAGATAAATAAGTACTAGGGATGTAAGGTGCAACATGATGACTATAGATAACACTGCTGTATGGTATATTTGAAAGTTGTTGAGAGTATAGATCCTAATAATTCTCACCACAAGGAAAAAACCACTTTTTTTCCTTTTTTTTCCTGTTTTTTGTATGTGTATGAAATGATGGATGTTAACTAAACTTGGGGTAACTTTTTCACAATATAGATAAGTCATGATGTTTACCTTAAACTTATACAGTGCTGTATGTCAATTATATCTCAATAAAACTGGGGGAGAAAAGGTATCAGAAGTTGAACGGTCAAGGGTATTTTCTAGTTCATCTACTCCAACTACCTCATTTTACAGATGAGGACAATGAGCTTTAGCATGAGTCCAAGGTTACAAACTAATTAGCAGCCAGACCCAAACTCAAATTTAGGTGTCTGGACCCCAAATTCAGAGCGCTTATGATTACATTGCCATAAAACCTGTATTGTTAATTTTTCATGGATCACTTATCAGAAATGTGATCTGATATGGGGCAGGACTTCACATGCTGCATCTTGGGTTTGAAGTTAGGATAGAGGAAAGACTTGCCCGTTGTCAAAGTGAATCCTAAGGAGAGAGCACCAAATGGGGCAGGGGTGGTGGTATGAGCAGGATGTTGGAAGACTTTTAAATATAAATGATGGCTAGGATTGTTGGGAGATATACCATCAAAATTACAGGGAGATGATTGAAAATGGTCAGTTTCCAAAAGATTGATTTGCCTGTAGGAAAGGAGTAAAAAAATCCCAAAATATATTAGTTCGTGTCCTTTGTTCATCTGTTCTCCCGTCTTCCTTATCTGAGATGTTGTGAGATGGGGCTCTTTGAAGTTTTAGAATAAACATACACAAATACTATCAAAGTCCTATAGCTTATAAACCCCAGGGAACGAATGTTAAACCTACTTCCCCTCTTGACACAAAAATCCTAAATACAGGAAGGATTTCATTTTAGAACACTCTAAGAAACAGTCCCTGATGATGATGATGATGATTTTTCCTCCCCCTCCTTCCCCTCCTCCTCTTCTTTACCACCTTCTCTCTGAAATAAATGTATCACAATCTAGGCTTTGAAATTTAAGCTATTTATTATAATTTGACTTAATTGTCATATTAATTATAAAGGAACCTCCCTGAAAGGACTACGCCACAGAGATGTACCCAGACTTTAATAGCCCAAATAAATGTTTTCCAGTGTTCCTTCTTTAGAAATTTATTCCTTATTCTATATACACAATCATGATCAGCCTATTTTATGATTGCTGGTAACTGAACCAGGCTACAGAAATAATTATTGGTAACAATGTCAACCTGTTGTAAGACTCAGGCTCCATTTTCAAATACACACACACACACGCACACACACACACACACACATGCTTTCAAGTTGGGAATCTTCACTTTGCAAGCTGTGAAACCCTAAATCATTTGTTTAAAGGGAGAAATGTGACTTTGTAATTGTAAGGATGAATGAAATTTTATGTAGTTGATGATTTCATTGATTACCTCAATGTTTGACAATCTTATTAAACTGCTTTCTAGAAAGGGTAGATTCAACTTGAACTCATCCTCTGAAAATTATAATAAGCCACTTTGGTGAACACTAATGTATATAGTCATTAAGCTTCTTTGTTAAGATTGTTTTTCTGTAAGATTTTTTTGGTATGAGTGTGAGCAATAAAGTTAGAACAATTTTAGAGAGATTAAGTACACAGAAGTGAATTCATTCCAGGCAATAGTTTGGAAAGTCATATTTGAACCTTAATTAGATCACTAAGCCCTAGAACTTACCTTAGGCTATGGAGTCCCTTTATGTGAATCAATTCAGCAGACTGGAGAAAAATTCAACAATGATTCTTTTATGTCACAGTCAACCCTAGAAAAACTAACATACACTTCCCAACTTGTCTCCTTTTATGAGAAAAATAGCAAGTGCTTAGAACAATTTTCCCCCAAGTGTTCTTCCATAGGACACAGGTTCTCAAATCCAGGTAACCTCAGTATCCCCTGGAGAGCTGGGTGCCACCCCCCAGAACTTCTGATTTAGTAGTTCCGGGGTTGGGCCCAGGAATTTGCATTTCTACCAACTACCCAGGTGATGCTTGTTCCCAGGGACCACACTTTAAGAACTAAAAAGTATATGTGTGTGTGTGTGTACATGTATATATACGTATACATTATATGATACATATGTGATACCATATTTATATATATATATATATAGAGAGAGAGAAACTGATAAAGCAAATGTAGCAAAGTGTTAATTGGTGAATCTGGGTAACAAGTATTCATGAATTCTTTACCCTTAATGCAAATTTTCCCTTAAGTTTGAAATTCTTTCAAAATAAAAATTAAAAAATTAAAAATTATACCATGAAACTAAAACTATTTGCTATCTTGGAAAAAGAAAACCAGTATGAATAAAGTCTCCTTGGGCACTTGTGGTGGGTTTGAGTCATGCTCAATATATAAGAGCCAACTTACTTCCTTCTTGATTCATTATTATCAATATATTACCAATAATAATAATTATCCAAAACAAGACTCACAGAGTCTGAACACACAGAAGGATATCTGAAGTAAAAAAAAAAAAAAAGCTTGTGTAAGTGGTTAGAACATGGACTTTGGATCCCAACAGTCCTGGTGTGATTCCCAAATCTGCCATTTACTAGCTCTGTGAAGCTGGGAGTCATTTTAACAAGGGCTGCTGCATTGTTCCCCAGGCGGCGCCATTTACATAGAAAAAAAGTGGATGATGCTCTCTGTAGTAGTGCAAGGTTGTAGTCTCAATGAAAGTATTCTGAATCTCAGTTTCCATATCTGAAGAATGGGGAGAATAGTAACACCCAGAGTAGTTATGGAGATTAAATGACAATCCATGTGAAGGGTTTAGCACAGTTGCCTGGTCCATAGGAAGTGCTCAAAAAAATGGTAGCAGAATTAAAGATGATAATAATGATTGATACTGGAAAGCATGGATTCTCCAGAAGGAGAAATGATCTCCGTGGTCCTGTCTAGCAGTACCAATGTTGTGATCTGGAGACAGTTCCATGTAACAAAGAAAACATAGACTTTTCTCCTTTTTTATTATTATTTTTTTCACCTGGGACACCTGATGAAAAGCCATAATTTTAGTTATTTTACTTATGTCAAAGAAGTTTATGATTTTCCCACTCCATGAATAAAAATAGTGTTTTCTTTGAAGTGGGTCACTTGTAGTACCATTTCTTAAAGATATCAAGACCCAGCACCTTGCTGATACACCTCTGCAGGGTTTATTTTTCCCAAGACAGAGTGCACTGAGAATTTTTAGGAAATAAACATTTACTTAGTTATCTACCTGAAGAGCAAATAGGTTATTGTTGGAAAAAGCTATGCCAGGCAGCAAACCCCACTGGCCAGATGAAAATAAAATTAGAGAAGCAAGAAGTTAGTAGACAAGAGAATGAAGGTCAGGACGGAGGTGGGGAAGAATGGTTCAGAACTGTCTCTGAGTGGCAGCTGCGCACTCGTGTTATATTTCCAGCCAAAAGACCATGGAGAGAAGAGCAGACTGGGGAGTCACGAGAATTGCTCTAGTCCTAGCTAGTGCTATGTCCTCATCTATAAAATGAGGGAGCTGGATGATATCAGGGGTTTCTCAAACTAACTATTTGTTAAGATCAATTTTATGAGAACCCTCAATGAAAATCAAGTAAATGTAGAGTTGCTTTGGGGAAGTTTGGTAGGTGAGTCGAGAGGTGACTGCACTCACTTCTTAACTCTGGGAGCTCCGGGGGGAAATCAGAGACAATCCAGGGGTTCCTTGGAACACAGATTGAAAACCACTGAACTAAGTGCCTTCCAACTCAAACACTTCACTCTCTGGCTTTGACCTATTTCCTCAGAGGAATGACTATATTTGACACTTAATTGTGTAAATTTGTATTCCTCATAATCCTTCATAGCCTCCTTTATCTTCTGACAGCTCTGCATGGAAGCCATTATTTAGCTAGCTTTGTTCATGGGCAAATTATAAATCTTATTTGCCCAAGGGTTTTGAGGGAGACAAGATTTAAAAGCAGCAAGCCTTGCCTCTGGTACCCAGACTGAATAAGAGACTAGCTTTAATAATTGTTCCAACTATTAGTGCCGTAATTCATGCTGATTTTCTTTGATTCAGACTTTTTTGTTTAATCCTAATCTTCCAAATAACTGGCTTTCTAGAGCCAGTAGCCATGTATGGTGAACCGGCCATGAAAAATTTCATACAGCTTTATTTATTAGGCTGCAGAGAAGTTTCTGGAAAGCCTAGAGGGAAAGCAGATGGTTTTTTTTTTTAAAAAAAAAAGAATCTTTCCTGGTGAATTTGGGGTGCTTTCCTATAGGAAATTACAGATCATTATTTTCCTTGTTATACCTTTAGTCAGACATATGGCACAAGACAGAGAACAAGAATTCTAGAGAGTTTCCATGGCAATTGCAGAAGAGCCGTGGCCTATTTGCAGCGATGTGCTGTGCAGTATCTAGGGTGAAGGTAAAATCTCAGGGATTCATTCTGCAACACCCATGGACTTTAAGCTATTCAAAGGGCACTTGTTGAGCCCCTGTTGTCTCAAAAACAATCTCCTAGTTGTTGGGGGAAGAGAGAGGAATGTCAAAGACAACACATCATTGGCTTTTCCCTTTATAAGTATACAATATTGAGTGACATATGTATGGATAATATAAGAGCACTAATGAAATCAATGAATTTGTCATTAATATAAGGTTTTTTTTAAACAGGTGTTGTCCACTAAAGCAGTGACAAGAATACAATCCTTGTAAACTGGGTTAACAGCAGCTTCTTTATTTGTACACCATGTATGAGGCCTTGTAGTCCTGTGACTCAAAGTCTGGGTTCTGAGCCAGACTGCCTGTGTTCATATCCAAGCACTGCTGTTTCTTAGTTGGTTGACCCTCCATAAGTTATTTAAGTTTGCTGTTTCTCAGTTTCCTCATCTATAAAAATAGGAATAAGAATGGTATGTAACTCAAAGAGTTGTTAAGAGGATACCATGAGTTAACTCACAAAAAGGGCTTGGAAAAAGGTAGGTGTTCCACACATGTTAAATATTAGCAAGAGGTATAAGCCCTCAATGCAAATGTATTCACTAATTTGAAAATGTATTCACTAATTTTTAGGCCAAGCTCATCTGGCCTGAAGTAGGGAAAGAGCAGAGTAGTTAAGATGATACTATTAACTGGCTCTATGACCTCTGGCAAACAACTTAATGTCCCTGAGCCTCATTTCCCTCATCTGTAAAATAGAGAATGCTGTAGTCACCTGCTGTGGTCTCCTTGCAGAAATGAAGTGGACCCCTCACCCCAAATTTATGCCACACAGATGCCAAGAGGGTCTGAAAAGGTTTATAACTCACGTAAGGAGGCTTTCTGGGGAGAGTAAGGTGGGTCCCCAAGCAGGTCCAAGAATGGTTTAGGGAAACAAGGAAAGGACACTGGATTTGAGGTTCTATAATGAGGGGCTGGGGCTGGAGTGAAGGCTCCCCCTTGCAGCTGGGGTTTAAATGGTTCGAATTTCCCAATAGCACCAAGGTAGGGAGCACTTGAGGGTTTTTTTTAAATAAACTTGCCAAGATGTGGGGGAGAAGGGCAAGGGGCCTGGGGGGGCTTGACCGCTGTCAGCAGCTAAGTGTCAAAAATGGGGTCAGATTCTTTATTATACCACCTTAGAGTGTTGTTGTGAGGATTAAATGAGATTATACACAAACAGCTTTAACTCAGTGTCCGGGAAACAATAAATACTCAATAAATGTTATTTTTTTGAAATTAAAATAGTTTCTTTTTAAAAAAAAAACCTCAATTTTTAAAACTTGCCAAAAAATGCAAGAAGCAACACCTGTTTTACCTTGTTCTATTTGTTTACACTAGATGCATTTTTTAAAAGAAAGCTTCAATATCATCACTACATGTGAAAAAACAATTACTTGCAGTCTCTAGCAACGAAAAGGCTGTATTCTAAGAATTCTGTTTTAAATTGTCACTTGGAACACTTTTCCCATAGAAACAATGTTATAAATAGAGTTAAGTCTCCAGAGCGATGCTCAAATTCTTCCTAAACTATAATATAACTAAAATAATCCTTGATAGAGCAGGGAACTCTGAATCTTAGGCATGTGGGCCTCTCAGAACCCCAAGCTCTCCCAGGTCAAGGCAACCCCGGGTGAGACTGGACCCTAAGACTTCTGAAATCTTGATTTGGAGGAACTGGCGGAATGGGAGCTGAACAGCACAGTGTGGCAGGTGGGCCCCCACCCCCACCCCATGCAATTATGGCCGCACTTCTTGAGACTCTCTAAATCAAACCCTGATGGGATTGTCTTTTGGGGCCTCAGGGCTGTCTCACCTCCCTGTGGGTGGGGTGGGGCTTGCCCTGAAGGGAAGGGATGCTCCAACTCTCAGCCAGCCTAGAGAGGGGTTGATCCAGGGGCAGATGCTCTGGTGGTGGACCTTAGACTAGGGGGAGGGGAAAGTATGGTTCTATTTTCTGGGGACAAATTCTGAGGTGTGGGGAAGCCTGGAGTAGGTTCGTTGCACAGAACTGTCTCTGGTCACATGGAAAAGGCCAGGATTAAGCCCTGAGCCAGCTCAGGAATCAACACTAAGATGCTTATGGGCCTCTGCCGGAGAGGGAACATTCCCTCTGTGCCCTCTCTCTCTTTTTTTTTTTTTTTTTGTGGTACGCGGGCCTCTCACTGCTGGGGCCTCTCCCGTTGCGGAGCACAGGCTCCGGACGCGCAGGCTCAGCGGCCATGGCTCACGGGCCCAGCCGCTCCGCAGCATGTGGGATCTTCCCGGATCGGGGCACGAACCCGCGTCCCCTGCATCAGCAGGCGGACTCTCAACCACTGCGCCACCAGGGAAGCCCCCTCTCTTTTTTTATCTGTACTAATGGTATTGCTCGGTTCTTCTGGGCTGTGGGGAATTACGGGTGATACTGGGTGGAAGAGACAGCAGCAGCACTGTGAAGGAAGAGGATCTGGATGGAAGACGGAGACCTTCAGAGGGAAGGGCAGTCTAGGGTCTGCTGAATGGGCCAAGGACAGCCGGGCAGATTTGCAAAAGAGAATTATACTATCAGTGCGTTCCACAGACACCCTCCACGCTAAACACTTTATCTTTATGAACACACTCAAGCCTCCTAATCACCCCCTGAGGTACTATTACCATCCCATCTTACAGATGGAGAAAATGAGACATGGAGAAGTTAAATAACTTGCCTAATGATCAAATAGCTAGTAAGTGGCTTGGCTACTGAGGCTGGGCCCTTAAAATGCTATACTTTCTTCTCTCACACGCAGAAGCATTCACCAGGTGCATTCCCAGAAATACATGGAGAAGTATACATAGCAAAAGCTTAGGTCCCCTGCTAGGAAGCAAGGTGGGGGTGGGACATCTGTGAGTCAAAGGGGTTTCATGTTCTGGTATGATTGGGACATGAAGGCTATATGCCTCACTCACGTTCTGAAGTTTCTTTGCAGATGTTGTGATGGATGCCAGAGATAAATAAACAAGCAAGATTTGGTCCCTGCCCTCAAGACGTTCTCACAGTCTTATGAGGGAAACAAAGAAGCAAGCCCTGGACCCAGCCTTGACCCCATATGGAGTCCATTACACCCTATCAATGCCTTCATTTCTCCCAGCCAGTCTCTTCCTCTCTGCCTGGTGGACACTGAACAGACACAAGACTCATGTGAAGCCAATCCCTGTCTCTCCGGACCCAGCAAAAGTCCACAATAGTATCCTGGGTTTCCCTCTTGTAACAACTCTCAACACCCGAGCTTTACTTGTCCAGGATCTTTCTTCCCACTGGATGGTAATTGCCTTGTCTGTCTTGTTACACCGAGGACAGTGTAGATGCTTCATAATCATTTGTCAGTTAAATAAATAAATGAAGTTAGTTTAACATAAGCAAACTCCATGTGTAGAAGGTATGAGATAAACAATGAGAACCCCTTGCAAAGGCTGAAATTTTCTGAAAAACTTATTTGATATCCAGGAGTACTATTGTCCTACAGGAGCTTTGGGCTGGTATCTCTATCTAGTTTTTCATAATGAAAATTTTTACACGAGAGCGTAATGTGTGTATGTTTAACTTATCAGGATTTTTTTTTTCAAGTAATCACCATCTGGCTGGAATTTTTAACCAAACTCCTATCAATTTGGGCAGTATTATTTTTTTAATAAAATCATTGTTGAGAGAATTTATAGAAGAGTTCATTATTAATGTTCTTCTGACAACATGCCATGGGATAAAAACATTCGATGCTCATTGTTTTAAAACATTTCCTTTACTTATTATTCACATAAACATACCAGCAAAGCCTCATATTATTCCATTAAGTGCAACCATGTTATTCAGTCTTTCGTAACCAGTGATATGAGGTGAAGTGACTTGCCTGCCTCCATGTTAGTAACCGAGTTGAAATGCAACATTCCAGGCCATAAGTTCTGACCTTACTTACTCCTAAGGTTGTGTCCCACAAGGGGCTGGTCTAAAGAAGGATGACCCTTGGAAAAGTAAGACTTAGAATAAGCATAGAAATTACTTCATCAGCCATTTACGAGGGCTAAGTGAGCTAGTAGGGGACAATGCCTGACACATGGTAAGCAATCATTAATTGCTATTATCAAATCATTAAGTAGCTATTATTAATGTTCCCTCCAGAGCCAGTTGCTATCTGCTCCATGATTGCAGGGAGTTTTGTTTGTTTACTGCAAAATCACAAATGCCTCTTAGACTAGCACCTGGCACATAGTAGGGACTTAATACTTGTCAAATATTAGTTAACGTAACTTTAAGCCAACCTAACCTACTCATGTACCAGGCAGTTGATGGATACCAGGACTATCCTTACCTCATTTCCTTCCCTTGATCCCATTTAAGTTCAGTTCTGCCCACCTCCTGACCACTGACTCTCTCCAGTTTTCATCCCTGTTCCTTCCTTTGGACTTTCACACTTACCCCGATTTCTTTGGACTGACCAAGTTACTCCATAAGGAGTGTCACCCTTTGGCTCTTTCCTGCCTGGTTGTCTAAGGGAGAAAACCCTGCCCCATCTTTCATCTTGATAACAAACTACCACCAGCCTCACTGATTTTTTTCAAATGTTTATCACCTACGCAGCAGGCAGTATTCCAGGCCCTAGAGACACTGGTGAATGAGAAAGGCAGGTTCCCTTGCCTCTGTGGGATTAAGCTAAAATCACCATGCTCTTTGTCTTTTTCATTTTATTGAGACCCAGAGGTGCCAAGCAACGGTGCGAGTTTCATCTAACAAACAGGCTGCAGATTCACGAAGGGTGAGAACCATGACTAAACTGAGGAGGCGTCCAGCTCTGGCCTCTTTGCAACACCCTCTCCAAAGCAAGTGCAGACAAAAGAATGTCGGCTGCCGCTTCGGTAAACAAAGAATGTTGCCTGCCATCAAGCCATCATCCACTGTAGCTGCCCCTAACTGGGCACACTGAGGAGGATTCTCCGTGGAGAAAAACAGGATCCTGGCCCTAGATAGTTAAGGTGCATATCTAAGGAATAACTTCAATGGCCCCAGACTCTTGCATCCTCCCATACACAGACAAGCTCCGAAATCATTAACTTGAGATGTCTATTTTTGTGATTAGCAGTAAACTTTTGATGTTCAACTCTATGAGTTGTCTTCGGTTTTTGTTTTTGTTTTTTTCTCCAGGCAAAAACTCCTATATATCCTGGGTCCTCCCTAACCTCTTTGGAGCAGTTCCTTGGAGTTATCTGAGAGGCTGTCTCCCAGGCTATAGTCCTCAGTAAGGTCCCCAAATAAAACTTAACTTACGTCCTTTAGGTTGTGAATTTTTCTTCAGTCGAGAGTGTATTCCTTTAGAATCCTTGTACCTTAAATATCATGGAGTATGCTCCTTTACTTTCAATCCTGAGGACCTAATTGTTGTTGACTACTAAATATCTCACACCTGAGAGCCCAGGTAAGCTTCATTTCAGTCTCCCATGACCAACACCTCACACCAGCCTTTAATCTCCAAAATTACATGGCTGGTTGTTGAAAGCTAATTCCTGCTGAAACACTAAAATATGCCCCACGAGCTCTTTTAAAAGTTCACCTCTACACACAGATTCCACTTTGTATTTCCAGATATTTGGTTGTTTGAGAAGACGCCACAGTTTTACCTCATCATAATGATGCCCCATGTGAGCGAAATACGCGCTAAAAGTCCCTGGACTTTTCTTAATAAGCTTAGTACTTGGTAAATGATTACTGAAGCAATCTCCACAGCTTGACTACTGTTCTCAATTTTTTGTGGGTGTGTGGATAAGGGGGGTGGCAGGGAGAGCATGTTAAAAATAAAGCGCTTCGAAAGTTGTACTTTCCTTATAGTCATAAACACAGTATGAATTTTTAAAAGGTAACTTGCATGCTGATTACAATAAATTACAGTAAAAATTTCCCCACACTCTGCAAAATTTACAGAAGAGCGTGGAACTAGGTATGGCTTTTACCAATAAATCTGTGTTTGAAAGCTGGATGCCCCTGGTTGTCCTTGCTTTATCAGCCTGCATTTCCTCAGGAGACACACAAGAACCAAATGGAAATGGTCTCTAAATGTCACACATTTGCATTATAATAACACTGGCTATCACTTATGTAGAGCTTACTGTATCCCAGGTGCTGCTTTATGCCCTTGACATAGGTTAACACATTTAATCCTCACAACAACCTTGGGAGGTAGGTGTGATTCATATCCTGGTGAAACTGAGGCACAGAGATGGTCAGAAACATTATGCAAGGTCATGCCCGCAGGATATTTGCTACAGCCAATACACCTCAGCTATTAGGTACTGATTTTTTTTTAACTTGATAAAGTTTTTTTAAAACTTAAGTTTATTTCAAAAGGAAACTTCATGTCTCTAACTGTAGGTGGGAAATCAGTATCACTTGCCATAAATAGGAGGTAACTATGAAAACGGATAGAATTCCTGCAAAGCAATGTTATTAACTTCTAGCTTGATTCTCCTGCCTGCCAAGATCAAAGATTTGCTTTCTCTTTGTGAAGAAGGAGCGGGGGGTGGGGTGGGGGGGAGAGAAGCAGGTGTTACTGAGGTGTTAAAAATATATGAAAACCAAAACATAAGACAAAACAAATAACAAAAAGTAAAATCTAAAGTGTGCATTAATGCCAGAATAAAACTTAACTTGGCTTTCTCCTTAACATAATGATAATGAATAAAAGACTCTCAAACATCATTTTCTTACTATGTGCTCTGGATTCCAAATCTGATTGTGTCCCTTCCTTGCCCTGTGTCATCTGACTGCCCTGAGCCTCAGGTTTCTGTCTGAAAATGAGAACCACCTCAGAGGTGTAGACATCACATATACAAAAAGCCAGGCACACAGTAGGCACTCAATAAGTCACTATGATCAATGGTCACTTCTTTTTTTTTTTTTGCGGTACGCAGGCCTCTCACTGCTGTGGCCTCTCCCGTTGCGGAGCACAGGCTCCAGACGCGCAGGCTCAGCAGCCATGGCTCACGGGCCCAGCCGCTCCACGGCATGTGGGATCTTCCCAGACCAGGGCACGAACCCGTGTCCCCTGCATCGGCAGGCAGACTCTCAACCACTGAGCCACCAGGGAAGCCCAATGGTCACTTCTTAAAAAGACTATAGTTCTGTGCTTGAAATAAAGCACAGGTGTGGGATCTCACTTGTCCTTGCTTCAGCAGAGCAGGGGTGGGCTAAGCGTCAGGTGGGTGTGACAATTCACATTCAGCAGAGGCAGGGTAAAGATGCTTGGAGGGCTACTGATCTGAGGAATCTGCTTATCTGCTAGGGGTCCTAAGGAGTAGATAGTAAGGAGAGATGGGAAAGTTCAATTTTGAATATCTTAAAACTGTTGGAAAACAAGGGAGATCACAGAATCCACTTCCCCTTTGGGTCATGGGTCAGGACACTGAGCCTTTGGGTTGCAGGACCCTGCCCACGGACCCTAAGCAGTGAGGGGCAGCCAGACCTAGGCCCCTCCAGACACTGCGCTCTTCCCACCTGATGCCCCATTGGCCTCCTTCTCCTGAACCAATCGGTGGCTCCAGGCTCTGAAAGCTGAAAGGCTCTGAAGACCTATGACCCCATACTTCCATAGTCTGGGTCCCAGGGACTTGATTTCCAAAATGATCATTGGCTCCAATGCTATCTACTAATTTGCTAAAACGTTTGTAGCCTTTCTTAGAAAGCCAGAAAAATGTGACTTTTTTGCCAATTCCTGATCACATCAATTTTCAAACAAAACAAAACAGATCCATATCAGGGGGAAATAGTTCCACTTGGGGCTTTGGTCTGTCTCAAGACAATTTTGATTCCCTCAAGACAGCATTTGCTGAGTCACATGCTGTGAAAAGCAGCCTGGCCTTACATACAGCTCCCTCTTCAATGGACAAAGACAGTGAGGGAAAACAAAAAAAGCGGTGAGTGACAGACAGGTTACAAACCCAGCGCTGAGTGGTACAACCAGGTTCCAGAAAAATCAGGAATGGGAAGTCCCCAACCTTCTCTCAGCCAGAGAAGCTGGGTGAGGGTGACTATGGACTCGGGGAGAAGACAGAGGAGGAGAATTTAGGCCCAGGAAAAACATCATGTAGTGGTACTGGCTGTGATTAATGCATGGGGCATTAAATCCCATGCCCATACTCATTCCTGGAACTCCTCAAGATGATGTGGATCCTTTGGGAGCAATAGTTTTTTCATACAGGTGTAGCAAACAGAAGCCCACAAGGGCCCGGCTGGGAAGGTAAATGAGTGAGACACTAGCCAGGTGGGATCAATGAACTTGAGGGCACCTCACTTGTCTCTTTAAAATGGCAGCTGAGGGCTTCCCTGGTGGCGCAGTGGTTGAGAGTCCGCCTGCCGATGCAGGGGACACGGGTTCGTGCCCCAGTCCGGGAAGATCCCACATGCTGCAGAGCGGCTGGGCCCGTGAGCCACGGCCGCTGAGCCTGTGTGTCCGGAGCCTGTGCTCCGCAACGGGAGAGGCCCCAACAGTGAGAGGCCCGGGTACCACAAAAAATATATATAATAAAATAAAATAGGGCCTCCCTGGTGGCGCAGTGGTTGAGAGTCCGCCTGCCGATGCAGGGGACACGGGTTCGTGCCCCAGTCCGGGAAGATCCCAAGTGCCGCAGAGTGGCTGGGCCCGTGAGCCATGGCCGCTGAGCCTGCGCGTCCGGAGCCTGTGCTCCGCAACGGGAGAGGCCACAGCAGTGAGAGGCCCGCGTACCGCAAAAAAAAATAAAATAAAATAAATAAAATAAAATAAAATGGCAGCTGAGGGCATTATTCACAATAGCCAGGACATGGAAGCAACCTAAATGTCCATCGACAGATGAATGGATAAAGATGTGGTATATATATACATACACACATACACAATGGAATATTACTCAGACATAAAAAAAGAATGAAATAATGTCATTTGCAGCAACATGGATGGACCTAGAAATAATCGTACTAAGTGAAGTAAGCTTCTTTAGAAGGAATCTAGTATATGATACAAATGAACTTATATACAAAATAGAAACAGACTCACAGACAGAAAACAAATGAATGGTTATCAAAGGGGAAAGGTGGCGAGGAGGGATATATTAGGAGTTTGGGATTAGCAGATACAAACGACTATATATAAAATAGAGAAACAGCAAGGTCCTACTGTATAGCACAGGGAACTATATTCAATATTTTGTAATAAGCCATAACGAAAAAGAATATGAAAAAATATGTATGTATAAAGGAATCACTTTGCTGTACCTTGGAAACAACATTTTAAATCAACTATACTTCAATTTTTAAAAAAAGGCAGCTGAGGTGCAGCTCCTTGATTGTTATCATGCAGGACCATGGATGCAGAATCGCCGTGACGTGTCGGTTGTTAAGCTATTATCTATTCTTCTACATTCAGTTTAGCGATGCTGGGGCCTTTCTCTTTTGTCAACTGCCTTCCTGGCAGGTTCTGCCAGAAGAGGGCAGTAGAGGGAGCCTGGATGGCAGGAGACAGGAGGGAGCAAGTCCCTTGTGCCTGTTTGCTTGTTGGAGCCGCCAGCCTCACCCCGGCAGTTACCTTCACGGTTTCAGATGCCAGCTTTCTTTCTCACTCCCAGAATCAGCCTGTGTCCCCACAAAGGAACCAGCAGCTGCCCCAGGGGCTCCCACCTCCTCACAGGGGGCTCCTCCTCCCCAGCTCCACAGACCCCACTTCTCTGAGCCCCTGGGTTTTGATAACCCCTGTTTATTCCCTTCATTCCACCAACCCCAGGAGCGGTGGCTCCTTCCTGCAGTTACTACATGTGGGTACCACGATGTTCCCCATTTTTACTTTTCAGCCTCCCCTACACTTGTTTAATAACCTCACTACATTCAATCTCTGTTGAAATACCCAGTGTGGGTTTTGTTTGACTGACTGGACTCTGACTGATTCACCAGTTCTTTTGACTTAAGGAGAAGCTAAGTATCTAGATTATTTTATGGAATCACTCATTTTTTAAAATACTGTGGAAAGAAAAACATGTATCTGAAGACCAAATTCAGCCTTGGAGCCAACGCAGCGGTATTCCCTGAGATGAGGGCTGCCGCATCCTTTGCCAGTTGCTGGGATTATCAGCTATGGGCAGCTCACTGCTGTCCCCATCCCCAGGAACTCCCCTCTGCTGAAGGGAACTACCTGACCTGGTCCAAGAATAAACCCCTTCCCAAGGACAGCCTGTGGCCAGTGACCGACTGATATAGGGAAACAAAGGCCTGGCCCCTAGCTTCCTTTTGGGACACCTCTGGAGGGCCATCCAGCTGCAGAGACCCCTGCACGATTGGCTAAGGCCTTTGGGTTGCAGCCCCATCATGGGACAGCTTCTCCCCTTGCCCAATTCTGCCTTTTTCACATCCTTACTTGTACAGCCCCCTAGAGCACTCCCTAATGAAGCTGCATGCAGCTCTCTATCACAGAGCCTATTTCCAGGGAACCCAAACTCAGCCAAGGCTGCATTAGTTTGGTGTACAGAGCATTGCACTCACACAGGAAGCATGTGAAGAAAGAAAAACAATTAATTCGCCAAGACATATTCCACTGGAAAGAGGGCAAAGTAAAGAGAGAAAATAATTAGAGGAGTCCACATAACATAAGATGTGGACTCTCACATGAGTGAAGACAAGGCAAATAGTCCCCAGAGGCAGAATGGTCATTAAGAGCGTGATGACTTCCCTGGAGCTTCTTTGGGAACCACAGCAGACATCCTTCCCCAAAGCCAGGAAGACACAGCAGCCACCTCAGCCTTTTCTGTCTCTGAATGGACAGAGAAGGGGAAACACTGCCAGGGACTTTATTTAAACACAATTTGAACTCGCTCCACCAGCAGAGGTCTCCCCATAGCCTAATGGGGGAACAAGTGGGTGTTTTGCATCTGGCCAGTGGCTTGGAAAGGTAGGAAAAGGCCCGTGCTTCCTCTTTGTTGAACAGTGCTGGGGCTACAAGTGATGGAGACACTGGCAGAGTCCCCACACGTGTGCAGGCTCTTCACCAGCAGCAGGAAGGAGCCTCCCCTTTCACATCTCCTGCACTGGTTGGTGCAGAAGGGAAGATGGACCCCGAGTGAGGCCTGGCCTTTGTAGTTTCTACAGAAAGCAGTATGTGCGTCTCCATGGCCTGTCCCAAGGTAACTTTCTTGGGAACGTGAAATGGCTGTTTTTTTTTTTTTTTTTTTTAATTAAAGTATAACATGTCCCTTTCCCTGCTAACTCCCTTCTGTAGCTCACCCATGCTTGTCTGATCAGCAGGCTGGTCAGAATCACGTCAAAGGGGAGATGTCGGGAGGCAGGGGTCAACCACACTGTAATATTTAACTCTATTACTTAAAGCAACTGGAGAAAACTCATTTTAATTTTCAACTTCAAAGAGAGGCCAAGGCCAAGGGGATGATTGTAGTATCCCCTGGGGACAGACTGAGGAATAACATGTTGAAGGGCATGAAAAGTAAAATAGGTGAGGCCTCCGTTATCAGGCGTCAGTGGCCTTGCTGGCTCCTCTCTGTCTGTAGGCCTGAGGTTGGCAGGGGAGCAGAAGAGACCGAAAAAGAATGCTAGGCAGTAGAAGGCAGAGAGAGGATCACGCCACTTCCGGTGTCACTAAGTCACATCTCTGAATGTGTGTTCTGATCGTTAGAGAGACAGAGAAGTCTGATGGGGATGAACGATTTCATTGTATGGATCTGGTTAGCCAGCAACTTACTATCAGATGAGTAGCACAGTCAGACTCCTGGGGAACACACGCTTCTGGTAGACAGATGAAGCTGATCTTATCTGGAATGTCAAAGAAGTCCAGACCTCCCAGAAAAGGTCACATGGCAACGTTCCACTTTCAGGCAATCAGGTGTTCTTCTGAGGATGTAACACCACAATTGGCCACCATAATTATTTAAAGAAATGTCTTAAACACAGTCTTCTTCAATCTATTCAAAAAGAATGATTGAGCCACTACTGTATACCAGACCCTGGGCATGGCACTGTGGTTCCAAGGCGAAGAGGCACAGCAGATGCATTCTTGGCCTTGATGGAGCTGAGAGTCTCATGGGGAATACAGACCTTAGAACAAGTAAATAATTACAGTTGTGCTATGTGTTATGTTGGAAGGACCTAATCTTACTCAGGAGCCAAGGAAGGCCTCCCTAAGGTGGTGACAGCCTTCTGAGACTTCAAGGAATAAGGGAAGGTTGGATACATTAAGAGATGAGGGGAGAAGAGGGCTCCTGGGAAGAAAAGCATCTCCAGAGACCCAAACATGAGATGGTATGGTACGTACGCAAGGCTGAGAGCAGCCCCAGATGGGAAGCTGTGAGGGAGAGGCAGGGGAGATGGTCAGGGCCTAGTTATGGAGCGCCTTTCAAGCCAGATTGATTTGTGGCTTTACCTTTCAATTTTAGTAGGGCAATGACAGGGTTAATAGATCCCTCTGTCTGCAGAGTGAAGAATGGATTGGAAAAGGCCAAGAGATGCTGTGGAGAGGCAAGTTAGGAAGCAAATGCCCTTGTCCAGAAGGGAGATGACAGAAGTCTGCAGCAGGATGGTAGCATGTAAGGGAGAGGGGCGAAAGTTATTGCAAAAATACCTTTTTGAAAGGTATATAGGCATGAAATAAAATTTAGAGACCGAGAATGTAGTGTGTGGAGGGCCAAGAATGACTCTCAGGGTTCCAGTTTGCCTAGTGGGTAGATGGTCATGAAAGATGGGTAGATGGCTGATGAAAGAAACAAGGGAGGTTTGGAGCTGGCAGTGGGGTGGGGATGGGAGCAGACCTGGAAGGGATGATGGCAAAAGGAGCTTTGACTGTGAATTGCTCTGTGCTTTCTGAGGGGACATGTTAAGCAGGCAGTTGAAGATATGGGTTTGGAATTGATATAGACAGACAGGTAAAGACAAAGGTTTGGGAGTCAAAGAAATAATGAGACCATATATACCTGTGGCTCTCAAACTTTTTTGATGAGGATCTACAATAAGAAATGTATTTTAGGGGCTTCCCTGGTGGTGCAGTGGTTGAGAGTCCGCCTGCCGATGCAGGGGACGCGGGTTCGTGCCCCGGTCCGGGAAGATCCCACATGCCGCGGAACGGCTGGGCCCGTGAGCCATGGTCACTGGGCCTGCGTGTCCGGAGCCTGTGCTCCGCAACGGGAGAGGCCACAACAGTGAGAGGCCCACGTACCGCAAAAAAAAAAAAAAAGAAAAAAATGTATTTTACATCGCACACACACACACACACCAGAAACAAATTACCCTGAACAATTCTCACCTCTGCCATGCCTGACGTCCAGTGATTCTCTGTTCTTTTTCCCTGTGCTGGTCAAAACTTCTATGTTGATTTAATGGCCTTACAATGGGTTACTACCCATGGTTTGAATACTCTAATTTAGAGAACACATGATGAGAAGAAAAGAGGGTCTAAAAAATCCTTCAATGCTTTGAAATACTTCAAGCTTTTAAAGCTCATCTGTATTCTTCTCTGCAAAGGCTTCTGGAGTCTCACCATTTAAAACTAATCATTCTTTCCTCCGTGTTCCTCTAATGTGATGCTTATACTAGTTTAGAACTTATTTTCCTTTGCCTTATGGTTGATTTTTTGCATGTCTCACACTAAGTTTTCTAAGGACAAAGACCATGCCTTACTCTCTGTGCTCCCCCCAGCACCGAGGTGCAAACCTGGTAAGAGTTAATGCCACTCACCAAATATTTCTGGCTATTAGAGTCTTCTGGGTCTATAACAGGTTTTCACTTCTTGATCCCCTATGGTTGGTTGGGGACATGTGGCCAATTAGCACCAATGAGTTGTAAGTAAAGTGATGTGTGACACATCTGGGACAAAATTTAATCACCAACGCAAGACCCTTTAGGTCATCTTTCTTCTTGGCTGTTGTGACTGTTCATGCTCTAGAGAATAGTCCCTCCCTCAGCTGGGATAATGTCAACTTATAACAGAGCCCCAGCTGATCTATGATGGCCATGGTGAGTGAACAAGAAACAAACTTTTGTTATTGAAAGTCACTGAGATCTGGAGGTTGCCACAAAGCAAAGCCTACCCCATCCTGATTGATACACTTGTAAATGGTAATACTGTGAGTCTAGAATTTTTACAAAATCCATCAGAAGCAGCCATCAATGTCTATCACTTGTAAATTAATCAAGTAAAATCACCAGACTTAAACGGAGCTGTCAAGAGAGGCACTGTGATATACAATGAAGAGTGTAGGATATAGAGCCCATTAGGGTTTGCAGACAGGCTCTACATGACCTTGGTCACTGATTCTCTCAGAACTAGCATCCTCCGATCTTGAATGGAGCTTATGATACTTACCTTGTGGTACTGTTGCAAGAATTAGAAATAGTAAATGAGTGGTACCTGGTACATGGTGGTACTCAACAAATTGTTATCACAATTGTTTTAGGTGTTTTCCACATTGGACCATGAGATGTGAGAAACTATACATATTTCAATTTAAACCAAGGTATTCACTGCTAACTCCTATTCATCAGCAGCAAGTTGTCCTCACCAATCTTCTTTCACTCATCTTTCAAAAAAGAAATAAATTTGGGCCCCTATTGATTTAAAAAATCTATGAAACTATTATATGTGAAGAGATGACAGTTTATGTATAAACATCACTTCTCATTTAGAGAGAGGAACATTTTAATAAATTATTCAACTTTATGCTTGCTCGGCACCAGTGACTCATAGTAAATAAATAGATGCATTGAAAAAAGGGAAAGAGGGACTTCCCTGGCAGTCCAGTGGTTAAGACTCCACACTTCCATTGCAGGGGGCACAGGTTCGATCCCTGGTCAGGGAACTAAGATCCCACATGCCTCATGGCATGGTCAAAAAAAAAAAAAAAAAAAAAGGGGCAGGGGGTGAAAGAGAAAAAAAATAAGACTGGATTTGTTTTTCAGTTTTTGTGGATAGAAAATCGGAATCATCAGATTTTGAGGCTCCCAGTTATATTTATAAAATTTGAAAAAATAATTCTAGGTTTGATGATATGTGAGTATAATGTTGTCTTATGCCTTCTTGGTTTGGTTTCCAATAGTTGTTCAAGTGTAGTGAACCATTCATCCCAATACGCTTCCATAAAGGTTTCTAACGATCTGAATGTCACAATCCCATGAGAGTTTACAGTTCCTATCATGGCATTTTCACGACTTGATTACACTCCTGGCTGTGAGGAGACGTGACTTCAGTCTCTCAACATAAACAGAATGACTCATCCTTCTGAGGCAGTAAATAGCAACTTGGGTAGATCAACACCATCTTTATACTTCTTCCTACACCTGTAACTTAGAAACACATCCCTTCTGGAGTATTTTATACATATTGTGATATGTGCTGAAAGAAACATTGTGCTCCAAAGATAAGTTCTTATTTCTAGGGCTTTAGAAAGAGAGAGGAAAATCTCAACATCCATATTTCCCAGTCTAACTAAGGATCAACTTCTTTTTTTCTCATTGAGGTAAAATTGGTGTATAACATTTTGTTAGTTTCAGGTGTACAGCATAATAATTCGATCTCTGTATATACTACAGAGTGATCAACACATAAGTCTAGTTGCCATTCATCACTATTCAAGTGACACCCTTCACCAATTTTACCCACCCACCTTCCCCCCTCTGATAACTACCAACCTGTTTTCTGTATCTGGGTGTTTGTTTTGTTTTGTTTTTTAGATTCCACATGCAAGTGAAATCACACAGTATTTATCTTTCACTGCCTGACTTATTTCACTTAGCATAATACCCTCAAGGTCCATCCATGTTGTCACAAGATTTCCTTCTTTTTGTGGCTGAGTAGTACTCCATGCATGTATATGTGTGTGTGTGTGTGTGTGTGTGTATATATATATATATATATATATATATATATCTCACATACTCTTTATTCATTCATCCATCAGTGGACACTTAGGTTGCTTCCATATCTTAGCTACAGTAATTAATGCTACAATGAGCCTAGGAGTGCATATATTTTTTCAAATTAGTTGGGGGGGTGGTTTCCCTTTGGATATATTCCCAGAAGTGGAATAGCTGGATCATATGGTTGTTCTATTTTTAATTTTCTGAGGAATCGCCATACTATTTTCCATAGTGGCTGCACAAGGATCAACTTCTGCAATAGCACAGAAATGTAGGAGAGGGGGAATCAAATACAAACACAGGAACGCACACATTTAGTGTTTTCTGTTCCCCAATCAACCTTCCTCCCTGCTTTCTCTCTCTACCTGCTACCCCAAGTCTCTACATTTGTTCTCACCTGTTCAACTGAAAAAAAAAATCAGATTGAATCAGGAATGCTTATGAACTGCTACATGCCAGACATTTCAATTAGTCTTAAGGATCTACAAAGCTGACAGTTTTCTCTCTCCTCAAGGACCTTATGATTTAGTGGTGAAGAAAGAGAAGAAAATTAGTATATATACTCCAGTATGATGAACTATGAAGCCTTATTCATTAAAAATAATGTTTTCGAAAACATATGTTGTTCTACTCATACACTCAGAAAAAATATGGGGATCAAACTGGCAGGCTGAGCACACCTGTCTGCTTTTCCTTCCCCACTAAATTCCACCGAAATACCAAACAAGAAGAGTTACAATCAAAGATCAGATACTGTGAAGATATTATCCTGGAAAACAGAGGAAAGATAGAATTGGATGGAAAGACCAGTAAAAGCAGGGGGGGAAAAGCCAGCAGAAGGACACCGCAAAGGTAACAGCTGTTTTGTGCACTAACTTTCTAGGGAACTTCAAGCTCAGGGTTAACGGTACAGTGTAGGGAGGGGCCTTGTCAATAATTATCTGGTAAATAAAAGATTGTATTACGAACTGAGGGGCTTATCATGATCCACGCATGTGCATCATATGCTGAAGTTCTGGCACGAATGACGTCTGCTCCTATGTTAAAGCCTCAGCAACTGCTTCAACCAGTGACGCTGGGCGGTCTCCTATCAGCAGGGCTGACTCTGGACAGAGAAGCAGGGCAGAACTTGATAACTCTACCTGTATAACAACAAGAATTAGAGTGGGAAGAGGTGACAAGAAAGAGAAACCACAAAATGCTTCTGATATAAGAGGTTCCCAGACCTTGGACGCTGGGCAGAGGCATCTCCCACACGAAGATAATCTACCTGCATGTCTGCAACATTCTACTCCACACACCCTAGAAGCTGGCTCTTTAGTCAGACCCTTCATTCACTGGGATGATTATTGCAGCCATAAAACAGAAAAGCAGCCTTGTGAAAGAAATACACAGACTTCTGGATTACTGAAAATAGAATCACCATTACTTAAAATTGGGCTGAATATTCAAACGGGCTGTTGAGCGGCTCCCCGCGGGCCTACAAGGCCTGTACTCGACCGAAAACCGAAGACCGAAGAAAGAGCCCGGGGTCAGCGACAGAGACATCAATGATTTAACCGACGGGGGAGCTTACTTGTCTGAAGCAAGGTCCTGGAGCGACACCCCACTGTGTGCGGCCAACGGCGGGCAGGACATTATGGCAGGCTTCGCTCCCGGGGGGAGGGAAGATTGCCAGTTATAGGGGGATTGACAGCAGGTGCGCTCACTGGTTACCAGGGAAACCGGCAGAGGGCACGCCCCTCACTGCCCTCTTGATGAGAACAATCATCAGCTGGGGCCTGAGGCGAGTATGTAAAAAGGAGGTCAGTCAGGTGAGTAGCGTGTAGGTGAAGCTGGCACTGGTCAGGTAGGGGATGTACAGAGACCAAGAGAACAGCCACCTTGGGTGGCCTGACCATACATGCGCACAGATGAATATTATTTTAAAGAGCTGCAACATTGGGCCGAGGAGCTCTTTCGAAACAGTGCAAAGATATAAAGATATTTCCAGAAGCTACTACATCTGTCTAGAGAGTTTTGTAATGGAGGAAACAAAGGCAATAGATGGAAGGGCGTTCAAAAGTCAGAGAGGACTAATTTTCAGAGCTGAAGAAATATTATGAAGTCATGCGTTTTTATGTAATTTATTTGTTTCTATTCATTACAGTTTTTGAAACTTTGGGTCCCAGGTTGCCCCATGTTGGGCTAGTGCAGTGGTTCTCAACTAGAGACAGTTTTGATCCCCAGGAGACATTCACCAATGCCTGGAGACATTTTTGATTGCCATGACTGAGTATCTAGTGGATAGAGGTCAGGGCTGCTATTAAACCGTGTACAACGGGGCACAGGTAAGCCCCTGCTGTAAAGGATTATTTGGTTCAAAATGTCAATATGTAGTGTGGAGGATGAGAAACCCCAGGCTAGTAAGGGCCCCTTCAGGTTTGCTCCTACACCTCTTAGGCATAACTCCTGCAGTTTTTGTTAGTTTCCTTGTTTTGGGGGTCACTATTATATCTCCTAGATCTTCTGCCCGAGACCTAGAATCAACCATTTTTTTACAAAGATGGTTGGGTTTTTTTGTTTTGTTTTGTTTTGTTTGTTTGTTTTGGTGAGAGACCACAATCTGAGTGCTATGGATGTTCTTTGCTGTTAGGTTGTCATTGCTTCTAAAAGCCTTTTCAGTGCTAGATTATATGCAATTTTCATAAATAGCAAAATAAATCATGAATTCATAAGTGCTTTTTCAAGCTAAAATTTAAGACTATGCAGATCTTATTTAACTTTGATTTTTATGTGTATCTTATGCTGAAATTTTTGTCCATACTGACATTAACCTGTTTGGCTTATCCTACCATACACATATAAAAATCTGAAAATAATACTTTATATTCTTACTAACAATAAGACCACTTAATACATATTAGGATTTATCCCTAGGTTTTGCTTTTGTTTTGTTTTTCATTAAAATCTTTTCCACTAAGTGAAAATACTGCATTTTAAATTTACTTAAAATAATTGTTTTTGGGGCTTCCCTGGTGGTGCAGTGGTTGAGAGTCCGCCTGCCGATGCAGGGGACACGGGTTCATGCCCCGGTCCAGGAAGATCCCACATGCCGCGGAGCGGCTGGGCCCGTAAGCCATGGCCGCTGAGCCTGTGCGTCCGGAGCCTGTGCTCCGCAACAGGAGAGGCCACAACAGTGAGAGGCCCGTGTACTGCAAAAAAAAAAAAATTACTTTCATTATGGTTTGTTATCAACCTGATCAGGAGTTAAGTTTATTTGTTTCCTATTTCTTTTTTTTAATTTGTAGCCAGAAAATATGCCCAGATGTGTTTGTTTGTTTGTTTGTTGGCATTTTCCTGCTTGGTGTTCTCTGAGCTTCCTGGATCTCTGATTTGGTATCTGACATTTGGAGAAATCCTCAGTCCTTATTGTTTCAAATATTCCTTCTGTTCTTTTCTCTCTTCTCCTTCTGGTATTCCCATTACACATACCACACCTTTTGTAGTTGTCCCACAGTCCTTGGATAGTCTCTTCTGTTTTTTTTTTTTTTTTTTCCAGTCTTTTGTTCCCTTTACTTTTTTATTTTGAGGATTCTATTGATAGATTCTCTAGCTCAGAGTCTTTCTTCAGCTGTGTCTAGTCTACACAAGCCATCAAAGTCATTCTTCATTTCTACTGCAGTGTTTCTTATCTCTAGCATTACTTTTTGGTTATTTCTTAGGATTTCTACCTGCTTATATTGTCAACTGCTCTTGCACGCTGTCTGCTTTATCCATCAGAGCCCTTAGCATACTAATCATAGTTGTTTTAAATTCCTGGTCTGATAATTCCAACATCCCTACAATGTCTGGTTCTAATCTTTCAAATGCTGTTTTTTGCCCTTTGGTAGGCCTTGTTTTTGCTTGGTTGTTTGTTTCTTTGTTGACAGCTGGACATGATGTACCAGGTAAGAGGAATAGCAGTAAACAGGCCCTTAGTAATGTGGTGGAGAGGTGGTAGGGAGGAGAAGTGTTCTGGAGCACTATGGAATGAGAATGTTTGTGTCTCAGGTTTTTAGTGAGCTTGTGCCCTCTGGACTGTGAACTTCACAAGTGTTCTCAGTTTTGTTTTGTTTTGTTTCTCACCCCTTAAGTGGGACAGGATGGCTAGACGGGATGAATTTGGGTATTTATCTTCCTCCGTATCAAAGGCTAGAGCCAGCTAGGGTTGGGTATTTCCATTCTTCCATATTGGTTAGGCTCCTCTTAACTAGTTTCTCCTGAGGGCAGGCCTCATTAAGAAGAACAGAGTGCTCAGGGATATTTCAAAATGGTTCCTTTTCCCCTCCCGCTGCCAGAAGCATGAGGGGATTTCCCCCCAGTATTTACTGTGGGAACTTGGTTGAGCTCCTAGCAGTAAATCTCACAATATTGTGCAGGGGTCCACCTCTGATGGGGCCCCTCTGGAGTTTTTAACTCTCAGAGCTGTCCATAGGGAGTCTCCAGCAATTTTCAATTCAATTTTCAATTCAGTTTTCAGTGCAGTGTCTTCGTGCACTGGCACCAGTCCCTACCATGGTTCCTGGTCTAGAGGGGCTCCAGGAAGCCATGACTCCCTGTATTCACCTGTCAGTCTTTCTAATCTTGGAGGCAGTGGTTTGCCTTGTGTCCTCCCTACCCTCATGGATCCAAGAAAATTGTTGATTTTTCAGTCTACTTAGCTCCTTACTTGTTAGGATGGCGTGGCAACTTCCAAGTTCCTTACATCAGAACCAGAAACCTTAAGTCCTTCATTTAAAAAAGAAAATATTTAGGGATTGCCCTGTCTTTCAGTTTTAATTTAATTTTGTTTTAATTATATAAAGCGTGTATACAGTTCCAATGTCAAAACTATTTTTAAAAGGCACATTCGGACAAGTCTGTTTTCCAATCTTGTCCCTCCTACACTTTTACCTCCCTCTTCCTAAAGGTAATCATTTTTTAAAAAATTAATTTTGTTTGATACTTTCATTGTTTCTTTCTGAAAATATACAGGCATTGATGCATATATATTTTTTATCCCATTCTTTTATAAAAGTGACTTTATTTAATAGACTTTATTTTTTAGAACAATTTTAGGTTCACAGCAAGATTGAACGAAGTGCAGAGATTTCCCATATATCCCATGCCACACTCACATGCATAGCCTCCTCCATTATCAAACCCCACAACTGATGAACCTATAGTGATAGATTATTATCACCTAGAGCCCATAGTTTATATTAGGATTCAGTCTTGATGTTGTACATTCTATGGGTTTGGACAAATTTATACTGGCATGTATCTACCATTGTTTTATCAACTACTCCTTTTTTTATACTCTAAACTCTGTTGTTTACTTTGACTTTTTATCTTATCAATATATCCTGGATATTATTCTATAGTAATACAAAAATATTACTCATTCCTTTACAACTGTATAACACTGTATTATGTGGATGTACCTTAGTTTTTTCAGACCCATTATTCATAGCCATTTGGGTGTTTCCAGTATTATGTAACTATAAACAGTGCTGCTGTAATGAGTGGATGTATGCATTTATACTTTTGGGTTTTTGCCAGTGTATCTTTGGAACGAATTTCCAGAAGTGTGATTTCTGGGTCAGAAGAAAAATACAAACGTAATTTTGCTAGATTTTGTGTTCCCACGAGTAACATATGAGAGTGAGTGCCTTTTCCTAAGGCACTTACCAACAGAATGTGTTGTCAGACTTTGAGATTTACCAATCTGATAGGTGAGAAATTGTATTTTAGTGTTTTTCCTATTACAGGTAAGGTTGAATATTTCTTCATTATTTAAGGGCTATTTTCATTTCTTTTTCTATCATTTATATGTTTACATATTTTGCTCATTTTTATATTAGGTTAAATTACTTTTTATTTGGAAATGAGTAACAATATGAGCATGGCATATAAAAACTTGTGGGATTTAGGCCAAAGTGACACACAGGAGAAAATGTGTAGCCCTTATTACATGGATTAGAAAACAATTAAAAAGGTAAATAAATTAACTAAGCATTCTATGGAAGATACTACAAAAAGAATGACAAAAACAACCATTAAAAGTAGACTAAATAACTTACTAAAGACAAAGAGCAGAAATTGATGAAATATGAACCTAATATGATAAATGATAAAAAAGTAAAGAACTGATTTACTGAAGACAAAAGAATGACAAAGAACTCTTTAAAAGTATACTAAAGATCTTATTAATGATAAAAGCAGAAAATCATGAAATATAAAACTTACAAAACAAAGTCTTTTTTGTTTATTTTTTTTTTTTACGGTACGTGGGCCTACTCACTGTTGTGGCCTCTCTCGTTGCAGAGCATATGCTCCAGACGCGCAGGCTCAGTGGCTATGGCTCACGGACCTAGCCGCTCTGCGGCATGTGGGATCTTCCCAAACCAGGGCACGAACCCGTGTCCCCTGCATCGGCAGGCGGACTCTCAACCACTGCGCCACCAGGGAAGCCCGCACAAAGTCCTTTTTAGAAAGGCTTGAATAATAAAACCAAATGTGCTGACTCTTGGAAAAGATCAGTACATGAACAAGTATCTTTGAAAAAAACTAGTAAAATAGCTTTCTTGTCTCATCAAGGAAAAAGTGTAAAGACACAAATAGCAATATTAAAGAAACGGAAAGGTGACATACCTACAGAATCAGAGGAGATTTTAAAATTATGAGTGAAATATATATATATATATTTTTTTTTTCTATGTGCATTTTCTGGGAAACTGTACCCTGCAAAAACTGATTCAAGAAAAGGAGATAACCCTATATTAATTCCTAGGAAACTTTGAAAAAGTAATTAAAGTTGACCCATTTAAAAAGATTGTGCCAAGGATGGTCTGCTTCTGCCTAGAATGTAGAAAGCTGGCAAGAGCTTTGTTCTCACTCTCCCAACAAGAAAATGTCTGATAACTTACAAAACCATAATTTTTCTTGAATCCATTAAAGAGCTGAAGTTAGAGGGAAAACAGCCTGGAGGCCAAGGAAAGACAGGAGCCTCCAAGGGAAGCTGGGACATGAGCCCTGGCTCACTTGTGGTAGGACACAAGAAGAAGAGACAGGAAGAAGAGACACAGAGTGTCACACAAGCTGGTAGGAAGAATCCAGTTAACATTTTTAGTGAATTGTTAAATGTCAAATGTGGGCTAACTTGAGACAACAGAACCACTGGGAGCTGCGGGCACAAGGGGAATTTGCACCTACTTTTCTAGGTTCTTTTCCGTGGACCTTCACCAAGCTGCTACATGAATGTCAAAACCCCACCTGACTTTGTTAAGCAGCAGCTTGCTGGAGAAGAGGGCAGCAGAACCTCTTCCCCCAGGACAGAGCTGAAACCCATGTAGCTGGGGTCAGCGAAAAGGAAAAAAACCCTCTACCTCAAGAGGAGGGTCAGGGAACCATCCTGAGGCCAGATCTTTAGAGGAGACTAATGTTGGAGAAATCGTGGGACCACTGAGAAAGCCCTCACCCCCAAGACCCAGGACCACACAGCCTGCCTAAGACTGAGGTGGACAGGATAACAGAGAAAGCCCCTGACCCCACCACCCAGCTAGCAAGCACCAGTCTCAAGCAACAGCAGTCTACTGCTGAGGGAATAGGTGAGTGTGAAGACCCCTTGTGGGCACACAGTGAAGCTCTACAGTTGAGAGCAGAGGAGGAACACTGAAAAAAAACCCTCCAGCAACCGAACCCTCACCCCAAGCACCAGTTAACACACGAGGAATTGGAAAACAGTAGTGCACTGAAGGTAACCATAGTGACAATGAAACCCAAATTCTGTTCAAATCTTGACTAGATTCACTCGACCTAGTCCACTGATAGTTGAGCACAGAAGGAGGTGTTCCCATTTCCAGGCATGGCATAAATACTACTTATCTTAGACTCTACTATCATATGCATACCATCTGGCATTCAATTAAAAAAAAACTAAGATATAAAAAAGTGAGGAAAAAAATGTCTTGGATCCTGTGGTTTTATGAGTGAGTTCTACCAAATCTTTGAGGAACATATAATTATGCTATCATTTAAGTTATCCAAGAGTATTAAAAACCAGGGAGGTAGGAAATAGAAGATCAATATGAAAGAAAATTTCCTGAGGTGGGATACAGAACCCACTTCATATTTACAAGTCACTGGCCATCATACCAACTGGTGTAACCTAGGCAATCAAAGCTGCCCTGGCTTGAGGCTTCTGCTCTGATCCAAAGTGGCCACAGAAGTATGGCCTCCTTTCAGTTTTCTAAGGATCCATAAAGAAATTAAATCTCTTCTGGCTTGTTTCTGGATTAAATTGGAAGCTGAGCTCTGTCTAGAGCAGAATTTGTCTTGTTTGGTCCACAGACATGACCCAATTTCCTCACCAAAACTTTACTTACAGAAACAGGGGGCAGCTCATAAGCCGTATTTGCCAATTTGATTTTTTTTTTTTTTTTTGCAGTACGCGGGCCTCTCACTGTTGTGGCCCCTCCCGCTGCGGAGCACAGGCTCCGGACGCGCAGGCTCAGCGGCCATGGCTCACGGGCCCAGCCACTCCACGGCACGCGGGATCTTCCCAGACCGGGGCACGAACCCGTGTCCCCTGCATCAACAGGCAGACTCCCAACCACTGCGCCACCAGGGAAGCCCTCCAATTTGATTTTTTAAACATTGTTTGAAATTTTGATTTGTCTTGAGTACTAAGTTTTTGGGTGCCCCCAGAAGTCTGTACTGTAGTTGAGTGCCTCACGGGCCCCACCCTGTTCTGGCCTTGCTCAGAGCCCTCTGTCCTAGAGGCTCACTAGGTTCATTGCGGGGGGAGCGTGAGTCCTGCGTGCTGGTCTCATATCTCTTTACCTCACTACACCACACTTTTTCTCTGAAGCTGTTTGTCCTCTGCTAACCTAAAAATGCCTTCATTTAAATCTTCCTGCGTGGGCGAGGGGAGAAAAGAGAGGTGGGGGAAAGGGTCAGAAGCAAAGAAAACAAGGAGCTGGAGGAGGAAGTGGCCAGTGCCCAGTGAACCCACACGTGTGAAAGGCTAATCCAGAAATCACTCAGTAATCACCACCATGAAATCAGGCCAGGTGACATCGCTCACTGCGCAGATGCTCACCTTCCCCACCTCCCACAGAGCCTCACTTCCTAAACCCAAGTGACCTTCTGAAATCTGGCCACTCTGTCCCAGCTCCTGGCCCCATGCCCCTCCTACGCAACACCCTTTACACACCATTAGCTTCTTTCCAAAGTCCCCATCTACTTCTCATCCAGGGCAACGTGCTTTTCCGGCTTTCAAGAGAAGGGTGCTGGCTCGTGTGCTCAGTAAACAAAGACGGGAGTGCAGAGGCCTGTTAGAAGTTCCAAGACACATCTTACACTGGAGAGTTTGAAAAAAGGGTGAGGTTTTGGAGGCTCGGACGTAGAAGGCAGAACAGTGCTTGGAACTCAGCTGCACTCAATGTTCAGAACAGCACTGGTGGGTCAGTCATGCTCAAAGGAACAGAGTGTTGAAAGAGTGATTACGTTTTAAGATAGTTTGGCTGTCAACCAAATAACATGTTACTGCCTACTGCCAAGTCAGGCACTACTGTTGACTGGTGAATTTTAATGAATGATAATAATAAATAAACTGGTTTAGAAGGAAGACATCATTTCTTAGGTGAATCTCTTGTGGAGGGGATGGGAATTGGGATGGGGGGAACTTGGCTTCCACTGGGTCCCAGAACGTTTCTTTATAGAAGGTGGGCCTCTGTCCATACTCCTCCCAGAGTATCCATTTTCTCATCAATCCCATGCTGACCATCTTAACTTAGATGAGTCATCCATCTCTCCCTCTTGCAGTTTCTCCGCCTGAAATGGAGTCAGTATCATTGGCCTCTTCCCCTCACACTCAGGGCTGGCTAGGTGGCAAGGTGGGCGAGCACAGGAAAGGAGGCCTAGGAGTGAAGGCAGAGCCGGAAGACAGGGCCCAGCCTAAGGAAGGCCAGCCAGAGGCCCAAAGGTCTCCTGAAACTTTAAGGTCTCCTGACTCTTTAAGGTGATATTTTTGGTGTTTGGCTCTTTACTGGACTGTTTTAATTTTTCCCCGGTTCTGAGGATCTGACCTGCGTTTTTTCCCTCTATCATTACAACTGCTCTTCTGCTGGGGTTTCTGCCCCTTCAAGACCGATGAAGACCAGGAGGCTTCCTCTCAATGTTTGTGCTACTTTATTATCACACAAGCAAGCACACACCTTCTTTCATTTCTCACTTTTCAAAAATGTTTCCACTGCTAGTGATTGTGGGGAAAGAGGGCATACCACAGCACGAAGAAACAGGGAAACCACAAGTAATTAGGATTGTTTAAAACTACAAATCACTGGTTTTAGTTATCCTTGGTCATTTTTGAGGTATCAGAGGGGAATAATGCTCATAGAGCAGTGATGCATGTGGTTCAGAACTGAAGCAGAATCACAGTAAAAAAAAAATTTTAATAACTTACATATTTAAATATAATAATAAACACAATCATGCAAAAATAACTTCCACATAATCCTTCACTAGTGTGTCTCAAGAGCCATGAAGGAGACACACAGTTCTCAGAAATACTTCATATTTCTTTCTTTCTTTCTTTTTAAAGTTAATTAGTTAAGTTATTTATTTTTGGCTGCATTGGGTCTTTGTTGCTGCATGCGGGCTTTCTCTAGTTGCGTCGAGCGGGGGCTACTCTTCGTTGCGGTGCACAGTCTTCTCATTGTGGTGGCTTCTCTTGTTGCAGAGCTCGGGCTCTAGGTGCACAGGCTTCAGTAGTTGTGACACGCAGGCTCAGTACTTGTGGCTCACAGGCTTAGTTGCTCTGTGGCATGTGGGATCTTCCCAGACCAGGGATCGAGCCCATGTCCCCTGCAGTGGCAGGCAGATTCGTAACCGCTGCGCCACCAGGGAAGTCCTAATACTTCATATTTCTATACTGATTTTTGCCTCACCCCCCCTTTCTCATCTACTTTCTTCAAATACTACAGATTCTCCTATACTTCCTCCTTGGGGCCCCATCTCATCCCAGATAAACTCCTTAAATACTCTGAGCCCAGGGACTTACTCTTTATTTTATATAAATTTTATATAAAATAACTAAGATCTTCCACCCTTCTGCCACTTCCTGGATCTTGCTCTTTCCTATTCAATTTCTCACCAAAACAAAGAAGCAAAAAACCAACCACCACAACAAAATACACTGCTCTGGAATGACACACACCTCCTTAAAGGGTGTTGGAGAGGAAAAACCTATCTGACAAAATATAAGGCTCTAGTTACCCTTTACTGGAACTGGAGGAGAGAAAATGTAGGGATACTTCCTTACTAAGATATTCACGTGATCACGGGAACTAGGCCTGACCTGTCCTAATGCCCAGCCTGACTAATCCTCAAGTTTTGGTTTAAAACAAAGAAGCCCAACCCTATGTGTGCTTGGGGCAGTTCTCAATGAGAATTTTATCCCTCCTTACTCTAATACTTAATTGTAGCTCGGGGGCTCTACCATTTACCTTTTCTTGGGACCCAAGTCCTAGTGCAGACCTTTCAGTTGGAAATCCTGGGTCTTTCCCAGCTTTTTGGATTTACAGCAGTGATGACAGTAATAATAATGGGGAAGATGGTTATAGCTGACTTTGATAGGGCACTTTCTATGTGCTCGCTACTGGGTAAACACATAAAACCGATTGTCTCCTCTGGTTTCCAAGTCCTAAAGAACTGTTTTAGTTACCCATTGTTGCCTAACAAATTGCCCCAAAACTTAGCAGCTTAAAACAACACACACTTATCATCTCACAGTTTCTGTGGGTCTGGAATTTGGCCATGACTTAGCTGGGTCCTCGGTTTCAAGTTCTCTCAATCTAGGTGTTGCTTAGGGTCTGGTCATTTCAAGGCTCAGCTGGGCAAGGCTTTCATGTCATTGGCAGGATGCAGTTCCTCACTGGCTTGGGGACTTAGAGCCTCAGTTCTTTACTGACTGTCGGCCAGAAGCTGCCTTGTCATGTGGGCTTCTCCAATATGGTGGCTTCCTTCTCAAAGAGAGCAAGCCATGAGGGCAATAGAGAGTCTGCTAGCAAGACAGAGGTCACAATCTTTTGTAACCTAATCAGAGAAGTACCATCCCATCGGGCTTCCCAGGTGGCGCAGTGCTTGAGAATCTGCCTGCTAATGCAGGGGACACGGGTTCGAGCCCTGGTCTGGGAAGATCCCACATGCCACGGAGCAACTAGGCCCGTGAGCCACAACTACTGAGCCTGCGCGTCTGGAGCCTGTGCTCCGCAACAAGAGAGGCCACGATAGTGAGAGGCCCGCGCACCGCGATGAAGAGTGGCCCCCGCTTGCCACAACTAGAGAAAGCCCTCGCACAGAAACGAAGACCCAACACAGCCAAAAATAAAAATTAATTAATAAAAAAAAAAGTACCATCCCATCACCTTTGCCATATTCTATTGGTTAGAATCAGGTCATTATGTCCAGCCCACACTCAAGAGGACATGGATAGCGGGAGGGAGGGATCTCCAGGGGTCATTTTAGAAATCTGTCAACCTCAAGACCATTTGGATCTAAGAACTCCTCTGTAAGTTTAGTAAACTTAGTAAATGGAAAAGAATAGTAATGCAGTAGTGGAGTATCAAAGAGGAACTGAAGATAACCTTTCTGTAAGTTTAACTGAAAGTGCTCAAAGAACTGCACATTGAGGGGTGTACAACATTCTTTATGCTAATAATAAATATATTGGACAAAAGATTAATCTCCAAAATATACAGACAGCTCAATAGCAAAAAGACAACCAATCCAATTAAAAAATGGGCAGAAGACCTAAACAGACATTTCACCAAGGAAGATACACAGATGGCCAAGAGGCACATGAAAAGATACTCAACATCACTAATTATTAGAGAAATGCAAATCAAAACTACAATGAGGTAACACCTCACACCAGTCAGAATGGCCATTATCAAAAAAACTAGAAACAATAAATCCTGGAAAGGGTGTGGTGAAAAGGGAACCCTGCTGCATTGCTGCTGGGAACGTAAATTGATACCACTATGGAAAACAATATGGAGGTTCCTTAAAAAACTACAAATAGAACTACCATATGACCCAGCAATCCCCATACTGGGCATATACCCTGAGAAGACCATAATTCAAAAAGAGTCATGTACCACAGTGTTCATTGCAGCACTATTTACAATAGCCAGGATACAGAACCAACTTAAATGTCCATCGACAGATGAATGGATAAAGAAGATGTGGCACATATATACAATGGAATATTACTCAGCCATAAAAATAAATGAAATTGAGTTATTTGTAGTGAGGTGGATGGACCTAGAGTCTGTCCTACAGAGTGAAGTAAGTCAGAAAGAGAAAAACAAATACCATATGCTAACACATATATGTGGAATCTAAAAAAAAAAAAAAATGGTACTGATGAACCTAGTGGTAGGGCAGGAATAAAGATGTAGACATAGAGGATGGACTTGAGGACACGGAGTGCGAGGGAGAAGCTGGGGCGAAGTCAGAGTAGCATTGACATATACACACTACCGAATGTAAAACAGTTAGCTAGTGGGAAGCAGCCGCATAGCACAGGAAGATCAGCTCGGTGCTTTGCGATGACCTAGAGGGGTGGGATAGGGAGGGTGGGAGGGAGGCTCAAGAGGGAAGGCATATGGGGACATATGTATGCATATGGCTGGTTCACTTTGTTGTACAACAGAAACTAACACAGTATTATGAAGCAATTATACTCCAATAAAGATTTATTTTAAAAAATTAAAAAAAATATACATCTATATAAATTGGCATGTTAGATACTGGAAGTAAACATACATTTGATTAAAATTTTGAATATGGCAAAAAAAGGAAACAGTTGGAGAAAAAGGGAGAAGGGGTTGCTTTAAGGCTACAAGGATAATATCAAGATTAGAAGATGAAAGTAGGTGAGGATAAGGATTGAAGCCAATAAAGATAGAGGTTACGAAGTGAAATGAGGAAGGACTGTATATTATTTTTCATCCCGTGACTTTCTCTCTTTCTCCTAGCCCATAACATGATAGTAGAGCTGAGGAGGTGGTGGGTATGAGACTAAAGGGTGTACATGGAACTTCTACTAGGGCACTGCACAAAGAACTGCTTTTTCCATTGGGATAGTAAATGGAAAAGAATAGTAATGCAGTAGTGGAGTATCAAAGAGGAACAGAAGATAACCTTTCTGGACAAAAGTGATCCAGAGTCCCTCTGGGAGGAGACTTTTAGCAGGGACATGTCAAAGCATCAAATAAAAAAGGAAGGAATCAGAGCATGAACCTGCTCTGGAGTAGGGTGTCTAAACCAAAGACAGACAAGATGGAAGAAACAAATTCCAAACAGAAAACAGAAGGCTGGTTCTGGAAAGATTTTTTTAAGGCAGTGCTACGTAGAGCAATGGTACAGAGGAGAGGACAGGGAACAATTTTTAGCAGCATCTACCAAAACAAATTTCATTTAATATGTATTTTGTGAGGGAAAAAGTTGTAGGACTTTTCAGAGCCTTCAATATTTGAGTGCACTCTGTGAAACCCTAAGATATGTTGGGGGGAGGGTAAGGACTGAACAGGCAGCACTTCTCATACGTATTTGCTTTTCCTGGAGGTGGAAACATGCTACACATGTTTAGGGAATGCTCTTTTATCAAATACCTGTGGCCTTTTTGAGAGCAGGGACGGTGAGATCTGGTTTAAATACTTCTACTGAGCCAAGTATGGTGGCCAGTGGTTTAGCAATAAGCAAAAAAATGTATCTAACATTTTTTTTTTAGATACAAAAAAATGTATCTAACACCTATGTATGAATAAGAAATGACCCTAGGAGTCCACATTATTTCAACATTCGGGCCTGACAATGGGAAAGATACAAAATCAGACTCAGAGCAGAAGTCACCAGATTATTACCATTTACAACCATCCTCAGAAAACCCCTCACATTCCTGAAGATCTGTCGATCACAATCCTCCTCCATAGCACTTTCTTCCCCCTCCTGCTGACACTCCCCTTTGAATCAGGGAGTTCACCCCTGGGCTTTTTTCTTGGAATCTTTCCAACATTCTAATGTGAGGGTAATAAAGGGAGAAACACTGAGAGAAGCAAGACAAAGATGGTAAGAGCCTTAACAATTATCTTTTTAGGACTGAAAAAGGAAGAAGCAATTAGGAAAGGACTCCCTGCCAAACCACAAAGAAGAGTTCAGCAAGGAATGCTAATTTCTCTAGCATTACTTTGGAATCTCCTGTGATGGGAATCAAGAGACCCTTTTAATCAAAGGATGGGAGACCTTCCCTCAAATAACTGGGGTCAGCCTTGGGTCCCATTCAGCTCAGAAGACCAAGAGAGCTCTGCCACTCCTTCCTGCAGTACACAATGCTGTGTTTTTAGGTTAATCATCCAAGGATATTATAGTTACTTTCAATGGTTAATGAATAGCTTCTAAGTGCCTGCTTCATTTAATTGTCCAAAGGCCGGTTGGTCCCAGAGCATATAAAGTTGACAGCTGGCTAATGAGAGCATCCTCTCTGAGCAGGGGAAGCAGGGGAGTGGCAGGGGCAGGGAGCTGGGTTCCAAAGGAGCAGGGATGCAGAACAGAACCTGTCTAGTTCTCTGTGCCTTTGCCCTTCTGACGGGCTTCCTGATGATCTGCCTGGGGGCCTTCTTCATTTCCTCGGGCTCCCTGTTCAACTGCCAGGGGAACCTGATCCTGGCCTATTTGCTTCTGCCTCTGGGGTTTGTGATCCTTCTGAGTGGAATTTTCTGGAGCACCTTCCACCAGGCCAGTGAAAGCAAAGGGGTGTTCAGCCGTGTGCTCAGACAGTACGGTGCTCAGGGGGCCCTGCCCCTGGCCACAGTGGACAGGTACGTGCTGAGAAGCCAGAGGACTGGGGAGCACTGAGGTGGGGCTGAGTTCCGGAAAAGATCAATGGCTTCTAATCCACTGGGGAGCAACTTACACGTCCCATGGGGCTATGTGTCTACAGCTGAAGCTTTATTGTCAGGGAGTTACTCTGGGATTAGACATGAGGAAGAATGGTGCTGCCTCTGGGGAAAACTGTGAAGTAGAGGGAATTTATGCCAGAGAATAACCACCCTTCTCCCATTACCACTGAAAAACCCACCAAAGCCAATTTAAGAGGCCAAACTCATTTTCTTTTGTTGTATCATGGGAGCTGTCCTTAGAGGCAGGTGATGGTTAGTTATTCCTCATAACCTGGCTACCAGGTTGTAAGGAAAGCAAGTCCCAGACCAAATTCTGTCACACAACAAATGAGCAAGCAAGCATAAAATCAGCTATATAATCTCTTCATGAACTCAGTGAAGTCCCAGCTTTCTGTACTCTTAGGTGTTCTCATCACACATTGCGTGAAAGATTTCCCTGAGACAAGGCACTCATATTCCAGAGGTAATAATTGGTTAACCTTACTACCTCATACCCATTAGGATGGCTATTATCAAAAAAGCAGAAAACAACAAGGTTAGCAAGGATGTGGAAAAACTGGAAAACTCGTGCACTGCTGGTGGGAATGCAAAATAGTGCAGCTGCTCTGTGGTATGGAGGATCCTCAAAACATTAAATATAGAATTACCACTTGATCTAGCAATTCCACTTCTGGGTATATAGACAAAATAATTGAAAGCAGGGACTTGAACAGATATTTGTACACCAGTGTTCGTAGCAGCATTCTTCACAATAGCCAAAAGGTGGAAACAACCCATATATCCATCAGTGGATGAATGGATAAACAAAATATGGTACGTACAAAAGATGGAATATTATTCATCCTTAAAAAGAAAGGAAATACTGATGCAGCTATAACATGAATGAACCTTGAAGACAATACGCTAAGTGAAATAGGCCAGAAATAAGCCCAAAAGACAAATATTATATGATTCCACTTCTATAAGGTACCTAGAGCAGTCAGGTTCATAGACAGAATGTACAGCTGTGGTTACCACGTGCTGGGGGAGGAGGGAATGGAGAGTTACTGCTTAATGAGTACAGAGTTTCAGTCTGGAATGATGAAAAAGTTCTGAAGATGGATAATGGTGATGGCTGCAAAACAACATGAATGTATTTAATACCATTGAACTGTACACTTAAAATTGCTAAAGTGGTAAATTTTATGTTATATGTACTTTACCACAATAAAAAAATTTCAGTTAGCTTTATGGTAAGTATCGGACAACTAAAAATCTCCTAATTTTTGGCTGAACACGGAATCATTTAGGGATAAAACCTCAGGTATCATCCTTAAGGTACAGTCTGCAAGACTCCATAAATTCTTTTGTTCTCTTCATCTAAGATATTGGGTCGGCCAAAAAGTTTGTTCAGGATTTTCTGTAACATCTTATGGAAAACCCCGAACGAACTTCTTAGCCAAACAATATTTTAGCTACTCCGTGTACCTTGAATATAAGTGATTTTTATCCATGACAGTTGATTTTTGACATGATTATGCTAATTAATAAGATACTAATTACAATGACCAAAATCCATTTCCAATGTTTATGATACTAACTGCAAGGTCTCTGGGTTTGATAAAAAATTAAAGATAACTGAAGTGATTGTAGAAGATGCTTCTAGAGTGATGGTTTTCTTTCTTTCTTTTTTTTTTTTTGGTATAAATGTTAGATGATTGCCTCCAGAGTGTGAATTCCTGATAAGAATAACTGATTGCCTTTAGGATGTAGCTTAATTTACTAACACATGCATAATATTGCACTGTCTGTGCTGAAATACTTTAAACTATGGTATCACGACACCTCCCTTTTACTGCCTCTTTCTGCCGCATCTAATAGATGCCCAGCCCACTCAGAATGGCTAGTAAGTCAGTAAATGGTTAAGTTACATTTCTCAGAAGCATTTGCATTCAAAATGGGTACCCAAAGGGGTCTGCAATGGTGGAATTCAGGACACTGGGAATGGGAAGCAGTGTGGGGAGGCTGGGGGATGGGAGAAGTGGATGGGACATGGGGGCAGGCAGCAGTCATCCTGGAGCCTCTCAAATCACTCCAGGGAACAGCTCAACTTTCTGTCTTCAATGCCTGTACACATGTGCCCCATGGCACAGCCTTGGCTATTCTGAGCGAAGGCTGAGATGTATGCTGTACAGTAGATAGCTCCTTCAGCTCTTTGGTTTTGGGCCTGGTAACATTGGAATGGAGCTGTGGCTACAAATGGCAGTCCCTGTTCTGTTGTGGTTACATACCACAAACAGTCCCTGTAGGCACTGAAAGGACTCACTCCATAAATACACAACTAAATCAAGCTCACCCTCTCCCTTCTTCACCTCCACGCCACCCCCAATCCCACTGACGATGGAGAAGCCAGAGGATTTAGCAATTAGCAACACTGGGCAAGATTCCCAATGAGTACATCAGCTCTGGCATGAATGGCTCCTTTAGCCATTGGCCTGTTGGCATGGAAAGGACCACTACTGAAATCTACATAAAGTTGTCAGTTGAAATAGTTTGAGAAATAAGTATGGCGGCGGGAGGAGGGGCAGACTAGCTGATTGAAAGAGTGAAAGGAAAGAGAGAAGCATCTGATATAGTTCAGGAATCTTCATGGAGCTGGTTTTCATTCACCATTTTGTTGGTTGTGAGGATCTGAGACAGTGAGTGCAATCGAGTAGAAGATGATGTGTGTGAATGGGGACAAAGATGTGAATGAACTAAATAACAGTCAAGGCCCCCATGTCTCCTACCCCTGATAAGGATCTCACATTGAAAGTCTCTGGTTCCAATGAGTAAGAGAGAGGGAATAGTTTGGAATAACCCAATGGGAAAAATATGAGTATAGAGGCACACGTCCAATGGCAGATAAAGAGGGTTTTGCTGGAAGAGCAGCACATTTTTAAAAAACTGGTGATGCCAGGGAAGAACATCTGTTTCAAAATCAATGTTTCTTAACAGTTTAACTTCACACAGTGTGATCTGAGAGAGGCAGACATATGCCTCTTTGGCATGAACCACTTAAATAACACATGTATGTTTGTGGCATTTTGTCCCCCAGGCCAGATTTTTATCCTCCCGCTTATGAAGAGAGTCTTGACGCTGAAAAGCAAGCCTGTCCTGCAGAGCAAGAGACCTCGGGTGTTCCTCCACCTCCGTATACAGAGATGGGCCTCGAATTTGAGGATGAAGGTGATGCCCACCCAGAGGCCCCACCATCCTATGATGAGTCTGTAGCAGACAGGGTGGAGGCAGCAACGCCACTGCAGGATGCTGAAAGGCAAAACCAAGAGTGCTGAAGCAGGGGAAGCTCTCCAGCCCTCATGAGGCACCCTCATGGGATGCAGCTGCTAATAATAAACCCAGGCAGGGATTGTGGGAGGAAAAGCCACATCAGTGATCCCACATGAGAGTTTGCAGAGGGGATGCTGCGTGTGACAACAATGCAATTCCGCACACGTGCTTGGCCTGCAAGGGCAGAGTGGAGCCCTGGAAGGGTGTGGTCGGCACCAGGCAAACGTTTCACAGGACCCCAACCCAGGTGAACTTTTGGACTGCAGAAGTGTTGTGAGAGCTCTGCTCCGCAGAGAGCTTTTCCGTTCTCTCTCCTCTCCCATCCCCTAGACCCCGCAAAGGGAGGAATAGATGCTGCTTGGACACCACGTGCCTTCATGTACTGCATTACCAATAATCACAAAGGGAAAGCATGCTGGCAATGAAGGGTCATTATCATTTAAATTGTGGGTTCTGCTGGCTGGCTTTGAAGTTATCCTCATTTACCAGAGTGACACAGTAATTCACACTGTAAGAGATTTGCCTCTGGAACCCATGAATGTTATTTTGAATGACTTTATGTTAAGTATGTGTATTTTATTTCTATGTGAAAGGAAAGTGACTTCAATATTTGCTTTCAAAATGGTTCAAGTACAAAATCTTAAATGAGTATTTTAAGAACGGGATGGTTGTACAAGCATATATGAAAAGATTTCTTAGAGACTCAAGTTGAATAAAGAGAATACTTAAAAATTCATCATACACAGGATTCAGGAAAAAAAGAATTTGTACTAGCCATAGGTTGTATTAATACAGAATTGGACATAAATCTTGAAAAGTTTTAAAATACACATATATTTCAGTGAACCCCCCTGTAAATCTCTAGGATTTGAAAGAAAGGAGACTATATTGTAGTACCTTAATCATTAACAGGAAATTCTTTGTGTCTCAAGATACAGATCCAGGCACTTTTAGACTTAGGACATTTATTTTAAAGCCCAGTGATTCCTCCTCAGCTTCATTATATCTTATTATAAGTTTTAATACAAGAGGACAAATCAGGTGGCAGAATGGTGGGAGGAGATGCAGCCTGATGCTTTAGAGCTTGAGCAAGAAACTTCATCTCTCTGGGCCTCAGTTTCCTCCCCGATCAAGTGAGGACTTTATGTTGGGATTAATATCTAACAATTGGGGAATGCCTTTTATATCACAGGCACTGTGTTATGAACTTTTTACACTTTTTATTTAGCCCTCATTATAGCCTTCAGAGATAAGTGCTATGGTTATTCCCATTTTACAGATGCATAAATCGAGACTTTGAGAAGTTAAGAAACCTCTCCAACAACATACAGTTATTTCCAGGAGGGTGAAGAAAGGTTCCTAGGGGGGGATGGGAAGACATATTGACTTCACACTTTTGTGCTAGGTTGTGCTAATCCTGTCCTACTTCCTCCTCCCAGGGAACAGTTTGGACTTGTCTCCCACTTGAGGAAGTGGGCGCTAACAGGAAGTGGAGCCCCAGGGTTGCAGCATTATCTTAAAGAGAGGCAGCAAAGGTTGCTTTAGGGTTAACAGTCTGGCTGCTCTTTTAAAATGTAAATAAGCCCTCTGTTTTCTGCCTAGGAGCTTGGCCCTCACCTCCTGGTGTAATTTCCTTTCATCTGATTCTTATACTGATGATGAAAGATGGTTCCTAAAGATAACAGACAGCCTTGGTGAACCGGCACAGGAGGGCTTTGGACAGTGGTGGGAAGGATGGAGAGCTTTCAAGAGGATAAGGGTTGTAGAGATGGGATGGGGCCTCCATAGCCTCCTCTTCCTTGTTATTGCTGAGTGCTCAGATGAAGCATGTCCTGACAAATACACAGGAAGCCATAAAAGGAAATCCTGGTTCCTTTACACAAAGCAGGACTTTAGGCATCTGTGATTTGAATCCTTGACATCAAGAACATAACTGGACATGAAGGTCACTCGTGGTTGTCCAACAGGAAGGCGGTCATTTATTAGCAAGGCGATTTATTATTTCTCTCTTGTCATCTCTTTCTATTCCTCTACTGAGATGGTTATCCTGAAATTTTCCTTGGGGTCTGAGCACATTCACTGACCTGAACAAGCTCTATAACTGGGCTATCGTCCAGAGTTTGAATTTGTAATAGATGGTTTTTCCAACTACTGGTAGTCATGTGAGACAAATGTAATTTTGGTTTACATAAGAAAATTGTTTTAATCTCTTTCCTGCAATAAATTTTGTACTTAAACTTTCCCCTTTTTTGCTGTTTTGTATCAGAAAAAAAAATCAATAGAGGAGCGTAAGTCAAAATTTTATTCTCCATGTGGAACACAGCATCCAGATGAGTTAATCTTTTTGCAAAGCCTAACATCGTTGAACATCAACTATTGAGTCAGAAAATGAGCCATGTGCCTTTCATAAAGAAATACGACTAACAGGCATTTATTGCCTTTTATTTTTTTTCTTAAAACAAATGTACTCTGAAGCAAGCATCAGAAACATGGTTATTACCCACAACAAATCCTGCCTTTGAGAGGCCTACCAATTAAAACCCACCGGCCGAGTCAGACAAAAGTGTCTTGTTGCCCACAGATTGGGAGAAAATATTTGCAAATGATGTGACCGACAAGGGATTAGTCTCCAAAATCTACAAACAGCTCACGTGGCTTAATACCATCAAAACAAACAGCCCAGTCAAAAAATGGGGAGAAGACCTACATAGACATTTTTCCAAGGAGGACATGCAGATGGCCAAGAGGCATACGAAAAGGTGTTCAACATCGCTAAGGATTAGAGAAATGCAAATCAAAACTACAATGAGAGGGCTTCCCTGGTGGCGCAGTGGTTGAGAGTCCGCCTGCCAATGCAGGGGACGTGAGTTCGTGCCCCGGTCCGGGAAGATCCCACATGCCGCAGAGCGGCTGGGCCCGTGAGCCATGGCTGCTGGGCCTGCGCGTCTGGAGCCTGCGCTCCGCAACGGGAGAGGCCACAGCAGTGGGAGGCCCGCGTACCGCAAAAAACAAAAATAAATTAAAAAAAAAAAAACTACAATGAGATATCACCTCACACAAGTCAAAATGGCCATCATCAGAAAATCCACAAACGATAAATGCTGGAGAGGGTGTTGAGAGAAGGGAACCCTCCTACACTGTTGGTGGGAATGTAAATTGGTACAGCCACTATGGAGAACAGTATGGAGGTTCCTTAAAAAACTAAAAATAGAACTATCATACGACCCAGCAATCCCACTCTTGGGCATATATCCGGAGAAAAACATGGTGCGAAAGGATACATGCACCCCAACGTTCACTGCAGCACTGTTTACAACAGCCAAGACATGGAAGCCACCTAATTGTCCATCGACAAAGGAATGGATAAAGAAGTGGTACATATATACAATGGAATATTACTCGACCATAAAAAAGAATGAAATAATGCCATTTTCAGCACCATGGATGGACCTAGAGATGTCATACTGAGTGAAGTAAGTCAGACAGAGAAAGAGAAGTATCGTATGATATCGTTTACATGCAGAATCTAAGAAGAAGTGATACAAATGCACATACTTACAAAAAGAAACGGACTCACAGGCTTAGAGAATGAACTTATGGTTACAGGGTGGGGGGAAGGGTGGAGGGGAGGGATAGTTAGGGAGTTTGGGATTGACATGTACACACTGCTATATTTTAAAAGGATAACCAACAAAGACTTAGCTATATAGCACAGGGAACTCTGCTCAATGTTATGTGGCAGCCTGGATGGGGGGGGGAATCTGGGGGAGAGTGGATACATGTGTATGTATGGTGGAGTCGCTTTGCTCTGCACCTGAAACTATCACGACATTGTTAATCGGCTATACAATATAAAATGAAAAGTAAAAAAAAAAAAAGTGTCCTGTTGTGATTAATGAGAATTCATTGGCCACGCCTGGATGATTCACTCACGGGAAGTAGACATTGTATCCCCTCTTCCTCCTGAAGTTTATGATAAAATTAATGGTGATGAATTGAGAACCATGATTCTGTGAATGGCAGGCAGGGCACTTAGACTATGAGAAAGTGCGGTCTTTACCCGTTACCTCCTCTGAAATGTGAACGGCGGGGGCTTCCCTGGTGGCGCAGTGGTTGAGAGTCCGCCTGCCGATGCAGGGGACGTGGGTTCTTGCCCCACTCCGGGAAGATCCCACATGCCACAGAGCGGCTGGGCCCGTGAGCCATGGCCACTGAGCCTGCGCGTCCGGAGCTTGTGCTCCGCAACGGGAGAGGCCGCAACAGTGAGAGGCCCGCCTACCGCAAAAAAGTGAACGGCGGGGTGGGGGGCTCACGTGTCAACAAAGGAAGGGAAATTCTCAGAGGTGATGACTCTCCAGTGTTTTAATCTTATAACGTCTAAGAAGCCACCTCCACCCCCCAGAAGATGAGCATGACAAGGTCACTTATAGAATACACTGTGCTGCATCTTTTGCACATCTGAAATGTAGAGTGTATACTTTCAGCCCCTCCACTCAAAAACTCCCACTCCTATCCATCCTTTAAGATTCTACTTAAGCACACTGTCTTTGGTGAGGTATCTCCCCAGCTCACCTATTTTGTAAGGCACATACTGGGTGCTAAAAGACATGGGAAGATGATAAAGACACGGGTTTATACCGCATCCCTTCACCATATTCTATGCTCCATGACATGACAACTTAGGCACATACCAGGTGGGTCGTCAGCCGCATGAACCATCCACTGATGACGTTTCCAGCTGGTCGGAGTGGAGCAGGCATTCTGCTAAGCTCTGCCGCCTCGGATAATCTCTTGCTGTTTGTAACTTTTTTTTTTTTTTTTTTGCCGTACGCCGGCCTCTCACTGTTGCGGCCTCTCCCGCTGCGGAGCACAGGCTCTGGACGCGCAGGCACAGCGGCCATGGCTCACGGGCGGCTCCGGACGCGCAAGCGCAGCGGCCATGGCTCACGGGCCCAGCCGCTCCGCGGCATGTGGGATCCTCCCGGACCGGGCACGAACCCGTGCCCCCTGCATCGGTAGGTGGACTCTCAACCACCACGCCACCAGGGAAGCCCTGTTTGTAACTTTTGAAGGGCCAAAGACTGGTTTACTGGGAATTACCTCATTTCCAAAGGCGTGTGATTTCTCCGCCCCTTCACCACTCAGGAATGGAAATCTCTTCAAGGCAGGTGTCTGGGATATCAGGATCCACGTGTTTGGCGAGTAGTCCGTGGGTAATCAAGCAATAAAATGGAGTCATCTGTTATATCACTACCAGTTCCCGCAGGTGCATTTCAAATTCCCCACACCCGCCACAGGCCGTGGCTGATGGATGTGTTGCCAAGGTAAATCCTATGCCTTACACCGAGCCACGCTGGCCAATCAGAAGTCACCATGTCATTAACCCTGTCATGGCCTGTATTACCTGCAGAGAACACTGGCTCAGTGTGGCCAACTGTCAGCCCATTGTGCCACCATGGGATTGGTCATCAATCTGAAGCTTCCTGTGCAGAAAGCCTTCATGTCTTGTGCAAGCCCTTCAGCCTGCAACGTCACGCAGCACTATTTGCGCCAAGAATACGGTAGATGTAGGCTGCACCTTGAATCAGTAAGATTGATAAAGGATCTCATTTTAATAACAGCTGTCTATCCATTTCCAAGGTCAGTCAATAAACTCAAGAATCATAGATGAGGCAAAACAACTTTTTGACCTAGGGGACTGGCTGACACAGCAGCATATTTCACATCCTTGGTCCCCTCCCACTAAGCGCCTCCCTGGCACACATACATACACACATTTCCAAACACTCCCTGGGCAGGTAGTGGCACTGCCCTCTTTGGGAATCACTGCATTATATACACTGGTGCTTGTCATTGCTCTGGAAGCACGTGGTGCAGTGAGTGGACACCTCAGTCCTAGCTGATCACAGGAGTGGCCTGACAGCTGCCATACTCTATCCACAGTCCCTTCCACGATTCTCTCCTGTGGTCCCCACAACATTCGTGGACCTCGCCAGTCATCTACTCCTAAGAGAGACTGGTGGCTGAAGCTCTGTCTTTAAGAACCAAAGAACATTATGTGCAGAAGGGTGACTTCCTGTCTTTCACTTCTCCCAAGGGTAAGGCAAGAGGATGTGCATGTATAGCTCAGCAAGAGAAGCTTGACTTTTATGTAAAGCAGAATTCGTACCTTGGCAGCGTGATCTGAAGCAGGTTCCAGAGGCAGGCTGTGTCCTGAGCCACTACAGGACCTTCCCTTTTGCACCCTCGCTGAGAAAAAGCTCCGTAAAAATAGGTGGCTGTGCAGCTGCTTCTTTCCGTAGCTGGGCCCAAAGATTTGCTTCGTCTGATATTTATAACGTTGTGTCTGCTTCAGCTCCACTCATGCAAGCCAACCTCTCACTAGACCCAAAGCAAGCCTCTTCTCCAGCCATCCTACCCCTCCACTTTTAGTCTTTGTTCTTGCTACATTCACTCTTGGTGAAATTACAGAAATGGTTACCAGGCCCAGGAAACTCTACTCTTTGGGAAATCCGTTCTAGTGCCTTCCATCTCTGAGTCAATCTCTCTGTGTATTCCCACAGACGGTTGCTTGTGCCGCTGCTGTAACCTTCACGTCTACCTGATTCGTTGTGCATGTTTGCCATAGCCTCCTGTTCCCAAACTACAAACTCACAGGAGCAGGAATAATATTTTATGCATCCATTTGCTGCACCAAAAAAACCCAGGACTCTGCATAGAGTAGTTGTTCAATTGGCGTTTGCTCAATGAATGAATGAATGATATTTGTGTTGCTGGACACACATGACTCCATACTGAAATAAAGAAACAGGATTTGGGCTTCCCTGGTGGCGCAGTGGGTGAGGGTCCGCCTGCTGATGCAGGGGGACACGGGTTTGTGCCCCGGTCTGGGAAGATCCCACATGCCGCGGAGCGGCTGGGCCCGTGAGCCATGGCAGCTGAGCCTGCGCATCCGAAGCCTGTGCTCTGCAACGGGAGAGGCCTCAACAGTGAGAGGCCCGTGTACAAAAAAAAAAAAGAAAAGAAAAGAAACAGGATTTAAAAATGAGGATTAATTTACATTTGAACTTCAAAGTTCGACATGATGAAAAGTTCAGCAACTTGAGAAAAGATACTGAAAAATAGGCTTAGCTGTCTAAGTCTGAGTGTATCTAGTTGGGCTGTCATCAACCTCCACTTTCTTTTTTTTTCTTTTTTTTTCAAAAAAATAAATCTGTTTATTTTCAGCTGGGTTGGGTCTTCGTTGCTGAGCGCAGGCTTTCTCTAGTTGCGGCGAGCGGGGTCTACTCTTTGTTGTGGTGCGCAGGCTTCTCATTGCGATGGCTTCTCTTGTTGCAGAGCACGGGCTCTAGGTGTGTGGGCTTCAGTAGTTGTGGCACACAGGCTTAGTAGTTGTGGCGCACGGGCTTAGTTGCTCCGTAGTATGTGGGATCTTCCCAGACCAGGGCTCGAATCCGCACTGGCAGGCAGATTCTTGACCACTGCACCACCAGGGAAGTCCCATGGACCTCCACTTTAAAGATGATGAGAACCAAAGCCACAAGGCAAGTTGTATTCCATTGCTGATAAACTTCATAACTAGTTCCTTAGAATCTCAGCTCAAAGCCACCCTACTATTACTTTGAAATGAAGACACTTGTGATGAAAGATTAGATGCCACGTTTGTTTCTTCTGATGCCCAAAGGCAGTTTTGAGCCCTTTGCCTTCTCTGTTCCATTTATTTACTAAATTCCCAAGATCATAATGATGAAAACCAGCCCTTGCAAGTGTTCTGCAAGGCAGACTTATCAGAAGAGTGACCACTACTGGAGTTTCTCAAATGGCAAGACAAACAAATAAGCAAAAATCCACAATTCTTGTGTAAGGTTGAAATCAGAAATTTCTTTTTTATTAGCTACTAAAGGTCCTAGCAAGTTTCTGACAGGAGCATAGATAGAAAATGGAAACAAATACCTTGCTGGGAATGTCTCCCTGCTTGCCCTAATCTTGACTACAGCAATAATGCATTGCTGAGCTGTCAAAGCACACCATGTTATCTGTGCCAATGACATGATAAGTGGGTGCGTTCCCAAGGAAGCAAAACATATGCAAACAGGTCTTGTGCACCCAGGGTTCTGGCTGAGGACTGACAGAGGCTGCCAGGGCCACAGTATCTTTTCTCGGGGCAAATAAAGCCAGCTGTGACCCTCTGATTTCCAGCAGGGGACCACACAATCCCTGCCATCTCATCAGGCCCATCACTGTGCCACCAGCAAGGTTCTCTTCCAGCATCCACTTCGTCTCCTACTTTTACAGCATTTCACTGTCTCCTTTTATGGACATGACAAGTAAGATCCGAACTGTGTCCAAACAAGTGCATGAAAACAGGCCCTTATTGGGAGATAAGTTAGCCGAGCGAGAAAGTCAGAGAGACGGCCGACATGGTGGTATTTTGCCTTCTCAGCAGGAATTAGTATCAACTCATGTACCAACCCACATGATATAATCAAGGCAGGGCCCGAAAATGTTTAGCATTCATTCTCAAGAGTCCTGCTAAGAAATGACCTCCCACCTGTGTAATGAATGGCTGAATTTGAAGGAATGCAGCCTGCTTAATAGCTAGTATTGATATTATTTACAAAATAAGAGAGAAAAACACCCTTTGATATGTTTTGTTGAAAGTGTGTCATTGTGGTTTGTAGGAAGCTCTTGAAGATGTGAAGGGGGTGGCATGGGGACTTTGGAGATGGGAAGGAGGGTGAGTGGCCATCAGGTGGTTGGTGGGCATGAGGTGGGCTATTAGGAGTTCTACAACTTTCACCCATGGGAGACCTGACCTGGGGTGAAAAGTTAAATCCTCCCCCTGCTGAGGAGAGCCTTCTTAGGTCTGTCTGGGAGCACCTGGGGCTTAGGGTCAGCTGACTTCTGGCATTGCACGCTCCTCTGTTATTCCAGAACCTTCTCTCCCCTGACACCAATGATGCACAGATGCCCTGACTATTCCCAGCCCACTGATTCTCTCTCGAAAGGGCAGGTTCCCTCGTGTGATAAAGCACAGATATCAGATGACAGTGCAGCTTTCAGAGACAATCAAAGACCCTGTTGCATTTGCAGAAACTGACTAAAACCCAAACAAAACAGATTTTTTTTTCTTTCCCCACCTACCCCGCCCACCACCAAATCAACCTTTGTTTTTTTTCAAAGTCATAAGAGGCACAAACAGGTAGCAAGAAGGCATGAGTGAAGCGTCCCCCGCCGAGTGTGTTCTTTTGGCTGTGGTGAGCGATCTGTCCTCCGTTCAGGTGATGACAGTGGGGCCCCTCCGGCCGGTTCTCTCGTGAATCTGGGATATTTTCAGCGCGATGGCTATGAGAGGGCTCAGCACTGCCTGGAAAAGGAGGAAGAAAGTCAGTCACAGGAGGGCCACAGGGATGGGTTTCTATTCCAAGCATCTGGATTCAGTTCTGATTTGCGGATCCGGACACCTGTTCTCTGGTCCCTGGTTTCCTCTTCCGTAAGAGGAGGCTCAGTGGGCGGGGGGTTAGGGAGAGGAGAGGGAGCAGTTGATCTCCAAAGTCTTACCTGGCTCCCAAACACACCGCTCTAAGATAGGAACTTGCACAAACCAACTACGAGAGTACTGAAGCATTTCAGGAACAGAGCGCTGTGAACCAAGGAAGTTCAGAAAACCCCCCAGTCTTCCTCTGCTACATTCCCTCCCCAACACATACCCGCCCCACCCCACCCCACCGCCCCACCCCACCCCACTGCCACACACACGTGTGTGAACTTGAGGAAAAACACTCATTCTCCATCCTAAGTCCATGGACCTGATGGACATACTCTCCTGATGTTTTGGAGAAGACAGACCAATCCATCAGCTAGTGCTGCAGAGAATAACTGTTCATTTCTTCCCATCATATAACACAGTGGCTCATGGGGCACCTCAGCGTCCCCTAGAAGGAGGTGGGGAGGTTTGGAGGCCTGGGGAATAGCTTCTTGGAAAGGTGAAGGACATGAAGGGGAGTAAGAATCACGTCTTGCCCTTTAGCTGCTCATCATTTCATGAGACTCAGGCAGTGTTTTCCAAAGTGAGGAGGACACACCACTCGAGATGATTTCAGGTGGTGCAGGAGATGATTTTAGATGGTGCATGGGCGTGGCACCAGAACACTGAGAAGGTCAGTCGATTTTCCATTCCTCTTCAATCCTCCTAATTTCAGCAAAGAGAAAATCTATTTGCTGCCAATCTTTAACACTTTTACCAGGACAGAGCATGCCTCAGGCAAGAGTTACCTAGATAGAAGGTAATGTCATTGTATTTTTTATTGCATTTATTTTTTATGATAATTTTTATTTATCAAGATATACTGTTTTATTTATCAAGGGAGTTTACCTAGGGATACTGCTTTTTCCATAGAGAGCACTGATGTAAGCTTTCTAGAATAAAAAAATAGATTTAAGTGAAAACAAAGTTAAGTCCATTTAAAGACGAATGCTAATATAGGGGTGCTGGCAGAAAAGAAGTTTGGGAAATACTGGCATAAGGGGAAAAAAGATATCATATTGAGGAAAATAAAACCTGTAATTTTGGAGGGGAGAGAAAGATTCTATTACTTGCAACCTTCACGTATTCCTAACAGATAGAGGCACGGAGGGAATGCATGCATCCTCATCAGACAGCAAGAGCCCAAGCAAACACCCAGGGCACCAGAAGCACAAGTAGCCCAGTTGTCCTGAGTGGACTGTGGTCACAGGGCATTCCTGAGCTATACGTGAGCAAGACTTGTTTGGAGCGACCTTAACCACCAGGGCCAAATGTAAGGTTTTAATTCATTAGGTAAGGGGAGATGTTGGAGGTTTTTGAGCTAAAAGGTGACACTGTCAGAGCTGTGCTTTGGAAAGAATGCTCTAGCAGCAAGTCTCATAGTTTAATACATTTATGGCTAAATGTATTACATTATCTCACTCTATAAAGACGACGAGATGAAGCAGCGCAGATGTAATCTTGGAAGCCAGAAGAGAGATGAAAATCTAGAGCCTTTTCACAACTACACAAGCAAGTGCTGCTTCCTTCTGGTTCTGAGTCCATAAACTTGATACACAGAAACAGAAGCATTTCCTTTCCTTTTAGTAACCCAACTGGTGCCCAGAAAAATTTTCCACTGGCACATTTTGCCAGGCCCTGTTCCACAGGATGCCCATAGGGCAGCATCTGGATTCTTTAAGAGACAAACACCCACTTTGTATAGATGTCAGATTATTAGCTTTCCTCCTCTTCCTGTCTTCTCTCCCCTCTTTCCTTCTTCCCCCCTTTTCGGCTATCTAAGCCTACACAACACCTATAAGAGAGGTAAAGTGAGGACAAAGAAAGAGAATAAAGCTAAAATCAATCACTTTGAGGTCCTGGAGGATGAATAAAGCTAAAATATCCTATCAATTTAAGAAAATGAAGTGAAACTGAACTTGAAACCCTAACCCTAACCCTCACTTTTTTTTAAACTGAAAATTAAGACCTATTTTGTTTGACAGCATTGTAAGTTTCAAGATTAAGGATTTTCTACTCCTTACCTTGAAGTGGTGGTACCTATTGGCAAGAGGGTAAGGGAGCACAGTTGTAACCGATACTGTAAACACTGCAGGTGTTCTCTTAACTGATCTCTGCTGAACTCTACAGATGAACCTATGCTGCCCATTTCTTCTGTAGACCATCCTGACTGAGGTCCACTGCACACTGGATGTCTGTGACCAACAGATGACCCTCTAACGTGCTCACCTACTTCTGCCTCTAGCAGTTATGTGCTTATTAGAAGTCAGTTACGTTTGTTCCTAAATATGTTAATGCCTGTTGTACTTGTTATTGAAACTATGAATTTATTAAATTATACGTAAACCACAGAAATGTGAGAATAAATAGGAAGAGTTCTTTCTATGAAAATTAAGTTGAATGTTTTGGAAAGAGTTAGATAATGGTGATTAGCCATGCCTGTCCAATTAGATGTGAGTGAGATGCTGTAAAGTACTGGGGAGAATTTTTTAAAGTATAGAACATTCTTTTTTCAGATTGCCTCACAAGTGGCCTTAAGTTCCCACTGACAATAAAGAAATTAAAGGTGAACATTACAGATGATGAATTATGAGTGGGAATCTTTTGAAGAAAGATAATCACAACAACAAAAGAGTATGCTCATATTCAAAGAAAAGGTGTTGGACCAAAATTAAAAGGTTGACAAACAAACATACATTTATATGTTTTGTGCTAAAAATAGAATGGTCAAGATATGTGTACATTTAATTACCCCTTTTAACTCTCTTTTTGGAGTAGTGAATTAAGTACTTGTCCCTTATCCTGACCATGTCAGAGAAGAAGGCTTCCATGGTAACTATGCAAACTGAAATTCTCTGAGGAAGACCCTGAACATGGGAACTCCCACCCTGAGCAAAGAGTTCCAGGCCAGCCTGACATAGAAGCTGTGGAACAATCTGCCCTCAAGAGACCGTGAGGGTTTGGGAAGAAAAACATCAGTGATGATCACCATGGACTGAATACTACTGAGGTCCTTTCACACATTTTTCAGGAGCCCAGAAAGTCTTTAGATGCTTGTAGGATCCTAGGAAATTCTGGGAGAGATCCCTAAAAGTGCCCAAGTTTGCATTTTTTGCCAGTCTTGTGAAATGGGAGCCTCAAGTCATAATTTAAGGATCATAAAGTATTTTTTTTCTTGCTTGAGTGTGCATGTGAATGTGTGTGTGTACACAGAATGCATGATCTAGAATGAATGGTTACACCATGACAGCAGGAGCTTTGTCTAATTTAGGGCTAGAAAAGTGCTGCTACTTAGGAGGCATTGAATAAATATTGGTGGAATAAAAGGATGCTATATCAGTTTGATGAAAAGAAAATGATGAGGCTGATAGAGACTTCTGTGGCCATTCATGAAGGGCACTCTGGGTGAGCCAGAGGGTCAGTGGTACCGAATTTTTACTGTCATGTTTTTCTTTAGAAATCACAGCTTTGGGCCTCCCTGGTGGCGCAGTGGTTGAGAGTCCGCCTGCCGATGCAGGGGATACGGGTTCGTGCCCCGGTCTGGGAGGATCCCATATGCCGCGGAGCGGCTGGGCCCGTGAGCCATGGCCGCTGGGCCTGCGCATCCGGAGCCTGTGCTCCGCAACGGGAGAGGCCACAACAGTGAGAGGCCCGCATACCGCAAAAAAAAAAAAAGAAAGAAAAAAAAAAAAAAAAAAAAAAAGAAATCACAGCTTTGGTACGTGCGATTCCCAGATACTTTTTTCATTTCATCAACCATTCATCATGGAAAAGAGAGAGAGGGAGATTCATCTTTCTGAAGCAAGTGGAAAGGCCCTCAGACTGGGGAGTGAGAAGAGGGGTGAAAAATTAGAAGCCTGCGGATGTGAAATTTCTGAGGAGGAGCTGGACACAGAGCTTAAGAAACAGAGAGGAGCATGGGATGATCTAATTTGATTCTTTCACGTGACAGATGAGGAAACTGAGCCCAGAGAGGAGATGTGATTGGCCCAGGGTCACACATCTGTTTGGTGGCTGAGCTGGGATGAGAACATAGTGATTCTTCCTCTACTGCTCTTTCCATGACACAATTCTGAACACGAGACCCGTGAATGACAAGGAAAAACAGAGAGGACAAGGTGAGCCTAAGAGGAGAGATAAAGAAAAAGTAGGATCGTCATCCCACTGTACTAGACCAGTCCCACATCAGATGAGGGGTCAGATAGGACTGATTAGCCATTCCCACTGACCAAGAACAGGTGGACAGTGGGGAGAAAAGCATTTCCGGTTTTGTGAATGTATTAGATGTTCCAAGATGACTCTTGGTGAATGAAGGAAATAAACTAATAGAGACTATAATCTATTAGAAATATAGCATCTTTTTTCTAATTCCAGTGCTTCTTAGAGTGCTTGACATAGCTTTTCTGCACTCAAGAGTAGGACACAGTGAGTGCTCATCCTGCAGCAAACGGCATCGGCAATGCCTCCATTCGAGGGTGCTCACACCGCGGCTCCATTCAACCTTGGAGGTTTGGGTGGCTTTTGCTGTCATCTCAAGTTAATAAGCCTAGAAAGGGAAATGGAGTCTGTCTCTATTTAAAATTCTGATACTTAGCTCACCATGGATTTTTTTGCATTGGTTTTGATTTTTTAAAGTATTGCATTACAATATTTATCTTGAGTACTGAATTTTTTGGCACCCCTTTAAATTCTACACCCTGCTAACCTCAGCCTCGTCCTAGCCCTGTGTTAGGCTTTAAACTGTTTATACCCCACCCCCCGGAAGGAAAGAGGTTTCTTCTTTCCCTTTCTTTTTCATCTTCTCTCTTGTTCTATATTGTTGTTGTTTTGATTCACATTCATGTAAATTGGAGCCATAAAAACAAGCCCCTAACAAATGAACTTCTTACCCTGACCGGCAATAGACAGGAGAGGTGTAAATGATCCGAATGTCACAAGACTCAAAGTAAATAGTTAACTGATTTTTTTGGAGAAAAACAAATGCTCACCAGAAACACAATCACTTATTAAGTAAAATTTGTTCAAATCTGTGGAGGGAGCCCAGGGCTTGGCTGGTCCCAATGAGGACTGTGCATTAGGACAGTCAGGGAAGTATCCATGTGGGAAGGAGGGCATGGGGAAGACAGTACTTATCCTAGTTCATGGTTTGAGGCAGGTAGTAAAACCTGGAGGATGCAGATCATTCAACAACATAAAACACTGACATTCCAACATCCATAAAATAGGGATTTACAACAAATGCCACGTTCGCCTGATGCTTAGAGGCAACTTGCATCAACACTCCTTCTTGGGTTAAAGATGAACCACCTTTCTCTCATGATTTCATTCAAACATTCATTTTTAGTCCGTGTGCAGTCTGCTTAGTCTAAGGCAGTGGTTCTCAAACTTGAGCGTGTATCAGAATTACCTGGAGGGCCTGATAAAATGCAGATTGCTGGACTCCTCCCCTGGAGTTGCTCATTTAGGACATATGGGTTGGGGCCCAAGAATCTGCATGTCTAACAAATTCCAGGTGATGCTGATGCTGCTGGTCCAGGAACCACACTTTGAGAACCACTGTCCTAAGGCACGCCCATGACTGTGCCTGTCAAATTCCTTGCTCCAGCTAGAGACTAGGTTGCCTGGTTTGTTCCCATGATCCCACTCCTTGGCCATAGCTGACTGGACCAGGAGTAGGTCCCTGACCTACAGGCAGCTGATCCATAGGCTGACCAGTGACTGAGCAATAGCCTGAGGCAAAACTTGAACCAGCTGATCAGATTTTTTCTGATCAATTTTTTTTAATTGGTAAGTAATGAAAGAATAAGCCAGCCAGCAGTGGGAGCTACATTAACCACGAGGTTATAATTCACTAATCACAAGGGCATAAGACACCAGGGTAATCCAGGATTACGAGAAAGCAGAGATTCTGAGAAATATGAAAAATTCTAAGAAATTTAGAAAAGATCTTGGAGAAATAAAAATGAAACAGAGCAGAGGGAAATAATAAAGAGTTGGTAGAGAGAAAAGGATGGCGTACGTCACAATAATCTCGAAAGTAAAGACCCACTAACTCCTGCCAGGCGGGCCTGAATCAATAACTTGCTCGAGGTCTAGTGTCTGAGACCTGACCCTACTCTTGGATTTCCTGAGGTACCTTTGGTCTGTCTGTGCACTAAAATAAATCAAAAATTTAAAACAAACTAAATCACACTAATAAACAAACCCCAAGTATGTTTTTCTTGGATCATTTTGAGGAACCATCACTATCCAGCTTTCTACCACCAGTGAGAAAAGGCTCTCTTTCCTCATAAAACTCAACCTCTTGCAAATTGAAATTAACTTCCTAACCAGATCAGCTCATGGCACCACCCTCCCCTTTCCGCTACTAGCAGATCCCACCAATCTCTCCATCAGCTGGGCTGGAAGTGCACTTTGGTGAGTCTCTCTCTTCCCCACATCTAAGCAGTCACCCACTCCTTCTCATCCCATGGCTCCTTCCTTTAACACAGTCCCCTATCACCCCTGGCTTGCAGGAGTCTGCTAACTCTTCTCAGGCTCACCAGAGTGAGCTTTTAGGAACCCTAATGTAAAAGTCCTGGATGGTGTCCTAAGCCCAAGGTCTGCCCTTGCAGTATGGCTGTCAGCTTCTTGACAGTTGGGTCTGACCCTCTCTGGTAGGCAGAATCCTATGCCTCAACCCCCAAAGATACCAGGTCCTATCCCCTGCAGTCTGTGAATGTGACCTTATTCGGAAAAAGGGTCTTTGCAGACGTGGTTAAGTGAAAGATTCTGAGATGACAAGATTAGCCTGGAGTTTCCAGCTGGGCCCTCAATGCAGTCACAAGAGTCCTTATAGGAGAGGGTCAGAGGGAGATCATATGCACACACAGGGGAAAAAGTGATGTGGTGATGGGGACAGAGATGGTGGTTACCAGCCAAAGAATGCCTGCAGCCACCAGAAGATGGAAGGGCGAGGAAAAGATCCTCTCCCAGAGGCTCCAAAGGGAGTGTGTGCCTGCCGACACCTTGATTTCAGAATTCTGGCCTCTTGAACTCCGAGGGAATAAATTTCTATTGTTTTAAGTAACCCAGTTTGTGGTAATTTGTTACACAGCAGCCAAAGGAAATGAACACACCCTTCCTTTCCACAATTCCTCCCCAGTCTTCTGCCTGCTCCTTGTCTCACCTCACTGCACCCCTTGAACAGTGACCTCTCAGCCCACGCTCTTCTCCACTTTTACATATGTTGTTCTTTCATTTTGGACGGATGCTGAAATCTCACCCATCCCTCAAGGCCTTTTTCATGAAATCTCTCTGACAGTCCCAGGAAGGATCTCTCCATTCTCTGACCCCTTCACTTGCTTCTCTGATGATTCCTTTTTATCTTGATTTACAGGAATTTGTAGGGGTTTTCTTTTCTTTCCTCTATCACATTTCAACTAAACTCTAAGTTACTAGAAGGCAAAATTTTTCTTAAATGTGTCTGTTTCCCTCCCGATACTATGTGTCTTGCCCATAAGAGATGCTGAAAGAAATGGTGGGCTTGGGATACTATTTCGAGTGTTTAGTGCAGGGGGTGGTATACTGAGAAACTAACTTATGCTTTGCACCCCCTTCATCAGGAAGATTCACCAGGATGAGATGAGACTGTCCATCCAGTCTCCCTCCTGCCTCTTCCTCAGCCCAAGGGACTGCTCTGCCTGTGAAGGGTTAGCAGGTGCTTGGGTGGTTCTAACTAGCACTAAGTGCTAATGTGGAGATAGGGTTGAATGAAACCTTCACAATCCAGAGTTCAAAGGAAAGGAAAGCTGTCCGATCGGAGAAAGCAGGAAAGGGAAAAGAACTCTGAGAAAAAGATGGCCTGTGGCCGTGGAAAGGACTGTTAGGGAAAAGACTCTGTGCCCCTGCCCAGAGCAGTGCCCCAGACAGAGGACAGGACAACAGCAGAGGTGAAGGCAACCACAGAGACCTGCACTCTCCCCCAGGACGGTGTGTGCCCTCTCCCGGCTCCATCCCCTCTGAGCTGTTTTATATGATCTGGAAAAGGGAAGGAGCCCCAAATGGCTACTGCTGAGCTTCTTGCCAATTCAGGCGGGAGCTAGAGATCCATACAATACAGAAATTCCTTGCATCACAGGAGTCGTGGAAAAATCCATACCTGCTATAATTATAAACTTGGAGGCATCCTCTGGCTTTGTTTCCAATACATCTCAGCATTGGAGAAAGTTTCTTTCTTTTCTTTTTTTTTTTTGAAGTCTTTTTTTAATTGAAGTATAGCTGATGTACAATGTTGTGTTAGTTTCAGGTGTAGAGCAAAGTGATTCAGTTATATATTCAGTTATACATATATAATTCAGTTATATATATATATATATATATATATATATATATATATTCTTTTACAGATTCTTTTCCCTTATAAGTTATTACAAAATACTGAGTATAGTTCTCTGTGCTATACAGTAGGGAGAAAGTTTCTGATTACATTGCCCTTCAAATCCTGAACACTTACACAATGTAACAGAGACAGCCAAGTATAGGAATCTGTAACTAACTGTCAGGGCAAATTTATAAGGGCCCTGCCCAAAGAGGTAAGCAGGGGTGGAAATCTATGCCAGCTTCTCTCAGCAAGCCAGGCATCCTGGCAAGGGGCTGCATTTTCCCAGAGGAAGGGTGCCTTTGTCTTTTCACAAAGATGCCATCCCCTAGCCTCACCACCCTGTGCATTCCCGCTGAGAGAGCCTTTTTCTAATTTGCACAAAGGGGTCCTAGAGGTGAGATGCTGCCCTGTTTACAGAAGCCCAGATTTGGGGTAACAAAGATGACTAGCTATTTCAAATCCACCTGAGAAGTGTCTAGAAGAGAAATTGTAACAACAAAAAAAATCAAATACATTTGTTGCTAATAAAAGTTAACTGAGGGCTTTCCTGGTGGCACAGTGGTTAAGAATGTGCCTGCCAATGCAGGGGACACAGGTTCGAACCCTGGTCCGGGAAGATCTCACATGCTGCGGAGCAACTAAGCCCTTGAGCCACAACTACTGAGCCTGCGCTCTAGAGCCCGTGAGCCACAACTACTGAGCCCGTGAACTACAACTACTGAAGCCCACACACCTACAGCCCGTGCTCCGCAACAAGAGAAACATGGCAATGAGAAGCCCGCGCACCACAACAAAGAGTAGCCCCCTCTGGCTGCAACTAGAGAAAGCCTGCACTCAGCAATGAAGACCCAATGCAGCCAAAAATAAAAATAAATAAAATAAATAATTTTTTTAAAAAAGATTAGTCCTTAAAAAAACAAAAAGTTAAGTGAAAATGCTAAACACTGCAAACATTCTGCTCTTTAATATAATACATACAACCATGGTCCTAACTTTAATCCCCTTTTCATGTAATAAATCTATCTGTCCATCTTGATCCAAAATGGACCTAAAATTAACCAAACTAGAGAATATGAAAAATGACTATAGATAAATCTGAATTCCAAGCCCAACCCTGAGGGAACCCATCTATTTTGTGAATGTCAGAAAACAGGCCTCCATAGAAGCTCTCTTCTGAGGGGGAGAAAGCCATTCCAGGATATAAGCGATGAGATACTCCCAAAGAAGTTCAATCAAAGCAAAAACTAAGCTAGCGTTCTGGGAATGCAGTGACGAGCTTAACAGAAACCACACTGACCAGGCCAGCTGGGCCTCCTTCTCCACAGCCCTCCCCACCTTTGCAACTGACTTGGGACTTCAGGAAGCAAAAGGCAGTGCTTAGGCTGCAAATCCAAAATAAATAAGAGGAGTCAATGAAGCCATTTTTCCTATAAATTGGAGCTGCATTCGGTCCCTACTCAGAAGTATCATGTTGGGCTGGAGGAGAAAACAAACATGCTGGCCAGCATTTGGGGGCACAGCCCAAAGGCACTAAGTAGAATCTTGGTGGCCTTTCATTGTCCTGTCATGCAAACACAGACCAACCTGCAAGAGTTCACAGCTTCCATTTTATAGAACTGCTCCCCTGGTCACTCTTTCCCTTTTCCTCTTTCCTCTCTTCTCTCTTTCTATCCCCTCATCTGCCACCAAAAACATTGCAAAAAGGTGGGAAATGGCTAACTGGTTCAGATCGCCACAATTTCTGCCTTCCCCCTCCAATGTCCCTATCGTGTCTTCACGTTTCGACTCCACAGCAGACTTCAAAGGTTTCCCTGATGTAGAATGCACTTTCCAATTTAGAGGGAACCTAGAGTTGCCCACCTCCCTACCGCCACTTGCAAAACTGTTACCAGAAATATAACTGCAAGACTGAAAGCAGAGGTTTAAAAAAAAAGAACCACTCTCCAGTTCAAGTTCTCAAAGGACTCTCCTTGTAGCCACTTGCCTCCTCTTTTGAAGCCAAGGTCTAGGTTATTAGTAGTTGTCATTTTTTTAAAACTAGGTTCTTAGGGTTGGAACAATAATGTGATTCAGCTTGGCTTTCTGCGTATAGATCCCAGAAAGCCTGGCTCCTTAGAGATGGATTAAAAGCATCAACAGAAGTCTCCCAAAGATTGGTCAGCAGACTGCTACCTGAGGACGAGGTAAGAATCACCTGGGGATGCTGTTGTGGCCTCCCGTCATGGAGATGCTGTTTCAGTGAATCTAGGGACCAGGAAGGCAATGTGTAGCTCTACAAGCTCCCACAGTGATTCTGGTGCATATCCAGGTCTTGAAAGCACACTTATTCTAGAATCTGCAGTGAAGAATGGTGGTTATAAGCATGGACTCTGAAGCCAGACTGCCTGGCTCTACCCTTTATGAGCTGTGCAAGCTTGGGCACGTGCCTTAACCACCCTGAACCTTCATTCTCTTTCCATGAAATAGGGAACACTTACCTACTGTGATGGGGCTAGACTGGGGCATGCAAACTGGAGATCCATGGCCACAGATCCACTCAACCATCTCTCATTTTTGCTGGCGCAAACTTAATATATATTTAAAAAAATATGAACTGAATGCCTTTAGATGGCATGCCAGCTCTAACAACTTCCTACTGTTCTATGCCCTGCTGCCCTATTCACATTGGTGAGTTATCCGCCTGTCATTTGAATTTCTGACCCCAGGACTTGCCATGGGGTGCATACCCTGTAGTCACCCATCCCTGTCACAGGAAGCTGGCTGCTGTCAGCGATGTGGGTGGTGGGTGTGTTGGTGAGAGGATGGTGCACGCCCCCAGGGCTGCTCCTGAGGGTGGCTTCGCATGGGGAAGAAGAGACCTATGGATACCGTACCAAAAAGCTCCTGACTGAGTTTCGAGGTGTCCTGACCCCAGATCTTACACCCTCTCCACCCTGGAAGAGCACCTGCAGCCAACCTGGGTTTAGTGGCTGTACAACTTGAGGCCCAATATGGAACGTCTATCAGGACTATAGGGTGTCCCTGGAGACCTGTGATTGTTAGACATAGGTGGTCATAGGTTTTTCCTCAAGGTGCACTTTAGGATCATGAAACCAAGCTTGGAACCTCAGCCAGCTGTCCTATATCTTCCTCAATCTGCAGTGTCCACTGGACTTTTTTTTTTTTTTTAGACGTTGGGGGTAGGAGTTTACTAATTAATTTATTTATTTATGGCTGTGTTGGGTCTTCATTTCTGTGCGAGGGCTTTCTCTAGTTGTGGCAAGCGGGGGCCACTCTTCATTGCGGTGCATGGGCCTCTCACTACTGTGGCCTCTCTTGTTGCGGAACACAGGCTCCAGATGCGCAGGCTCAGTAGTTGTAGCTCATGGGCCTAGTTGCTCCGCGGCATGTGGGATCTTCCCAGACCAGGGCTCGAACCCGTGTCCCCTGCATTAGCTTGCAGATTCTCAACTGCTGCACCACCAGGGAAGCCCCCTCCACTGGACTTTTGAATTTGGTTCATTTAACAGAAATTGAACACATTTGCACACTGTTTATATTCATCCAAACTAACTTACCTTTCCACACTTCCAAAAGGCCAGTTACAAATATTGGGTTCCAAAGCCCTCATAGGTCTAGGCTCAGAAAGACTATTCCGAATAATACATTTAAGCTTCCTTTCTTTCGTGGCGTTACTGGATCACTGTGGTGTCATCAGTGCCACACACAACGATACCTAGTGTTTCTCTCCTCCCTGCCACAGAAGGCTGAGCTTCCAGGCCTTCTCATGGTCAGGCAGGGCCCTTTGACAATTTCCAGGCAGTGGGTTAAGAGCAGAGGAGATGTGGTCACTTTCAGCCAAAGCTCTTCCTCTCCTTACGGTAACCAGCTGCTGGGGAGCAAATCTGCCACTCCAAAGTGTCTCTTTAGCACGTAGGTTATTTTGAGCTGAAAACAATGAAGGCCCAAAAGACTCAGGACGAAATTTTGACCTTCCCCCTAACTGCCTAAAAAATAAATTAGATAGAGGGCCTGTTCCCAGAATAGAACTTTCACCAGAGACATCTGCAAAGAATATGGGCTTGGTGTCAGGGGAGAACAGGGCCTAGAGATGCATCCACTCTAAGTCCCATTGTTTCTGCACAGCCCAGAAAACATTTATTTACCAAACATTTGCTTTTCCATCTCCGGGTCAACTGCCTTCCTCCTTTTTGAAGTCCCAAGCCCTTACAACATCTTCTTTTATCTTTAGCTGAAGATGGTATTTTAAGGTGAAGGTTTCAGCCATTTGGGCGAGTTACTCAGTTTTTCTGGGTCTCCCCAATTGTAGACATGTTATTAAAATTCTGTTTGATTTTCTCCTGTTAATCTGTCTCACGTCAGTTAGACAAGCCAGAAGAACCTAGAGGGCAGAGGACAATTTCTCCCTCCCTAACACAGAGATTGTTCTAGACACCTGTTCTGTACACTTGGACCCTGGGGTAAGAACACAGAGGCAAGCACCCAGCCAAGCTGTGGTGAATATATAATAGGAATTAGAAGTAAACCTTATTTTCAGTGGTGGTTTTAAGCCAGTGAGATTTTGGGGTTGTTGGTTACCATGGCACTGGTCTAGCCCATCTGGACTAATGAAAATATTATTCACTAAAACGAAGTGGGAAATGCCATTTCAAAAACATTTTCCAGGGCTTCCCTGGTGGGGCAGTGGTTGAGATTCCGCTTGACGATGCAGGGGATACGGGTTCGTGCCCCGGTCCGGGAAGATCCCACATGCCGCAGAGCAGCTGGGCCCATAAGCCATGGCCGCTGAGCCTGCGTGTCCGGAGCCTGTGCTCCACAACAGGAGAGGCCACAACAGTGAGAGGCCCGCGTACCGCAAAAAAAAAAAAAAAAAAAAAAAACAAAACAAAACAAACATTTTCCAAATCAGAAGGTGTGAAGAAAGAGAATATGTCTTGGAAACTCTATACTGCTGAACTATTATTTGCCTTTAGGCACTAGGCCATCTTTATTATATTGGATACTCTTTAGCCAATTAAAAGGATAAGAATGATGTAATAGTTTTCAAACATGGCTGCAAATTCTTTGGGATTCTTTCCATTAAGAAGTGGGTCTAGTCCCTCTTCCCTTGAAACTTGGCAGCCTTATTCAACCAATGCAGTTTGACAGAAGTGCTGTTCTGTGACTCGTGATCCTGGCTCACGAAGCCCGGCAGCTTCCCCATATTGCCCTCAGCAATATTATATGCAAGAAGACTTACTATCTCGAGGCCAAAAAGGTAAAGAGGCCTCCAGAAGACTCCAGCTCCCAGCCATTTGAGTCACTCCCAGTTTTTCTAGTTCTCCCATCAGAGACCCCAGACATCAGGGAGCAGAGGCAAGCTATCCCACTGTGCCACGTCCAAATTCCTAGCCTACAGGGTCCATGAGCGGGCAGAAATCATTGTCATAGGGTGTCAACAAGGGTTAAGGTGATTTGTGAAGTAACAATAGGCAACCAGAGTGAAAGGTGAGCCGTCTCAACAGAACTTTAGGCTGATAAATTGCTTGACCATTCATGAGGTGGGGAAAGAAGTTAAGGCTTAAGTACAGTGAGAGAACTTATAGTATGTTGGTTGAATGCATGGATCCACTAGGCTTGGGCTTAATTCCATCTCCAGCACTCACTAGGTAAGGTTCTTAATCTCTCTGTGCATCACTGTATTTTACTACGCATCAATTTTGAAATTGGGATGCTAATAATTGTTCCTGCTCCACAGGGTGACAAACATGAAATGAGATACAGCATGGCCCTCAACAGCATCCCCAGCCCTGCACTTGTGACTCTGTCACTGAAGGCTGCCAGGAGGCCTCACCCTGATAAATATGCAGCTTGCACATATGAACATCAGATAATTCCTGCTCTTGCCTAAGCAGTCTTGGAAGCCAGAAGATGTTATGTTTCCTGGCTGGGTTTAGGTCACAGGCAATAGAATTGGCTACACAAGAAGACAGAGAATTGATTTACTGGCTTGCAAAAGTCTTGGGAAAAGGAAATTCCTTTCCTTGCTCTCATCTATAGTTTGTGCCTCGGGTTCTGAAGTTTTAATTCTGCTTCAGCAGTTTTTAATAGCTGACACTGAATATGTACCATGTGCCAAGCACTATTCCAAATTCATGCGTTGAGTTAATCTTTATAATAGATGGTTATATTTTATGTAATCAATAACAGATATATCTATCGTGTGAGGTAGGTAGTATTATCCCCATTTTACAGATGAGAAAACTGAGGCTCAGAGGCATTACATCACTTGCTCAAAGACACACAGCTGGTAAGTGGCAGAGCTGAGCTCTGAACCCAGCTGGTGCCATGATTTTAACGGCAAAGCTGGGCTGTATCTCACTACCCTAGACTGCCCTTCTACTGAGGGAAAATTTTCCATTTTCTGAATATTTAAAATATTTGTCTTCATGCCTTTACTGTAAAAGGTTTCTCTGTTTCAGGTACGCTATTTGAAAACGACCTTTTTAAGAACTGTGAAATGCAGCAATCACAGGGAAGTGCATAAAAGTTACATACTTGAATTACATGTAAAGCTGATGCTTGTACTTCTGAGGCCCTTAAGCATTTGAGTTCTACATGAACTCATCAAATTTTTTCCCTAGTTAGCATGACATACTGTCAGCACATATAGCCCATGTCCAAGATTTTTCTTTAGCAATGTTCTTTATGAGATTAAAGGACTTCCTTTTGATTTCTATCTGCAGAGGGTTTTTTTTTTTTTTGCGGTACGCAGGCCTCTCACTGTTGTGGCCTCTCCCGTTGCGGAGCACAGGCTCCGGACACGCAGGCTCGGTGGCCATGGCTCACGGGCCCAGCCGCTCCGCGGCATGTGGGATCTTCCCGGACCAGGGCACGAACCTGTGTCCCCTGCATCGGCAGGCGGACTCTCAAGCACTGCGCCACCAGGGAAGCCCTCTGCAGAGTTTTTATCATGAATAGATGATTTAGGAAAGCATTTTATCAAATGCTTTTCTGTATCCATTTTGTTATTATTATTATTATTTTTTTATTAGTTTCTGCTTTATAACAAAGTGAATCAGTCATACATATACATCTGTTCCCACATCCCTTCCCTCATGCATCTCCCTCCCTCCCACCCTCCCCATCCCACCCCTCCAGGCGGTCACAAAGCACCGAGCTGATCTCCCTGTGCTCTGCGGCTGCTTCCCACTATCTATCTACCTTACGTTTGGTAGTGTATATATGTCCATGCCTCTCTTTCGCTTTGTCACAGCTTACCCTTCCCCCTCCCCATATCCTCAAGTCCATTCTCAAGTAGGTCTGTGTCTTTATTCCCGTTCATTTTGTTATTATTGATACTTTCTAACTTAATTGCCCTTGTGATAATACTCTGCATTGTTTCATTGCCTAATTTTTATACATAGTTAATTTTTATAGTGAATTTTTATACATGTTCCCTGTGTCATGAAAACAATTTATATGTTGATATTGTTTGCTGTAGTATCTATGTAAGTCCATTAAATAAGGCATGTTAACAATGTTGTTCAAATATTCTACAGCCTTATTCATTTTTCTATTTCCTCGTTCTAATAATTCCTGAGAGGGCTGTTAAAATATTCCAGGGCTATTGTCAGTTTCTCTATTTCTTCTTATAGTTTTATCAATTTTTTGCTTTATAAATTTAAAATTATTAGGTCTTCCTGGGGGGAGTTAAAGTTTTGATCATTTTGAAGAGTCCCTCTTTATATTAAGCAATACTTTTGACCTTTATCTGAAACTAACAGAGTCAGATTTTTTTATTGTTATTTGTATATATTTTTCCATTTTTTTAACTTTCAAATCTTCTGTATTTTTATATAAAATGTGTCTCTTATAATGAGCTTATATTTGTCTTTTTAAAAAAATCCAAACTTTGTCTTTTCCCTGGAGCACTTAGTTCATCTATATTTAAAGTAATAACAAATACATTTGTGTTTAAATCTACCATCTTATATGCTTTTTATTTGACCAACTTGTTTGGTCAAAGAGTTAACATGAATCCTTGACCTATCAAAGTCTAATAATGATCCATAAATTTACTTTCTTCCAAAATATGCAAGGATCTTAGTATATCTTAAGTATGATTACTCTCACAGTTCTTAGAGCTATTATGGTTGTATATTTTAGTTCTTTATAATATTAATATGATAAAAATTTTCAGCATCATAAGACATTACTATTAATGTTTTATACAGCTAATGTTCACATAAACCAACCCCTATTTTTAATTTTTCTTTCCTTTTTATTCCTTGACGCATCTCTGAGGTTCATGGGGGATAATTTTCCTCCTAACCGAAGAATATCTTGGAGAATTTCTTTCTGTATGGGGCTGCTGATAGCCCATTCTCTTCAGTTTTTGTCTGTCTAAAAACGTCTTCATTTTCCTTTCATTTGAGAAAGATCGTTTCTAGACTGTCAGTTATTTTATTTCAGTCTTCTGATTTTCAATGTTGCTGTTGAACAATTAGTTGTCAGTCAAACAACTTGTCTTTGATCTTCTGTAGTTTTAGTCTGATGTGTCTAGATGTGAATTTATTTTTATTTACTCTGCTCAGGCTTCTAGCACCAGTGGATTGCTTTCCTTCATTGGTTCTGGGAAATCCTCAGCTATTATCTTTTCAAGTTTTACCTATACGCCAGTCTCTCTCCTCTCCTTTTGAGACTCCAATTAAATTATGCTAGACCTCAATGTATCCTCCACGTGTCTTACCCTCTATTCTATATTGTCTATTGATTCTGGTGCACACTGCTTTGTCTCTTCAGGTGCTTTGTAACCTTTTACTGTTTGCTGGCCATTTTGTTTGAAAGAATTATTATAGAAATAACTTGAGACCTAGGATATTGCTAGCGTCCTTCATTGCCTCCTGTGAGATGCCTGAGGGCACTAGTAGTTCAGAGCCGTGGCTTTATAACCCCTTGATTACAGTCTGTAGTCTACCTTTGGAATGATTCCCTTCAAATTTACAGTCTAGAACAGGGGTTACTGTACCAAGATCTCTGCCTTTGGTGAGTTCTTAGCTCTAACTCTTTTTCCTTCAGCCACAGGAATGTGCAGCACAGGTCTGCCTCTTAGCCTCCTTTGGTTCGTCCTTTGGGTGGCAGAGGCAGGTGGAAATAGACCAGGTTCTGCATTGGACCTGATGCCTGTCACCTACACTTTGTGTAATTTGCCAAAAGCAGCTCTTCTTAGCCCTTCACCTGGGTAGGCAGATGCCCCGGGATAGAAAGAGCTCTGGCTCGTTTCCCTGAGCCCACACCTCCTTCCTACTCATGTTGCTATCTTATTAGGTCATTGGTCATTGATGCTTTTCCAAAGATACTTTTATAGATTTCTTTCAGCTTTTCTCTTTTCAGAAGGAAGGTTAGTTTGAATCATCTAGCCCACTCATACTAGAAGTCCTTCACACAGACAGGGTTTTGCTTTTGTTCTGGTAATCATTTTCCTGCCAATATTAAATTTCATATGAAATCTAGATTTCTGAAAATTCGGGGGATCTGGCAACCCTGGGCTCACAGACTAACAAGGCAATAACTGGAGAGAGCTGAGTGTCACCAGAGTTCCCACTGTGCTCTGTGGTCTTAAACTAGCCCCAGTCTAGAATTTGCTGCCTGTCTCGACAGGCATCTGAATTGGCTATCACTGAATAAGCAATAATGAAACAGAAGCAATTAGATGATTTCAGTATAATGAGGATACACCTTACCTGGATAGTTCTATATCCAGCAATCTAGGACATTCTAATTTACATGTTTTCTTTTTCTGAAATAGGCAGTCTCACTGTGAGGGGCTTGAAAACTGTGAGTGAGGGCCGGCAGATTTGCATGAGGAGCCCAGAACAGTTTTGGGGAATGAAGGGGCTGAGGTCGTCCCCAACCCGCAGTCTCTGAGATTCAGATTCTCCACATGGACTGGGCTGACCGTGACTAAGACACAGGACTGTAATCCAGGAACTGTCTCCTCTCGACACAGCCTCCCAGGGGCAGTCTTGAGGCTGGCAAAGCAGCGTGCAAAGGAAGCCACAGAGAGAGATGAGGAGACTCTAGGTCCACTTTGGCAGGGAGAACTCCTGGCTGAGCGCAGTTCTGAGAATATGGGATCTTTTCCTCTCCCACCTTGAGAAACCACCGAGGCCTAGGGGGATCTTCAGTGGCCTAGCCCACCATTTCCTTTCAGGCCCACCATTGGGGAGCCCACCCTGGGGTGGTGATACTACTTCTCCAGGGGAAAAGTTAACAGTCTCTTTGCATGTCCCATAACTGCCAACCCCCAGCCCACTTGATGTAACTGGTCACAGGTAACATTGTGGCATTCTCTAGCCTCTAGAAGGTACAGCCTTCTAAGAGAGGACTAGTTCTTTGGAAAGGATTTGAGGACATAAACAGGGGTAGGAAGTCTAAAGGAGAAACTAGACTTCCCACTGCTCTGGAATTGTGGGGCTCAGGGGTTGCATCTGAGAATACTCGTAGAGGATGGGTTGGGAGCATCAGTGATACACCAGACTGAAGACGGGCACCCTGATTACTCTATTTTTTCATAGCTGGGTGCACATCCCTATATTATTTATTTATTTATTTATTTATTATTATTTTTTGTGTGTGTGGTACGCAGGTCTCTCACTGTTGTGGCCTCTCCCGTTGCGGAGTACAGGCTCAGGACGCGCAGGCTCAGCGGCCATGGCTCACGGGCCCAGCTGCTCTGCAGCACGTGGGATCTTCCCGGACCGGGGCACGAACCCGTGTCCCCTGCATTGGCAGGCGGACTCCCAACCACTGCACCACCAGGGAAGCCCACCCTATATTTTTTGATACCACATAGCACAGCACCCTAGCTAAGACCATGGGCTCTGGGGCCAGAGCCTAGGTTCATATCATTTAGAAATAGTAGGTTATTCAAATCCTCAGGGCCAAAGTTTTATCATTTGCATAACAAGAACGGATGAGTATGTATCCCACTGGACTGTGGTGAGAATCAGATATAACTCACACAAAACACTTAGCATTCTACCCTAACCCAATACACATATAACACAAGCTAATGAATATATTATTGTTGTTGTTGTTGTTGTTATTCTTGAAGCAGGAAGCCTGGCTTGCTAGGACCGCAGGGGGCGGAAGTGAGTAGACCAGCATTCTAGCCCCAGCATGTTGACCTTTGATAGACAGACAACAACTCCTCTGCCTTGTGCTTCCTTGTCCATAAAATGAAGTTCATATGATCTTTTCTGATGGAAGATCAGATAAAAAAAGATTAAGAATATCACCAGTGTTCTCAGCTCTTTGAATGAAAGACACCCAAAGTCACTCTGGTCAGAACTAAGATCTCTCTGTATCAGTCAGATGCTCTGGGCCTCAGGAAATCCCTTCCTTTTCTGTTTGTGTACACGGGGGGCCCCTCTATCTAGCCAGAGGGAACACAGTCAGATGGCAGGTGGACAAGACAAAGCTGAAAACAGATGGAACAGACATGCCTACACTCAGAACACATTCCTTCAGGGTGTGTCTGTGTCTAAAGCAGTAAGTGAGCAAGGACCACCACAGGGAGAAAGAGGGCAGAAGCAACAGAAGAAAGAGAACTTGTGCTGTGAGGCTGTCTGAGCAGGGCCAGTGCAGCGGAGTCCTCAGCGCCAGGCTCTAGGGTGACAGCAGCGAGCCCTCTACGCACAGTCTTCCCTGCGAGATAAAGACTGCGCCTGGAATTTATGGGCGGTGAATATACATTTTACGAGTGCAGTGACTGAACGTTTCTTCCACTTTTGACAAAAGAATATGTTCTTCTGTGGACTTTGCCTCTGTGACGCGGCTGCCATATTGCCCTTAAGTCCTCGAAGTATGTTGTTGGCCTTTTAATCGAAGTAGTGCTAGACTGCCTACCCACAATTTTGGCAAGGCTTCCTATCTCTGTAAAATCAAATCAGAACGTTCTTCATGCCCAGGTTATTTTGAATCTCTCAGTTTGACTAGTGTAATTGTGTGAAGAAAACACAGTCTAACACTACGGAGTTGATACTGAGGTAGGGTTTCTATGGTGATGCAAAGGAAAACTGATTTTCTTATTTCTTGCTTTGTGAAGTTTCTGAGAAGTGGAAACAGGTCTTCAAAGGTCCTGGGACATTTGTCTGGGTTATTTTCTGCACTTTTTGTAATTTTCCAGGAGGAGAGAATAGCAGAGGCCAGTTACCCTTACAAATGCCTCCTAGTGGTTTGGCTTTAGAGGGATTTATCTGGTCTGGAGGGAAAGTCAATCCTGCCAAACAGAGGTGGAAATAAGGATGCTGAAGGTTAGCAGAGCAGGAACGCTCGGACTTGAAGGTGGACACAGATCCCCTGGGGAGCTTCTCAAAATGCAAAATCTGATTTGGCAGGTCTGGGGTGGGGCCTGAGATTCTGCGTCTCAGAAGCAACCAGGTGATGCTGATGTTACTGAACCAAGGACTACTCTTTGGGTAGCAAGAGTTTCAAGTACTAATAGAAACGGTATAAATTATATCTGCTTTTTTTTTTTTTTTTTTTTTTTTTTTGCGGTACGCAGGCCTCTCAACTGTTGTGGCCTCTCCCGTTGTGGAGCACAGGCTCCGGACGCGCAGGCTCAGCGGCCATGGCTCACGGGCCTAGCCGCTCCACGGCATGTGGGATCTTCCCGGACCGGGACACGAACCCGTGTCCCCTGCATTGGCAGGCGGACTCTCAACCACTGCGCCACCAGGGAAGCCCCTATATCTGCTTTTAAACTGCTTAGTGAATCGTATTCATTACATGGACGGTGAATTCATCAGGACTGCAAATTCTGAGCTGTATCAAAATGAAATACCCTATGTTGATGTAAGTCGGGGTCAGCAATTGGATTCACCAGTAGACAAATGCCCAGGTGGTTAAAGACAGTACATAATGTACAGCTGGAAAATCTTAGTCAGATATCAAAGTATCTTAGCTTTTGTTGAATACCATACTGCCCATCCTCATTGTAATACCTGAGGCTGTAACTAAAAGCAAACCAAGAACAAAAGGCAACAATAGACTTGGCTTCCTAAGGGATGTGGGGCTTCTGTGGGCGGTGGGTTTGAGGGTCACTGAGAAAGCATCTGAAATGCAATCATGCCTTGTTAGCCACTCCTGGGAGCCCCATTCACACCGGAACACAATGTCAGGGCACTCCTGGCTTTGCACAAGTAGAAATGGCCCACACTTGCTGCCCATGCATTCTAAGTACTGTCCAGGACTCTCTCTCATACCTTTCTTTTTTCATACCATTTATCCACTAGTTCCTCCTGAATAGTTCTCCTTTGTCTTCCAACATAGTTCTAGTGCTGCTCATCTGAAAATCATTTGTAAGCAACTGCTTTAAATAGAAAAAAGAAGGAATCCTTCCTATAAGAAAGAAACCAAACACCTGAAAAAGGAATTCGATTTCATGAAACAACCACGCTTGAAGACATTTTCCTTTCAGGTTTTCTTGCCATCATATGCTGGGGATTCAACCTCAGAAGGCCAATTTTGGAGATTTCCAGGGATATTTGATACTTGTTTTGAAAACGTTAAAATTCAACTCTCTATATAAACACACATGTGAATACGAATGTAATTGTACCTTTTACAAAATGTATTGTTGAGCCAAACTCATTTGGATGCATGCTTCCCTGAATATAATCAGAAATTGTCCATAATGTTCAAAAAGGCCAGGGTCAGCAAACTAGAATCCTCGGGCTAAGTCTGGTCTACCACCTGGTTTTTGGATAGCCTGTGAACTAAGACTTACCTTTACGTTTTTAAATCATTGAAAAAAAAATCAGAAGAATATTTTGTGACATGTGAAAGTTATATGAAATTCAAAGTTTAATACCCATAAATAAATTTACTTATTCATTTATGTATTGTCTGTGGCTGCTTTTGTGCTACAGTGGCAGTTGAGAAGTTGCAACACAGACAATGTGACTAGTGTTATGGGTTGACTCGTGTCCCTCTCTCCCACATTCAGCTGTTCCAGTCCTAATCCCCAGTACCTCAGAATGTGACCTTTGGAGATAAGGTCTTGACAGAGGCAATCTAGTTAAAGTGAGGTCATGAGGGTGGGCGCTACTCCAATATGCCTGGTCTGCTTACTAGGGGGGATATTTGGACACAGAGGGAAGATGATATAAAGAGACAGAGGGAGAAGACAGCTATTTACAAACCAAGGAGAGAGGCCTGGAACACATCCTTCCCTCACAGCTCTGAGGTGAGGGAAGGAAGCAACTCTGCCAACACCTTGATCTTGAACTTCTAGTCTCCAGAACTGTGAGACAATACATTTCTGTTGTCGAAGCAGCCAGTCTGTCGGACTGTTACATCAGCCCTAGCAAACTAATACAGCGAGCAAAACTTAAAGTATTTACTATCTGGCTTTTACAGAAAAAGCTTGCTAACACCTACTCCATGGGACTAATTTTTTAAAAATTTTTATTGGAGTATAGATGATTTACAATGTTGTGTTAGTTTCAGGTGTACAGCAAAGTGAATCAGTTATACTATATCAATACATATATCTGCTCTTTCTTATATTCTTTCCCCATATAGGCCATTACAGAGTATGGAGTAGAGTTCCCTGTGCTATACAGTAGGTCCTTATTAGTTATCTATTTTAGATATAATATAAAATAGTATATGTCAATCCCAATCTCCCAACTCATGGGACTAATTTTTTGCATTTAATGCTTTGAAGCCAGCAAGCACATGCCTCATAACAAGCAACAGAGACTCGAGAAATCCTCTCTTTATCTCACACCTACCCTAGTCTTTAAATACTTTTTCTCTGGCAAATGAGTTGGGAACAACCAACCAATGGCACATTATCTTGGATAAAACAGAATTACTGAACAACCCCAACTCAGTACCTCTTGCTTCAAGCCAGGAGGGCAGCAAATTTGTTCCACTAGCTCCATGGATGTAAGAATTTTAAATAACGGGAGGAGTGAGAAAAGGAAAGGAGAATGCAGAGACAGGAAGAGAATTTCAAATTCATTTTTGAACCTTTCAATACAGTATTATGTAACTAAAACATTGTGTCACAGGGCCCCGGCACCCTCTTATAAGACCAACATCTTTAAAAGCTGCCAGTTCTCTTGGGATATCTCCCATAGATCCAGTTGGCCCTCAGAGAATTTAATGGAAGATGAAAAGACAAGACAGGTTAATTCCATTATAAAACAAATTGCTAGTTAGTCTGGGACTTTTTGATCCTCACATGATCAAAACTCTGGTCTACATTGCTATTAATAAAAATAATGGCAAGAACGAGATTATTAACGACAACAAACACTTAGTGAGCATTTTTTATGTACCAGGCATTGTCCAAAACACTTTAAATGAATTATTTCATGTAATCATCACAATAATCCTATGAAATAAGTATTTTTATCCTCATGTGACTGATAAAGTAACTGAAGTTTACAGAAATTAAGTTGCCCAAGATTACAGAACTGGAAAATGGCAGACCCAGGGCTCAAGACCAAGGATGTAGGGTTCCAAAGCCCAGCCTTTCAATGTGGGCCACGTGGCCTTAACGGTATATGAAAAAAGCAAAATCTTGGTGCCCCCACAGTTTTATTCACCTGAAAAAGTCACTGTGTTTTCTTCCTCTTTGTATGAAGCATGTCTTCCATTCTGATGCTTTGACATTTGGGACCTTGCTGACACCGGAAGGGACCGCTCCTTCAGGATTAGCTAATTTCTAGAGAGAGCAGAGAGCTCCCCTGGGAGCCCCCCCCCTTTTATAATTAGAGCAATGAATCCAGAGCTCACTCCCCAACCACCTGCTTTGTTGGGCTCTCACACTCAGACCACTATCCACCTGCCCTAATCACCCCAGGGCCAGGTACCCGACAACTAGGAACACAAGAAGCCCCTATGCCCCAGAGCCTGCTGAAATTATTCAAACTAGCTAATCCTAAACCTGCGAACCCTGCCTCCCTTCTTCCTTTCCACGGAAACCATAATAAAAGCTCTTAGCTACATTTCCCCCTATTCCTTCTGCCTCATAACCAACCCTGGTTCCTCCCCACATGGCACTGCATGGAGTGACTTGTCCCACCTCTTGGGAATGGTGAGTAACAAGCTACCTTTTCAATGACAATCCTCTCCTCACCTACTGGCCTCACCATACCCAAATAATGATAAAACCTACATTTTAAAACACTCTTATAGGGCTTCCCTGGTGGCGCAGTGGTTGAGAGTCCGCCTGCCAATGCAGGGGACACGGGTTCGTGCCCCGGTCCGGGAGGATCCCACATGCCGCGGAGCGGCTGGACCCGTGAGCCATGGCCGCTGAGCCTGCGCGTCCGGAGCCTGTGCTCCACAACCGGAGAGGCCACAACAGTGAGAGGCCCGCGTTCCGCAAAAAAAAACCCAATAAAACACTCATAGCCTCATCTACCTCCCGTGCCCCTGTTTCAAATACCTACCAAACAATGCCTTACATGATGACTTCTACCAACAAAGGTGCTCGGAAATGAAACCAAGCAACCAACCACCTGCTCCTCCACTAAAAAACAAACAACAAAAAACAGTAAAACAAGAGTTTCAGGAACCTTTCGCTGTTTTCCCTCCTGCCTAAGGCTGAAGCATTCCGCTATTGATGTGCCGCTCTCCGGAAGTTTGTGTCATACCTCCCAACTTTCCTGGGAAGCAAAAACAAAGGATGCGGAACTCCCCCACCTGCATCTTGAATAGGGTTTCTCTTTTGGGGATTAGGGCATCACACTTAAAATCAGCCAAGAGCAGATAGGAGAGCTAAAAACAGCCACATTCCTCACCTCAACTGCACAGATCCTGCGTTCATCATGGGAAAAAAGCGTGACCGTGGTGGGGAAGCCAGGCAATGCCTCCTCCTCCTCAGGCTGCTTCAGTGCATGGTCTCGTCCTGGGCCTTCTTCTGAATGTCACAGACAATCTCAAGATTCACCATCAGTGTTTATTTGCCAAGGTACACTCTTAACTTACGAGTAAAGCAAAGGATTTACTATCCACCAAAGAAGGGCACTGATTCAAAGAAAGCCTGAATCACCGCCAGTCTATGAGCCTTCAGTAGCTTTCTGCTGAAAGGCATGGAAACTTGGTTGTGCTGTGCGTCTGGGCTGGAACAAAGAGGATGCTGGGAAAGCCAGATTGTGCTGGCCACAGCTTGTCAAGCCCATTCATCTGGCGAGAGGAGTTATGGCCAGTGACCCTCTGTACTTGTGTGACCAAGGCAAATTCATTCATGCTCCCTTTTCAGGCTGAGTAAACAAGATCCAGCAAGACTCTAGGTTAACCAATAGCTGGTTAAGTATGTGCTTTGGGCACAATAAAGCAGAAGCACCAAAATAAATAGCCTTGTAAGGAAAAAAAATACCTAAGTTTTGTTAGATTTCCTTACCATTATTTATTTATTTTTTTTGCGGTACGCAGGCCTCTCACTGTTGTGGCCTCTCCCATTGCGGAGCACAGGCTCCGGACGCGCAGGCTCAGCGGCCATGGCTCACAGGCCCAGCCGCTCCACGGCATGTGGGATCTTCCCGGACCGGGGCACGAACCCGTATCCCCTGCATCGGCAGGCGGACTGTCAACCATTGCGCCACCAGGGAAGCCCCTTACCTTTATGTTTAAAGCTGATTTTGGTTTTATTTTGAATGACACACGGGGACGTGGGAAGAGGAAATATAATTTTTTTTTCAGAGCTCTGGGTCTGTAAACCTTAATTCAAAATTGACCCAGAGCCAGGATCAAGGCATGACTTTTAGCTGTTCTACTTCTTAAGACCACTAAGTTCTTGGGATAAATTAGCAATATCAAGACAGTCTGACAAGATTTGGAGCAAGGGTCTTTTTTGCATATACTGCAAAAGAAGGAGGATTTGAGATGGGCCCTATTTGTGGGATTGACGTGAGTGACAGCCAGCTGTCATCAAGGCACACGCTTTCCCACAAGTCCTAGAATGTCCACAGTGTGGGTGGACAGGGTGAGCCTCTGCCCGAAGCCAGCACACACTCAGTACCTTAAAGGGAGTTGTGATCCCAGCAGAGGCCGAGGGAAAGGCCCATTGTCATCAAAACCCTAAACAGCCCTGGACTGCGACAGTCACTAGCCCCTTCAAAACATCTGCCAAATTCCCAGCCCAAGGGAGTTTATCACACACCATCTGATGACCATCCCAGGAAAGGTCCTCAGTTCCAGGGAAAACAATCCACAGTAACAGCAGAGCGTGAGTCCAGATTTCAATATCCAAGTGAGAAAAATAAGGACTGTTTGCCCTGTCTTTTTTTTTTTTTTTTGCGATACGCGGGCCTCTCACTGTTGTGGCCTCTCCCATTGCGGAGCACAGGCTCCGGATGCGCAGGCTCAACGGCCATGGCTTATGGGCCTAGCCGCTCCGCAGCATGTGGGATCTTCCTGGACCGGGGCACGAACCCGTGACCCCTGCATTGGCAGGCGGATTCTCAACCACTGCACCACCAGGGAAGCCCGCCCTGTCTTTTTTTTTTTTTTTAAGGGGCAATTCACCTAAATGAGTAGAAATAAAGAAATCCCATACATGTTTGCTTCTTTCTCAATTTTAATTCAGCTCCAGGTGACTCTGATTTGTGAAAACAGTTGTACTAAATTCCTTTCTAGTCCACTAGGGGGAAATCTAACCCACCTCAGCAAAATTTTCTTTATTTTTTTTTAAAGTAATAATCACAGAACCAAAATTTTTAGGCTGAAGCATACGTTGAAATGTTATCTTTCTCTATCTCTTCCACCCTTGCCCATATTTAAAAATTATTTGAATCTTTGTGGTCATGGAGACTTCTAGAAAAGCACAAACCAGCCATCTTAAGTTGGGAAATTGTTCTAACAGGCAATCTGAATCACTTCCAGTTCAGCTTGAATTTATTTCCTCAAATTACATATTCATCAGTTATGGAGAACAGCTGGTCATCTTTCTCTGCATCACATTATTCTTTAAATTCCTGAAGACCTCCAGGTCACGCCTCTCTTTCAAGCAAAATGAGCCAGCTCTTCAACTTGGCCATAGAGTTTACATCCCAACCCTTTAACCACGTGCTGCTCTTCTCAACTCTCTCTACATCACTCCACCCTCCCCCATACCTCCAAACTACAGCAATACAGACTAAACTCTGAGGAGAAAAATGAAGTTGCATCCTTTATAAAAAATCACTGAGAGTAGGGCTTCCCTGGTGGCGCAGTGGTTGAGAGTCTGCCTGCCGATTCAGGGGACGCGGGTTTGTGCCCCGGTCTGGGAAGATCCCACATGCCGCAGAGCGGCTAGGCCCGTGAGCCATGGCCGCTGAGCCTGTGCGTCCAGAGCCTGTGCTCCGCAACGGGAGAGGCCACAACAGTGAAAGGCCCGTGTACCGCAAAAAAAAAAAAATCACTGATAGTAAGTAAAGTGCTTTTCTGGGTTCTGTGAGTCACTCTAGCAAATTATCAAGCCTAAGGGGGGAATCATGGGAACCCCTGAATTTATAGTCAAATGGGCGGTAATGTGGGGAGCCTGGGTGCCCATTTGCAGCTAGTGTCTGAAGTGGGGGCAATCTTGTGAGACTGAGCCCTTAACCTGTGGGTCTGGGCTAACTCAGCATAGTTAGTCTCAACTGAATTGAATTGTTGGACACCCAGTTGGTGTCTAAGAATCAGAGAATTGGTTGTTGGTGAGAGAAAAAAGTCTCTCAATAAGTAACACTGAACCGAGGCTCCAGGTGCAGCCTTGGCTTCAAGCACAGGTAAGAAGAAATTCTCTCTCCTCGGGACCTCCTCAGGACCTCAAGCGTTACCATGGAAAACATAGGTTTTATTAAGACCTAGTATGAATCTCCAGTCCAGACCTTACCGGATCCGTGGGGCTGAATGTTCCCTGACTCAGTTTACTCACTTGCAAAAGCGGGACAGTAATTCTACTCTGGGGGCCACTGGAACCATTAATAAAATAATGGATACATCTAAAATACTGGGTTGGCCAAAAAGTGTGTCCAGGTTTTTCCATACAATGTTTTGCCCTTTTGGCCAACCAAATATGTAGAATGGTGCCTGGCACATTGTAGACCTTAAAAATGACAACTGGTTTTATTCAAACCCTCAATCACAGAAGAAAACCTGATGGTAGCACCAAGGTTCATACTGAGTACAGTTTCCAGTGTGATATAATCAGTGTGAGATATTCCAAAGTAATTAACACTGAATACAGATGTTCCTTGATTTACGATGGGTAACCTCCTGATAAACCCATCTTAAGCTGAAAATACCATAAGTCAGAAGTGCATTTAACACACCTAACATACGGAACACCTTAGCTTAGCCTAGCCTACCTTAAACGTGCTCAGAACACTTACATTAGCTTACAGTGGGGCAAATTCATCTAACACAAAGACTATTTTATAATAAAGTGTTGAATGGCTCATGTAATTTATTGAATACTGTACTGAAGTGAAAATCAGAACGGTTGTAGGGATACAGAGTGGTTTTAAGTGTATCCATTGGTTGTTTTCTTTTGAGATTGTGTGGCTGACTGGGAGCTGTGGCTCAGTGCTGCTGCCCAGCATGACCAGAGAGTACGGGACCACGTATCGCTAGCCCAGGAAAAGATCAAAATTAGAAGTACGGTTTCTACTGAATGCTTATTACTTTCGCACCATCAAAAAGTAGAAAAATCAAGTTGAACCATGATAAATCGGGGACTGTTTGTATTTTGTTCATTTGGCAAAATTGTACTGGACATTTACTGTATGCCAGGTGGTATTCTGTGCATTAGGGGTACAGTGAAAAAAAACCAAGCACTGGCCTCCTGGTGTTTTATTCTACTGGGTGGAGACAGACAATAAAACAAAGAAACAAGTAAATATATATGTGACGGGACTATGTACTATGGAGAAAAGTAAAGCAGGGCAAGGGAGCTAAGTCGCACTCGGGTATGAGGGCTATTTTACGTAGAGTGGCCAGGGTAACCCTCATTGAGAAGTGAGGGGGAAGGCCATGCAGATATCAGAGGGAAAAGCATTCCAGGCAGAGGGAACAGCCACTGTTAAGTGCCATGAGGCAGAGTATCCTTGGCATGTTCACCAAACAATGGCTGGAGTGGAGAGAGAAACAGGATGAGAGGTAGGAGATGAAGTCAGAGGGAGAAAAGGGGCCATTTCCAGTTGTGTTTGAGACCACAGTAAGGGTTTCGGCTCTTCTCTGAGTGAGCTGGGGAGCCACTGGAGGATTTTAGAGTCATGAGGTGATCTAACATGTTTTTTTAAAAAGTCTTCTGGGGCTTCCCTGGTGGCGCAGTTGTTGGGAGTCCACCTGCTGATACAGGGGACGCGGGTTCGTGCCCCGGTCCGGAAAGATCCCACATTCCGTGGAGCAGCTGGGCCCCTGAGCCATGGCCCCTGAGCCTGCGCGTCCGGAGCCTGTGCTTCGCGACGGGAGAGGCCACAACAGTGAGAGGCCCACATATGGCAAAAAAAAAAAAAAGTCTTCTGGTTGTTGTGCTGAGACTAGGGTGTGGGCAAGGGAGTGGGCAAGAGTGGAAGGAAGGAGGCCAGTGAGGAGGGCACTGCAATCATCTAGAGAGGACAGCAGTTTGGCCCAGGGTAGCAATGGTAGGGATGGTAAGACGGGGTCAGACTCTGGTTGTGTTTTGAAGGTCAAGTTGATAGGATTTGCTCTTGGATGTGGGGTAGGAGAGAAAGAAAGGAGTCAAGGATGAATCTTAGATTTCTGGCTGAACCTACTGGAAGGATGAAACTGCCATTTACTGAGATGAAGAAGACACTGAAAGAAGCAGGGTTTGGTGGGGGAGGGGAGCAGAGCGCTGGCAGGCGTCAAGTGGGAGAGCCCTAGAAGACATTCACATGGAGTCCAGTGGGCAACCGGGAAGTCTAGAGGACAGAAGCCCATGCCTGCAAGGGCACTAAAAACAGGTGTTGCCCCTTCTACCATTTTAAAGATTTCAAGGTCGATCAAATATACTTTAACTTTTAAAAAAAGTTTAATTCTGAAAATGGAAAACATAGTTAAATAAAAATAAAATTTCCCCCTTAAAATTTTTTTTTCAAGGCCCTGTTTTTAGGGCTTCACAGTTCATCTAACTCTTTGCTGTTCAAAGCGTGGCCCCTGGACCAGCAGCACGATATGCCTTGGGGCTTGTTAGAAATGCAGACTCTCCAGTCTTCCCCAAAGCTGAGTCAGAATCTTCATCTTGATAAGATCTCCAGGTGATTCATATACACCTTAAAGTCTGAGAGGCACTCGTCTAATTAGAATCACCTGGATAGCTTTTTAAAACTATAGGTCCAGGCAGAATAACTAAAGTCAATCTCTGAGAGTGGGCCCAGGCGTGTTATCCTCACCAAGGCCCCCAAATGGTTCTGACGTGCAGTCTGGGTTAGAACCACTGATCTAACTCTTCCCTTCTTGGCCTGCTCTCTCTGTACTACTGGGTTTATACTGCTGATGCTCTTAGAAACCCATCTCCAAAGAGGTGTGCATATCTCAGAGAGCAAGAAGGTGTGTAGCTAGAGTAACCATCTGTTGAGCTGGGATCGGTGCCCCCTGTCACTCTCAGAAGTATCGTGGTTTAGAAGATAAATTATATGTTCTCCCAGCGTAGTACAAAAGGGCTCTGGGCTTTATATTTCTGGATTATAAAGTCAAAATAAGAACAGCTAGGACAAAACACCAGATGGCCTTTGGTTTGACAGATGAATCCAGTGTAGAGAGACTTCTGGTGCTTAGATATTAGTTTTTAAGGTGTTCTATGTACAGCTTATCAGAAATACATACATAAATTCCCTCAATTTGTAAGGAGGGTTAGAGAAAATCAGTCTCCTTCCAGGGGCTGGATGGGGTGGAGCTCTTAAAGTTCCAAAGCCAACTGCTGATTAGCTGGGAACTGATTATCAGCCTGTGATTACCCCTGGCCTTAGCAAAACTTCTCCTTCCTTTTCCTTTTGGATCGTTTATTGTTTATTAGCTATTCCACCCTCAGGCTCAAAGGGACAAGGAAAGAAGGTGAAGAAAAAGTGAATTTAGCAGTCCTGCTAATAAGCTTGGTGGGAAAGAAAATGGAAATAACTGGACTGTTTCTGGTTACCTGTGAATTTAAATTCTTTTGGCTCATCCCTTTTTCAAATTATTCCCAGCTGGTGTGAGGGCTCATTGAAGGCCTACTGATTGCCAGTAAAATTAAAGTAATCTTGTATTTTGAAAACTCTGTAATCTCCCAGAAATAGGCCTTGGAAGCTTTCCTTCCTAATTTACCAAGGACACAGGGTGAGGGCAAGGCAAGCACCTCTGCATCTCATCAGAGCCCTCCCCACCCCCTTCCTCCCCTCACCACCAATTCTTAGGTGCACATGAATAGAATTTTTAAAAAAATATTTTCTGATGTAGATAAGAAATTATTTTACATCAGCTTAAGGCAAATAGCATAATCACTGTTAGACAAAAGGACCCAAGTGGAAAATCTACACTCAGGAGTAAAGACTTATGTGCATATAGATTGTATCACAAGTTTTCCTAGTTGCATCACTAGGATAGCTATGAATACTTCCACAAGGCAACCACGGTATAAATGTTTAAAACATGTTCTGTTCATGTGTCTAAAATGTCTGGAAAAGAAACTATCCATGTGCAAAGTAGAAGAGCCAGATGCTGATAAGCTAGTTAAAGGGAACTCTTGTTAAATAACAATAATAAGGGAGTCTTCTTGTTAAATAACTTGTTAGGGTGGGTAAAACATCCAAAAATACCTGTTGAATTAGAATAAGATTATCAATGGAATCTCTACAGACCAGAGAGGTACTTTTATGGGCTTCTGAGTGCAAGTGGGAGTGTGTGTGTGGGGGGGTGGGATCTGTTCTCTGCTTTCTGGACTCTAAGTCAGAACAAGCTAAAAAAGTGGAAGAGGGACTTCCCTGGTGGCGCAGTGGTTAAGAATCCATCTGCCAATGCAGGGGACACGGGTTCGAGCCCTGGTCCGGGAAGATGCCACATGCCGCAGAGCAACTAAGCCCGTGCGCCACAACTACTGAGCCTGTGCTCTAGAGCCAGTGAGCCACAACCACTGAGCCGGCATGCCTACAGCCCACGCTCCACAACAAGAGAAGCCACCGCAGTGAGAAGCCCGTGCACCGCAACAAAGAGTAGCCCCCGCTCGCAGCAACTAGAGAAAGCCCGCGCACAGCAACGAAGACCCAACACAGACAAATATAAGTTAATTAATTAATTTTAAAAAATAATAAAAAGGGCTTCCCTGGTGGCGCAGTGGTTGAGAGTCCACCTGCCGATGCAGGGGACACAGGTTCGTGCCCTGGTCCGGGAAGATCCCACATGCCACGGAGTGGCTGGGCCCGTGAGCCATGGCCGCTGAGCCTGCGCATCTGGAGCCTGTGCTCCGCAATGGCAGAGGCCACAGCAGTGGGAGGCCCGCGTACCACAAAAAAATATAAATAAAATAATAATAATAATAAAAAGGTGGAAGAGGTCTCTGTAGCTAAGAAAGCACCACAAGCTGGTGTTGCCCTGCTAGGCCCTGGACCAATAATAATATTAGCAGCTTGAGCAGAAGGCCTTATCTTTGATCTCTGTTAACAGTTAACCACAGGCTTTCCCTTCCAGAGCTCTTGGAAGGCAGAAGCAGGTGGTCCCGGAAAGCAGTGCTGGAAGGAGGCCCCCCAGTGGTTAAACTTAGATGCCTAGGGACAGTTCAGCAGTAATTGAGACAGGTGGGCCTGCTGAGAGATGCTGCTTCCTTTTCCTTAGGGGTTTAGGTGCCTTTTAAAATCTTACTCTAAATTATATCTTGACTGAAATATATTACACAGTACGGCTTAAGATGATGAGTTAATGATGTCTGGTCTTTGAACAAGGAGTTCTATTTTAATATAAAATTTTTAGCTAGATCATAAGCTAAATATTCTGAGGCCCACCTAGCTAGGTCCGGCAAAACCCTCACTTAGGATTACAAAAGAAAGGAATATCAGCAATCAGAAGAAGAGCCCTATCAATGAAGGGATTTCCCAACCATTCAAAGTGGCAAACTTTTTAAACCAACAGGATGGGAAATACACAGCAATGGCGACTATAACCAGCATTACTTATGATTCTTTTGAAGTATATACTTACTACACAACCTTCTAGCAGCAGACCTGTGGTGGTTTTCAACTTCAAAGTAAACCTTAAAAAAAAGTGGTATCACTTGGCCTTTGGGGACCACCTCAGAGAGAGACTCACATGTGTATAGGGTATTTTTACATGTGTCTAATGGCCTGGACATCATACTTCTGCAGTTAGTGCAAAGGTAAATAAAAATAAGCAAACGTCATAACCACTTACCCCATGCAAATAGGGAAAGGAATGTTGAAGAAAAAATAGCCTTGAATCAGAGTGAGTCAGAGTTGGTGAGGCCAGGAATATCATTCCTCACCCTGTATGTAGCTCTGGACTTTCAGGCTCTTGCTTTAATCTCACTTCCCAACATGAGGTGTAGAAGAGTTTTATATGGAAAGACAGTGTTAGCCTCTAATTCTTGCATGATTTGGTACTATCTTGGGTGAAATGTACTCAGTAACAAATTATGTTCACAGAGCGTGGCACATCCCTGCATGGAGAGCCTGGGATCCTGAGAAGGAAAAGGCCAAAGTCTCGATGCTGGCTTCGTGCTCTGGCCCTTCACACTTACAGTGACCCTGACAACAGAGGCCTTCCAGGCCTCTCCTTCCCCATCTGGGGTAATTTTACTCCAGATAGATCCACTGGTTACAGAGTCAGGTGTAAGGTTCTATGGTACCATTTTCATCAAGTTCTTTGAGACCCTCCAAAGAAAGATACCATTAAAAACAAAAACAAAAACCACTAAATTACTTACAAAGAAAGATAACCCTCCCTGGTATCTTATTCCATCCATGGTGCAACTTTGGCAAATTATACCTGAAAATTCTGGGCAACTCTACACTGAGAAGCAGTGAGTTTTTCTTTGCTTCTCTACTTCTCCACAAAAGAAGCATTGCAGATGGAACCAATGGTTTCATCTCAAGGAACCATTTCCTCAAGGACTCTGCTTCAAAACCCAGGCTGAACTAGAGACCAAGGCAGGGAGGGGCAGCTAGCAGTGTAGATGGAAGTGCTCAACATTATAATGGGTACTTTCTGGTATTAAATAATGTTGCCTGGAGCTTTAACAAATACGGGGGTGAGGATATGGTTGTGCTGTTGCTTTTCTAAGTGAGTTTTTAATTAGCCCTGTGCTGACAAGTTAAGGGGGCTCTGCCACACACAGGCCAGCCCAGCTGTGTCAGTGTCCTCCCTTCACTTTAAATTCAGACCAGCCATGGCCCCTCCTCTCACAGTGGGCCATGCAGCAACCTCAGAGAGGAAGCCCAGGGTAGCATCTATAGTGGCACCTCACGGACATGGTCCAACCCAGAGTTTTCAGAACACTTGGGAACCCATCATTTACATAAGTATAGACAAGGCTCTGAAGAGTTTGACCCGCTTGACTCTAACTCAGAATTTCCTTAACTGGTCTATACAAGGTGCCTCTCTTGAGGTTACCACAATCAACAAACTGCAGAACAGTCAAGAGAGGCAAGTGGCTTCGGAAATGCTGGTCTAAACTCACAGATGCTTGAGAGCAATTTTTCTGTTTCAAACACTGCAATAAATGAGTTAAATCTGCTTAGAGTCACTCACAGTTTGTCCTTGATAGCTGGAGCTATCAATACACCTCTCTAGAAAGTAAAATCACCCCCACTAAAGCTCCTCAAGTTTTCCAGGGGCAGTAAGACACACAGTGCTGAGAGCACAGCTCCGTTCAGGTACCTGGGGCTCCTGATCATGACCACTGGGATCCCTCTCATAGCTTTCTGCATACAGTCTGATGGTGGCCCGTACACCACTGGAGGAACTGAGCCGGAAGATGAGCCGAGATGCATCTGAGAAAATGATCCTCAGGCCCTAAGAGCAAGAATATCAAAGGATGGATCAGTGAACAAATGAATACACAGCTAAAAATGACGAATACCGACCTTGGAGATTAGCGTATTCTTATCATCCAAAGATGCTCGGCATTGTGACAATTTATAATTGGCTCTCTACACTCACCAAACAGGACAGTGAGGTAAACCTAGAAGCTACTTAAGGTTATCTATTTGTCTCTATTCTATTTCTGTTGCCTTCTGGTTCATGTTGGGGGAGGGTTAGGAGCAAAACTATGAATAGATGCTCAAGTTCCCTTGGTCTGGTGATGTGGAAATCAGAAAGCGGTAAAGGTAACAAGGATGGGGTGATATTTAATAAATGTCCCTGGGGTAATACCTAGGAATAAACCTACATAAGGAGACAAAAGACCTGTATGCAGAAAACTCTAAGACACTGATGAAAGAAATGAAAGATGATACAAACAGATGGAGATATATACTGAGCTCTTGGATTGGAAGAATCAACATTGTGCAAATGACTATACTACCCAAAGCAATCTACAGAGTTAATGCAATCCCTATCAAACTACCACTGGCATTTTTCACAGAACTAGAACAAAAAATTTCACAATTTGTATGGAAACACAAAAGACCCTGAATAGCCAAAGCAATCTTGAGAAAGAAAAACGGAGCCCGAGGAATCAGGCTCCCGGACTTCAGACTATACTACAAAGCTACAGTGATCAAGGCAGTGTGGTTCTGGCATAAAAACAGAAATATAGATCAATGGAACAGGATAGAAAGCCCAGAGATAAACCCACGCACATATGGTCACCTTATCTTTGACAAAGGAGGCAAGAATATACAATGGAGAAAAGACAGCCTCTTCAATAAGTGGTGCTGGGAAAACTGGACAGCTACATGTAAAAGAATGAAATTAGAACACTCCCTAACACGATACACAAAATTCAACTCAAAAACTCAAAATGGATTAAAGACCTAAATGTAAGGCCAGACACTATAAAACTCTTAGAGGAAAACATAGGAACACTCTATGACATAAATCACAGCAAGATCCTTTTTGACCCACCTCCTAGAGAAATGGAAATAAAAACAAAAATAAACAAACGGGCCCTAATGAAACTTAAAAGCTTTTGCACAGCAAAGGAAACCATAAACAAGACGAAAAGACAACCCTCAGAATGGAAGAAAATATTTACAAATGAAGCAGCTGACAAAGGATTAATCTCCAAAATATACAAGCAGTTCATGCAGCTCAACAGTAAAAAACAAACAACCCAATCCAGAAATGGGCAGAAGACCTAAATAGACATTTCTCCAAAGAAGATATATGGATTGCCAAAAAACACATGAAAGGATGCTCAACGTCATTAATCATTAGAGAAATGCAAATCAAACCTACAATGAGATATCACCTCATACCAGTCAGAATGGTCATCATCAAAAATCTACAAACAATAAATGCTGGAGAGGGTTTGGAGAAAAGAGAACCCTCTTGCACTGTTGGTGGGAATGTAAATTCATACAGCTGCTATGGAGACAGTATGGAGGTTCCCTAAAAAACTAAAAATAGAACTACCATATGACCCAGCAATCCCACTACTGGGCATATACCCTGAGAAAACCATAATTCAAAAAGAGTCATGTACCACAGTGTTCATTGCAGCACTCTTTACAATAGCCAGGACATGGCAGCAACCTAAGTGTACATTGACAGACGAATGGATAAAGAAGATGTGGCACATATATACAATGGAATATTACTCAGCCATAAAAAGAAACGAAATTGAATTATTTGTAGTGAGGTGGATGGACCTAGAGTCTGTCATATGGAGTGAAGTAAGTCAGAAGGAGAAAAACAAATACCGTATGCTAACACATATATATGGAATCTCAAAACAAAAAATTGGTTCTGATGAACCTAGGGGCAGGACAGGAATAAAGACGCAGACATAGAGAATGGACTTGAGGACACGGGGAGGGGGAAGGGTAAGCTGGGACAAAGTGAGAGAGAGGCATGGACATATATACACAACCAAATGTAACAGATAGCTAGTGGGAAGCAGCAGCATAGCACAGGGAGGTCAGCTTGGTGCTTTGTGACCACCTAGAGGGGTGGGATAGGGAGGGTGGGAAGGAGGGAGACGCAAGAGGGAGGGGATATGGGGATGTATGTATATGTATAGCTGATTCGTTTTGTTATACAGCAGAAACTAACACACCATTGTAAAGCAATTATACTCCAATAAAGATGTTTAAAAAATAATTAAATTAAATGTCCCTGGGGCCAAAGTTTGTCCCTTGTGAACCTGCTGGATGCAGTCAAGTAGGCAATTTATCTATTACAGTATGACAAATGACCCGTGTTAAAGCTACCCCCACATGATGTTAGACTTTGCTTTAAGTTTCTCTCTGTTTCTGTCCTCATTCCCACATTCCTCTGGTAGCCATGGAAGCCTACAATGAAATGCTCAGGGCTGGAGCATCTGCCGGGTTCTGAGGGTTTCTGTGTACGTCCTCATCCTCTTGGTTCTCTCCTTCCTTCCTACGGTAAGACCTGGCCACCAGGGGGGTCAGGGGCAGAGCCGTGGCAGCACCTCACACTGCTGCCCAGGATTTGATTTTTGGCTCGGAACATCACTGTTCTCTATGCATCTCTTCTCATTAGTGGCAGCGACATTTTAAAAAGTATGACTGTAAGATCATGTTGTGACTTCTGTTGAAGGAAATTGGTTTTCTTAAGGCAACTGTTAAAGTTATTGTTATAAAGAAGCATACTGGCAGGAGCCAGAAGAAAGAGAGCCAGGAACAAAATAATATGTCTGGTCACTTGTTACTTCTGAAAAAGTAGAAGTCTCAGGCAACTTTGATACCAGTCATTTTCCCTAAGAAATTTACCCTGGAAACGTCTCTGGCCTCAAATCCTGCTTGTTAAGAACAGCATTATTAAAAATATTCATACATGCCACGTGAACTTGACCGCTAATCTCTTACCCCCTCCCCCATCTGGTGATATCTGCTGGGAAACACTACGATTCCATCTGTGTGGTTTTCTGCTTTTTAAGTTGTGTAGGCATAGTTTGTTCCAATCCCCAAACAAAAAGCTTAGTCTCTTTTGGAGGCTTCAATGTCTGCCACAATTTGTGTAATAAAAAGGAGCCATGTCTTTTCCTGGCAGCCTATCACTCTGTGACACTAGCTATGCAAACAGGTTGATTTTGTCTGGGATTCATTCATTAGGCACACATTTTACAGCAACCCTTAGGGATCTGGTATGGGGCTAAGCCCCGGGTATATGAAGATAAAGACAGTATTTGCTCTCCATAAGCCTGAAATATTCTATCACAATGAGCAAAATTATTTTCTTAACCACCTTATGCTGCTGGAGAAGTGAACAGTTAGGAAATTCCCAATAGAGCAAACAAACCCTGCTATCCAAAAAGTATGGTATACCAAATTCTGTTCAGACTGACAATGAAGCCCCAAAGGTTGGTTCCACCATTGTATTCACAGCCATGTTTTTTTTTGAATATATTTTTAAATTTTTTTAAATTAATTAATTAATTTATTTATTTTTGGCTGTGTTGGGTCCTCGTTTCTGTGCGAGGGCTTTCTCTAGTTGCGGCGAGTGGGGGCCACTCTTCATCGCGGTGCGCGGGCCTCTCACTATCGCAGCCTCTCCTGTTGCGGAGCACAAGCTCCAGACGCGCGGGCTCAGTAGTTGTGGCTCACGGGCCTAGTTGCTCCGCGGCATGTGGGATCCTCCCAGACCAGGGCTCGAACCCGTGTGCCCTGCATTGGCAGGCAGACTCTCAACCACTGTGCCACCAGGGAAGCCCCACAGCCATGTTTTTACAGACTTTAAGGTCGAAGCCCTAAAGCACCTGTTGTTGCAGGTACTAAATCACTTGAAGCCACCTCTTCTGAGGACTTCCCAGACTTAACCCTTTAAAGTAGCTCCATTACACGATTAACTTCCCAGATTAGTTTATGGCCAGTGGGGGGGTACTTAAGAATTCAGGCCATGATAAATCCTCAACATGTATTATCTGCTCATAGCTAAGCCCCTTTTACAGTGAAATCATGTTTTGTTTTTTCACTAAGTGTAGCCATATCTTTGGCTGTACTCATGGAAGGTTGGTTAGAATCTGTATCGGGTAGCCTGGAATAGATTTTGCACTTGAAAAGATGATAAGGGAGTGAATAGCACATATCAGCCTGCTGGAAATAATCCAGTGTCTTCTCTCTTTCCTAAGGAACCATGAGATCTTAATAGAGAATCCATGTTGCTTTGTGAGACCTCCCAGTGAAGAGCATAACAATTCTCCTTCTCCACATGGAACAAAAAATGTTTAGACCTAGCCCAGTTCTCTGCTGCAATGACCCTAGTTCCATGTCTGCTGAGCATCACTTGGATGTGTGAATAGTTGTACTGGACTGCTTTGGGGTCTGCATGTTGTTCCAATGAGCTTAATGAATTTGTAACCTCAACATGAACCATGTTCTCTCCAGCATGTATCATCACCTGCTATCAACTAAATAATAAGGCCAAAGTAACCACTGACCAAGACTTGCCAAGTTTCGAAATGTTCCATAATCCCAACAAAAGAATACCAATAATATACTTGGCTTTAGAAAATTTTTTGGGTTAAACCAGGGGGTTGGCAATACAGTTTGTCAGCTATATTTGACCTGCCACCTGTTTTTATAAATCAAGTTTTACTGGAACACAGACATGCCTGTTCACTTATGTGTTGTCTGTGGCTGCTTTTGTGTTACAACTGCAGCACTGAATTGTTATGACAGAGATCGTCTGGCCCACAAGGGCTAAAACATTTACTATCTGGCCCTTTACAGAAAATGTTTGCTGACCCCTGGTAAAAACTATTCCATTATCCACAACATGGAACACTTACCCTTCAACTCTACCCCAGAAAATGAAAAATATAACCGTATGCCTATGGAAATCCCAGTAGAGAGAAACTATGAACACTGTTATAAGGGTGTCCCTCAGGCACTGCACCTTCCAGTCATAGGTTCATCTGGACATATATTTGGCCCAAATCAACTTACTTCTGATCACCTACTCATGATAGAAATAGATTTGTTAAATCGCATTTTAGTTTTATATCCTCACTTTTATTGCAGGGTCTGCAAGGCACTGTTATAAAATCCATTTTTTGCAGTCACTATAGGAGACTGTATGAAGCTCCACATTAGACATCTCCTCAAGAGCCAAGTTGTTAGGAAAGCCTTTCCTTCCCTGAGGAACTGGTATTCTGTTTTCTTTCTGACAACAAGAACTTTATAACTAACCATAGTTTCCTTTTTAATATGGCTGCCAGGACACTTAATGCCAAATTTGAGGTTCAGCCCAAGTGGATCCTTATGACTTGCAAAATTTAAAATTTTTCTTCTTCTGTTCTTGACTCTCTACTCTTATTTATATTTTCCCTAGTCTTGATTTCTGTTTCTTATTTATATTCTAACAACTTCATTATGTGTGTTTGCTGCCACAAATCCTCTTGAAGAAACAAGGCCCAGTGCAAATGAATAAAATAAGTTCCCTTTACAATCTTAACCCTAAAGTGTTGGAATCACTGAATTATGTCGTTGGGTCCTTCATTAGCTGATAAGCTCTGGGAGGGAAAACCCTTACATTCCTTGTTCACCATTTATTGATACAGCCTAGGACAAGCCTGGCACACGGTAGGTCCTCCATTGACACTTGTTGAATGAATGTCATTACATGTCCAACAGCTGGTGTGAGCATCACTGGAAGGCCTCCTTCCACATGTAACAAGGCCAAATGGAAACACACTCATATTCTTCACTAATGAACTGGGGCTACATATTCACCTTGAAGGGTAATTGTGAAAGATACTATGTCTACTCATCCTTCATTTTTAGGGCAAGGGTCGGTTTTAGCTAAAAACAGTGGAGTTGAACCATGTTCAGTTGGAGACAGTTCCTGTCTCCAGCTGTGTGATCTTGGACAAATCATTAGCTAGCCTATTAATTGCAAAATTTACTACACACTAAGATCAGCTAGGAGTCTTTAAAAAAATAGTGGTACCTGGCTCTCACTCCAGACATTGTGATTTAATTTGTATGGGGTGTGACTTGGGCACTGGGATTGTAAAAGCTCTCCAGGTGATTCTAATGTGTAGCCAAATTCAGACAGCACTGCTGTCGTCTTTTTTTTCTAGGTCACCGCCCTCATGTACCGAGTGACTGACTATACCACATGTCAGCCTTAAGGAAGATGCCTTTAAGATCTGAGGTTTCTTGCATACGCTACCATCAGACTGGGATCTTAGGAGGCCATAACACAGGGGCCTAATAAAACATCATGTTGCTGCTGAGTCCTGAAAGCCTCCTCCTAGAGCCTTGTCAGCAGCAGAACCACTAGAAGCATCTCCTCTTGAGCATCTGACATTAATTGTTTCTAGCACAATCTCCTAAGGAATTCCTGAAGCAACAGTGAAGGAATCCATGATACCACCATAACCATAGCAGCTATAGGAGCGGGAATTTCCAGGATGACACAACAGCCCCAAGCTCAAAGAAGGGAAGAAGATGCCCTCCTCCATTAGAAGAGAATGTTAAGTATGGGGTGGGGTACACAAAGGGCACTGCACTTCTAGCCCAGGGGAAACCCTTTGAGTGGCCATAGTTGTATGCCTCAGTGACCAGGGTGGGGTTTTGCCCACCTTAGCTCTGTCCCAGTGAGAAAGGATTATTAAAGAACTGCTCCACACAAAAATCCTGCAATCTGCTTCCAGTTATCTCTGTAGCATTTCTTTTCCTCCCCAGATTTGCCCCCTCTTTGGTTTGCCACTTGTGGAGTTTGGAAACAATATAGGAATAACTAGAGAACTGGGCTAAAATTCTGGCTTGGCTTGTTAGCTGGCGGTCTTGAGTAAGTCATTTAAGCTCTCTAAGCCTTAGTTTCCTAAAAAGCGGATGAAAAATAATACACCCCGGCTTACTGGATTGTTGTGAGCATCAGATCAGAAAATGTATGTGAAAAGTGCTTTGAGAATTATAAATCACTATATAAATAGAATTATTTTTCTCATGTTAAAGCTTTTAGTGAAAACGGTGCTATGCTCTAACTTGTCTAACTTTCCAGATTTTGCAAAAGATTGCTATATAAAGATTGAATGGCAATGGTTTGTGGTGCAGTGCTACATACTTATTTTTATATTAGGCAGAATTAAGATTAATTTTATTTTTAAAACTTTGCCATGTCCTCTGAAATCACTACTAAACACAGAGATCTGTTACCATTTATCTTATCCATATCTCCCACTAAACTGGCTTCCTGGCAATAAAATTCTCTTTCCTGGCTGGTCAATTTACAAACTTAAGGTCTTGAAAGGAGGACCTTAGGGTCATCCAGGCCATCTCCTCCTTTTACTGAAAAGAACAGGCAAGTCAGAAAACCTGCTCAAGGTTAACACAACCAGTAAATGGAGGAGCCAGGGTTTCAGCCTACGTCTTCTCACTGCAGGCTTACAATTTTAGGTTGAACCATATGAAACCACTGATAGCCATACATTGCTTCTCATGTGAAATATTTGAACAATATCTCATATGTTTTGTATGGTCCTGCAAACTGGCACAGAGCCTTTTGTAGAGTAGGTATCTGATAAACATTTGATAAATGAATCTTGGGTTGTTTTTTTTTCTTTTTTTTTTTTTAAGCCCTTGTGTAAATCAATGCAGGGAAATCTGCAAGTTGCTAAGTACAAGCAGAGCTGCCAGATGTGAGTTTGGAGACTATAGGACATGTTGCAGCCAGGCGGGGAAGGAGGAACTGTACATTACCAACAGTTATTTGGCAGCATCTGACCTAGCTGAATACCGACTTAGGAAGAGTTCCAGGGGAAAACAGCATATGGCCCTGAAATCTGGTACAATGTCACATATACAGTCAGTTGGCCACCCCAGGCATATGAACCTGGAGACAGGACAGGCTTGGAAGAGAGAGACTCTGTGAGATTAACTCAGATGTTATCTCCCACAGGAAATCCCAACGATTTATCTGGAACGCTTCAAGGTGAAAATATTGCTGTGTAACATCTGAACCATATTTTGTAGAAGAAAGCATGCAGCTTATAAAGCAGAAAATTTGGATTGGACAGACATTTCTTGCCACGAAAAAAATCACCTAGAATTACCCCATTTTTCTTTGTTTAAGTCACAGAGTTAGCTGTGAGCATGAGTTCACAAGTGGCTGAGCTGGGCAGCTGCTAGTCCATACCATGCCCTCATATAAATTACAAGCAATGCCCTCTCTGGGTGGACAAATTACAGAAGAGCATCTTTTCTCTTGGCTGGTCTGGATTTCAGCTTCTCCTCCAGCATTAGGCCCGTGCCTTTGTGCAGTGCACTGACTACACAGCCATACCCAGCTGCCCTACCCTTGGGAGCAATTCTCAGCTAGCCTTTTTTTACAACCAACCAGCACTCTTGGGAGCCAACAATTGCAAATAATTATCTGGGGAAATCAAGGTCAAATGGCTTCTTAAGTGCACTTTTACAACACACATCCAGCAAAAACCATCACATTAGGTGATGAGAAGTGAAGTGGGAAGTGAAGACAAACCAGTCCTCATCCAGATTCTAACTATCAAGTCTGGAACAATGGAACTAGGTCACACATGTTCCATTTCCCTGTGTCTTTGGCCAAAATGGCCAAAATGGCTGCTGATGCCTGTTCACTCAACACCAGGCCCGGTTCTGGGATATTCTGGATTCAGACATACTTTACCCAGACAACAGGGGTAGTTTCCTCCCTCAGTTCCTGTGATAGTTTGCAGCTTTTTCCTTTAATATTTATGTTTCCTGGTGATGGTTGCCCTCCTGACTACACACAGACATTAGTATTTCAGTAGGAAGTAACTGGGATGCCATTCCAGAATGCTTAGATTCTTACCACACATCTTAGCAGGGTTCTACTACCAACATTTTAGAAGATAGCCCTAAAGCAATCAATTATGTCAGGAGAAGGTAATTCATTATAACAAAACTCCAACAAATCAGAAGCAGGGGAGTCAGAACTTCCCAACTAACCAAAAACAATGTCTCCCTCTCTCTGTTTCCAAATCAGCCAACAGGTCATTACAAAGCACTGAAAATATATTTGGTCCTTGGAAGGCAAATAGGCAAAATCATAGGAAAAGTAGCCATTAGGAAAAATTTTTTTTAATCCATAGTTTTCAAGGTATCCTACTAAGAGGCCCAATTGTCTCTATTTCCCACAACTACAGTGTTGTAGAATGAGCACTGGAGTTGAGAATCATAATCACAGCTATTGTAACATCCCATGGGGAATGTGATTGCCCATAGGAAACCCATCTCTTTCTCTGGAAAGCTAAACAACTGTATAAGTACACATGATGGAAGAAAAGCATGTAGTCTGATAAGACAGTTTCGCCGGAGCCAGCTTCCAACCATTCTTCAGGACCCAGCTTAAGTATCATCTCCCCATGGAGAGCTTTCCAGAGCCCTAGTCTAGGTTTGTTCCTTCTGCTATGCACTTCCAAATAAGTGATTTCTCTGTAATATTGTTAAACAAACCCTGTAGTTATTACAAGCTTAATGTCAGTCTGCCTTCCCCGCTGGCCTGTCCTGTGTGCTGTTTTATCCTCAATGCCCAGGAAGCTGACTGCATGTGGTAGGTGTTTGGAAAATAGTCGTTAAATGGATGCAGACATGAATGAATCAAACTTCTACTACCTTCACCATGTGGTACTAAGGTGGGAAAGGAAGCTGTATTTATTAAGGGAAATTTTTTTAGACATCACAACTTGCAATGTAAAAAGGATTTTTTAACCCAGGTTTGATCACAGTATACATTGAACGATTACACCTCACTCCCTAAACATTTCTGTTACTCAACACAGGAGCACTGTTAATAGGTACTAACATTCAGATTTAGCTAAATTCTGTAGGTGGGATAACCAGTCTGACTGAAGTGATTTCTTAAATTCTACTTCTAGATGCCCAAAGCACACTCTAGCCAATGGCATATTATAGGACAAGGATTGTTAATAGGACAGTCTCTCAGTTGGTTCATTGATTGGAATGTAATAAAAGTTGAAGCTTGAAGTTAAAGGATGACCAGTTAACTCTGAGTAGAGAGCCCCTCTGGGGCCCCAGATTTTCCAGCTAAGACTGTTCAGTTGCCTTCATGTGAGGCCACCAGAGACAAGGCCTCAGTAAACTTCTCTATATCTGTTGACCAGGAGTTGGCAACACCACAGTATATATTGAAGCACCACATGTCAGACTGAAATGTGATTTCAAGATTGCCAATTTACTTTCTTTATTATTTCTAAATACCAAAAGTAAGAAGTACAGACACCTTCTTGTATATTAAAATAACAACACTAAAAGCAAACTGACTTCAGAATCAGTCTTCAAAGTGTGCTTTTTCTCTGAACTAATTTCAAATGGTTCTTTTTTCCAGGTTAAGGACAACATCAAAAATGTTTCCACACAGCCTGCGTAACTTGAAGAGGTATTAATAAGCTCAAAGTTAGTCTGACATAATCAAATTGGATTTGGTTTTCCACATCAGCTAACTGGTATGCATTTATTTACATCAGTTTTTTTTTAATATCAGCTGAACTTTTACTTGCAAATGACTTCAGCACTCATAGAATTTAATGATTTTTTATCTTGTTAAATAGAAGTAAGGGAGTTGGATGAGACATAAAGAGAGACTTGTTTGGTTAAATATTGCTCCTGAAGTATCAAGGTTTCTCATTTCAAAGCTAATTTTCAAAATACAGGTCATAGTTCTGGACTGATGCCCACCCTGGTGGCAATACGCCATCACTCAGGGCTGGTACCATTTGTGAAGTTGTCTTTCTTTCACAGCACCGGTATTAGAGCATCCCTTCTCCCAAAGCTGGAGAGTCTCACAGTCAGGGCTAGAAGGATGAGATGGGGAGGACAACACTAAAAGATAATCTGGGTATCGATAATGTTCCCAGAGAAAGTGATAGTTGAGGGAAGAGAGAGCACGCCAAGCACCATGGAAAATCTTGATATTTGAACAATGAATCCATCCTTGAGGAAAGACTGGGCCACCCTTCATGCCTTAAGGGGCCGTCTAACCTTTCCTCATCTCTCCCATCTCTTTATAAGGCATAAATCAAGAACCTATTAAATTAGTCAGCAGTTTGATCCAACGGCTGCCCTACTCTCACAGTAGCTACTGGCTATTTTTCCCACTCGTATTTGAAGAAACCATCATCATTCATTCATGTGACTAGATTTTACCAGAAAATAACAAGTGACACATCCTCATGGGACCACAGAAAGATGAGCTGCAATTGTTGAACCACACCTCTCAATTGCTATTTCTAAATCAGAGCCTCTCTTGGGTTCTGTTTAATGGAAGGCACACATCAACTTTTCTCCTGGCACCCAAGGTCACAAAAATATCAGACACTTGGAGGCAGCCACAGTAAATTCCATGAGACCCGACAGGGCACAGTGAGGCCAGTGAGGTCCCTGGGAATTCACATCAGGGGATGAGTACTTCAGGGGGTTCCTTCTTGCTCTTTGAATGACCTCCACAGGATCTCACAGGCAGGATAGATTTTGCTGAACATTTCCATAGGAGTGGAGTAGATGGTGGGTGCGGGTGGGAGGGATGGCTTATCACCAGAACAGGATTTTCATTTCATTTTGGATGGAGAAGCATTTCTTCTTTATCTCTAGAGATACATGTAAAACAGCTTTTTTTTTTTCCCACGGTCTGTTTCCTGACTCTGACCTCAAATCAAGGACAAAAAGGGGACAGAGCTGCCTTAAAAAACGTTTTTCTTTCTGAAGCAAAATGTATGTGTGATGGAGGGTGGGGGGCCGTGGGGGCAGGCAGAGAAATGTGAGTTTGAATCAATTCACAGATAGCTCAGAAACTGACGGGGCCTTCCTGTATCTTCGCGTGACACCCTGCAAAGTTGTTGTTGTATGCTCTTACCCACTGCTTTGCTTATCATTTATGGTTCATTAAATGCCAAAATCTTTCTTTCCCAAGGATGCTCTTTTTTTTTTTTTTTTTTTTTGTGGTATGCGGGCCTCTCACTGTTGTGGCCTCTCCCGTTGCAGAACACAGGCTCCGGACGCACAGGCTCAGCGGCCATGGCTCACGGGCTCAGCCGCTCCGCGGCATGTGGGATCTTCCCGGACCGGGGCACAAACCCGTGTCCCCCGCATCGGCAGGCGGACTCTCAACCACTGCACCACCAGGGAAGCCCCCAAGGATGCTCTTTTAACATAACTTATTTTAGTTAACCAGTTATTAATGTTTATCAGGTACTAGGACTTTATATATATTATCTGATTGAATTCTCCCAATGGCCGTATGAGTTAGCCATAATTACTATTCCTATTTCCACAGACAGGAGAGAAAGGCACAGGGAGGTTGAGTAACTTGCCTAAGATCACCCAGCCAGGAGGTGGCAGAGCCAAAGCTCAAATCCAAGACAATCTGACTTTAAGACTACACACTTAAATGCCACTCACGCCCTTTCCTCAGACTGATATGCAGTCAAGTTAAGGATTCTGATAAGGGGGAAGGAACTGATATTTCTTGAGCATCAAATGAGTACTAGCTACTGTGCCTCGGGGCTTTATAAGTCTTTCTCCTAAAACCTTCTCCATAACCCTATATGGTAATTATCAGCATGGCCTCCCCCTCCCCTTCACTGTGTTGAGGTTCAAAGAAGTTAAGTAACATGTCCAAAGTCACAAATCTAGGCAGTGACAAAGCCAGCCTTCAAACCTATGTCTGTCTGACTCCAACATGACAGAACACTGGAGAAACCATAGCAATCGGCCTTTGACAGCAAACAGAGATGTTACATTATTATGTTTCCTTTCAGTTTTGCTAGGTGAAGCATATGTCTGTTTCTCCTTGTGGAGGTTAAGTCTCCTTGTATCTTAATTTTGAAATAACCCATAATATAGTAGACTATTTTTAAGTTACAGTATCCTATAATTGAAAAAACATAATAACAAGGGTTGGTGAAAGTGTGCAGAAATTGGAACCCTCATACACTGTCAGTAGGAGTGTAAAATAGTACAATTGTGTTTGGAGACTATCTGGCAGCTTCTTTAAAGGTTAAACATAGAGTTAACCATTTGATCCAGTAATTCCACTCCTAGGTATGTACCCAAGAGAATTGAAAACCTACGTCTACACAAAAACTTACATGAATATTCACAGCAGCATTATTCATATAGTAAAAAAGTAGAAACATCTCACATGTCCATCATATGAGTGGATAAACAAAATGTAGTTTATCTACACAGTGGAATTACTATTCAGCAATAAAAATGAATGAAGTAGTGATATATGGTATAGCACTGATATACCCTGAAGACATTGTGCTAGGTGAAAGCAGCCAGTCACAAAGGACCACATATTATATGATTCCACTTATGTGAAATGTCCAGAATAGGAAGAGCTATAGAGACAGAAAGTAGATCATTGGTTCCCAGGAGTTAGAAGGGAGATGATAGCTAAAGAGTAGATGGTTTATTTTGGGGGAGGTTGATAAAAAAAAAATGTGCTAAAATTGATTGTGGTAACAATTGCACAACTTTCTCTATGTACCACATTGAATGGTAGACTTTAAATAGGTGAATGGTATGTTATGTGAATTATATCTCAATAGAGCAATTATATATTTATATTAAAAAACTGCACCATGAAAAAAACCCAATATTATGCATTTGATAGGCTCTCAAGAAATACCTATTGAATGAATGACTATTTAAAAATAATACTAGTTTATTTAAATTCAAATATGTCTTTTAGGAATGGATAGTTTATTTAGCAACAACGTTGCATAAACTATGCCCCAGACTCAACCATCCCCTGAGGTGAATGCTGATAATACTGACATCCCACAAGGGCTGAAACGTGGTCCTCAGTGGTGAAAGTTTAGCAATGGCCACACCTGTGGAGGAATTTCCCCTCTGTTCCAACAGGACCAGCTGTGGTGAAAGAACCATCTGTGGCTTGCTGACAATAGGGATGCCGCTGAGTGTTAACTGATCTCCCAAAACCCTCACTGAGCCAAACCCAGACCAGCAAGAATCTCTAGTGTGACTCAGGGCCACCAGCTAATGAAGGTATCACTTGGGTCCTGGAATCCAGGAAGATGAACAACTACCCTTCCTTTGTTACTTGAGAAACCCCCAAGAGCAGGTCCTGGTAGCACGTATCTATTTATGGTCACCTTTGAGGACAGATGAAAGAGTATGGGGAAAATATCAATAAATTCCAGAGTAAAAATAGAAACCAATATTCAGGGTTGAAGGGGAGGAACATAGAATAAATCAAAGTCCAAACTTGAGATCCAGTTGAGGAATTAGCCTGGTGTGAATGACTAAAGAAAAGCCAAGGAAAAAAAAAGCACCCAAATGCTGAGTGCATTGAAGAAGAAACAAGGTAGAGTATTAGTAGATTTAACAGCAAAACAAATGAGCTCAACAAACAAGCTCTGCATGAGTTGATATGGTCCAGAACCTACCAATGACTAGACATTCCCTTCAAGGAATAGTTTTCAAGCCTTCCTCGTCAGGGAACAAAAAACCTCTCAGGGATACTTTAGAAAGCATGTATTTTACGACTCAAATTCTACAGTAACAACAACAAAATAAGTCTTGGATTAGGGAAGTTTGTTCTGAGGACCCTGTGTGAAACAGAGGTGAAAATATGGTACCAAACTGGAATAGATTATCTGAGACATGGAGGCTCAAAGATGCACATGTGCTGTGTGCTGGCTTCACATCTCCAGGGATTCACTGGTATTATTTTGGAGAGAATTCAATCCATTCTACAAGGAAGCATCCTTGTGCAAAACAAATCACAACTACAAAGCCTTGCGTAAAGGCTAGGAGTTTTTATATATGTTATTTTGTTCTATTTCTAAAACAACTCTGTGAGATAGATGTTTCACAGATGAAGAAGAAACTGTGGCTCAAAGAAATCCAACAACCTTCCCAACTAATAAGTGGCAGGGATAGGATTCAATTCTGGGTCTTCAAACTTCTTAACCACTATTTTCTCCACTACCCTACACCTTTCCAAAGTAAGACTGTAATGAATTTGTCTAGCCATGGAAGGCCTTCTAGAACGAAAGACTGACATTTTGATAGAGATGAAAGATCACTACAAAAGTAAGCAGACCAGAGGGAGAATATCGCAAGAGTAACAGGAGGGTACTGGGCTTTGGAACATCGGCAAGTCAGGGGACCCTAGGGCAAGGACTATGTATGAAGCACTAGTCAAAATAAAAGCAGCAATATCTACCGTTACATCTAGTCCCTTAAAGCCTACAGCTTCTGATTTATTTTGTTGTCTGTACTTGGTGAAGCACGTACAAGAAGATAAGAATTTGGGGATTTTAGAATGGAACTGCTCTTAACATTACTCAGTGTCTTATTTAGACTATAAATGTTAAAATGTGCTCCCAGAGTGGCCAACATTGCCATAGCCAATAAATAAACAAAATCGAGAAGAAAAATAATGGTAATAGCTTTCAACATCTCTCATACAGTTCACAGAGATGAGATCATAATAAAAGTTGTGGTTGATTTTGCCACTTATCTTTCATTTAATATAATTCTCAACCATAAATCTTGCTTTTGGGTTTGTGGGGCAGAATTTCCAATTGTTTCTTCCCCTACCAGGAGTAACAAACCCAGCTGGCTAAGCTCCTATCATTGACATAAGGTAATGACATAAGGTAATAAAAGGTGAAACATCCCTGTACCTGGGGGTCCCAAGGAAAGGGATCCCTTGCTCTTGGAAACTTTTCTGAATCTGTCACCAGTCATGGCCACTATATAGAGGGACTGCAGGCTGCAAACATTTCAGAAAGAAATGTTGGGTCTAAATCTATTTGTGGTGTTGGCCCATCAGTTACCAAGTGGAAAGAATACTGGACAGAGAGCCAGGGCCCTGTATTCTAATCCACTCTCTGCCATTAAGTAGGTAGGTAACCTTCACCGAGGGCTTTCCTCTCTCCTGGCCACAGGGCGCTCATCTGTAAAATGAAGGGCTCAGAGTAGATCATCGCTGAAGATCTCTCCAGCTGTAGGATATTTTGCATCCCCACCGCACACCACCCCTCCTCTGCTTGATAACCTGTTCTGGCGATTTCATAGCAAGTACCTGTTTCTTGGTCACAGTGCCATCCACGGGGTCCACGTATTCAAAGCTGTCTGTCTTCGCCACACTGTAGACGTGGCTCCCCACAGCAAACTGCTGGCCGATGAAGGACTTGTCTGTGACCAAGGCCTCCAGGTCCCTCATGATGTAATAGGTCGTCTTGGGCTCTAAGCCCTCATAATCAAACCTGGCGAGGGAGGAGCAGGACACAGGATAAACACAAATCTAATCAGAGAACCAGCAGCTGGGTGGGCCTCTCAAGGTCATTTAATCATTGGTTTTGTTTAAAGAAGAACAGCACATGGAAGAACATGGAAGAAACATGGAAGAACAGCACAGAGAAGCATCTGCAGCTGGTCTCCCCTCTTTCCCCTGCCAGCCCTCCATTCATTCCCCACACAGCAGCCAGCATCATCTTGTAAACATCAAATCGTGCCAATCCTTTCCTTTAAATCCCTCCAGAAATGCCTGTCATGTTGAGAGCAAGAGTCAACACCCTAACCACAGCCTATAAGGCACTGTGGGATCTGACCTGCCCACGTCTTTGATTTTACTTTGTCCCGCTCTTGTTCACTATGCTCCAGCCACATGGGCCCCCTTTCCAGTCCTCAGAGACACTTTGCCCTTTCCCTTCGTTGGGCCTTTGCTCTTGCTATCTGTTTCCTTTCCCTGGTACAATCTTCCCCAGGCTACTCAAATAGCTGACACATTCCCTTCTTTCAGCTTTCAAATTTAGTGTTACCTCTAGAAAGTGACCTTCTCTGACCAGTCATCTAAGGTAGCTTCCCTCTATCTCTCCCCACCTCTTACCATCCTTTATTTCTTCTTTTGGTAGTTATCCCAATCTGCATTTGCTCTGTTTATATATTTGTTTCCTTATTTCTTGTCTTTGCCCCTGAGTACTGGAAGCTCCAGGAGGGTAGAGATCTTACCTGTTTTGTTCTCTGTTGCTTCCGACAAGTAGTGTTTTTTGTAAGTAATGGAATGAAAGATGGGAGGAAGTGAAGGAAGAAAGGAAGGAGAGAGAGGAATCAAGGCAGGGGAAGAGAGAAGGAGGAAGCGAATTCAATGTACCATAAAACTCTCTTGGAAACTTGGAAGAAATATCATAATTGTTCCATTAAAAAAGAAGGTCCCCCTAGCCAAGAACATCAAATATAACAATGGGGCTGGGAGGTGATTAGGGGAAAAAAAAAGACTAAAAATAACCCTTATCTCATTTGTTGTTGTGGAGTTTAAATATGATAATGCATACCAAGTAGTTGGCACAATGCCCGACACCAGTGCTTAAAACTCTTAATTACTTTTATTCTTAGTCACTACCATAAGGAAACTGTAGGGTCTTTCCCGATGTCAGATGGTTTTGACCAAGTCCTTACGGCACACCCAGGGGGCTCTGTTTAAGAAGGAAGCCCTAGCTGTGCTCATGCAGCTGTGCTGGGATCTCACACTGGGCTCTCTGTAAACAGGAAAGAAGGTGAGTTCTCAGAGTGAACTAAAGAAGGAAGATCTGAATAGTTGTTACTACTTTTTTCCACCCAAGATCTTCTGTGACTTCAGCAGACAACAGGGTGTTAGCCAAAAGGAATGATACCATGGCTAACAATGGGTCCCCTGCACCTTCATCCCCCCTCTCTTCTGTTCTCTCTTACACAAGGTGTGTCCTCCCAGCCTCAGAAACAAAACAAAAGGGAATTCTCTCAGAACATTCCTTCTCCGTAGTGTATGTGTTCTAATCCTAGATTCTCTTTAAAGATAACTTTTTGGGAAGGTAAAACCTAGCCAAGCAGAAGGGGGCAGGAGGTTGAGATAAGAGGGTGTAGCAGGAGACAGAGAGGCACTGAAAGAGACTTAGAAGTTGAGAAAATACACTAATGTGACAGGTCACATCCAGTCTATGGCTGAGGTCATCAGACCAGCTGCCCAAATGCTCATCTTCATACACATGCAGGTTCTAGCACTACCTTCCCCTCACTACCCCAAAAAACCCCCTCTGACCATCACCACCACCAACACACTTTCGAGGAAAGAAATTTCAAAATGGAGAATTCCTTTTGGGGTCCACTCATACAAGGAGAATCATCTGGGTTCTCAGATACAACTTCAGGCTCAGTATTAGTTAAACCAAAATTGTTTAATTATCTCCTCCCCACCAAGACAACAGTCAGGCTAGACATCATTTTCTTTCACAAGCACTTTTAACCTACCTTCCCCAGAGGCTGAAGGAAATGTTTACTTTCATTCTACCTATTCCCTCCTGCCTTTTTCTTTATCTCTGTGATCTCCTTGTACAGAAATCTGAAACATAATTCAAAGTCCTACAAGAATTTATATCTCCACTGCATTCTATTCTCTAATACGGTATTTGGTATGAAAAAAGTAATTGCCATGTAACCTCTTGGCCACAAAAAAATGAACTATATTATGAATACACTTATCATAATACCATGTCTTCAAAATGCTGGCAGAAAGCTAGACAATCATTCCACAAATTATGAGGAACACATCTCTGACTCAAAGCGATCTCACTAAGCCAGAGGTTGGCAGTCACAATATATTTTATCAGGTTGGATTTTTTGGAGCAGCTTCAGGCAATAAAAGGATTTGCTGTGCCAATTGGTCCCTTTGGTATGCCAAAAAAGCCCACAAGAATCAGGATTTGGGGCACTTGTTAGAAACACTAGTGAATAAAACAAGCTCCCACCTGCCCTGAGAGTCCTTAGTTTATAACACAATGAATAATTTGAGGTGATTTCCCAGCTGAATACGATGGTGCTGTCTACATTTCCCAGAGTACTGCAGTCTCTTTGAGTTTACTGAAAACTGTCACAGGCTTCCTTATTCTCTGATATTTATCTAAGTAAACGACCTCTTAAGAGAAGAAACAATCACCTTATAAGGGAAGTCTAAAGCTTTCTTTCTGTCCCTTAGGCTCTTGAAACGCAACCAAACATCCAAAGTAGTTAACTATTCATAAGCAAAGCAAATGAGGCACTGTCTCTGTTTTTAATACACAGAGAGCCGCTGAGACTACCCAAGGATTCCCTGCCCCAATCCCACGTTCTCCACAGTTAACATCCTTTCCGACCACTGCATCCCCTAAACCATGGCTTGGTACTAGCATATCTAGCAGGCAGCCACACAGCCAGAAGACTCTGCCCCCATCGCTTGCTTCAACAACAGGAAAGCGGTAGAAACCCCCAACCCTAAGCTCTTTGCCACTGACCTTTCCCCTCCCTCCTTCCCAGGGTAGTATTTCTTTTTGCTGTAACTCCTTTCATGGGGACAAAACTTTAGCAAAATCTGGGGCTCCTGAGCCATGTGGTCCCTTCAGAGGATGCCAGCTTAGGCATCTTGGTCACGGTTGGGACCATTAGTGGGAGCTTCTGGCTTTGCCTCCCTTTCCTTGATAATTATGGGTGGAAAGCCAACAAGGAAAGCCCCTGGTCTGACTGTACAACCTTCATGGCCACCAAAGGACCTTTCAAGGTTCTGTAGTTCATATTCCCTCTGGGGATGGCGGCCCACTGTATAGGCAGGATGAAAAGATGACAGAGGGGTGTCACCAGGGGAGGGGTACTCCTTGACACCACTCCTACCACCTCTCAGGGTTATCTGGCTCTAGCGTCTGTGCTCCTCAGATTTTCCTGAAAGATGCCTCCCTCCTAAGTTTCTAGCCCACTTTTTAAAAAAAAAAAACTTCTCTAAGAGCAGTTTCCCAGGGTCCATACGGAGACCCTTGCCCTTCTCACCTGCAGTAGTAGTGGCGGCCAAATTTGGCCCAGTGATCTCGGACAATTTCCTCCACACTCTGCTTCCGGGCAGCGATAATGGAGAGCCAGACCAAGACAGCCCAGAGGCCATCTTTCTCCCGGAGGTGATCAGAGCCTATGGGAGAAAGGAAGAGTCTGCTGAAGATTTGTTCACGAGGGGAAAAATTAAAACTAAATGAACTATGAAGACCAGTTAGCACTTGAGTGTTACATTGAAATGGTAGGATATATTTATCTATTGTGTTAAAAACATGTCCCATAGGGCTTCCCTGGTGGCGCAGTGGTTGAAAGTCCGCCTGCCGATGCAGGGGACACGGGTTCGTGCCCCAGTCCGGAAGGATCCCACATGCCGCGGAGCGGCTGGGCCCGTGAGCCATGGCCGCTGAGCCTGTGCGTCCGGAGCCTGTGCTCCGCAACGGGAGAGGCCACAACAGTGACAGGGCCGCATACCGCAAAAAAAAAAAAAAAAAAAAAAAAGTCCCATAATAAACTTGCATTTCTAAAAACATGCAACCGAAATTCAAATAACATAAAACAATATCAAAAAGTAAAATAAAATCCTGGAAGTTGTTGAAAGGATCCAAGAGCCAAGCTGACATCACATTTGACTAATGGTATCATTCATTCAGTAAATATTTGGTGATCCTTACAGCATACCAAGCATTGGTCTAGGTACTAGGGATACGGCAGTGAACAAGATAGCTCTTTATTCATCAAGTTTGAATTCAAGTAGGCGGGGAGGCAACAGAAAAGTAGATGAAAGAACAACATGCATCAAATAAGGACAAGAGCTATGAAAATAATTAAACTGGGTGATAATGTCACAGAGCATGATATCAGCAAAGACTTCTTTACTAGAGCAGCACAGCTTACCTAGAGTGGGGTTGAATGGTACTCCCTAACCCCACTCCACCCGCTGAAGATATGGCCACCCAGAACCTATGAATGTGACCTTATCTGGGGAAATAGTCCTGCAGATATAATTAAGTTAAGGATGTTGGGGGTGAGATCAGCCTGGATTATCCAGGTGGGCCCAAAATCCAAGGACAAGTATTCTGAGAAGAGAAGACACAGAGAGGAGAAATCCAAAGGAGCAGGTTATGTGAAGACAGAAGTGGAGATCAGAATTATGCTGCCACAAGCCAAGGAAGGCAGGAAGACACCAGAAATTGAAAGAGGCAAGGAAAGGTTCTCCCCTAAAGACTTCAGAGGAAGCATGGCTCTGCCAACACCTTGATTTTAGACTTCTGGCCTCCACAACTAGAAGACAATTAATTTCTGTTGTTTTAAGCCACCTAGTTCTTGGTAATTTGTTATGGCAGCATTAGGAAACGAATACAGGTAGTCAGGGTCAGCCCCACTGAAGTGATGATATGTGAGCCGATACCTGAGAAGAAGGAGTCAGCCATGCAGAGATCTGGGGACAAAGCACAAAGTCCCTGAGGCAGGAAGGAACTGTGAAGCTTATTCCTCTAGCTATTTACATAGAAAGAGAGGCAGCTCATATTGTGGCATTCACACGATAAAGTGTGCGGGCTAAACAGGTAGCTTCCTGTGCAAAAAGAACCCAGAGGAATATGTTGGAGGCTCATTTAAGCATCTGTCTATTGGCTAATTGTAAGCTCTGTCCTGAATACAAAGGAATGTGTTGTAGTGTAAGAAAGGTGATATAATGGGAAAAGCATGGGGAAGACTTTGGAATTAGGGTTTAAAACTAAACTCTTCTACTTCCCCGGAATGTGAGAAGTTATCGCAAAGGTGTTAACCTTTCTGAGTCTCAGCTTCTCATCTGTAAAATGGGGACACCATCACCCATCTTGTTGGGTTGTCATATGAATTTAATCACACTCAGTGAGTAGGCTCTGGAGTCAGATTGTTCACATTCAAAGTCTGGCTCAGCCACTGACCTTTGTGTGACTTGTTGTCCTCATCTGTAACATAGGGAGATAATAGCCCCTACCTCATGGGTTACTATCATGATGAAGTAACTAAATATGCCCAGGTATTTAGATCAATGACTGGGATGTCACAAGTGGTTGTCTTGTTGTTGATCTTATTGGTAATTCACATAAAGTACCAACCTGGTGCTGATTCCTCAATATGTGCTTTGAGGCAAATTGTTCTCAGTCATTCATTTAATTTTATCCTCTGACTCTAGCTACAGCAATGTCTTAAGACCAGGAGACTGGGACCAGGGGTTGGATCATTTCTTCTTGCAATAGAGCAATAAGAATGGACAACAGTACTTGGGTTTCAGGGCTATGAAACATAGAAACTCAGAAAGGAAAACCCAATGACACAAAGCTGTTTAAACTTTGAAAATGGACTGAAACAATACCTTACTTAAGTTAGGCAACTTTGAGAACTTCTCACCAAAGCTATGGACCATTTATACTTCTTGGTACACTTGCAGTGTTAAATGTTAAATGTTTTTCCTCAAAAAGGAAAACATACAACCTTGAGAGGGCAGTGAAGATACTTAAAAGGAGAAATGATCAAGTCTTTGACTCCTCCATACACCGATCGATGGTCTGCTGATGACACTTTTAGATGTCTGGTTGTGCCTGTCTTTAGCCTGAGAAGACCCTGGGCTTTTAATCATCACAGCATGGAGTGACTCTAGTCCCATCCAAGGAATTCTGCACACTGCTACAAAAATGGAAGAAATTTGGAAGATGCTGGGTTAGCTCCATGGCCTAGTGCAAAAAAACAAGTCTAGGAAGTCCTGCCCAGTGGGATAATTTCAAAATCCTTTGTCCTTTTCCAGCTGAAAAAAATCACTTTTATTTACTGTCTAGAGAGAAATACCTTTTTGTTTTAAAACATGGGCTTTGCATACCTTGAATCTCCAGCTGGATTACATTACCTAGAAATAGACCCATTGGTTGATAAGTCTGACATCTGATAAGATGTCATAATTTAGGGGAGAGAGACATAAAGTTATTTTAGCAGAATCAAAAAAAAAAAAAAAACCCCACACAAACCCACCTCAACCCTTTGTCACCAACCACATAGTAAATTGTGAACTGGCTTGGATATTCTCACCTACAAGTTAAACATTGCCCAGATTCATAAGGGGCCAATGATCAAGTAAAATTAACTGTGCTCTTTACAGCTGTTTGAGGTGGGGATGGAGACACTGATGACTTGCAATTACACACACATGATTCCACTGAACTCTCATAATGTGCTTTAGAGGGGGCTTTGGGGAAACAACTCTCCTTTTAATAACTTTAAGGCAAGTGAACTATAATGCCCTATCCCTGGAAGATAAATTCAACAGGAAATGCAGAAAATACAAAGGCGTCAAATGGTTTCCTAAAACCCCACTATAAACAGAGTGAAAATGGATGCAAGAAATGCTGACACTATATATGACAGGACTAATAGACTTTATATTAAAAATGTTTTTATAAGTTAATCAGAAAAAGAGGAACCCCAATAGATAACTGGGTGGATAGGCACAAATGAGCAATTTTCAAGAGAAAAATATTAAAAGTCAGAAACATTTGAAAAAATGTTCAATCTCACCTCAGTCACAGAAAAGTCCATAAAATGGAATCCCATTTGGAGACTTTCAAATTAGCAAGCGTTCATTAGGGGGCAGGGGAACACCTAGTACTAGCAAAGTACCAGTGTAAATGTGTACAGTTTGGTGGAATAATTTGGCAATAATAATCAACAGCCTTAAAATAGCAACCAGCTTTGGACCCAGCTATTCTACTTCTTAAATTTTAGTCAAAAGGACATTCACTAAAACAGCTTAAAGAAGAGAGAAAGTTGAAGGAATAATAAAAAGGAAAAAAATTGTTTTAAAAGAAGAGGGAAAGTTGAAAAATGAATACTAACTGTTAAAGAATAGGAAATTGTGGAAAATCCATATAAAAACTTGTGTAGATAGATAAAATATTGAATAAGAATCTTTGGTAACACATGGAATGATGTTCATCCAATTTTAATAAATGTTAAAAAAATCAGGTTACCAAAAAAGAGTATTCAGTATTTTTTTTGTAGAAAAACATTTAGATATGTATTTATGTGTGTGCACAGGTTATCAACAGGATACAGACCCAGCCGTTAACAGCGTTATCTCTGAAGCAGTAGAATTTTTGCTTCTTTTTTTTGTTTTGCTTCTTTTTCCTTTGCAATATTTCCACAATAAATGTATATTATTTTCATTATAAGAAAAAAATAAAAATTTTAAAGCTGTCAACGGTGTGTACAAATTCACATTTGAAAACATGAAACCCCATCTACCAAGGGTTAGCTGGATATTAAAGGGATCAACACTGCTGATGAACAAGTGATGAATTTTGAACCTATTGCTCATCCCATTTCTTAGATTGAGTAATAGCTATTTAGAGCATAGAGACTGAATATGACTCCCTCGTGGGGCTCACAGGTTTTGGGATTTGGTTCAGGATGTACTGTAAGGCTTTAGGACTTGACAGAAAATGAGAACAGGGAAGGCAGTGCACTGCTGAGCTGTCAACATTAGCCTTGGAGGAAGCTGGGCTTAGGGGATGTGTTTTGTTCACCTCACAGGGAGACTCCACTAGCAAGGACAAAGCTTCAGATTCATCCCAATAGCCCCTAGGGCATTTCTACTATTGCTGACCGGGCACAAAGAGGGGCTCACTCAGCCTGTGTTTCACCCCCTATCTTCCCAGGCAAAATCTCTACACTCTGTGAACAGTTAAACAGCTGTTTGGGAAAAAACAAATAAAATAGCTCTTTTACTTCCTCATTTCATATATTCACAGCTGCTCCATCTTTAAAACATGAGATTCCAGAAAAAAGTTCTTCGGCACTAATATTTATACATGCATACTATTGCCTGTACAATTTTTAGTAGATTTTATTTTTTAGAGCAGTGTTAGCTTCATAGCAAACTTGAATGAAAAGAACGGAGAGTTCCATAAGAGTCCCTATCTTCACACAAACACAATCTCCCCACCATCAATATCCTGCACCAGAGTGGGATGTTTGTTACAAATGATGAACCTACACTGACACATCATCACCCAAAGTCCACAGTTCACATTAGGGTTCACTGATGGTGTTGTACATTCTATGGGTTTTGACAAACATATACCCACCATTACAGTATCATACAGAACAGTTTCACTGCCCTAAAACTCCTCTGTGTTCTGACTTTTCATCCTTCCCTCCCTCGTAGCCCCTGGCAACCACTAATCCTTTTATTATCTTTATTGTTTTGCCTTTTCCAGATTATCATATAATTGGACTTTTTAGTTTGGCTTCTTTCACTTAGTAATATGCATTTAAGGTTCCTCCATGTCTTTTCATGTCTTTTTTTTTTTTTTTTTTTTGCGGTACATGGGCCTCTCACTGTTGTGGCCTCTCCCGTTGCGGAGCACAGGCTCTGGACGCGCAGGCTCAGCGGCCATGGCTCACGGGCCCAACCGCTCCACGGCATGTGGGATCTTCCCGCACCGGGGCACGAACCCGTGTCCCCTGCATCGGCAGGCAGACTCTCAACCACTGCGCCACCAGGGAAGCCCTCTTTTCATGTCTTAATAGCTCATTTCTCCTTAGCATTGAATAACACAGTACAATTTTTGAAGTTTGCTTCCTCTGGATTTCTGGCTGGTGGTGCAGCCAGAGCTTGCCACCTGGTTCAGAACATTGCAAGAAGCTTTAACCCATATTTCCAAAGCCTGTAAGTACCACTCAACTGTCCTTCCTCTATCCAGGCTAGCCCAGCCCGAAGCCCACTCAGACTTGCTTTGACCAGCCTGGAAAAGCAGTCATCCCCACCCAGATACCAGAAGGAAGGGTCTCAGCTCTCCCTGCCACAACTCCAGGAAAAACTGACACCAAAAACAGGTCTATTTTTTTCTTATCAGAAACATCCCCACTCTTCTATTCCCCAAAACTAGACTTTGAATTTTCTCAAGCTTTAAAACCATATTACTTTGAGCTAGGCAGTACACCAGTAAGTATACTGACATAAAAGAAATGGGGGAAAAAAAGAGTACTCAATCTCAAAGGAATTTTCCTCAAATGGAAATGCCAGCACGGGCAAATCAACTCAATAAAACACCACACATGTTACTAAAAGATCAAGTCATCTCAGCTGAAACTCAGATCAGGAAAGTCTTAATTTGTCATTTGGGAAAACACAAATCATTATGCACCTGTTGCCAACTCCAAGCTAGAAATAAGTTAGTGGTTCTCAACCCAGGCTGCCCATTAGAATCTCCTAAAGAACTTATTAAAAATACCAATGCTCAGGCCCCACCCCGGACCAATAAAATCAGAAGTTTTGGCAATGGGACCCAGGCATCAGTATATATATTTTTTAATTCCTTGGGTAATTTTTATGAGCAGCCAGAGTTGAGAACCACTGTTTTAAGAGAAGCCTACTCAAAACAGTCCCATATCAGGGGCAGATTACTTAGGGGTAGTGAATTAGGCCTCTTCCTCTATTTGCTCAAATTTGGCACTAAAGGAAAGTGGTCATTGGTCTCTAGTTTGATGGATGCCCCTGGCCCTAGTCAGGGGGGGCCCTCTCACTGGAGCCAGCTTCAGTATCATGGTTTTCCCCCACCCCTTTTGTCTGGAAATCTTGTGAGGGCCTTGCCAAATGTGGGGTAACCAACTCATCCTGGTGTGCCTGGGACTTTCCCCATTTTAGCAGGAAATGAACAATATCCCAGGAAACCTCTCCATCCCATGCATACCAAGGTGGCTGGCCAGCTGATAAGGAAGGCCATTTGCTCAAAGAGGCTCCTGACGGTTTTCAGGATATGTGCATATACAGCACATACCTAAGCACACATATTTCCTAGAGCCAGAAATGATAGGAAATATATCTATATACTTGATGCAGAATTACACAGCAAGATAAATTCCATTTTTGGAAGAATAACAGCAAGGCACCAGGCACTTCACTCAGTACTTTATACATCTATTATCTAATTTTTTTTTTTTTTTTTTTGCGGTAAGCAGGCCTCTCACTGTTGTGGCCTCTCCCGTTATGGAGTACAGGCTCCGGACGCACAGGCTCAGCAGCCATGGCTCACGGGCCCAGCCACTCTGCGGCACGTGGGATCTTCCTGGACCGGGGCACGAACCCGTGTCCCCTGCATCGGCAGGCGGACTCTCAACCACTGCGCCACCAGGGAAGCCCTATTATCTAATTTTGACAATTTGATAGCTTCTCTTTACAGATAAGAGATTGAGGTTAGGTCATTTGTATGAAGTCACATGGCCACTAAGGGGTGAAAAGAAGATTCACACCTGGGCAGTTTGGCTCCAACGCCTGTGGACATAACCACTGCTGGAAATGCCCAGCATGCCAGTGGTCCTCAGGAGCTGCAATGAGGCAGATAAAATGCCCCAGGTGGTTAGACCTGAGGCAACCCTTCTGAAGATCTGGGTGATGGATTGGTATTTTTTCCTCCTCACACTAGACATTCAGGAAAAGTTGCCAAATTTCCCTTTACTTCTCCTCTCCTATCGATTTACCCTTTTCATTTACAAATGAAGTTTTCATTAATTTGCAGTGAAATTCTTTCCATCCTCTTTGTATCCACTCAAGGATTTGTCTTTTCAAAATAGTGAAGTCATGAGGGAACACTGGGAGGCACCCCTTGCAGGGAATCGGAGATTTGAGAACATGCTATTGAACTGTGACAGGTTGTTGTTTTGGGTTTTTTTTTTTCCGTGTCTCAAACTGCTCATGTTCAGCTCTTTAAATCTGGCCAAAAGCAGGGCTCATGGAAAAATTGTCAATTTTCCATGCTTAAAAAGAAATGCTTCTTGGGCTTCCCTGGTGGCGCAGTGGTTGAGAGTCCGCCTGCCGATGCAGGGGACACGGGTTCGTGCCCCGGTCCGGGAAGATCCCACATGCCGTGGAGCGGCTGGGCCCGTGAGCCATGGCCGCTGAGCCTGCGCGTCTGGAGCCTGTGCTCCGCAATGGGAGAGGCCACAGCAGTGAGAGGCCCGCGTACTGCAAAAAAAACCAAAACCAAACAAACAAAAAAGAAATGCTTCTTAAAAAATTAATGCTCTAAAATGTTTGCAATTGGAAAACCAATCTGTCCTGCAGGTAAGCGGGTCAGAGCCAGCTGTCAGCTCAGCAAGGTAGGACGGCAGTAACCGACAGTGTAGCTCACGCTGTGCTGTGGGCATACGGGCTCCCAATGCTATGTAACAATGAATCTGATGATGATGATGATTAATAATAATAGTGTTTGACATAATAACGCAGCAGGGCTCTTGGCTAATATCCTGACCGTTGCAACACCCTGTAAACTCCATGAGGGAAGGACCCATATCTGAAATGACTCATCATTCTATCCTGGCCCTGGCTCATAGAAGGTGCACAGTAAACCTTCACTGAATGAGTAAATGAATGATGAGGTGACACTCTAGTATGTAGTGTGATTCATCAGATTCACTCCTCACTAAAAGCTAGAAGCAACCTGAAAAGATATATGGGAAAAAAACTTTATAGATCATCCCATTGAACAGATTCAGCTTATAAATGAGGAAACTGAGGCCCAGAGAAGTGATCTGTGTAAGGAAGTTCAATGACAGAGAGTGGGAGTCAAGGTCTATCTGGGTCTAACTGGGACTGTCATCTCCCGGTGCTGTGCTGCTTACATGACACCATTCTTCCACATCCCCGGCATGCATCCCATCCCCATCTAAAAGAATTAACCAGATGGGAGAAAAGGACACCCTTGGCATTGTCCTTAAACAGGAGCAGCAGAGTAAGACTGGGTTTGAATCCTGGCTCTGCCATGTGAACTTGGCCAGTGGTTCGACTTGCCTCTCTAAGCCTCCATTACCTTATCTGTGGTCACTATGGTCCCTAGTTCATATCAGAGTCAAGAAGTCTCAGTGAAATGACATCTAGGAGGCCCTAAGAATGTACTTAGCACTCCAAGAGATGCTCAATAAATAACAAGTATTAGCACTGTTTCACTAACACAGGCCCTACAGCAGCCAGGCCATCTATCTCATCTATCCCAGAGGAGGACAAAGCGTTCCCTATGTCAGGGCTGGCCAGCTGATGCTCGTCCCTCACGGGAACAAGCCAAGGTACAGGGCAGTGGGACCTCCTGACTCATAGGTCCCATCCCATTTCTTTGCCTCCAGTGCTCATGGGAACAACACAGCTCTCTAAGAATTATTCCTTGCTTGGTCATAAGCTGAAGCAGAAATCTCTCCATCAGGTTTAAAGCCTGCACCACAGGGTTGAGGACTTGTCACTCTTTAGGCATTGTACTTTGTTCTCAGTGGGGCTACCTGGGAGAGAGCAGCAAGGGAAGCCTCAAAGCACAACTTTAGGGACTGCATCTTAAATACCAAGGGATGGGCCCCCTTGTTAAAAGTCCCCTAGTAGACACTGTGAAAGGAAACCCTTAGTGTGTTTGGAATTCTTCAATCCATGAAGATTGAAGAATGATTTCCCAGGATCCACAGTCCCAGAATGCACGGGTAAGTGTGGACGCAGCCTCAGAGGGAGGCCCCATTCCTTTCTTTCTGCTCCACACTTTGGTGTCACACAACACCCCCTCTTGCCACACTTTTCATCATTGAAAGGGTCAGTGGAGCTGGAACTGTGGCGACCCCAAGAAAAGGTTTGGTTTGGTTCTGTTTTTGATGGAGACATTCTTTCCACACCAGGTGGGAGCTCTCTTTCCCAGCACAGGGGTTGAGAGTTTGTAGAGGGTCCAGAAGAGAGTTTCAGTTTTCAGAGTTTACAAGGAGGCTCTTGGGGAGTGTCAATCACAGCGCCGCTGTGCTCTGGCCCAGCCTAGATTGAATTGCACACGTGCACACAGCCTGTTTCGACTTGCCCAGCAGAGAAATTGCTCTCCTAGTGCTGATAATGCTGTCATCACAGCCTCCTCACGTCACATCTGCTACCCAGCCAAATTTACCCAAATCGGCCAGAAATAAGAGAAAGAAATGTGGTAGAACCTCAATAATCTGAAATTCACAGATATATGGGCCTCCTTCTCTGGCCTAGAGACTAGACAGATGTGAAAACTGCCAAATGTAGAGTTAATGATTATCTAAATAGGGAATGAACTAAAGCTTTCCTTTATTGTACCTTAAAAAAATCTGGCATTAAATAAAAATAACTGTATAAATAAGAGACAGTTAAGCCTATTCAATATTCAACAGCACTCCTGTGAACCTAATCTTGAGTTAGGATGTACATAGTTCATGTGTGAAATACAGATGAAGAAGTAGGTATGGAACTTGAAAGTGTTATAGACTGTTTAACTATTAGGGAAAATAAAATGTCCATTCATAAAGCAACCAGAGAGTAAGTCAGTAATATAAACCATAAGACAATAGAGCAGAGAATGTCTCTGCTAAAGGCTGTAAGAAGATCTTTATATACAAAAGATCACTAAAGCTGGAACCTAGCCACTAATGAACACGGCTATTTACAGGTAATTGTCAGCAGCCTCCACTCCCCCCCAGGAAATAAATGTTAATAAAATGAATTATAAATACTTAACAGGATTTAAATTTTTTAATCTGTTCATTAACACAGGTCTTGGGAATGAATTTTCCTAGAAGCACCTTGCTCGCTATTAATTTGTGCTAATAATGATGTGATAATTGAAAGTACCAAAAGTTTATTTCAAAATTTTATATAATTCCAATTTTAATATCATTCATAAAATTCTTCCTCACCGCCTTCCAACTGGTCTATATTTATGTGTTTTTGTTTTTATGAATTCTCCCAAATCTTGGGATACCCTAATGCCCAGACTTCCAGAAATACAACCACTCAAGAATGATAAAAATATAACTACTAGCAATGCAAAGAAGAAATACCAAAATGGAAATTCTTTGTTTCTTCCTCCCTTTTTTCCTTCCATCCATCTTTCCAGCCTTCCTCCCTTCCTTCCTCCCTTCCTCCCTCCCTTCCTTCCTTCTATCCTTCCATCCAACCCACAATCAGTCAAAGCCTATCATATATATAAGAAATAGAGCTGAGCAAGAGAGACATGGCGCCTGTCCTCAGGGCATTTACGGTTGCATGGCAAGCAGAGGGATCCAGAAAAATCTCAAAAGACTGGAAAGATACACGAGATTTCCTGTGAATGAAACACCTACATACTCTGGGCCTCTTCCTTTTGTGTTAGAGACTGGAGAGATATAAAAATAGCCAATGTCAAGAGCACCAGACTGTACTCCAGAGTTCACAGTGAAAAAAGTTGGTGTGATAATGAGGGACAAGCCATGTTGGTGCCAGGAGACCTGGATTCAATTCCAAATTTCCAGAAAGAGATGGATGTATACAAAAGGCTTAGCAATGCCCCCAGCACATACTAAGTGCTCATTTAAAAAGATAATTGTTATTATTGTGAAGAACTCAACAGAGAGCACTTTCTTGGAAAGAGAAAACATTGTTGTATTGCCTGATTTTATCTGGCAAATTTGTATGTCTATTGACATTAACTTTTAAAAAATACATAACAAAAGTAATAGTAATACTCGAGATGGTGGTCAGCTTGGAGGTCTTCCAGGCATTCACAAACAGAGCAATTCTTTATGTTACCTGTAAAGGGACAAGCTTTGGCGTGATAATTCAAACACTCCCCAGATGGTATGACTTCTTACAAAACTGATGACAATGATGGCAACCAATAGAGCATCATCAACAAATTGCCCCCAAACCTCAAAGTTTTTGGTTTTTTAGCTCTTAGTTTTAGTATTTTAGTACATCCCCTTTTGTGTATGGGAACAAGTCCAGATTCCTTCCAATTTGGAACTTGAGAAAGTTAGCCAGAATGCCATTTAGATGAACAGTTGTCTTCTGTTTAAGGATTTGTAAAATGTTCTTTCTCTCAGAAAAGAGTTTTCCAAAGCCCTTCCCAGGAAGTGGATGAATATCTGGTTCTAGCACAAAAGATGATTTGGCTTCTGAAATGACCTTGGTTCTTTGACAGAGCAATAAATATAGGCTTCCTATTGTCCAGGACCTGCACCTTTCCACAGGAGAGAAGCCTGAACACTGATCCTATCACCAGCTTGTTACCTTGGAAAGTTCTGGGAGCTCAAGATGCCGGCTGATTTTCCCCTGAGGGAAATTTCCACTCAGGGTATATATATCCTTCTTCTCTTGGGCAAAAAGCTTGGCATTCCTGAGCCTGAGGCAGATCCATATTTTCAAGGTTTCTTGGCACTAAACTATGCTTACTAGTTGGTACACAGCTCCATGCCCCAGGGGCACTGAAAAAGGCCTCCACTAGAGAAAGCTTTGATAAGTTTTCGAAGTGTCTCCCTAGTCTCAGGTCTAAAATCTTTCCATCTCTCTGCTTTCTCCTTCCTTAATTAGCCCACTTGATTTTGAGAACTATATCCCAAGGTAGATGGGGAGCTCCTGTGATCAGATGACTTTTACAGGCTGGAATTGTGAGGGGTCAGAGGGACCATGCGGCTTGTCTGTAGGTGGCAGGTGAGGGTCTTGAATGTAATCATCAGCCTCACATTCCAGGCCTCTAGACTTCCTGAACCAAACTTGGTGTGGCATCTCAGACACACTCTTTCTACCATTCCTGATGAAAAACAAATACTGGTTTTCACTAGAGCAACGTTTCCTACTCCTGACTGCACATCAGAATTACATGAGGATACTTACTTAAAATGCAGACTCTCAGGCTCCACCTTGCCAGGGATTCCAAGCAAGGGTAGGATGGAAAATCTATATTTTTAGCAAGCTTCCCAGGTGATTCTTACACATTCAGCTCAGTGCCTCTCCAAGAACTGGCATTAATAAGGAACAGCATGAATCCACTTTTTCCTTCCAAGACTGAGTGGTCCAGTTCCTCAGGCCTTCTAATAGTCATTCACTGTCGGGTGCTGGAGAGATGGAATTAGCCATTGCTTTCATTGGAAAGACTGATCAGCACAGTGGAAAGCAGCATACGCCGTAGGGCAGGAGACCTGTCTTTTAGTCCAACTGTAATTTAATTCAAGTGGAGGCCTTTTCCAGGCTCTGGGGCCCTGGGTGAGTCACTTAACTACTTGGGTTCAGGAGCTTCATCTGGCAAATCAGGCCAATGTCACCAGAACTTGAAGAATGGTGGGGGTGGGCAATACCTTTAGAGCTCTACACATTGAAAAATCTCTTGTGCTCCTTGAAAGGAAAATGGCAAGCAAATATAACAGTGAGAGGCTTTTAAAAGTCCCTTCTAGTGCAGGCTACACGTTGCAATCAGCATAACAGTCTGAAAGCAAAGCTTGCTGGAAAGTGGCTGCAAGCAGACCTCCCCCCTGTGAAGACCATGGTTTCCTACTTCCAGTTGAGTCAAGTCTTAACGTCTAAGCTAGGCAGGCAAAGGGCTTCAGAAATGAGCCCCTCCCCACTGGTATTTCCAAGACTGTTTCTTGGGACTCCCTTCTCTACCCTACGCTATATATCAGAGGTTAGTGAACTACAGCCCATGGGCCAAATTTGGACTTAGGCCTATTTTTGTAAGTAAACTTTTATTGGCACACAGCCATACTCATTTATGTACTGTCTATGGCTGCTTTTGTGTTACAATTACTGAGTTGAGTAACTGTGGAAGAGACCGTACGTAGCCTCTCAGTTCACAAAGCCTAAAATATTTACTATCTGGCCCTTTACAGAAAAAGTTTGCCAACCCCTGATATAGACCAGTCTTTTTCAGTCTTTTGGCCATGACCCACAATAAATACATTTTACTGTGAGATCTAGCAAACACGTAGATACCTGTGCACATATTTACATACAAATATTTCTCAAAGTAACATTTACCTTTCCTAAATACAATGCATTCTGATAGTTTCTAGCCTATTATATTTTCTTAAAAAGCTGTTCACAACTATACCAACCTCATGACCCCAAATTAGTTTTGATTCATATTTGGAAAATACTTCTCTAGACAAACTGAACAGCTGGCTACTTACAACACATGGCCCCTAGTCTCCCACTTCTATTCCTTTCTTGACATTGCTGCCCCCATCTGACAAGGCTCTGTCCTTTCATCTTTATGTGTGCAAATCCTTCCCATTCTTTAAGAACTACCCAAATTCCATCTCTTCCAGGAAGTCTGCTTTGAGCCTCCAGTTCCAAACCACTTTCTCCTTTTCTCATCTCCCAAAGCACCTTTTCTATTCCTCTATTGTGGAACTTTAAAGTTTCTGCTTTGTAGAAAACTCACCTGTGCATCTTTCTAACTATGTACCCTAAAGATCTTGAATTTCTTAAGGGTATGGTCTTTTTTGTATTCTACATACCATCCAATACAGAGCCTTGTACTCTGTAAGTACTGAATAAATGTTTATTAAATTGAAGTCAGCAAACATTTGTTATTAATGGTATAATATGGTTTATACATATAATATTATTATTATTATTATTATTATTATTTTGCGGTACGTGGGCCTCTCACTGCTGTGGCCTCTCCCGCCGTGGAGCACAGCCTCCAGACGCGCAGGCCCAGTGGCCAAGGCTCACGGGCCCAGCTGCTCCGCAGCATGTGGGATCTACCCGGACCGGGGCACGAACCCATGTCCCCTGCATCAGCAGGCGGACTCTCAACCACTGCGCCACTAGGGAAGCCCCATACATATAATATTTTATCCTTTAATTTTAAAGACTATAAATTTATGGTCTACTGTAAGCACTCAACAAATGTTTATAAAGAGAGAGAGAGAGAGAGAGAGAGAGAGAGAGATAACCTGGACTTATCAGTTTCCATTCCAGTTGCTAGATTTGTGTTATTTTAATAACCAGCAGGCAGAATTATTATATACAATATACAATCCCTGATTTTTTTTTTTTTTTTTTTTTTGCGGTACACGGGCCTCTCACTATTGTGACTTCTCCCATTGCGGAGCACAGGCTCCGGACGCGCAGGCTCAGTGGCCATGGCTCACGGGCCCAGCCGCTCCGCGGCATGTGGGATCCTCCTGGACCGGGGCACGAACCCGCGTCCCCTGCATCGGCAGGCAGACTCTCAACCACTGCGCCACCAGGGAAGCCCCAATCCCTGATTTTTTGAGTCACGGTCACTGGTTTAGACACACAGAACACCAAAAAGGATACACAGAACACCTATTTTTAGGGCCTCAGCAGAGAAAAAGTATAACAGTTTCAACTATCCCAAGCAGACCTGCCATCCATAAGTTCTGAGATCAAACAGTAGTAATTGAGAGAGCTTGATATGATCTCTCTTTTTCCAAGGAGAAAAAGGTGCCTGCCAACCTTTCTGCACCATTAATGCTATTAGCGTCTAGCTGATTTTGGTAAAAGGAGAAAATTTCCCAGGAGAAAATTCCTTCAGGAACCCTGACATAGCCTGAAATGCTGTCATGATGACTAATTAGAGTGGTTTTACTGCAATCTGTTTAAGCATGACCAAATAAGACTTATTCTTAGGAATTCAAGGATGGTTTGGTATCAGCAAATCAATCATACTTCATTACATTAACATAATAAAGGAGAAAAAACATTAATACATCACTTGATTCTGAAAGGGCACCTTCCATCAGCCATTTATAATATGATTCTAAGAAATATTAGAATAGGAAACAAAACTACATAAGCATGATAGGGATTTTACCAATATTAAAAAGAAATCATCAAAATAGATGGTAAAATACTGAATTGATTTCCATTAAAATCATGAACTATCACAACTGTTATTTAATATTATTTTGAAGATTGCAGCTAGTGCCATAAGAATATGAAATAAAAGGTCTAAATATTAGAAAACACAAAAAATCTTTAGTCATAAATTATAGGACTGTATACCTAAAAATGTAGACCTTTTAGAAAAGAAAATGTCATAATTAATGATAGAATCTGTTAAGGTGGCTGTGAACCAGAGAAAAGGCATATTAATCAATAGCTTTTCTTTATCTGTTATATGTTTATATGCTATGTAAACAAATTAGAAAGGAAAATGAAGATATTAACATTAAAATCAAAGCTGTTGGGCTTCCCTGGTGGCGCAGTGGTTGAGAGTCCGCCTGCCAATGCAGGGGACACAGGTTCGTGCCCCGGTCCGGGAGGATCCCACATGCCGTGCAGCAGCTGGGCCCGTGAGCCATGGCCGCTGGGCCTGCATGTCCGGAGCCTGTGCTCCGCAACGGGAGAGGCCACAGCAGTGAGAGGCCCGCATACCGCAAAGAAAAAAAAAAAAAATCAAAGCTGTTAAAAGCTCTATAGGACATATGACCCAGTTTCTTCAATGAATAAATTAGAAAGAGAAAACGTAGAGGGGAGAAATGCAGATTAAAAGAGACTTAAGAGATATCAATGAGTTATGATGTAAGATCTTTTAGATCCTAATTGTAAAGATTTATCAAGGAGGGGAATGTTGAGAATAGGAGAAATTATTAAGAAATTACTTTTGGAGTTCCACTTCTGCACTTCTGTTTAGGATGTGGAAATCTATAAGAGAATGTCACTTCCATCCCAGTAATAAGAAAAGGCCAGGAAACTACGGCATAACTTAAAAAAAAAAAAAAAAAAAGATCTGAGGTCACAGGAAATAAAGTGAATTCCAAAGAGTCTCAAGGCAAGACAGGACACAAACCATCTCACCTTTAGCAGAGCACAGGAGAAAGAGGATGCTTCCATACAAGTGAATAATAAGAAGTCACATAAGAGTTTTAAACATTCTTAAAGGCCAAGTATAGCCTATTATGATAGTTTTAAATTGCTTGGAGTCCCAGATATGAAGGGCACATTCCAAGTTATTTCCCATAGGCTCCCCTGGGTACTCACAAGAAAGACTGGAAAAAGAGAGAGAGAGACTTGGTGGTGCTGACATGCAGGAAATGATCAAGTCCTGCCAAGAGATAAGCCTGAAACCCTTCTAGTTACCCAAACATTTCTTTCATAGGAAACAAAAGCCTTAAGCTCCTGGATGAATGAGCTTCAAACCTTCTCATCCCTAGGATCCAGGCAGAGGTCCACTGCTTCTGAAATAGGGGTTGAAGTAAAAACTCTCTGTCCCTGGACAAAGAGTAGGAAACAATGGGCCCAGAATCCTACACCAATACTAAACAGACACCTGCTGCCACAAGAAAAGGGTCAAGTACCTAATAATAGAGGTCTATTTTGTCTCACAGACATGCAATAACTGCTGAAACCTGTGAATGCAACAGAAACGCTGAAAAATCTCCTCCATCTCCCCATCATCATTTTCAGTACATAGTAAAAATATCCCACTACCAGAAGAATTTGAAACCTGTGATACATTGAGATACTAAAGATTATAACAGAAACAATAAAATCCAAACCCAGCTCAACTCCTGACTATATTTAATGTAACCTTGCACACTAATGCCCTGAGAGAAGAAGAGGTATGCCCATTTCTGTGTATAAATATTATTTACCTGAGTCTCTACTGTTCTTATATACATACAGTCCAGCATTCAACGAAAATTATGACATGCAAAAATCAAGAAAGAGTAAATCATTGCTGTATCAAGAGACAAAGCAATCAACAGAACTAGAGTTAGAAAATAACCAGTTATTGGAACTATCAGACAGAAAGTTTATAGTAACTATGCTTAATATGTTAAATGATCTAATGGAAAAGATAAACAACAGACATAAACAGATAAGGAATTTCATCAAAGAGATGAAAATTATTTAAAAAGAGTCAAAGAGAAATACTAGAAATAAAAACTACAGTATCAGAGATGAAGAAATCCTTCACTGGGCTCAGCAAAAGACTGGACACAGCTCAGGAAAGAATTCATGATATGCCAATAGAGATTATCTTGACTGAAACACAAAAACAATAAAGAGTAAACAAAACCAAATAGTGCATGTAAGAGCTCTGAGACAACACATGGTCACAAATTATCTAACATTATGTAATTTGAGTCTCAGAGGAGAGGAGAGAATAAGGAAAGAGAGATATTAGAAGAGATAATGGCAGATAATTTTCTAAAATTAATGAAAAACAACAAACAACAGATCCAAGAGTCCCAAAGAACCCTAAGCAGGGTTAAAAAAAAAATACATGTACCTATACATATTATTAAACTGTTAAAAACAAAAGATAAAAAGAAAATGTTGAAGCCAGCAAGAGGTGGAAAGTAGGCGAAATTTAAATACAGAGCAATGGTGGTAAGAATTAGAGCCAACTTCTTGGAAACTATGCAAGCCAGAAGACAATGGTGTGACATCTTAAAATAGTGAAAGAAGAAATTATTTTTTAACATTTTAGGTGTGATAATTGTACTATGGTTTTATATATATATATATTATATATATATTATATATATATATATATATATATATGGGTTTTTTTTTTCCCTCAGTAACCCTTATACTTAAAGATTCACACTAAGGAATGCTTCACAATAATCAGAGGGGAGGGCTCCTCTTGTGGATGGAGGTAGAGATAAAGTAAGATTGACCAGGAGTTGATGATGGTTGAAACTATGTGATGAACACATGGGAATTTGATATATTTCCTCTCTCTCTCTCTCTCTCTAAAAAGAAGAAGAAATGGGTAGAAGACGTGAAGGTGTCATAGCACATATCCCACTAGGTTTCTCTGATTTTTTTTTTTTTTTTGCCTCTAACTCTTTTGCCAGCCTTTGATTCACAGTGGACTGACAGGTTCCCAAACTAGGGTCACAGGGTCCTGCAGCCACCCTCTCCAGTAACACCAACCCAATAAAGCCTACCAGTGCCAAAGCTCTCTTCTCCACACAGAGAGCACCGGCCTGAGTCCATCAAATTTGAGAAGAATCTCCATCCAGCTGGGGTCTCATACACAGGGACCTTCATTGATTTGGCCACTCTGAAAAATGAAATTCGAGGCAACAGTTAATTCATATTTCTCCTTTCCTTTTTTTTTCTCAGCACATAAGGAAGTCTTTAAGATCTGTTAATGCCATAACTAGATTTTAGAACATCCTGAACAACGTGGACAGTTTTCAAGATGGCAAGCCATTAGGTAGAGAATGATAAATAGCCTATTCCAATGGTACTCAATTTTGCTTTCCCATAATATAGAAGATGTTCAGTTAATGTACAGCATATTCTCACATTTATTTTTCACTTCTATATATATTCCTTTATCTTGGTGGTAAGATCCCAGTTGGGGAATCTCGGAATCTAAATTAAGGTGGTATTTGGGTGCAAACACTTTGGAATATTGTTTGACAGTATCTACTAAAGATGAATATACACATATCCTATGAACCAGCAATTCAACTCCTAGAAATTAATACTAACGATGTAGTAGACACTGTGGTGCACTGCTCAGCTTCACCTCCAACACGCACACGCACACACACACATTTTAGGACTTTTAGGACTGGAACACTCTACCAGCTTCTAGGAGTGTTGATGGCTTCTAGGAATGGTGACAGCTCACAGATGTGGCCCCCACCCTCTGCTAAAGAGAGATGTCTCACTCAAAATCATGCTCCCTTCCTTGGGTCAATCCACATCCAATGCCTGGCAAATGAGAGATATATAAAGGTCTAGGCTTCTTGCCCCTATTTGGCACAACTCTGTAGGGCCCTTTCAGCTCCAACTTCTCTGTCTGATCCTCCTTCCTCACTCCTCCATAGGTATTGCTCTTGAAGGAAACTTTGATCTTGATGGCAGAAAGGAATAAAGTTCCTGCAAGTGAATCTCTCTCAGAGCTGCTTCCTGGGGAACCTAGCATGTGACATTACTCAACAGAGTATGTACACAAGATTTTTTTTTTAATGATCATAGAATCACAATTGGTAATAACTGAAACAAAAGTCCATCAAAGTAGAAGGGACAAATGATTTGCAATATATAATGCAATAGCATAAGTTTCATTGAACAAACTAGTGCTACATGCAACAACTTGAATGAATCTCACAGACATAATATCACGTGAAAGAAACCAGTATCAAAGGAATATACACTATACAGTTCCATTTAGATAAAATTAAAAAACAGCTAAAACTAAGCTCTACTGTCAAAATTCAGGCTCAGAGGACCCAGAAGGTCAAGTATTTTGTTCAAGATCTCACAGAGATAAGAGGCAAAGCTAGATTCTGGACCCCAGTCTGCTTAATTTCTGTCCATGTTCCATTCTACTACACCATGCTGTCTCCCCAAATGTTTTAGTGCTTCAAGACATATACAGACCTCAAAGGTGGCTGGGGAACGAGCTGCTGCCACAGACACTGGCCTGAAGAGTTTCATCAGCCCCACATGGAAGCAACCCAAAGAGAAAAACATCAAATGCCTGCCACCAGCAAGGTTTAGTCCTTTGATGACTGTACGTGCAGAAGGTGACCATGGAGAGGAACCAGTGAGGGCATCTCGGTGAAGAAGAGGAAGAAAAATACACAAAGGACAAAGGACACGATGTAATAGTGATTTCTTTAGGTTTGTTTTGTGACCACCTAGAGGAAAAAATATCTAGAACTCTTGCCAGAGGAACATAACACTTCTCCTTCCATTGAACCCAAATGTAATTAATGTGCTCACAATCTTGAAAAAACTGTGTGCCAAGTCTCTTTCAAGTTTGCTTTGAGGGACTTCCCTGGTGGCACAGTGGTTAAGAATCCACCTGCCAATGCAGGGGACATGGGTTCCATCCCTGGTCCGGGAAGATCCCACAAGCCGTGGAGCAACTAAGCCCGTGTGTCACAACTACGGAGCCTGCGCTCTAGAGCCCACGAGCCACAACTACTGAGCCCGTGTGCTGCAGCTACTGAAGCCCGCACACCTAGAGCCCACAGAGCCCACAACAAGAGAAGCCACTGCAATGAGAAGCCCATGCACCGCAACAAAGAGTAGCCCCCGCTCACTGCAACTAAAGAAAGCCCGTGCGCAACAATGAAGACCCAACGCAGCCGGTAAATGAGTAAATAAATAAAGGTTCAACTAAAAAAAAAATATGTCTTAAAAAAAAAGTTTGCTTTGAAAACAAGCACCTTTTGGATGCTTGGGTGTTACATCAAAGGTTCTCTTTTCCTCAGTAGTCTAAGAAAGATATACAATCATGTTTACATCCTGGTAGGAATAATGAAATAAATCCTCTCCAAACTGGAGGGCAAAGGTAAGCTTTCACAGCCATTAATTTATGGTCAGAAGCTCAAGGAAGGAGAAATCATTCACATAGAAGCCTTCTAGGGCAGTGCATAATAAAGCCGGGGTCAAAATTAATTTAGCTAAAATGAATGCATAAGATTACAAAATAGAATATGCAACATGGGGCAGAGGTGAGGGTAAGAGAGAGGCTAGAGGGTGTGGGGATATATATTCTCTGGTCAAAACATTCTTGTTGGTTCAAAGCCAAGTTGGCAGAACTGAAAGGAGGGGAGAGGATTTCCCCAGCTCCACCCTTCTCAGCTGATCACTGTCAGGAGGTCATCAGGCTGAAGGCTGAGGCTGGATTTTAAAAGACCGGATACTTTTATAAGTATGAGCCACATTTGCAGCTGTACAAGCTAAGATAACAACATGGGTAATTAAATTCCCGGATCCTGAGCATGAGTTGATGTGTCCTAGAGTCAGAAAGGAATGCCCCTCCCTTCTCCTTCTACTGAACTTGGGATCCATCCCAACCATAGCATTCAGCAGATACCAGGCTCCAGACTGGTTTTTGGCAGGAGGCCCCAGTGGAGTCGCTGGTACAAAAGCTAAAAATGAAGCTGCTCATGCTGAGGGTCTGCACCCCTCTCCTTGACTACCACCACCATGTGCCAGAGACAAACAAAACTCACTTTCTAGAAAAGACCAGCATATAAAGGAAAAGAAAGAAAATGAATCTGGGCCACAATTTTCCTGCAAATGGGACTGAGCCTTGGCAGCCAAAACAAAACAAAACAAAAAAAACCATGGTGGGCTTCCCTGGTGGAGCAGTGGTTGAGAGTCCGCCTGCCGATGCAGGGGACACGGGTTCGTGCCCCGGTCAGGGAAGATCCCACATGCCACGGAGCCGCTGGGCCCGTGAGCCATGGCCGCTGAGCCTGCGCGTCCGGAGCCTGTGCTCCGCAACGGGAGAGGCCACAACAGTGAGAGGCCTGCGTACCGCAAAAAAAAAAAAAAAAAAAAAAAAAAAAGGTGGATATAAGCTTCTTAGTGTGGATTTTAAAACCTCTAAAAATGTGGCTTCAGGTTGGAAATAGCCTCAACCTATTTTGCCAATACTTTTTCCCATGATACTCCCCATATGCTCCTAAAAACTGAACCATCTCTTATTTTCCAAATATGCTCTTGCATTTTTGTTGTTGTTTTTTACGAGTCCTTCTTTATGCTTTTCATATTACCTGGATTAATCCTCCTTTCCAATCTCTCTCAAAATACTTCCCTTTGCTTCAAAACCTATCTTAAATGCCTCGCCATCATGAATCCTGTGGCAAAGCCTGCTAGTGGTCAACAAAAGTATCTTTTCCTGGACACACAGCTGGACTACACTTCCCAACCTCCCACGAGGTTCACTGTGGCCACGTGCTGAGTTCTAGCCAACGGAACTCCAGTGGAGACAATGCACACGCTTTTCAAATCTGGTTATTAAAATTCCCCATCCTCCACGTTCTTTCTCCTTCTGCCAGTCTAATGTGGACAAACCCAGCAATCCTAGAAGCCACATGTTGAAGATGGTGGACCTACAAGTTGGAAGGATCTGGATCTCTGAATCACCATTTGGAGCAGAATCAGTCACCAATCAAGAACACTTGCTTTTAACTTCTAATGACTGAGAAATAACCTCTTGCCATGTTTGAGCCATTGTACACTTTGGGATTAGTTCTGTAGCACCAGCTCCATTATCGTAACAAATACAATTCTTTTTTCATTGCCGTTATCAATCCAAAGTAACCCTTCCTGCCCTAGGCTTCCTCTCTTGGTAGGGGGTTTTTATATTCACATTGTCATTGTATATGTTGTTACCTTCTTAACACTCTCCCTCCACACACAGATACCATCACTACAACCACCAGTGTGTTAGTTCTTTGAGGGCAGGGGCTGCATCTTATATACTTTTATAGCTCTTCAGTGTCTAGGATAACATAATACCTTGTCAGACTTGCCCTCAATAAATTCTGTATGATTTCAGTTGACTAATATCTATTATTTAAGGAGGATTGTTGAATAGCAAGGGGAAAAGTCTCTCTATTTTATGGTCTTTTCTCATTGTAGGTTCCTTATATTATATTAAGAAATAATGAAGTAATTTCTGCGTGTTTTATTTAAATTAGTCATTTTGAGCAAAGAGAATTTCTCCAGGTATTAATTGGTGGGGCTATCAGGATAAGACAAAGGCATTTCTTGAAAATAAAGATTTTACAGAATGAGGGCAGTGCATATATGAGTCAAAAGTCTGAGAAGCAGGGGCTTCCCTGGTGGCGCAGTGGTTGAGAATCTGCCTGCCAATGCAGGGGACACGGGTTCGAGCCCTGGTCTGGGAAGATCCCACATGCCGTGGAGCAACTAGCCCCGTGAGCCACAAATACTGAGCCTGCGCGCCTGGAGCCTGTGCTCCGCAATGAGAGGCCACGATAGTGAGAGGCCCGCGCACCGTGATGAGGAGTGGCCCCCACTTGCCGCAACTAGAGAAAGCCCTCACACAGAAACGAAGACCCAACACAGCCATAAATAAATGAATAAATAAATAAATAAATAAATAATTAAAAAAAAAAAAAAAAAAAAAAAGTCTGAGAAGCAGAAGGACAAATTATTTCTATTTTACCAGTCTGGTGGTCGCCTTACCCTCATGTGCTCAAACGAGATAACAGATGCAAAAGCATCCTGAAATGTCCCTAAAAGCTCACTACATGTAGAGGTGCTAGCACACCCACCTTTGCACCTCCCGCATCCAGCGCCGTGCACGCCTACAGTAGGTATTAAAATATATATTAACTTAATTATACGGTCCTACATCATTGTACGTGACAATATGCTACTGGAATACCAACGGTTACTAATGACTCTCTTTTACCTTGCGAGAAAACAGCCAAATAAAAAATGACGAATTATGTCAAGTACATGAGGCAGCGTCAGCTACTCTTGGAATTCTACTTTAAGAAAGTTCCAATAGATTTTAAAAGGAAAAGATCCAGGTCGCTCTTCCTTCAATTTATCTTCAAACATCCACTTTCTTAAGAGCTGAGCACACCTCTTGGTTCTATTTTCTACATACTGAACTCTCAGCCCCTTTTTAAAAAGCCTCCATCTAGGGATTCCCTGGTGGCGCAGTGGTTGAGAGTCCGCCTGCCGATGGAGAGGACACGGGTTCGTGCCCCGGTCCGGGAAGATCCCACATGCCGTGGAGCGGCTGGGCCCGTGAGCCATGGCCGCTGAGCCTGTGCGTCCGGAGCCTGTGCTCCGCAACGGGAGAGGCCACAACAGTGAGAGGCCCACGTATCCCCCACCAAAAAAAAAAGCCTCCATCTACATAGATTAGGAGATATCTGCATCACATATATCCAACAAAAGACTTATACGTAGTTTATATGTAAAAACTCCTACAAATCAATAAAAAAGGCAGATATCCTTTAAAACATGGGCAAAAATCTTGATTAGGCACTTTACGAAAGAGGATATTCACAACCCACAAAATGAAAAGACAACCTATGGAATGGGAAAAAATATTTGCAAACCCTATATCCAATAAGGGGTTGATATCCAAAATATATAAGGAATGCTTACAACTCAATACCAAGAAAACAAACAATCTAATTTTTTTAATGGTTAAAGGGTCTAAATAGGAAAATAAATTTTTCTGAAGAAGACACACAAATGACCAAGAGATACGTGAAAAGATGCTCAACATCACCAATCATCAGAGAAGTGCAAATCAAAACCACAATGAGATATCACCTCACACCTATTACTGGGCTTTTAGCCAACCTGACAGAATGGCTATTATCAAAAAGACAAGAGATAAGAGAGCCAGTGTGGATGTGCAGAAAAGGGAACACTTGTGCAGTGTTGGTGGGAATGTACACTGGTACAGTCACTGTGGAAAATAATATGGAGGTCCTCTCCTCAAAAAATTAAAAAAGAACTATCATATGATCCAGTAATCACACTTCTAGATATTTATCCAAAGGAAATGAAAACAGGATCTCGAAAGGATATCTGTACTCCTGTGTTCATTGCATCATTATACACAATAGCCAAGATACAGAAACAACCTACATGTCCAATGACAGATAAATGGATAAAGAAGATGTGGTATATAAATACAATGAATATTACTCAGCCACAAAAAAAGAAGGAAATCCTGCTATTTGCAACAACATGAATGAAACTGGAGGGCATTCTGCTAAGTGAAATAAGCCAGAGAGAGAAAACCAAACACTGTAAGGTATCACTTAAATGTGGAGTCTAAAAAAAAAATAAACCTGAAGTCATAGAAATGAAGAGTAGATTGGTGGTTGCCAGGGACTGGGGTGGGGAGGTGGAATGGGGAGATGGTGGTCAAAGGGTACAAATCTCCATTTATAAAATAAACAAGTTCTAAAGATGTCTGTATGTGTATAACTGAGTCACTTTGCTGTACAGCAGAGATTGGCACAGCATTGTAAATCAACTATTCTTCAATAAAATATTAAAAGATAAATAAGTTCTGAAGATCTAATGTACAGCACGGTGACTATAGTTATTAACATGTACTGTGTACTTGAAATTTGCTGAAAGCAGAATTCTCACTAAAAAAACTATGTGAGGTGATGAATGAGTTAATTAACTTGATTGTGATAATCATTTCACAATGTTTATCAGTATCAAATCATCACATTGTATATTTTAAATATATTATAGTTTTATCTGTCAATTATATCTCAATAAAGCTGGAAAAAATAACCAAAAAAGCTAGTCATTGGTGACAGAAGTCAGGATAGAGGTTATCTCTGGGGAGGAGCGGGAGGTAGTGATTGGAATGGGGATCGAGGGAGCTTCAGGAATGCTGTTCTGTTTCTTGATCTACAATGGTAGTTACATGGGTGTGTGCACTTTGTAAAAAGTCCTTGAGCTACGCATGAGATGTGCCTTGTTAAATATACATTACGCTTCATTTAACATTATTTACTTATTTTTAAATAGACCTTTACTGGAGTATAATTGCTTCACAATACTGTGTTAGTTTCTGTTGCACAACAAAGCGAATCAGCCACATGCATACACATGTCCACATATCCCCTACCTCTTGACCCTCCCTCCCACCCTCCCTATCCCACCCCTCTAGGTGGTCACAAAGCACCGAGCTGATCTCCCTGTGCTATGGGGCTGCTTCCCACCAGCTATCGATTTTATACTCGGTCGTGTGTATATGTCGATGTTACTACTCTCACTTCGCCCCAGCTTCGCCCTCCCACGCCATGTCCTCAAGTCCATTCTCTACGTCTACCTCTTTATTCCTGCCCTGCAACTAGGTTCATCAGTACCTTTTTTTTTTTTTTTTAGATTCCATATATATGCATTAGCATACAGTATTTGTTTTTCTCTTTCTGACTTACTTCACTCTGTATGATAGACTCTAGGTCCATCCACCTCACTACAAATAACTCAATTTCGTTTCTTTTTATGGCTGAGTAATATTCCATTGTATATATGTGCCACATCTTCTTTATCCATTCACCTGTCAATGGACATTTAGGTTGGTTCTATGTCCTGGCTATTGTCAATAGTTCTGCAATGAACTTTGTGGTACATGTCTCTTTTTGAATTATGGTTTTCTCAGGGTATATGCCCAGTGCTGGGATTGCTGGGTCATATGGTAGTTCTATTTGTAGTTTTTTAAGGAACCTCCATACTGTTTTCCATAGTGGTTGTATAAGTTTACATTCCCACCAACAGTGCAGGAGGGTTCCCTTTTCACCACACCCTTTCCAGCATTTATTGTTTCTAGATTTTTTGATGATGGCCATTCTGACCAGTGTGAGATGATATCTCACTGTAGTTTTGATTTGCACTTCTCTAATAATTAGTGATGCTGAGCATCTTTTCATGTGCCTCTTGGCCATCTATGTCTTCCTTGGTGAAATGTCTATTTAGGTCTTCCGCCCATTTTTTAACTGGATTGTTTCTTTTTTTGATATCAAGCTCCATAAGCTGTTTTATTTAAAAGAAAAAAACCCCTGTAGTATTTATGGCTGAGTACATGTTTAAATTAGCCTTATTTACATCATCCCAAGAAATAAACTACTGAAGATGGAGTTTAATAGCATTCTGGACATGCTGGTTAAGGTCTGGTAGACATGGAACAAAACTGCCTGCAAGTTTGTCCCCTAGTATTTTCACATGGATGAGTTCACTCCCAGATCCCTTCTTTGATATCTGGCACTGCTGGCTGGAGCTGCTCTGAGGTAAAAGGCTTATGTGAGTTTGCACTTTAAATGCATTTCTAAGGTGGCCTACCCAGCTCACCAATAAGAATCAAGCAGAGTTCGACTAGGCCTTGTTTTCTAATACCGATCTCAAAGTTCACTCTTTCCTCATCCTTTGAATGGAGCAACTCACACTTTCAGGTAAAATAAATATAAAACATGAGGCTGTCACAATAAGATGACCACAAAAGTTTTTCAACCATATATATAAATATTAATATATGTCAACTTTAGCAGCAAGCTGCTTGTTCCTGGGGCCTGTAGTATCTCAGCCTGGTCTGAACCTCAAAACTCACATACTAAGTAACACCTCCCTTGCCTGTCTTATCAGGGAAGTCTTAAGGATCAAATGAGATGGTATAAAAAGAAAAGAAAGTGCTCTAACAACTGTGAAATGTCCTACGGTATTACATCACTATTACTGTTCTGGGTATTGGAACTTTCACTTAATCCAAAGGGAAATGGACATATCATTTAAAGAATAGTTATTAAAAAAAAAGCAAAACATAACTGTATGTTTCATGCTCCCTAAAAAATTCTAGATTTGGGGCAATTGTAAAACAAACAAAGGTGGACCCCAAACCCAGGGGCTTTTGCTGCTTTATCTAAAAGCTTCTGTACTTTCATTTTAGGTAAGTGTTACAGAGGAAAATAGGATCCTTCCCAATTAGATTTTAACGCTTGTTAGGAAACATAAGGCAGGCATATTTCTGAGGATGTTCACTTAAAAGAAAAAAATTTGGCTTTGGACTTGGACCAAAGATCCAAGAGAAAAACACGTAAAATTGAAAGAATCACAGGTTCGCTCTCTTAAGCTAGCAAATACTCGGGAACCCTATGTCTGGGAATCAACAAGTGTCTATGTTTACCATCTTGATGCTTGAGAACTTTGATGTAAATTGCTCCTGGTTCTAATTATTTTCAAAGAAGAAAAACTGTTGAGGGGCTAGGGCTGGCAAATATTAAGCCCCAAGTGTTCCAGTTAAGCTGAGAGGTAAAGAGAAGACGGACTGTCAGTTGTCCTTCAGATTCCCATGAGACTGCTTCCCGAAGAGCAAAAAGTGAAGCATCTTCTTGTCTTTTTGTTTTGCTTTGAAGTTTAAAGTATGTTGACACCTTACTGAAGCTTTTTTTTTTTTCTTTTTTTTTTTTGCAGTACACAGGCCTCTCACTGTTGCGGCCTCACCCGTTGTGGAGCACAGGCTCCGGACGCGCAGGCTCAGCGGCCGTGGCTCACGGGCCCAGCCGCTCCGCGGCCTGTGGGATCTTCCCGGACCGGGGCACGAACCCATGTCCCCTGCATTGGCAGGCGGACTCTCAACCACTGCACCACCAGGGAAGCCCGACACCTTACTGAAGCTTTTTAAAAAGCCTATATAATACCCTTGGAAGATTTGGAATCACTTCCTTTACAACTATAGACAAACAGTAGTGAATGCTAACTGATGCGACAGCTCTAACCCAGGAGATAAAACATCTCACGAAACCAAGCTTCTCTTTCTTAAAACCTTCTGTGTTTCCTCTTCTGGATTCAATCAGCATCTTTTCCTGGATGGTATTAAAAAAAGCTTATTGCTCTTAGGTCATAAAACAGGAGAAATGGGACATCTGGGCATGGAACATTAAATAAATAGACAGCGGCTGTAAAATGACACTCGTTTTAAAGGAAGAACAAAACCCAGAGAAAAGAAGTATTTGTATAATGCTGCATCACCATTCTATGGGTAATACCATGAGCAGAGGTAAACAGTAAAATATCATGTCATTATCAGTTTTCTCAAAGATCTGTGGCTTGATGTATGACCCAGTTCGCTGTTTCCTGGGAACTCAGGTCAACTCATCAGGCAGCCATGCCTAACTGGGCTCTGAGAAAATGAGCATTTATCAAGGGACACAGAAGCACCCACCCCAACTGAAAGATATCACATATTCAAGGCTGCACTTACCCTTCCAGGATGTGCATCCTTACTCAGGATTGGGTTTAATTTTGCTGATAAGTATAAAGAAAGCTCATGCCACATTAATTTATCTTTTTAAAAAGTTTTGATTTAGTAAGACATAGTTATGTGGGAAGAAACGATTGGAGAAGTTGATGTCCTTTTGTGGGAAATGATGTTTACAGCACAAGGTAAAGCTGAGTGGACAGGAAAGGGAGGCAGACGTGCACTGCCGTGGAATCAAGTCCAAACACCTTTGCGTGGACGAGAGGATGGACTCTGAATTCTGACTGCCTGAGTCCCCCCCAGCTCCACCCCTTCTTGGCTGAGTGACCTTGGCCAAGTTACTTAAACTCAATAAGCCCAGCTCTTTCACCTGTGAAATGTAATAACACTGAATATCCTTATTCAGGGAGGACTAAATGGGGTGATCCTTGGGAAGCCCCAAACATTCAGAGACGTGCACGGCCAGCAGCAACAGCTGTTAGCATTGTTACCTCTCCAGCTGCTGCTTCCTGCATTTCCCTCTGTCCTCCTGCCAGAGCACACTGCTATTTTGGTAGAGCCTCCTTAAAGCACCATGCAGCTTCAGATCCTGGCACACATAGTTCACATAGATGGGGATACTCTTCATATCAGTTAGAGTCCCAACAGGAATAGATGACACAGTCAAACTGAGTAATTTGAGGAGAGTTTAACACAGGTGCTGGGCTTTCCCGGTGGCGCAGTGGTTAAGAGTCCACATGCCAATGCAGGGGACACAGGTTCGATCCCTGGTTCAGGAAGATCCCACATGCCGCAGAGCAACGAAGCCCGTGCGCCACAACTACTGAGCCTGCGCTCTAGAGTCCGCAATCCACAACTACTGAGCCCACACGCTGCAACTACCGAAGCCCATGCACCTAGAGCCCGTGCTCCGCAACAAGAGAAGCCACTGCAATGAGAAGCCCGCACACCGCAACCAAGAGTAGCCCCCGCTCGCCGCAACTAGAGAAAGCCCGTGTGCAGCAACGAAGACCCAACACAGCCAAAAATAAATAAATTTTAAAAACCAAAACAACAAAACACAGGTGCTATTTACGCAGGCGTGGGCAGTGGAGAAGGGGAGCACAATGGACAGTACAGTACCCCAGGGCAAGTAACATCAGGGTGAGCATTACCCCACCCCCAGACTCATTCCTGGAACCAGAGACAGAGCTGGGTGGAGAGGGCTGCCTGGAGGGAGCCATGACCTTCAGAGGAGACACGCTGCCAGCCCATAGAGACCCATCAAGGAGAGAAATCAATTCCTGACCCCATTCTACTCCAGCTGCCTGGCATCTGTAGTGCCCCCAATTGTCCAAACCCAACTGAAATCAGGAGGGAAGATGAGCCAGTTGATACAGTCCATAGAGGTCAGCCTGTAGGACAGAGTGTAGGGAGAGAGTGGAGAGGCATCCCGGGGCAAATGGAAGATACCCAGCACTCTTTTCATCCAGCCCCCTACACTCAGGCTATTTCGACTATCCAGGTCAATGTGTCCAGTCCCTTCTTTGTGCTGCCACAGGAAACCCTACCAATGACACACTCAGCACAGGTTATTGCATTAGATGTTGGGACAGCTGACTGCCTCTCATCTGTGAGCCCCCGGAGGGCAAGGGCTCTGACTGGCACAGAGCAAGTACTTAATGACATTTGTTAATTCCATGCAAACATTGTGGGCTCTATCGGAACACAGACTTCTCCTACATGGGTACAAACGTCATTTAGATTCCAGAACTAAGTCCTTCAAATACCAGAGGGAGCAAGTACATGAGACCGTTGAAAGCTCAGGATAAAATTAAGTTACGGTGGATGAACTTCCACGTGGAATTACTTACAAAGAGTTGGCTGAAAAGATTGATAACCTTACTTCTAAATAAGTATATGTTAGTTTACCAAGTCCACTGCTGTAAGTTTATTGTGAAAAGGTAGGAGATTATGGTAAAACTGGTCTCTTTTTACCTTTGCGGGATTTCTCAGAACTAAATGCTCATTTTACTGTAAAACTTTAAAGAGACGGGAGGGTGCATATTTCTCATGTTTATAAGTAGCACCTCGTGGGGCTGACGTTTCATGCAGCACATGCTGGAAAACACTGGTTAAGATAAACCAAGAAATATATCCCTTATATGACTATAGCAGGAGTGCGCTTCAAAGGACTTTACTCCCACTGAACACTTTTGAAGAGCAAGGCAGAAGGAACATGTCAAATAGTCTGGAGTCACATCAAGGATTCTCAGGAGGGCAGGGGACATGGGTTCGTGCCCAGGTCCGGGAAGATTCCACATGCTGCGGAGCGGCTGGGCCCGTGAGCCATGGCCGCTGAGCCTGTGCGTCGGAGCCTGTGCTCTGCAACAGGAGAGGCCACAGCAGTGAGAGGCCCGCATACCGCAAAAAAAAAAAAAAGGATTCTCAGGAAGATGCCTTTCCCAAAGAGGCTTGAGAGACAAGTTAACTGGAAGGGCATCCCCGGGTGGAAGGGCATCCCTGGGAACCGGATACCCTCCTCCAGGTCCTGGACTGCAGGAAGCTCTGGGCTCAACAGAGGGAGGCAGCCCAGGGGCAGGGCCAGTGAGGGTGATTGACAGCAGGGCTCTTAGCTATCTAAATCTGGTCCTGGGGTTCTGTCCCTAGGGAGGCGGTAGGGGAAGAGGAAGGAGATGGGGAAAGCAGCTGTTTGTATTCAGGGTGACCCATGCAGTGGGCTAGACTCTCTCTCAGAGGGCCAAGTGGTCTCTGGAGGATGGGGACCAAAATAGGTTGGTGAGAACACACAGTTCCTGAAATTAATTGAAGAAGTAGAGTCTCCGTGGGGAATTAGAATGCCTCTCAACTGTTCTTTCCCCCTTTTCAGAGACTGAGGCACAGAAATGTTTCTCTGTGTGGATCCATTCCATGTTTTCGGCTGATTGCTGGGCCTAATTGGGGACCCACAGAGGAGGGACGGGGTCAGCAGAGGACACGATGGCTTCTGGGCATTGAGAACCACTGCAGGGGCACAGTCTCCTGTGAGAGGAACAATTCTCTTCAGGTCAAGACACCACTTCCTACGGTGAAGGGGTGATACAGATGAGTGGAGAGGTAGGAGCACTGCCTTTTCCTTCGGCCCAGGCTGCAGCCCAAGCAGTGCCCTGGTGCTAAAGGTACTACATCATCTTTGAGACCCAATAATTTCCAGCTTTCAAGAAAGTGTGGTAGCACACTGCTTTTCTTAGAAGAGAGCACTTTAATGCCACCTGTGAAAATACTGTCATAATAAATATTTAAATGTAAGTGTCCTCAGTGGGAACATTGCCCCCTTGGAATGCGGGGCCCTTACACAATGCACAGCCTGTGCAACTGGATGCAGAAGCTCTCCATCAGTTTCACCTGCATGTAGCCAGAGCAGAAGCTATGGCTCTCAAGTCCCTTAAACATATTCCTGGTGTAGCAAGGGGTGGGTCACACCCTCCCCAATGGTCCTATGACTAAGGGTGGACCCTAAAGCCTTTTGCAGTCTTTGGACTGTTGAAGACACAGCTTTAAACAGCACATTTTCTTTTTCTCCAACCGTATGCCCTACCCAATAGCATTCAGAAGTGGTGAACTCTGTGAGTGTGCAAGTGTGGGTGAGGCCTCAACCCATATCATACCAACCATATTAAAATATATCTACATCTCACATAAAAACTGACTTCTTGCTTTAAAAGAATCTTGAAAGGATTTTTATAATTTTGTTTTTGAAATGAGGCTACAAGTCACTCAATTAACTATGGACAAGATTTCTCATCTATCATGCACACTTGGGAATCCTTTCAAAATGAGAAAATACATACTTCAAATTATTTTCAAGTGTTGACTATTTGGATACTAAATTTAATAATAAAGTGACAAAATGTTACATTTTTACATTAAACTAAGCAGTTACTCATGTCGATGTTGCAGTTTTCTTCATTTTGGAGTTAATACAGTTGACCCTTGGACAATACAGGGGTTAGGGCCACCTCACCTGTGCAACTGAAAATCCGCATATAACTTTACAGTTGGGCCTCTGTATCCATGGTTCTGCACCTGCAGATTCTACTCATCTCAGATCATGTATTACTGTAGTAGGTATTTAGTGAAAGAAATCTGTATATAAGTGGACCCATTTAGTTGAAACCCGTGTTGCTCAAGGATCAACTGTAATTGTTTTCAGGTCTCTATTTTTAAGGCTATGAATATCAAAGGCCCTAGGCAAGAAGCTGAGGATGCCAATGACGGATAAAATGACCCAAGTGCATGTGGGCACGTGTGTGTGTGTGTGTGCTTGTGTGTGTGTGGACATGTGGGGGGGGCATGTGTATGCATGTGTATTGTGTGTTTGAGTGTGTCAGGGGGTGGGGGGGTGGGGGTGTGTGTGTTGGGGGCAAGGGAAATTGGTGTAACTCTTGTCAGAATCTTAGGTAGTTTCTTGCACAATAAGGTTTCGGGGAGAATGCTTCATCTTCTCCTTTACTTTATCCCCACCACATTCTGCATACACTATACTTATTTTCAGCAGGTCCTACAAATCTATTTCTGAACATTCCATCCCAGAATTCTCTCAGCCAGCTCCCATTTTCTCTGCCAATATCCAATGCAGTTAATAATGCCCATCTGGAAAGCCAGATATGGATGCATGCAACCCCAGCACACTAACCTGGCACTAGGCTACTGACTGAGTTTCTTGGAAAAATCTCAAGGCAATGCTCCAAAGGTTAGAAAGAAAATATGGTCATTCACTTGTAACAGACTTTCTAGCTGGATGAAATACGACAGTTGGGGTTTTTTCCCCTAGTGAAACCAAATGTGTATATTCAACTCAAATAAAAGTAGCAAAATGACTTCCTATGATGTAAACTTTTATAAACTTAGAGTAAGATGACATCTATGGGGTACCCAGATAGTGTTTTTAAAGGCCTCACCTGCCTCACCTGGCACACAGCTTGGATGAGCTTCCCCCTTCTTTTGTCTAGCTGGTGGTGCTTAATCACTCAGTTTCACAGAAGAAGCCAGTGCTTCCCACACTTTCTTGATAATAACAATCATCTGGGGTACTTATTAAAGATAAAGATTGCTAGGCCCCTCCACAAGAATATCTTGAATTAGTAGGTCTTGGTGTCTATGCTTATAACAAGTAGTGTTTCTTATTTCTAGAAGATTCTTATTCTAGGAGGGTTTATAAAAAGCTGTGAGTGAAGACAAACTATATGCAAATGATGGTGATCAATTAAGCAATGCAACCATATATATATATACATGTATGTATATATATATATAGACTTTGGGCAAGATAAAAACCTTTATTTACAAACATTCTATACTTTAAAAGATATATACAGAGTAAAGGATTTGGATTAAATATGACAAATATATATATATGATATATATACATATATATATATATGTGTGTGTATTCAAAATGCTAATAACCATTTTTTTTTTTTTTTTTTTTGCGGTACGCGAGCCTCTCACTGTTGTGGCCTCTCCCATTGTGGAGCACAGGCTCCGGATGCGCAGGCTCAGCAGCCATGGCTCACGGACCCAGCCGCTCTGCGGCATGTGGGATCTTCCCAGACCGGGGCACGAACCCGTGTCCCCTGCATTGGCAGGCGGACTCTCAACCACTGCTCCACCAGGAAAGTCCCTATAACCAAATTTTGATGTACATATTGCCCAATGTTTAAGAAGTCCTCAGAGGATATTATTCGATTGGGAGTCCAGACTCAGATTGGCACTGAACATCAGGGTTAGCCTAGATGTGAGTCTGTCTCAAGAGAATACAGAAGATGGCAATCAAACCCTGGCAGGCTGAGGTTCAGCTCTCGCCGCACCATGGCACTTTCCGCAAACGTGAGCAGGACAACCAGCCCCCTAGCCTGTAAGTACCGCACTGTCTTTGAAATCCGACAAGCCTGGGTTCAAAGTGCAGCTCTTACACTTTTCATCCTGTGACCCTCATAGGCCACTTACCCTCTTTTATTTGTGGTTCACATCCAAGAAACTGGAATAATAACAATACCTGCTGCTGAGAGGAGTGGGTTTACTTCGCTGCTCACTTCTCCTGTAGTGCTCTAGCAGCGGTCCCCAACCTTCCTGGCACCAGGGACCGGTTTTTTGGAAGACAATTTTTCCATGGACCAGGGGTGGGGTGATGGTTTTGGGGTGATTCAAGCTCATTATATTTATTGTGCACTTTATTGCTATTATTACAGAAATGCCTCAGATCATCAGGCATTAGACCCCGGAGGGTGGGGACCCCTGCTCTAGGGAGACTGGGCAGCAGAGTGAAGCAAGCTTGGGCTTCTTGGGTGGAGCAACCTGGGTTAAAATCCTGACTCCATCTTTCACTAACTTTTGTTGGTAAGTCGCTGCATTTCTGTGAGTCTCAGTGTCCTCACAGGAAGAGATGGGGGTGTTCCTGACACAGTAAACATACCAGGAAAGCAGCACAATTTAACAGGCAGAAATCCTCAACCTCCTTGGGGTAAGCGGGTCTTTTGAAGGCTTCAAAGAAAAGTGACTCATCCATTGGCGATAGCCTGCAAGGAAACAGGGGCTGCCAGAGGGGTTTGAACCCGAGAGATGGCTGTGTGGGATGGGGACCTGCCACCACCCCGCTTCCCTCCACTGTGGACTGGCACAGAGTGCTTCCTGGGAAGGTGCTGCATGGGAACTAAAAGGGCTATGACCCTGGGGGCCCCAGGGCACTCACAGCCAAGCTTGGCATCAAGGGAAAGAGTCTGTCCTCCCTTGAAGAAATACTCTCCAGTTTTACCTTCCAGGGACTCCAAAAGCTTGCCATTTCCAGATAAGCCATGCTTTCTGTCCCCCGGGACTCAGGAATACAGCTTCCCTCACTTCAGCTAGCTAACTCTTAAATGTCCTTTAAGTCTCAGTTTCTGGGAAGAACCTCCAGACCCGCAGAGGTTCCTTGAAGGCAACAAGATCACCCCATCACAGGTGTCTCTTCTGCCCTCCCATAGCCTCGTGCAAAACATCATTGTCCTGGTCCAGCAGCTTCAGGAGGACAAGGGCTGTGTCCTTCTCTGAAGACCAACTCCTAGCACAGGGCCAGGTACTGAACAGGTGCTTGAGGGATGTTTATTGATTGAAAAACAACCTCTGAGTTACATTCTAACAGGGTCAGGAGGGATTATCCGCAACTCAGAGGTGGGGAGGTTCTACGAGGCAGAGCACCACCTGCTTGAGAATCACTGCAGGGGCAACAGGTGCTCCTGAGGGGAGCGGGTTACGCCTGTGAACGGAAAGGCAGTTTGACAACCTCTGACCTAACCCGAGAGGAGAAGGGAGGTTTGTTAATGAAATTAGCAGGGGCCCCTGGGGTACTGGATAGAAGCCTCTGGATGGGACCAGGGCTCTGCCTTGAAGGTTCGGGAGCATCAAGGGACATCTCGTGCAGGCTTCCCTAAGTGTTCTCCCCAACACCCCCCTGGCCTGGATGATGTAGCTACCTGGTTGTCCTGGCAGCGTGGCTGATGCTGGACCTGCCTGAACAGAGGGGCAGGAGTTTGAAGGAAACCCACAGTCGTGTTACTGTCCTTTTGACCTATCCTGCAGGACTGTGGTTTTCTGTGAAATGTAGCTCAAGCGGGTGGAATTCAAAGAAGGAAGTGAGTCTGATGAGCTGCACCGGAGGAGACAATCTATGTACCTCCAAGTGGAAGCTCCCCCTCCTCTCAAGGCCTCTCTTTCTCTTCCCCAAACTTAGCTATCTCTTTCCCTTTGAATTCTAACCCAGAAGTGACATCAGTGCTCCTTCCTCTCCCCATCTTTGGTACTATGGCTCTAGGAGTGGAGTGTCTACTCTTGGGGAAGGGAGTTAGGGATGCGGTGGGACAGAGTGAACACTTAGTGAGCACTGACTAGCACCAGGCTCCATGCTGGGTGTTTCCCTACAGTAATGCACTGACTCCTCCCAGCAATCCCACGAGGCATTATTATCCTCCTCCTCGTGCTTCATTACGTGCTGCCTCTTCCAGAGAAAGTGCTCCAGCCCAGAGGCCCTGTGGCCGGGGTGATCTGAGCTGATGGGACCAAGGCTGAACCGGGTGTCCGCCAGATGGACAGAGCCAGACGAGACCTGAAGGAGCAGAAGGGTCTCCACCTCGCTCACAGTTGGCTCTTTTTTTTTTTTTTTCTGGCCGTGCGGCATGTGGGATCTTAGTTCTCTGACCAGGGTTCGAACCCGTGCCCCCTGCGTTGGAAGGACAGCACCTTAACCACTGGACCGCCAGGGAAGTCCATCCACCTTGCTTACTATCAGCACTGAAGAGCCCTCCGAACTGCAATTTATTTCCGTGAAATCTCTACAGGATTGCTATCAACCCTCTTTGTCCTGGTTCTATACTTGATTCATTTCTGCCTGTGGCAACCAAAATACCTGGATTTACAAAACTACAATGAGATATCATCTCACACCAGTCAGAATGGCCATCATCAAAAAATCTAGAAACAATAAGTGCTGGAGAGGGTGTGGAGAAAAGGGAACACTCTTGCACTGCTGGTGGGAATGTTAATTGGTACAGCCACTATGGAGAACAGTATGGAGGTTCCTTAAAAAACTAAAAATAGAACTACCATATGAACGAGCAATCCCACTACTGGGCATATACCCTGAGAAAGCCATAATTCAAAAAGAGTCATGTACCAAAATGTTCATTGCAGCTCTATTTACAATAGCCAGGAGATGGAAACAACCTAAGTGTCCGTCATCGGATGAATGGATAAAGATGTGGCACATATATACAACGGAATATTACTCAGCCATAAAAAGAAACGAAATTGAGCTATTTGTAATGAGGTGGATAGACCTAGAGTCTGTCATACAGAGTGAAGTAAGTCAGAAAGAGAAAGACAAACACCGTATGCTAACACACATATATGGAATTTAAGGGAAAAAAATGTCAGGAAGAACCTAGGGGTAAGACAGGAATAAAGACACAGACCTACTAAAGAATGGACTTGAGGATATGGAGAGGGGGAAGGGTAAGCTGTGACAAGGTGAGAGAGAGGCATGGACATATATACACTACCAAACATAAGGTAGATAGCTAGTGGGAAGCAGCCGCATAGCACAGGGAGATCAGCTCAGTGCTTTGTGACCACCTAGAGGGGTGGGATAGGGAGGGTGGGAGGGAGGGAGACGCAAGAGGGAAGAGATATGGGAACATATGTGTATGTATAAGTGCTTCACTTTGTTATAAAGCAGAAACTAACACACCATTGTAAAGCAATTATACTCCAATAAAGATGAAAAAAACAAACAAACCCTGGATTTAAACAATCATTACCACCAGACTACAGACCACAAAACTGAGGTACCAAGAGATTAAGTCGTTTGTCCAATGCTGTAACAGGTAAGTGGCTGGGCAGGGATTCAGGCCCTGGCCTGCCTGATTCCAGAGCCTATTCTCTGTACAATGAATTGTGCCAAGACATTCTTCAGGGCTGCTAAGAAGACTTCTGGATGTGTTTTGAATTCAAAGAAAATGTTGGTAAAAAGAGTGTTGTATCAGAGCAGTGGGAGCTATAGGAAATTCTTGCTGCAAAGAGCAGAACTATAGCTCTCTTCTGGCAGCAATAGCAATAATAGTAACGGCTAACAGGTATCAAGCATTTACTTACTATGCACCAGACACTGTGCTAAACACTTTAAAATGGATGTTACCGCCTTTATCTTCCCCATTTTTAGATAAGGACGTTGGGCCTCATAGAGGTTAGGTAACGTGTCCAAGTTCTCAGAGCAAGGAAGAGGAAGCCCTGTGGTTCAAGGCCAGCCTCTCTGAAGTCGAGACCTCATGCTACACAGAGACAAATGTTACAGTGCAGACAAGACTCATCTGAAATCTTAAGGAAGCCGTGGTCACCTCACTGTAGCCATCATAATAATTTGTAACAGGGAGCGGGGTGAGGGGTGTCCAAATGAACATCAGGATGTATAAGTCAGAAGGCCAAGTGGTGAGATAGGCTTTTAGTAAAAATGAAGAGGCCAACAGCACTAGGCAGCGAGCGTGGTCCTCCGAGGCTTTCCTCCCCTGAGCTCAGTGCCAGCAACTCTCAGTGATTTATGCTTCCAAGTGACACAGAGCTTGCAGGCACCAGCCCTGCAGTAGTGAGGAAAATGGATGGACTGCCTGGGGATGTTTTCCCTGCACGCACCATGTTCCCTTAAAAGGCCCTGAGTGTATATACAGTTCTGACATGAGGGCAGAACCAAATAACATGGGGCCTCTCTTTCCCTTATATGGTCAAGTATGACAATAGCACCCTCCCTCCTAATTTATGAAGCATACAAGTGGAGGAATGTCGATCAGGAGACGTGGGGAAGTTTCACCAGAGAGAAGATATAAAGCTCATCTCGCTGGCAAAGGATTTCCAAGACCAAGTGGAACAGAATGCATACTTGCTGAGGTTTTTTTTTAACTCTGAAGAATAAACACTTTCATTCCTCTTTCAAATATCATTTCTTGAAGCCAAAGAATATGCTGAACTCCCCTCAGAATCAGATAAAGAGAAAAATAAAGCAAGAATTAAAACTTGTAGAAGGTATCCTTCATGCATATACCCCCTCCAGCCCTAGCCTTTGTTTCTCCATGCAACACACACACACACACACACACACACACAGCATATACACAACCAATCAAGTATCTGAAAAGAAAGGACAATTTCATTTGAAACATAACACAGAAATGGGACACAGTCCTACTTAAGAACAGTCAGCTGCAAAGACAGAGAGTTCTTATCTATAAAGGGCTTTAGCCATTTTGTTAGAAGTTACAGACCAAGTTTTCCCATCCAATCTCTGTCCTAAGATAGGAACCAATGAAGACAAGAGGGTGCATCAAGTGGGAATGTATGGGAAAGTGCTTTGTACATCATAAATCATATGATATCCACAGTTAAATACTGTGTTAATGTCCTCATAGCATTGTTATTTTTAAATCACTATTATTTTGTGTATTATATAATACACCAGTAGGTTTCTTGGATATAACCAAGTATAAGTTATATCACAACTTAAACTACTTTCACCTTGGTTATACTTCACTTTCATTTGGCCAGGACTCTGAATCTCTTTGGAGTACAGTCTGGTCCACATGACCAAATTCTTCTGCCTCAAAAAGCCAAGAAACCCTTGGCTGTCCACTATAGGTTTTAATGGCACACTGTACAAGCTAGTAGAGAAGGATTCAGGCATTTTATACACATAATGCATATTCCTTCACCATTTACAAATGACATGTATGCATGGAGCACCTTGAGTGAAATATTCTTCAAAAGCACTTGGAGATCCCCAGACAGAGGGTGCAGTACAAATTATAAGACTCAAGAAAACAATGGACTGTGCATCCTTCAACGTAACTCTCCACATGAGATGTGTTTAATGGGAAAGTGTAGCCTGGAGGTTCAACTTCTGAAAACAGAAATTTAGAAATCAGACTCTGCTGATCCCAAACACATGTCCTCACCTAGAAAGGTCTATTTAAGAGCTTCGTAAGATTGGTACAATAAGGAAAACTCTCAAGGTACTCATGGCCTACTCTCTACCCCACAGCTTTATTACATGGCTACACTGGAGGCAAACAGAGTGAGAGGCCTGAGGACAAAATGCAGGAGCCCTGGGTGGGTGTGACTCTTGTGCCCCAATGCAAAGGCAGTAGAGTCCCTGGCTACTCTGATGTCCACTGTCTTCCCAGCATCTTCACACTGTCTAGGGGGCTTAACGAGGGAGCTTTCAGGGCCATGCCCGTTGCCCTACTTTGAATATTTTGTAATACCTGCAGCTCCAACTGAGAAGGTTCCCTTTTGTTTCACTGAAAACCAACCAGTAGATATGCAAGTCTGCAGGCTTGATCAACTGCATCAGAACTACCTGACCATTTCGTTTAAAATGTAGATGCCTGGGCTCCACTCAGCATGGCTGAATCCGAATCTCTGGGGACAGGGCTTTGGAATATGCGTTGGAATAAGGACATCTCGACCCACCCAACCTCCACAAAGATTCTTATGCATGCTAACATTTAAGAACCACTGCTATAAGCACTCAAAAAATCCTGTTGAATTTAACACAGTCTTATACCCAGCTAAGGAATACAGTCATGGCCCTGGCCCCAAAATATACCTCTCTTAATATTTGTAGCAAAAAGAGATCTTAGGGAACAGCAAATGCAACCTCTTCATTCTTTAAATAAGGAAAGCAGAGGTCCAGGAAGAGTAACTAACTTGCCATGGCATCTTATTGCCACCTTACGGCAGAATCCTTTGGGAGTTCTGATCCTGGTCCAGTTCCTAGACTACTGCTTGTTCTGCCGTAACACCCAACACCTTCCCCACCCCTCTCTGCACCATACCCACACTCAGTCACACACTCTCCAGAGCTGTTTAGTTTAAAATGTAGGATGCCCGTACTCCAATAAAAATTAATTTTTAAAAATGTAGAATACCCCACCATGGTGATCTGGAAACTGTTGTTTCTGTCTGTCCAATATCCAACCCCTTCTCAAGGAAAAACCTTTGGTAGACCTACCCCCTTCCCCACTGCATGTCACTCAAGGTGACCCCCTCTTCCCTGGCCAAAGAGCAAGCATGTGACTCAACCTAGAATGAGGTGAGTGAAGTGAAATGGGGAAAATGTATAAAGTTTCTTCCTTGATCTGGAAGGCAATTCTCTAACAAGATTGTCCATATGTAATTCCTGGCACCCAGGTTCCTATTATTTTTTGTTGTGTTGTTCTTTAATCTGTAGATTTTTTTCTTTTCCATCATAGTTTATTACAATATATTGAATATAATTCCCTATGCTATACAGTAAATCCTTGTTGTTTATTTTATATATGGTAGTGTACACCTGTTAATCCCATACCCCCAATTTATCCCTTCCCCCTTCCCCTTCGGTAACTATAAATTTGTTTTCTATGTCTGTGAGTCTGTTTCTGTTTTGCAAATAAGTTCATTTGTATTGTTTTTTAGATTCCACATATAAGTGATATCATATGATATTTGTCTCTCTGTCTGACTTCATTTAGTATGATAATCTCTAGGTCCATTCATGTTGCTGCAAATGGCATTATTTCATTCTATTTTATAACTGAGTAGTATTCCATTGTATATATGTACCACAACTTCTCTATCCTTTCATCTCTTGATGGACACTTAGGTTGCTTCCACATCTTGGCTATTGTAAACAGTGCTGCTATGAACATTGGGGTGCATGTATCTTTTCAAATTAGAGCTTTTGTCTTTCTAGATATATGCTCAGGTGTGGGACTGCTGGATCATATGGCAACTTTATTCCTAGTTTTTTTAAGGAAACTTCATACTGTTTTCCATAGTGGCTGCACCAATTTACATTCCCACCAAAGGGTTCCCTTTTCTCCATACTCTCTCCAGCATTTATTATTTGTAGACTTTGTAATGATGGCCATTCTGACCTCAGGTTCCTATTATTTTTGAGACCAGCTTTTCCTTTGATTCTGAGAGTTACCCCTTATTCTTCCATTGCATTCCTTTTACGTTGGTCTGTCACTGATATGCCAAGAACTCTACTTGACCCCTGCTTCCTTAACCCAAAACCATAAATGGGCAAGCATTTGATTCAGTTCTATGGAAAGGGAAGTTGCTGTTAAATATCTCTTTGTTGGAAACAGAAAGGATATGAGACCTTGCAGTTGGATGAGTGGGGATGCAATACTGAAAACCCCTGTCTTCATCAATAACCACCACTCTACTCTTTCAAAAAACCCTAGTCTTTTGCCTTTGATCCCCAAACACTCCATTTAAACTAAAGGGTTTAAGATACTATCTGTACAGCTGAAAATAGAAATAGTCATGAACCCACAACTGCAAAGTGATCCAAATGACCCTGCTAAGTAGTGCACTCATTCTCAAGATCCAGTGCCAAGAAGTTATTGGGCTCACCGCATCTACACAAGTAGACAGATTCTCCTCCTTGTCAGTCTGGGTTTTATCTTTAATGTCCTCTCCCCAGGGCAGCACTATGGTCCCTGACATGCAGCACATTTGCGTGCAATTTCCACATAATAGGAGCAAGGCTTGTTATTTTAAAGCCGTTAAGTGCCATTAAGAGGTCTTCCTGCCAAAACCCATATGGCTCTTTTGTTACAAAGCTATACAAATATTTGTGTTTTCCTTTTGACTTGGCAGCAAGGCAAACTTTCAGATTCTTTACTGCTCTTGCATTGAAATGTCTTCTTGTCTCCTTTTGCAGGTTATTTACTATTTACTGTGATTCTCTAAAATGAGTTCTAAGTTTTTGAAGGAGAGTTCCAAAACTGTTGTTTAAGAGGCCCATCATTGGGTAGTTGCTCCAGAGAAGTACTGTTCAACCCAGACAGCAACTTGGCGTTAGGAAGAAAGATTTTTAAATGTATTTTAATTTTTTTAATTAACCCACAATAAAATGGACTTTTTGGTGTGTTTTGAATTTTGACATGTGTATAGATTCATGTAACTGGCACCACAATCAGGAGACAAAACATTTCCATCACCTTCAAGAAACACCCTCATACAGTCACACCTATCACCTGCTCTGGCCCCTGGTAACCACTGCTCTGGGTTCATCTCTTTAGTTTTGTCTTTTTGAGTACCATATAAATGGATTCACACAGTATATGACATTTTGAATCACACTCCTTTTACTCAGCATTATCACCTGACAGTCATCCAAGTTGTGTGTACCAGTAGTTCCATTTTATTGCCAAGTGGTATTCCACTGTATGGATATATCACAATTTGTTTATCCATTCACCTGTTGAAGGACTTTGGGTTATTTCCATTTGGAGAATATTATGAATAGAGCTGCTATAAATATTTGTGTCCAGGTTTCTGTATGAACCTAAAGTTTCAATTCTCTAGAATAAATACACAGGAGTAAGATTACAGTCATATGATAATCATGTGTTTAACGTTATAAGCAACTGACAAACTGTTTTCCAGAGTAGCTGTATGTCCCATTTTGCATTCCTACCAACACTGTATGAGAGCTCCAGAGGTGCATCCTCATCAGCACTTAGTATTAACAGGACTTTTTATTTTAGCCTTTTTAATCATTATGTAGTGCTATCTCACCCTGGTTTTAATTTGCATCTCCTAAAGGCTAATGATGTTGTATATCTTTTAATGTGCTTATTTGGCATCTATACATTCTCTGTGGATCAAATTTTTTGCCCATTTTAAATTGCACTGACATTCTAATTCTTCCAATGTGTTTTAAAAATTATACTTTCTTCTATGAATTGCTTTAGCGCTTTGGTCAAAAATCAACTGGCCATATTTATTAGGGTCTCCTTTTGGACTCTCTATCATGTCTCATTGATCTGTATGTCTGTCCCTTTGCCAATGCCACATTGCTTTATGCTAATTAGAAAATGTGATTCCTCCAGTTTCATTCTTCTTTTTCAAAATTGTTTTGCTTATTTTAGTTCCTTTGCCTTTCAATATAAATTTTAGAATTGATCTGTTTATATCTACCAAAATCCTATGGGAACATTTATTGGAATTGCATTAAATCTAGATATTAATTTGAAAATAATTGACACCTTTGCTGTGTTGAGTTTTCCAATACATGGACATGGTATGTCCCTCCAATTTAGGTATTTTTTCACCATTGTTTTGTAGTTTTTAGCATATAGATCCTTATGTGCTTTATTAAATTTGTAGCTAGGTATTTTATGTTCTGAGCGTTGTAAATAGTACTGCTTTTTTTCATTTGGTTTCCAACTGAACATTGATAGTATAAGGAAATACAACTGATTTTTGAGCACTGACTTTGCATCCTACAATCTTCCCTTATTAGTTCTGGGACTTTTTTGTGGCTTCCTTGGGATTTTCTATGTAGAAAATCATGTCACCTGTGAATAGGAATAGCCTTATTTCTTCATTTCCACTCTCTATATGCCTTTTAATTCCTTTTCATGTCTTATCACATTGGCTAGGACTTCCAGTACAATGTTGATTAGTAGTAGTGAGGGTGGACAACTGCCTTGTTCCTGGTCTTGAGGGGGGAAGCATTCAGTTTTTCACCATTAACTATAGTTTTAGCTGTAGGTTATATTGTAGATGCCCTTTATTAGATTGAAGAAATTTACTAGATTGAAGATTATCAATTTTATTCATCTTTTCAAAGAACCAGCTTTTGGATGTTGATTTTTTAAATTGTTTTACTGTTTTCAATATCACTGATTTCAGCTCTTATCTTTATGATTTCCTGTCTTTTACTTGATTTGTATTTATTTTGCTCCCTTTTTTCCCAGATTCTTAAGGTGAAAGCATAGATTATTGATTTGAAAACTGTCTTATTTTTTAATATAACCATTCGCTGTTATAATATCCCCCTTCTGTAATGCTTTATCTGCATCCCACAAATTTTTCTGTGTTGTGTTTATTTTCACTTAGTTCGCAATGCTTTAAATTTTCCTTGAAACTTTCTCTTTGATCCACAGATTATTTAGAAGCATATTGTTTAAATTCCAAATATTTACAGATTTTCCTCTTACCATTCTGTTACCAATTTTTAGTCAAATTCCTTGATGGTCAGGAACACACAATTCTTTTACATTTTGTTATTTTTGTTTGTTTTAATGGCCCAGGATATGGTCTACCTTGGTGAATGTTCCATGCACTTGAAAAGAATACATATTCTGCTGATGGTAAGAGTGTTCTATAAATGTCAATAACACATGGTTGATGGATAGTGTTGTACAGTATTTCCATACCCTTGTGGATTTTCTGTCTAATCTATCTGGTTTTGTCTGTTCTATCAGTTTCTGGGAGAAAATTGTTGATTTCTCCAACTAGAATTTTGAATTTCTCTATTTCCCCTTCTTGTTCTGTCCATTTTTGCTTCACATACTTTGAAGTTCTGTTATAGGAGCATATACACTTAGGATTATTATGTCTTTTTAGTAAATTGGTCTAACATAATTTCAGTTTTCAAAGACTCTGCAGTACTGCTGAGTTCTCAAAGCCAATGTGTACGGTTTAGGGTCAGATCCATGCATGCTCAGCTCAGAAGTGAACCCAGTAGTTCATACACATAACTTGAGGGTCATTTTTCCTGACTCCACCCTCTTTTTGATCTCCCTGATACTTTCCAGCTTTCCTGGAGCTCTTTTTGGTATTCTGACCAGAAAGCTGGCACTTTATTTACTCCATTCTGCCACACACTTCCCACGTCTGCCCCTGTTTCTGGGGATAGGGAGAGTCAAGCAGTGGGAAGACAGAGAAGAAAAACAAAGCAATGGTGTTTCTCTCTACTCTCTTGGAACTACTTCTCCAAGTGAGAGGAATGTTTCCTTCCCCCTAAGTTTTAGGTTCCTGCTGGCCACCTTACTACTATTGCTACTGCTACCCCTGAACTTCTTGGGAGCTATGGCATGAGAGAATGGAAAAAAGAGAGGAAAAGAAGAAAAACGGGGAAATTCCTCACACAAACTCTCTGTGTGTTAGGCTCCTTGAGCCAGAAGAAGAGGACTTATCCTGGAGTTCTGTCTGTGCTGATGTTCACTTCCAGGTTTTAGACTGCAATGAGTTCAAGCTGGAGGATACTAGATACACACAAAAGGTAAACCCATTACCAGTTTGGTGGTACTTTAAGTGCTGGTCTTCCCCAATCTGTCTGCTACTATTTACTTTTCCAAGTCCTCAAACAGTCGTTCCATACTCCTGTCCAGATTTTATAAGCTACTTTCCGTGGAAGACAGGGTGTATAAAATGTGCTTACTCCATCTTACTTAAAATCAGAAACAAGAGGAAAGCTTTTTAAACCTTCAGATTCCCTGGCTTCACACCACATCTACAGGCTTTTAAAGGGGAACTGGGAAGTGGGGAACAAAATGTAGATTTTTGGAAAGCTCCACAGGAGTTGATGCACAACTGCTGTGGAGAGCCATTTCTCAGAACACGGTCAACCAGCTACAGATAACCTGCAGCTGCTCAGATTCTACTCCAGATCACTCTGATAATGGCTAAAGTTTAAGAACTCTGGGTCCTTAATCAAAGATCGCAAATTCAAATGCCTCCACAGGCCACACAGGTTAAGCAACCAGTTGGAACTATGACACCAGAGAATTATGGGGACCGTGGTGAACTAGAAAGTCCATGTCTGCTAGGGGTAGCCTCCAGTAAGCTCCAAACAACTACTCCTATGGGGGAATGCAGGCTCAGTAGCACCAGAACTGCAATTATTCAATAAAACAATAACAATCTGGATTTTTATACAAAATCTACCAATTTTTAAATGGTAGCAAAACAATTCAAAAATGTAACTGCAGGGCATCTATTTGGTCTAGAGAGAAACTGGTAGCATTTCTATAAAGTAATTTGGTTGTGCATTATACAGTATATGTGTGTGTGCATGTGCATGTGTGTGTGTGTGTGTGTGTATTCCTTTGAAAAATTTGATGTCGGTCCTTGAATACCTGGAGATCCCCTATATGTAGCCAAACTATTCATTGTTTGGAAACTTTGTGGTGCAGCAACATGTGTAAAGTATAACACCCTTTGGAAAGAGATATTTACCAATTTATAGACTGTTGCCCATGAACTGGGCTCCCTGGGGTATTACTAAGAATTCCTTTTTCTTTAAGGCATATCATTTAATGGAACTTGCCAAGCTTCCTTTTCCCCCATTAAGAATATTTTTTAGCAAAGCCTCTTCTTTCAACAAGAACCTGGAGGAAATGAAGCAAGGGGAGGAAATTAGTAAAAGAAAGAAAAATCTCAAAAATTATTGAATTTATGTTGCCAAGAATTTTTAATTTGCAAGTTACTGAAGGGTATGTGACATGTCTCATTTGATTTTAATTTCAAAGTGATGTGACCTGACAGAGATAATAAAGTGAAATGTATGCTACAAACATTTTTGTATACATACCAGTTCTCAGTTATTGTCACTACTAGAAAAGCAGGAGTTAGTTATGCATAAATATGACACCATATTTAATTTTAGTGAAGAAATTCATTAATAAAGATGAATTTACACTTAGTTCCAAGCTGGTTCACTTAACTGGTGAAAGCATATTGCTATCCAAACTGAAGTTAAACACCTGAATGTCAGGAAATATATCTGAGTACAAAGTGTGGAGTAAAAAGATTGGGTCTTGGAGTCAAATAAAACAGAATCTAAGGCTTCCCTGGTGGCACAGTGGTTGAGAGTCCGCCTGCCAATGCAGGGGACACGGGTTCGTGCCCCGGTCCGGGAGGATCCCACGTGCCATGGAGCAGCTGGACCCGTGAGCCATGGCCGCTGAGCCTGCGCGTCCGGAGCCTGTGCTCCACAACGGGAGAGGCCCGCGTACCGCAAAAAAACAAACAAACAAACAAACAAAACAGAATCTAAATTCCAGCCCCTTAACCTACTAGAATATGACCTTGAGCCTTGGTTTCTTCATCTGTAAAATGCAGTTAATAATGAAAGTTTTTAACTCGCTTTTCTGGTTTCAAGGAACAAAGTCTCAATTCAAGTTAACCTCAAATAATAGGGTAGGATTCTATGAGATGAAGTAGTTTATATATATTGCAGAATGAGAACACAGATATTTTGACCATGAGGCCAAGCTTTAAAAGAAATCCAGGAAACACTGAATAACCAGGCTTCACAAACATACATTGTTCAAAAGCCAAGGAGGAGATATGGCTTGTCATGTGGCTTGTCACCACCCTGGCCCAGCTATTCCTTCTCACTGGCAGCATCATCTTCCATTCTATATGTTTTTTGTTTTACTTTATCTTCTAGGTTCTGTTTTCTCATTACTCTGGGTCTGGCTTACCTCTAACTTCCACTCACTCATGACTGTCATAGCCCTACCAGATTCCTCTACCTTATTACCTAAAAGCTTCTTCTCCTGCTTGAGGAGGATTCCTACCTGGTTTAGTCACATTCACACGACTAAATTCAAGATTACTAAAAAAAAGAATCTGATCGTGTTTTAATTTCCTATTTATGAAGACCTTTTTCTCTATTTCAAGGGACACTGACGAATCTGTGAATAGGCCACATTTGAGCTGATCAGCCATCCTTGGCCTAATCTGTTATGGCTCAAATTCATTTAAAAATAAAAGTAATACCACTCTTTGGCAAAATTTGTGATGCTCACTCACCCTGGTTAGGTTCCAACATCACAGAGAAATCAAAAATTCTAACACTAGGTTTCAGACCTTTGGTTAACTAGCACATGGATTACTACAAACACTCTCTCGCAGAGTAGGCGTAAATGTATCCTACCAATGCAAATTCTAACCCATACCTGTGTTGGTTTGAACAGATTTCAAATCCACTTTGATATCTGCGGTATTAAACCAGGACTGTTTCCTTGAGGGACTCCTAAGAACTGGTGAGTAATATATTTTACAGAGGATGGTTCCAAACATCTGCAGACTTGTTCAGTTAAGTAAATAAAGAGTAAAATCCCCATCGTTCTACCTTTCCCCTTCTTTTGGCTCTGAGCCCTCAAAAAGCAGAAGGTTAAAAGAAACCAAAATAACATTTTTCCCAACCTCTTAATTTTATTTATGTATTTGATTTTTACAAGGTTCAGTGAGCAAAACATGGCCTTTAAACGAAAGATTACCATCACATGAGTGCTATATCTGACTTGGAACTTGATTAAAACCAAATCTGTTCATCGACCAACAGGTCAAATGTGCCCGGTCCAAGTACTGGGGAATGTTTAAGAGCACACATAAACACACAGCCATCAAACTGATTTGAATTGGACAAAATAAACAAAATCTGGCCTAAATGGGAGTTTTTTCAGTACTGTCTCTCAGCTTTCAAAAAGCCCTGAAAGAAAAATTCACAGCTTGAATGTCTCAAAAGAATCCTCCAGCGGGTTAATGGATTTGTTTGCTAATCAAAGCTAAATCAGAAGGAACTTAAGTTACTTTTGCTCTCGGCAATCTTTTAAAGAGGAGATTTTTGGGCTTCCCTGGTGGCGCGGTGGTTGGGAGTCCGCCTGCCGATGCAGGGGACGCGTGTTCGTGCCCCAGTCCGGGAGGATCCCACGTGCCGTGGAGTGGCTGGGCCCGTGAGCCATGGCCGCTGAGCCTGCACGTCCGGAGCCTGTGCTCCGCAACGGGAGAGGCCACAACAGTGAGAGGCCCACGTACCACACACACACACACACACAAAAAGAGGAGATTTTCATATTGGTTTGGGACTGTCCTAAATAATTCTCTGAAATTGGGGAACATCAATTTATACATGTAAAGGCTCATGGGCTACTGGAACTCAGAGCTAGTCATCTGCTCCTCTTCCCTCATTTCACTGAGAGGAAAAGCCAACACAGAGGAGGGAAGAAGCAACTTGCTCAAAGTGCATGACTAGGGAGTAGCAGAATTCAGATTAGAACCCATGCCTTTGGGGGCAAGTTTTTTCTTTGGTGAGGGGTGTTAATTCTGCAGCAGCAAGTACAATTTTGAAAGCATACTCTCTCTGACCTAGAAATGACACTTTTAGGAGCCAATAGTATAGAAATACTAGTTAAATGTGCAATATATATATACCAGGATATCCACTGCACCATTGTTTGTAGAAAGAAAAACTGAAAGCAACCTACATGTCCAACAATGGGTGAATAATTGAGTATAAGATTCCATTACCATGCAATGGAATAAAACAGCTGTTAAAAACTGTACAGTATATTTAAATGTTCTGCCATGGATATTCGTGAAAAACTAAAGTGAAAAGGCAATTTTCAGATCAAAGAGCAAGTATGACCTCATTTTTTTGTTTGTTTAAAAAACAAATTAAAACTGTATGTGCATATGTGCGTTTGTGTGTGTGTGTATGTGTGCGCGTGTGTGTACAATGTCTGGAAAGCCACACACCACAGTTTAAAGTGGTTATGTATAGAGGAATTTTAAAAAACAAAAAGCAACACAACACAAAGGCTCCAACAAGAATAACAGAATAATCTGAGAATATGTTAGTAAACTGAGGCATACTGCATTCACGAAAGACTCCTGGGCTGCAAACAGCTCACACATGAGCAGTGGGAACTCCTAGGGGTGGACTGGTTGGCCGGGGGTGGGACGTGGGGGGCGCAGCTTTGGCGCTGCATTGATCTTCAGTAGCCACCACCACCCCTGCATTCTTTGATGTGAAAAATGACGTTCTCTCCATCTTGTATAAAGTGCTTTTCAAACCTAAGTTTCATTCTCCCCAGCACTCGCCTTCCAACCAGCTGCCTCCTTTACCTATTCCTGGAGGGAAATGCTGGAAAACCACAGCACAGAATCCTAGAAAATCCACCCTCCTTACGAGATGGAATAGACTCAGACTCTTAATAATGCATTTTGCCCCTGTATCTGTTACAGTTCTAGAAGAAGACTGTAAATGTATTATCAGGGGTTTCTCTGAGCACACATTCCATTGCCACAGGCTTGAGAACTGTGGACAAGTTGCCTGTTATGTAAAGCTTAACCTAAGCTAAGTAAAGCAAGAGCTTTAATAGCTATATTAAATCCCTGTGTCCTTTTTCAAAATGCTTTTGAGACAGAGACAAAATTTATTATTATGTGAGTATTCCTAGCCTCACTCTGAACCCTGGAGGACTCTGCTCCCCAGTAAAGGTAATGTTGTCTCTGCCTGCTTAGTGTCTCCTCTTTGCCTAGCTTCTAAAGAGATTTTTTTCTTATCTTGCCAACTTAATTGCTGGGTTCCTGTGACACAGAATAAGAAGAATGGGAAGAAAGAGGTAGGACTAGAAAGACAGAATCCAAGAAGTAAAAAAAAAAAAAAGAGTGGAGAGCACTGGGGAGTCATGGAAAAGAGAAAGTGGAGAAGAAGGCTCCAGGGGGTCTCCAACAATAAAGAAATGGAAGAACAGGGTTATGAGAATCTTAGGCAAGCGTTGTTCATTGGATCCCCTTTACCATGTTCTGAGAACTGCAAGCAAAATTTAGAACCACTGTTCATTTGCTTTTGGTTGTTTCTTTGAATGTCACACTGCTCTGAGACTTAGTCACATAAGGCCAGAATTTATTCAGGATATAATACATTCCAGGGGAACAGGCAGGTATGATATTCATAGAACTGTATTTAAAAGAACCATGGTGAGAACCAATAAGGAAACAGTGGATTGAAACAATACTATAGAGCAAATGCACTTAACAGACATATATAGAACATTCCATCCAACATCAGCAGAATACACATTCTACTCAAGTGCACATGGAACATTTTCCAGGAGAGATCATATGTTAGGCCACAAAACAAGATTAAACAAATTTAAGAAGACAGAAATTACATCAAGTATCTTTTCTGACCACAATGGTATGAAATTAGAAATCAATAACAGGAGGAAAGCTGAAAAATTCGCAGATCCATGGAAATTAAACAATACACTTCTGACAAACACTAAATCCAAGAAGAAATGAAAAAGGAAATTAAAAAATTATCTTGAGACAAATGAAAATGGAAGCAGAAAAAGCATTTTTAAGAGGAAAGTTTATAAATGTATACACTAAGAAAAAAGAAAGTTCTCAAATAAACAACCTAACATTATACTCCAAGGAATTAGGAGGGAAAAAAAGCAGCCCAAAGCTAGCAGAAGGAGGGAAATGATAAAGATTAGAGCAGAAATAAATGAAATAGAGAAAAGGAAAACAATAGAAAAGATTAACAAAACTAAGAGTGGATTCTCTGAAAATATCAACAAAATTGATAAACCTTTAGCTAGACTCACCAAGAAAAAAGAGAGGAATCAAATAAATAAAATTATAAATGAAAGAGGAGACATTATCAGCTGATACCACTGAAATACAAAGGATCATAAGAGACTACTGGAAACAATTATTTGCCAGCAAATTGGACAAATTAGAAGAAGTGGATAAATTCCTAGAAGCATACAAACTACTGAGACTAAATCATGAAGAAACTGAAAACCTGAACAGACCAATGAGTAAGGAGATTAAATCAGTAATCGAAAACCTCCCAACAAAGAAAAGCCCAGGACCAGATGGTTTCACTGGTGAATTCCACCAAACATTTAAAGAATTAATGTCAATCCTTTTCACATTCTTTCAAAAAGTTGAAGAGAAGGGAACACTTCCAAACTCATTTTATGAGACCAGCATTACTCTGACAACAAAGCCAGATATGGACACTACAAGAAAAGAAAACCACAAGCCAATATCCCTGATGAATATAGATGCAAAAATTCTCAACAAAATAGTAGTAAACCAAATTCAACAGCACATTAAAAGGATCATGCACTTGATCAAGTGGGATTCATCCCTGGGACACAAGGATAGTTCAACATATGCAAATCAATGTGATACATCCATTAATACAATAAAAGACAAAAATAATATGAACATCTCAGTTAGATGTAGAAAAAGCATTTGACAAAATTCAGCATCCATTCATAACAAAAACTCTTAACAGGGCTTCCCTGGTGGCACAGTGGTTGAGAGTCCGCCTGCCGATGCAGGGGACACGGGTTCGTGCCCCGGTCTGGTCCGGGAAGATCCCACATGCCACGGAGCGGCTGGGCCCGTGAGCCATGGCCGCTGAGCCTGCGCGTTCGGAGCCTGTGTTCCGCAACGGGAAGAGGCCACAACAGTGAGAGGCCCGTGTACCGCAAAAAAAAAAAAAAAAAAAAACCTCTTAACAAATTGGGTCCAGAAGAAACGCACCTCAACGTAATAAAGGTCACATATGCAAAGCCCACAATTAACATCACACTCAACAGTGAAAGGTTGAAAGCTTTTCCTCTAAGATGAGGAACAAGACAAGGGTGCCCATTCTCGCCACTCTAATTCAGCAGAGTAGTTGAAGTCTAAACCAGAGCAGTTGGGCAAAAAAAAAGAAATAAAAGGCATCCAAATTAGAAAGGAAGAAGTAAAATTGTCTCTGTTTGCAGATGACATTATCTTAAATACAGGAAACTCTAAAGATTCCACCAAAAGACTGTATGAACTAATCAATGAATTCAGTAAATTTGCGGGATACAAAATCAACAAACAAAAATCAATTATGTTTCTAAACACTAACAATAAATTATCTGAAAAAAAATAAAGAAAACAATCCCATTTACAATAGCATCAAAAAGAAAAAACATCCTTATTTGTCAAATCTTAAAAAAAGAAATCATTGAAAGAGAGAGTAGATTGGTGGTTCCAGGGGTGCGTGGAGGGTTGAGGGAAATGGGTGAAGATAATCAAAGGGTACAAACATCCAGTTATAAGGTAAATAAGTTCTAAGGATGTAACGTACAGCATGGTGACTACAGTTAACAATACTGTGTTGCAGACTTATAAGTTGCTAAGAGAATAGATCTTACAAGTTCTCAGCATAAAAAAAAGGTAACTACATGTGTTGATGGATGTGTTAACTAACCTTATTGTGGTAATTATTTCTCAATATATCTGTCTATCAAATCATCACATTGTGCACCTTAAACCTACACAATGCTATATGTCAATTATATCTCTATAAAGCTGGAGGGGGAAAAAAAAAGAGCCATGGAGTAAAATTCATTGCAAAAACTATTTACTGAGAAAATTTAAATATCTGATGCTTATGTGCATATTATGATTGATTATCCTAACTTCAAAAGACAAAGGACTTGAATTCAAGGAAAGAATTAAGTGAGAAAATAATATTCTAATTAGAAAAGAACAATCACCTTGAAGTTTTCAAACTTTCTGGCTGTCTTTATTTCTGACCATAAAAGAGACAAGATATGGAGAACTCAAGTATATACACATACAGGTATGGGAAAGGAAATCTGAGATTTCCCTTAAAATGAGAAAGTTGAAGCCATTTTTACACCTGGAAACAAGGGTTAAAAGTTCTCAAATCAGAAATAACATCCAAGGAAATTTGATTCCTGAGAAGTTGATGGACGAATTTAACATCATTGGGTCTTGAGAAAATCAGGACTACATAAGGAAATAAGAATACGTGAAGGTCAGTGAGGAAAGAATATAAATGCTCTCCTAATTTTGCTCTAAATTATTTACCTCTTATATTACTGATATGCTAGAAGAGATTAAAAACAATGAAAATGTCTGTAAGTAGAACTTATTTTAATAGAGTAAACATTCTGGAAAGGAAAAGCATGAAATGTATTAATTTGATTATCCATGAGACATGGAGCAGTGCAGGCCCAGCTCAGGGCTTATTGCTCATGCACATCCACTGCAAGCACAAGAACTGGAACATGAAACAAAACTGTAACAGCCACTCTAATCTGGGCTGGAAAATTCAACCTGTAGAATGATGACAAATATCTCAAGGTTAAATTTCAAAACTGTAGAGAAGACAAAAGGAAACTGTATATTTCCAAAAGTATTAATTTTTGAGAGCTATTTCAATAACGTATGCTTATTCTTCGGAGTATTTCTACATTTCAAATGATATATCTCAAGATTACAACAGAAGTTTTTCAATTGGGTTTTGCTTTTCAAATAAAGCCGAAGGGTGTTAAGAGAATAAAGCAAATAATAACCAACCTCAGGTACCCAGATACTGCCCCTCCTCCCAGCAATAACAACACTGAGTCCTATTCTAGATCACTGGCATTCTTCCCTGTGTAACAGGATCATGACGTTCAAGTCCATCCCTGGCTGTTGTTCAAAGGATGAGTGTGGAAGATAGGATAAAAAGAAACTGTCTTCAATTGCAACAACATAGATTATCTCTCAGAAAGAATTCAGAACTGTGATAGCCATTAAACTCTGGGATGGAGGCCTGAGTAAAACTGTGGCCTGTTCTTCTCCAGATGCTGGGACAAATAGGATGAGTGCTCTTTAATCCAAGACTGTGTAATTCCTAGAAACCAATGAAAAATTGTATTTGGGTGAAATTTTTCACCACATTTCATTCCAAATATATTTTATACTATTTCATTCCAAAATATACTTGTTTCATTTGACTTCCAAAAACACTGACAATGAACACTGTCAGGCAGTGAGTTTTGTCTTTTGTGGGATATAAAAGCAACAAATACTTCCTGAAGGGAGAGTATTAACTGGCAATTTGGATTAACTCTTTGAGGTACGGTTGTGATTTAAGAAACTTGTGTTAGCAGGAAGTGCAGTTAAGTGTCACTCTACTGCTTTAAAATCTGAACTGATTGGTTTTATTGGTTGATTGATTGGTTTTGTTGGTTGGTTTTGTTAGATGGTTAGATGGTTGGTTGATTATTTTTAACAATTGATTGTATTTACTCTTGCAGAAATTGAGAAAATGCAAACTCCCCACAGCAGGCATGCATTTAGTTTAATTAGAGTTCTGTCTCATTTCAGAGGCAGAGCATTAATATTTTCTTGAGACCCTTAAGGTGACAATGGAAACTAATGCATACTAAAAGCCTATCATGTGCTAGGAACTATTCTAAATGTGTTTTTTTTAACATCTTTATTGGAGTACAATTGCTTTACATTGTTGTGTTAGTTGCTGTTGTATAACAAAGTGAATCAGCTATATGTATACATATATCTCCATATCCCCTCCCTCTTGCATCTCCCTTCCACCCTCCCTATCCCACCCCTCTAGGTGGTCACAAAAGCACCAAGTTGATCTCCCTGTGCTATGTATGCGGCTGCTTCCCACTAGCTATTGGTTTTACATTTGGTAGTGTATATATGTCCATGCCACTCTTTCACTTTGTCACAGCTTACCCTTCCCCCCCCACCCCGTGTTCTCAAGTCCCTTCTCTAGTAGGTCTGAATCTTTATTCCCGTCCTGCCCCTAGGTTCTCCAGAACCTTTTTTTTTTTCTTTTAGATTCCAAATATATATGTTAGCATACAGTATTTGTTTTTCTCTTTCTGACTTACTTCACTCTGTATGACAGACTCTGGGTCGATCCACCTCACTACAAATAACTCAATTTCATTTCCTTTTATGGCTGAGTAATATTCCATCATATATATGTGCCACATCTTCTTTATCCATTCATCTGTCGATGGACACTTAAGTTGCTTCCATGTCCTGGCTATTGTAAATAGTGTTGCAATGAACATTGTGGTACATGACTTTTTTTGAATTATGGTTTTCTCAGGGTATATGCCCAGTAGTGGGATTGCTGGGTCGTATAGTAGTTCTAGTTTTAGTTTCTTAAGGAACCTCCATACTGCTCTCCATAGTGGCTGTATCAATTTATATTCCCACCAACAGTGCAAGAGGGTTTCCTTTTCTCCACACCCTCTCCAGCATTTACTGTTTGCAGATTTTTTGATGATGGCCATCCTGACCGGTGTGAGGTGATACCTCATTGTAGTTCTGATTTGCATTTCTCTAATGATCAGTGATGTTGAGCATTCTTTCATGTGTTTGTTGGCAATCTGTATATCTTCTTTGGAGAAATGTCTGTTTAGGTCTTCTGTCCATTTTTGGATTGGGTTGTTTGGAGTTTTTTTTGATATTGAGCTGCATGAGCTGCTTGTATCTGTTGGAGAGTAATCCTTTGTCAGTTGCTTCATTTGCAAACATTTTCTCCCATTCTGAGGGTTGTCTTTTCATTTTGCTTATAGTTTCCTTGGCTGTGCAAAAGTTTTTAAGTTTCATTAGGTCTCATTTGTTTATTTTTGTTTTTATTTCCATTTCTCTAGGAGGTGGGTCAAAAAAGATCTTGCTGTGCTTTATGTCACAGAGTGTCTGCCTATGTTTTCCTCTGAGAGCTTCATAGTGTCTGGCCTTACATTTAGGTCTTTAATCCATTTTGAGCTCATTTTTGTGTATGGTGTTAGGGAGTTTTCTAATTTCACTCCTTTACATGTAGCTGTCCAGTTTTCCTAGCACCGCTTATTGAAGAGGCTCCATTTTATATTCTTGCCTCCTTTATCAAAGATAAGGTGACCATATGAAACTGTGACCATAATAACAGTTTCAATTTCAGTGCTTGTGATTGGACTGTTTATATTCTCTATTTCCTCCTGGTTCAGTCTCAGAAGATTGTACTTTTCTAAGAAATTGTCCATTTCTTCCAGGTTGTCCATTTAATTGGCATACAGTTGCTTGTAGTAATCTTTCATGATCCTTTTATACCTGCAGTGTCAGTTGTTACTTCTCCTTTTTCATTTCTAATGCTGTTGATCTGAGTCTTCTCCCTTTTTTTCTTGATGAGTCTGGCTAATGGTTTATCAATTTTGTTTATCTTCTCAAAGAAGCAGCTTTTAGTTTTATTGATCTTTGTTATAGTTTCCTTCATTTCTTTTACATTATTTCTGATCTGATTTTTATGATTTCTTTCTTCTGCTAACTTTGGGGGTTTTTGTTCTTCTTTCTCTAATTGCTTTAGGTAGTTTATTTGAGATTTTTCTTGCTCCTTGAGGTAGGACTGTATTGCTATGAACTTCCCTCTTAGAACTGCTTTTGCTGCATCCCATAGGTTTTGGGTCATCGTGTTTTCATTGTCACTTGTTTCTAGGTATTTTTTGATTTCCTCTTGATTTCTTCAGTGATCTCTTGGTTATTTAGTAGCGTATTGTTTAGCCTCCATGTGTTTGTATTTTTCACAGTTTTTTTCCTGCAATTGATATCTAGTATCATAGCGTTGTGGTCAGAAAAGATACTTGATATGATTTCAATTTTCTTAAATTTACCAAGGCCTGATTTGTGACCCAAGATATGATCTATCCTGGAGAATCTTCCATGAGCACTTGAGAAGAAAGTGTATTCTGTTGTTTTTGGATGGAATGTCCTATAACTATCAATTAAGTCCATCTTATTTATGTGTCATTTAAAGCTGTGTTTCCTTATTTATTTTCATTTTGGATGATCCGTCCATTGGTGAAAGTGGGGTGTTAAAGTCCCCTACTATGATTGTGTTACTGTTGATTTCCCCTTTTATGGCTGTTAGCATTTGTCTTATGTATTGAGGTGCTCCTATGTTGGGTGCATAAATATTTACAATTGTTATATCTTCTTCTTGGATTGATCCCTTGATCCTTATGTAGTGTCCTTCTTTGTGTCTTGTAATAGTCTTTATTTTAAAGTCTATTTTGCCTGATATGAGAATTGCTACTCTAGCTTTCTTTTGATTTCAATTTGCAAGGAATATCTTTTTCCATTCCCTCATTTTTCAGTCCGTATGTGTCCCTAGGTCTGAAGTGGGTCTCTTGTAGACAGCATATATATGGGTCTTGTTGTTGTATCCATTCAGCCAGTCTAGGTCTTTTGGTTGGAGCATTTAATCCATTTACATTTAAGGTGGTTATCGATATGTATGTTCCTATTACCATTTTCTTAATTGTTTTGGGTTTGTTATTGCAGGTCTTTTCCTTCTCTCGTGTTTCCTGCCTGGAGAAGTTCCTTTAGCATTTGTTGTAAAGCTGGTTTGGTGGTGCTGAATTCTCTTAGCTTTTGCTTGTCTGTAAAGGTTTTAATTCCCCCATCGAATCTGAATGAGATCCCTGCTGGGTAGAGTAATCTTGGTTGTAGGTTTTTCCCTTTCATCACTTTAAATATGTCCTGCCACTCCCTTCTGGCTTGCAGAGTTTCTGTTGAAAGATCGGCTGTTAACCTTAGGGGGATTCCCTTGTATGTTATTTGTTGCTTTTCCCTTGCTGCTTTTAATATTTTTTCTTTGTATTTAGTTTTTGATATTTTGATTAATATGTGTCTTGGCATGTTTCTCCTTGGATTTATCCTGTATGGGACTCTCTGTGCTTCCTGGACTTGACTATTTCCTTTCCCATATTAGGAACGTTTTCAACTATAATCTCTTCAAATATTTTCTCAGTCACTTTCTTTTTCTCTTCTTCTTCTGGGACCCCTATAATTCGAATGTTGGTACGTTTAGTGCTGTCCCAGAGGTCTCTGAGACTGTCCTCAATTCTTTTCATTCCTGTATCTTTATTCTCCTCTGTGGTGTTATTTCTACTGTTTTATCTTCCAGGTCCCTTATCCGTTCTTCTGCCTCAGTTATTCTGCTATTGATTCCTTCTAGAGAATTTTTAATTTCATTTATTGTGTTGTTTATCATTGTTTGTTTGCTCTTTAGTTCTTCTAGGTCCTTGTTAAACGTTTCTTGTATTTTCTTCATTCTATTTCCAAAATTTTGGATCATCTCTACTATCATTACTCTGAATTTTTTTTCAGGTAGACTGCTTATTTCCTCTTCATTTGTTCGGTCTGGTGGGTTTTTACCTTGCTCCTTCATCTGCTGCATATTTCTCTGTCTTCTCATTTTGCTTAACTTACTGTGTTTGGGTCTCCTTTTCACAGGCTGCAGGTTCGTAGTTCCCATTGTTTTTGGTGTCTGCCCCCAGTAGCTAAGGTTGGTTCAGTGGCTTGTGTAGGCTTCCTGGTTAAGGGGACTGGTGCCTGTGTTGTGGTGGATGAGGCTGGATCTTGTCTTTCTGGTGGACAGGACCACACCTGTTGGTGTGTTTTGGGGTGTCTGTGACCTTATTATGATTTTAGGCAGCCTCTCTGCTAATGGGTGGGGTTGTGTTCCTGTCTTGCTAGTCGTTTGGCATGGGGTGTCCAGCACTGTAGCTTGCTGGTCATTGAGTGGAGTTGGGTCTTAGCAATGAGATGGAGATCTCTGGGAGAGCTCTCGCTGACTGATATTATGTGGGGCCGGGAGGTCTCTGGTGGTCCAATATCTTGAACTCGGCTCTCCCACCTCAGAGGCTCAGGCCTGATACCCGGCCGGAGCACCAAGATCCTTTCAGCCACACGGCTGGAGTGCCTTCAGAGTTGGAGAAGCTGCCCTGCAGTGGCTGTCCTTCTGTTCTGCGCTGCACATTAGAATCACCCGCTTCTTCCTTGTTTTGCCGCAAAGGCAGGGTTGCACAGAGAAAAACAGTAGCCATGAAAATAGTCACAGCCCTGAGATGGCTTTCTTTTTTCCTTTGTGCTTAGTCGGGTTTCTCTTGCTCACAGGGGGGCTATGTGCAGAGGCCTCGTACCTGGCTCTTTCAACCCTAAATGTTTTAGATAATCATTTCATATAATACTTGCAGCAAGACTGGTATAATCCTTACAACAGAACAATTACTGAAGCAGACCCTAGAGTGTTTTATACATATACCTTGAACCACTGGATAAACTTAAACCAAGACAATGTTCATCTTCATTTTGCTGATGAGGAAAGCAAAGGACAGAACGGTTAGAAGATTTGTCCAAGACTACCCAGCTAGTAAGCAATGGAGTTGGCATTTGAACCCAGCCCTGCACCATGGATTCTACCTCCCCAGTTATGTGACAATGAGTCTATGCAGGAAATCTGAATTGTGGGGATCGTTCTCCAAAACACACATACTCAGAGAAATTCCACCAGTTGCATCGGATTTCTGTGCATGTAAGGTTGCAGAATGTGAAAGACAGAGACAGCAACCTACAGGGGAAATTGGGTCTCCGGCAGCTGCTTTGAATTAACATTAAGAGCCAACATTAAGAAATGAGAAGCACAGAGCAGAGTGTCCTCTAACAGACACTCCTGGAAATCCTGATTCCAAGCAGAATCACAAACTCCAGATCTATATTTCCATACTCCTGACAGGTTGTTAGCTTGCAGCCGAAACACAAGATGTGATCCTGGCTCAGGGGAAACAGGAATTAGCACGCCTGCCTGAAAGCCAGTCAACAGGGGCAAAGCAAAGAATACGCACAGGTACTTTTGAAATAGGAGCTGAAATCAAAAAGTTTGAAAGCGTTTGCTCATTAATATAAATTTGAGATAAAGAAATCATCTATGGTTGTCAAAAGTAAATCAAACACCTACCAAACCTCTAACTACATCTGCACGTATGAAATTGCCACCCATACCCCATGCAAGACAACTGTGCTAGATCCATCTCCCTTTGACTTTTAAAAGTTGCAGATCATTAATGCTCTGTCTGAAACATAGAAAAACTGTTTAGTCCCAATTGGTTAAGTGACAATCTTGGGCAAATAACATCTTCCTGGTCAAATTAGAACATTAATAAATATTGTCAAATTGAGTTTCATCTGTATGTGAGGTCCAGTGCATTTATTTTTACCAAACTCTACAGATGACTGTACTACAAAGCATAATAAAGTGTATAATTTTTAGCCAAATTTGGGGAGCTCTTTAACAGGATACTGTAAAAGGAAAGCCCCAATGTTCTAGCTCATAAACAGAACTCCAAGTCATTGCTCAATAGTGCGATGTCCAACATGAAACAATCTGGGGTCTGAAAACCGTATCAGAGTTCCCTGAGGGTTTCCACACAAAACAACAGTAATTAGGATTCTGGAGCAGAGCTGCTGTCTTTGACAATCTCTGCCCTCAGAGTTCAAGCTGAGCCAACACTACAAGAGGCCCGAGATTGGCTTTCAGCCAGCCTTCAATAAATCACAGAGACTCCAGAGGAATCAGTTGCAAAACAACCCAGAGTCTGAGGACAAGGCAAACTTTTCCGAACTGTTTATTAATTTCTACTCCCCTTATCAAAGTTCTCCAGCAATAGGCAAGTGGCATACACATGATATTTAGACATGGACTTATTCATATACAAGTCAAAAGCTCCGCATTCTGATCCTCCCTGAATTGGCCAGAGACCCCCAGCATCCATGCCCACAGCAGGTGGCCGTATGATGCTCAATATGATCAAACAGGGATCTTCTGCTCCAGAGGGGATCTGGAAACCCTCCCTAGCCCTGCTGTGTCAAGGAACTCTGTTTTCACATCCTGGCTCTTACAGCACAGTCTGGAGTTCAAGGACACAGTATATGGTTATCAAGCAACACAGCAGAGGCCCCTTCTGTCATCTTAACCTCTGTAACAAGATCTTGCTTACAGAATGACCGATATTAGGGGGGAGATGATTAAAATATTTGACCAGAGCAAGAGGCTTCCCTGAAATCATGTTACATGGGTCAGGCCAGCTCTACCCTTTAACCCCTTCTTGGGGAATTCACAGACTGAAGACCAAAGTCTTCCACTCCCGCTGGGAATTCTGCTCTTAGGGCAATAAGGCCACCTGTGCTACATCTGCCTCTCTCGCTCCAGTTTCTAGCACCAGTGTCTGGCATTTTTAACAACTCTTTGATGAATGAATGTTTTGGCAAGTCAGGTGATGGTAAGGAGCCTATCCTGCATTAGCCATCTGCTCGGTTTATTTCCACTGAACAATCACTCATTGAGATCTTATGACAGGCCAGGCCACGCTAGGATGCAAAGATGATTAAGGCACAGTCCTGCCCCGGAGGACCAAGTAGTCTAGGGGGAGGCCTTAGAGTTGAATCATTTTGATAGAGTTTAAATATGGAAATACAGCCACCAAATGCAGATTCTGAATCCTGCTGGCTGCTTTCAAGAGGGCATTTAAGCATTCTGACATTCTAGGAAAGCTACCAAAGGGAGGGGTATTTGGATGAAGGGAAAAGCTCAAAAGACAGGATAGATTAAAAAATGTTCATTCACTTTGACTCCATAATCCCTCCTCTGGAACTAGTCCCAGAGCAATTGGTCAAAAAAAAAGCTTAAATGTACAAAGATGTTTTTCACCATATTATTATAATAGGGAACAACTGTAAACCATTTAAATGTCCATCACTAGAAGAAAACCTAATAAACTACAGCACAACATAATGTTAGATGTAAAAAGTAGAACACAAATTTGTATAAGGTACTGTGATTGGAACCATTTACATATAAACAAAGACCAGAAAGGAACTAAAAGTGATTACACAGATGTGTAAGGAACCTGAAAATTGCAAGCTGCTTTTACATATTCTCTTACTGGATACTCCCAACAACCCTGGGAAATAAGCAGTATGATTATGAAGCCACTTTTTTTTTTTAATGCCTAAGGAATGGAGATCCGGAGGATAAGTGACTTGTCCAAGGTCAGAATAGAAAACAAACACTAGAAAGACGTCTACTCTCAAAGTCCTTCTTTCCATTATATTACTCTGTTTCTGGAAAATGCAAATCATTGTTGGGCTAGTATAGGTGAAATATGTGTTAGTTTTTAATTACCAATATACATCTTTAAATAATTTAAAGTGCTTTCAGTAGTAAATTTAATTTTAAAAATATACCTAGAGTAGCATAGCAGGGTTTCACACATCAAATAACAGCAATAAACAACTTTGTTGAGAACCAGGACGTGTTTCTTTTTTTATCTAAAACTGAAAATCAGGAAAATGGGAATCCTAGTCTTCTTTCAATAGAATTCATCTTGATCCCAGTTGTAGAAAGCCACTTTGGGCATCCCTTGTCATTTTTTGTTTCCAGGTTTTACTGCAGTGAAAGTTAAAACTTGGCTTTAATTTATAAGTCAATAAAAGTTGCTAAGGTGTTATCTTACTGTTTGACCAAGGAATACAACTGTTTCAAGATGGTTTCCCTCCCACATGCCAAGCAGACAATCTTTTAACCTGAATGTCCAGCACTGAGCTGAATTCTATTAAAAATATTTCTGGAATTTAGGTATCTTAACTGCAAAATAGGACAATGCATAGGATAGGATTTAATTCAACCCCAGCATTCTCTGAGAGTATGCTCTTGATTTTCTCTCTCCATTATGTATATTAAGGAGTGTAATATCAAATATACATTTGCAAAATTCCAAGCCCACTTCCCTCTAAGATACACACACAATTGAAAGCTTCCACAACTCCTTGTACCAGCAAAGTACCTTGGAATCTGCATTACTCTACACTTCACCTCTCCCCCTTTCATGGTGGATTGGATTGTTATGAAATCATTAACCATATGGGACACTGTCACCATGAGCCTTGCCTGTCATCTTTTGAAAACAATGTAGCTATTTGGATGTTTCTACCATGTCATCAAGGGAGTTGCCTCTCTTGCCTTCCTCTTGCTCTTTTTTTTTCTCACTGCTGTAGAAGTTCTGATGCTCTGGATTGTTCCTAAGCTTGTCCCTTTGCCTGCCAAGGGCAGAAAACAGGATGAGGTGACCCTGACTACAAAGAGCATTCAGAAAAATCCTCAAAAAACAGATCTCTCATTAAAATTTAATTATTTATTTGGAATAACAAACTTCACTTTTTAATGAACAGCAAATGAAATGAGATTTATATAAAATTTACCTTGCTAGAAATATGTTTAATCACATAATAACATTAATTTCAGATAAAGAGGGAAGAAGGTCAATTTTGGACATCAGAAGACATGTCTGAGTAGGGAGGGCAACTTGAAATCAGAGTGTCAGATTTTGGAAGGGATCTTTAAAATCAAATATTTCAACCTCCCTCCTGTAAAATCTATGACAATGGAGCTGACTAGCTTCTGTGGGTTTCAGAGCTTCCATTTCAAGCATGTCCATTTAATTCCTTTGCAGAGCAGAATTAATAATTAAAGTTTCTCTTATACTGAGTTAAATTTTGTCTCTCCCTAAAACTTCTACCAGCATCTCCCCTCTGATTAAATACAGAATAAACCCATTGCTTTTCCACTTAGTGGCTTAGGTTAAGATTTCTCCCAAGTGGTTCCCAAGGAACCCTAGTTCCTAAGATATGTTAATAGGTTCACCTGGGTTGGGGGTTCTCTTCTCAAATAAGTTTGGGAAAGACTGCATTCTTTACCTCTACTGGAGAATCACAGCAACCTGTTAAAGGCTGTGAGAAGTTTTCTTAAAAACAAACAAAAAACTCTATTCTATCTTTATTTCCTCCCTTTTCAAACTTATTTTGTCTGTGGAACCTCTCTGCCTTGCTTTGGAACACCAATTAACACTTCTCACGAGCCGTGTTGTTGAGAAACACTGTGGGAATTACAAAGCTGAGTCTTGTCTTTGCTAAACATCTCCGGTTTTGTCAAGAGCTCCACATGGGAAAAATTTCAGACACTTCACCCTCCTTGTTCATCATGAGGTCAGCGGTGCCTGAAGGGCAGATCTGGGGAGGGAGGAGTGAGGAGTTCTGAAATGATGTTAGGAGAGAAACGGCCACAAACTGCATCACCTTCTAATTTTGTCAAGGGACATGGCGGCAGTGATATCTGGATGAGTTTGAAAATAAAACTCAGCCTCCTCAAATTCAGCCCCATCTTCCCCATCTGGGTTAATTCTGTCTCCCCAATGCTGTCCTGTTTCCCTATCTACTTCCTGCTCCTCCCATGGCAAGGAGAGAAGAAAGAGAAGAAGGAGGTAGGATTATGTATCTGCACACCACACTTTGCCCGCTCCAAGTGTAGTGTAGAATTATTAATTATTCATGGAATGCTAACAGATCTCCAAGGACCTCAGCCCCTGAAGAAAAGGGAGAGTGAGAGAAATGGCTTGCCTGAAACTGTTACCATTCCCATATTATTCCTGATTCAAATCGTGACTGTGCAAAGCTTTGCAGTCCTGCTCCTTAGAGCCTTCTCCCTTCAAAGGGGCTTTGCCGCCCTAAGAGCTTTGCTACTCTTAAATTCAAATTATTGTGCATGTTTTTAAAATATTTTTACCTTTGCAGAATGTTTTTATCCTATTACTGGTTGTCCTATTAGTATGCTAATTTATTTTATTTCCTTTAATTATCTCATCTACATGTTTACTTTTTTTTACTCTTCTAAATGGGGAAGAGGGAGCAACAGGGCATACAGGGAATCTTGAGGATCAGTGTGCTACCAAGGCGGGGGGAATTTTGCCCCACCCTCATTATCTCCTTCAATCCTCCCAATAATTTAACTAAACGTGAACAAAAACTGAGTCCTTACTGTGCAAATGGAGTTTCAAGACAATTCCTCTAGACCCCTTCCGAAAAGATTATGATGACTAAAACCCTCCTATACAGACATATTGGAACCAATTGATGTTATTAAATACCTTGTCAAGTCATCAAATCATTATTTCATTGTTGTTGGGGATTTTTCCTCTTACTTGTTCTGTCAAAAGTTAGGAGAATTACAGTAAGTTTTCTCAGTTCTATAGAGCTTCTAAAAAAATTATTGCATATTTAAGAATATATATTTTGATGATGATATTTAATACATAAATATTTATGAAAGCTATTTTAAAACAATAAAAATGATCTTCATTACTTGAACGTTTTCTTACCTTGCTTTTTGCTTTTCTTTCTTTTTTTCTCCTAATTTTTTATATATCTTTGCCTAACAATTTACTTTTAACCATTTAAACTCTATTCTGAGAGTCTTTGTCCTTTAAAAAGATATATTAATTCATTTACATTTATAATCCATACATGCACACAAATCAGGGACTTCCTTCTGTCATCTTGCTCTGTACTTTATACTGGTTTGCTAATTCTGTCTAATGCTATAGTGACTCAATTTTACTGCTTTATATTTTCTTCAGTGATTTGGCAGGAGTATATCCCATTCTTAATTCTAATTGTGGTTTATTCACTCAACACATATTTGTTGAGTACTTACAGTATGAAGGTACTGGACAACCTGCTTTAAACTTCAAAAAAATTATAATCAGTGTGCAATGTTTTAAAATAAGGTTAGGAGTAATTTCTTTTACACACTTATACTTTAAAAGTTTGGTGTTTTGATCATTTAATCAACAGCCTTTAATTGCTCATTTTCATTCTTAATATGGATAATGTAAACTAAGTTAAAACTCATCACTTGGGCTTCCCTGGTGGCGCAGTGGTTGAGAATCTGCCTGCCAATGCAGGGGACATGGGTTCAAGCCCTGGTCTGGGAAGATCCCACATGCCACGGAGCAACTAGCCCCGTGAGCCACAAATACTGAGCCTGCGCGTCTGGAGACTGTGCTCCGCAACGAGAGGCCGCAATAGTGAGAGGCCCGCGCACCGCGATGAGGAGTGGCCCCCACTTGCCGCAACTAGAGAAAGCCCTCACACAGAAACGAAGAGCCAACACAGCCATAAATAAATGAATAAATAAATAAATAAATAAAAATTAAAAAAAAAAAACAACTCATCACTTGACTCTCATACTTGTTCTGAACCTCAATACAGATGTTTAAGTCTTTTCCCAGATGTATCTGAAATGTTAGGATCTGAGGGACAAAAAAACAAATGTAGAACTAACTTTCTAAGATTCAAAGAATTCTTTACATGCTGTTTCAACTGCCTTTTGAAATCGGAAAGCCCATTAATCACATAGTACAACACAGTCATTTAAAATCATCCCCAATCCCTCCATGACTAAGAACTTGGGAAATTATATCCTATCCTTAATTTTATACAGACACAATGACTCAAATATATAGGATAACATATAAGCAGAACTCAGAATTAATCGTATGTAAATGCAATATTGATGAACCCAGGTTTAGATTACAACCTCTCTCAGCATGGTTTCTGTAAAATCAAGCTTGAGTTTTTATTTCATTCATGTTTATTACATGATGATATAGCTCTTATCCCATTTTATAGACCCAAGCTGAGATCTGGAAAACTCAGGCACCATAAAATATCTCGTTGATTACTCTAAGTTTTAAAAAAGGATTTTAAGGGAAAAACTTTTGTTAACTAAACTTTCAAAAAATCTGCTCCAGAATATTAGATCCCAAACTTTGCTAAACTGCTTATTTTAATTAAGTCTTCAAGCAGATTCAGGGTACACTCAACACAGTACCCTGTTTTAAAATAGGGTAACCAAATTTACAGACCTATAAGTTTGCTAAATATTCATTTAAAATTCTATATAATCTTTCTTCGCTACAAATTGCTGGTACCCATGTCTTAATCTAATATCCACTTATGAAGCAAATATCTTGTATCAGCCAGGGTCCAATCAGGAAAGCAGAATCAACTCTAGGTATTTCAAGCAGTAGGAATTTAATATGGAGAATCAGCTACCCAGGAACTGGAGGAGTAAGCAGCCAAACAGAAGAGAGTGAGACACCAGAGATTTGCAATATCAGGAAATGGTCACAACCTTCAGGGCTACAGGGGCAACAAGAGGAGCCCAGATGCTGCAGCCATTCAAAAGGAACTAGCTCCTCACCTCTGGGGTGAGGTAGGAAGCTGGCAGTAGTCAGAGACCTAGGGTAACGTAGCTCCCTGAGATGTAGGGCCAAGGAGGGGGAAAGCAGTGAATGGATTTAATGCAAAAGTGAGGATGACCAGGACACAGGCACCCACGTGTGTACATGTATGCACACACACACACACACACACCCCACATTATTCATTCATCTATCTTTCCTCAGCTTTGCCTTCCAGAGAAGAAACCATCCATGACCAAAGCAGGAATCCCAAGTTAAGATAACTTCTTTCAAAGCTTCTATGATCATCATAAGACCTTACACTTCTATAACACTCCACTGTTTCACAGCACATTCAAAACCATCCATGCATTTTTATTTTAGTTTTTACAACCACCACATGAGGCAATTCATGTATTAACAGCCTCATTTTACAAATGAGGAAATTTAGAGAGATTAAGGTATCTAACTAGTACACTGCAGAGTTAGATCTAAGTCCTGGATTCTCCAGGCACAAAGAGCAGGCTCTTTATCTTCTGCCTACTGATGAGTGCCTGAAGGTCACAGGTGAGCAAAGTAAAATCTCTAGGCTTTAAGTCACCACATCTGGCCACACACTAATAAACGAGGCTATATTAAGTTAATCACAGGCAATAGCCTCTCTTAATCAACTTTATGCTTCAAGTTACCCATTTTAAGAAAAATTCATCATGGCAATAATTTGTATAGTGCATGACTGCTTACAAAGTGCTCCCCATTTCCCCATGTGATATGATAATATTCATGAAATACATCATGGTACCTAACCCATATCTAATCTGCAGGCATTGTAAGTGAATAAGCTCAAGGTCAGTGAGGTTGTTTTTTTTTTCCTCATGGATAATATGAATCTTGTGACCTACTGCATGAATTCAAAGAGATCCATTTCCTTCATTTGTACTCAAAATCACAGTTAGAGGACTTTTCTTCAGATGTGACCTATTTCTAACTATTCCCCTGACCCACAAAATCACAGACAACAAAGCAGCTCTGTCTCTGTTTGGAACACACCACACCTCAGAGGTTTGCTTCTGGGAGTAACAGAGTTTCAGGGTCTTCAGAGTCCCAGAGCAAGGGCAGGGCTATGCCTGCCACCAGTAAGGCAGGAATGGCCAATCCCATTAGATAGTTGGGATTCCTCCTGGTGTACCTTTGCACAAAGCGCTGGATGGTAACTTGATCTAGTCTGCAAGGAGTGACAGCTCCAAATACTGGAATCAAGGCACCTCCATGCACTTGGCAACTATTCTTAGCCGGTACTACAGATGAAAAGCAGCCGCACCGTTCAGTACGGAGCATCACAACCTGATTGGAATCTGATTGTAACAGCAGGGCTAGCGCTCAGCAGAACAAGGATTTCCAAACAATGTCAGACCCTGACAGAATTCTCACAAGAGGGGAAAGGGCCATCTCAAAAAAGACACAAAGCCTACCCTAGTTGTGACACCAAAACTTCTCTCATTTCTACCATGAAATATTCTGTTTGGGCTCTGAGAATATGCAGAGGCCATGGCTCCCCATGGGTGACTGACATTTCCAGACTGGGAGCATTTAAATGCTACATAAAAAGAGCAGTGGGTACTGGTTCCCAAGAAATGCTTCTAAACAAAGCTAAGCGTTGGAGGAGGAGATGGTTTGCAGAGGAGCTGTGGGAGCCTCCTGGGTCCTATGTCCTCTCCCAGATCCTCTCAAGTATGGCTCCATCCACCTCAGCTTCACAATGCCCAGCTGGGTCAGAAGCAGTACCCACTCTGGCCCTGGCCCTGGCGGAGGCTAAATCACCCCAGGCAGGGCTCCACCTACAACCACTCTTCCCAAGCAGGGCGCCCTCCTCTGTCTGGATGCCTGGCTGGTGGTAGAAATGGAGGAGGAGGAACAGAGCTGAGGTCTGAGAGCTGATCATTAAATCTACGTGTGTTCTCAGACACAGAAAACAAACTTACGGTTACCAAAGATGGGTGGAGGCGAGGGGTAAATTAGGAGTTTGGGATTAACATACACACACTACTGTATATAAAATAGATAACCAACAAGGACCTACTGTATAGCACAGGGAACTATACACACTACTGTATATAAAACAGATAAGCAACAGGGACCTACTGTAGAGCACAGGGAACTCTACTCAATATTCTGTAATAACCTATAAGGGAAAAGAATCTGAAAAAGCATAGATATATGTATATGTATGTGAATCACTTTGCTGTACCCCCGAAACTAACACAACATTGTAAATCAACCATACTTCAATAAAAAATAAAATAAAATTTAAAGGTAAATTAAATTTAATTTAAAAATTAAAATATACTAATTAAGTAAAAACAAAAATCTATGTGTATTTTGCTGTTTTGCCCATAAAATGTACAGTGATGGGTGCTCCACACATTTATGGAAAACTATGAGCAGCCACAAAGCTTTAAAACTTTAACCAAAGCCCTCAAGACATTATCTGCTGTTCATCTTCTTCTCTCTCAGACAATTGAAAGTACACGTCACAGTGCCTGTATCTCCCTCCTAATTAAAGAAATTATAATATGTTATGGAACTGAGATCAATTGTGTTATATTAAATCATATTAATTTCATAAGTCTTCTTTAATCTGATTCTTTTCTGTCAAAATCCCAAAGCAGAGGTTTATTTATACATACACCGTGGGAGGTGGGGGGAGGCACCTGGTAAAGTATTAAGTAAAAGTTACAGCCATTTTAAAACAGGCCACCAAATCCTTACCACATTTTCTTTTTTCAGTCGACTCTAAGCTCACATAAGCCTGGTTCCTCAGGCTGTATCAACCTCCCTCGGACTCTGACACCCAAATCAAGAGGCTGTGGGCTGGCAGGAGGGGTCCAGGCACACGATCTGGAGGGAAGGGTCCTGAAGGCAAAGAGAAGAGGACCCTGACAGGGGTGCCAGCCATGCCCCACTCCCACCAGCCAGTTGATAAAACCGACTCCCATGGGCTCAGACGGGATTAGGTGAGATGCCATCCAAGGCACAGCACCTCGCAGGGCAGGCGCGTCAGGAGCAGTGAGTCATCTGGACAAAGAGCAGCGGCAAGGCGAGAGAAACAGAAGCAGCCTGCAGTGGCCACACAGAGCCCAGTTCTCTCCTTTCCTGAACACAAGGTATCCTTTCTTTTATCGCCCTTTCAGTTCAGGACAAGCTATCAGTGACAGGGTCTGATTTCCAAAGCGCTTCTCTCTCACACCCTCAATGCGACAGGATGCCAACTAAAAGGTCTGTAAGCTAAAAATAAGACCACTTGTCTGTCAAGTCGAGCACAGGGCCGAGTGGGTTCAGAGCCTAGAAGGCCTTTGTCTAAGCCGAGGCAGAGTGGGAGGCGGCAGAAACCTCATGGGGCAAATTCTCTGGGGACTCCTTCCTCTGAGTTCACAGAGGTAAATATAAAAGCCTTCCAGTAGGTTTGCCCAGTGGAATGGGGCACTGGGGTTTGGCAGGCAGATCTGGCCTCTGGAGTTCATATAAGCCTGAGATGCCTTTGGTCAAACTCAGCAAACAAAACGTGGGACCCTGCAAGCAGGTGAGTGTGAGGAGACCATGATCCAGGGACGTGACAGAGAGAACAAAGCAGAGAGAGAGGCCCTCTGTGACCCTAATAAAAAGAGCTCTGGCTCTTGTCAGGACAGAAACAGAGCAAAAAAGGAGAGATCAAAGACGGCAGAATTAATTCCCTCTCTCCAGTGGTGTCAGAGAGGGCTTTGGTAACTGTCTCAAATGAAGTGTAAAATCCCACTACTGGGCATATACCCAGAGAAAAGCATAATTCAAAAAAAAGACAAGCACCCCAGTGTTCACTGCTGCACTATTTACAATAGCCAGGTCATGGAAGCAACCTAAGTGCCCATCGACAGACAAATGGATAAACAAATATGGCACATATATACAGTGGAATGTTACTCAGCCATAAAAAGGAATGAAATTGGGTCATTTGTAAAGACGTGGATGGACCTAGAGAGTGTCATACAGAGTGAAGTAAGTCAGAAAGAGAAAAGCAAATATCACATAATAACACATATATGTGGAATCTAGAAAAATGTTACAGAGGAACCTGTTTGCAAAGCAGAAGTAGAGACAGAGATGTAAAGAACAAATGTATGGATACCAAGGGGGAAAGGAGTGGGGTGGGAGGAATTCAGAGACTGGGATTGACACATATACATTATTGATACTATATATAAAATAGACAATGGATGGGACCATACTGTATAGCACAGGGAACTCTACTTAATGCTCTGTGGTGACCTAAATGGAAGGGAAGTCCAAAAGGGAGGGGATATCTCTATGTGTATGGCTGATTCATTCTGTTGTGCAGTGGAGGCTAACACAACATTGTCAAGAAACCATACTGCATTAAAAATTAATTTACAAAAAAAAAAGGAGTGTAACAGGCAGGGAGCAGTTACTGCCAGAGGTTCCATAACACAGAAAGTGAAATTCAAGTCCCTGAGAAGCCAGGGGCAGTGGAGAGACATGGTTCAACTGAGGCAGAGCTAAGAGGCTTCCTCTGGCTTCCTCCAAAGTCTGGCAGACGCCATCAAATCCCAGGAAATGTGGATGTCAACACTGAAGAAAAATCTTTCTTGACGGCCAGGAAAAGAAGGCAGTCCTCAGTGGCTACAGCTGAAGTCAATAGGTTGTTTGTTTGTTTGTTTGTTTTTTTGCGATACGGGCCTCTCGCTGTTGTGGCCTCTCCCGTTGTGGAGCACAGGCTCAGGACACGCAGGCTCAGCGGCCATGGCTCACAGGCCCAGCCGCTCCGCGGCATGTGGGATCCTCCTGGACCGGGGCATGAACCCACGCCCCCTGCATCAGCAGGCGGACTCCCAACCACTGCACCACCAGGGAAGCCCAAGTCAATAGGTTTTGAAGACAGATTTTGACCCCGAATTTAGCAGCATCTATATGCTTTAAGCCTCTTCTTGCCTGATTAGGCATATAATGTACCTTTTCCAGCATACATTTCATTTCCCAATACACCTCTGTGGTTAAAAATGCCTATCCTCTATTTCGGATGTTGCCCTGAATGATGGAAATGAGAGGATGTGTGACCCGATGGTCCACGAAAAAAGTCATCCAGGTACTTGATCAAAATTCTCCACAAATGGAGATGCAGCACAAGCATTTCACTCTCCCGCCAGGGCCCAGGAGAGTACACTCCCTCGTTCTTTGACTCTCACTGTTTCTTCCCAGAGGTCCCCCAGGTTTGGCAGAAATTTCAGAGTGAGTGAAGAGCTATCACATGTGCTTCTCAGCAGAAGTAGCCTGAAAGGCATAACCCACTGTCAAAGAAGGGACTCCAAATATAGTCTGTCACTATGTCTCACCGTTTTTTGACAAGGAAATCCTATTTCACAGGAACCTTCTGCTAAACCTAATTTAAAAGCTGTATCTACTTTATCCATCTTTGCAGCAGACACTATAAAGACACCAGCAGGCCTGTATCCCATCAAGAGGGTGGTTATCTTATCAGGATGGAGGACCTAGCAAGAGGATGGCTACTCATGGGACCCGAGCTTGCCCAGTCTTCACACCTCCCGTTGGTATTTGATCCTGGCTTTCCAGCCAACCTGTTGAACCCCGTGAGGAAAGAAAGAATCTGTCAACATTCAGAGCTGAGGAGGAAATAGCGTTTTTGAGATAAAATTCCCTTTGTGGCAGATGTATATTTTTCTAGCTTTATCTAGTGTCTTTCCTCAACAGAGTCACACAGCAGATTTCATAAAATAACAAAATCACACATAATCATGAAAGCTAGAAGCACCCCCCCTTTGAGATTTCCTGCTTAGAGGGGTCTAAGATAAATTTCTAGAGCTGGGCACATTTCTGAGTTATCTCACCATAATTGTGTAAGGTTTCTCTGTGTGCCTTACTTTTCTCATTACCTGCTTTTCATAAGCCAGGCACAAATAATTGGATCTGCATATTCGGGGAAATTTTAGGGCTTTAAAATATATCAATACCAAATGAGAAGAAAGAGAATAAATATTCCTGACGTCCTAGTTTGGGTTCCCCAGGAGCAGGCTCGAATCCTGAAGCAAGGATTCAAGTGCACACATTGATCTGTGGGGGAAGGAAGGAAGTGGAGAGAGCACAGGTCGGGAGAAGGGAAGTAAAACACAGAAGGGAAGAAAGTTCATAAAGGTTGGGTTCTCAAGCCAGTTATCACAGTAGGTGACTGAAACTTAATCCTGCAAAGATGCTCTAGGAACCTGTGAAAACACATGCCTCAGGATCCTGCTGAGGGGCAGGGGAGCTGGGGTATTTATACACCAACTCTCTTCGGGCACTCATGCAGCAATCCCAACAGAGCCATCCATAACTCCTTGTGTGGATTCCCTTGGACTCAAAGTACTTCACCTAATGTTTAATTTTTTCTTACTATTTCAGTGTGGGGTTTTTTGAAGATTGCACAAAGTCATTGGCTAACCAATAATCAGATAGGCAGAGCATTTGTAGAAGGAATTCCTCAGATCTTACATCTTCCCAGAAGCATGCACAATTTATTTCAGACCTGATGGCAATTCCATTCTCTTTGAACTCTCCAGAGACAAACACCAACTTTACTCTTTTGAATAATGTCAGTTATTTTTGAACAGTGTCAGATACCAACTTTACTCTTCTGGATATTGAAAAATGAGGCAGTTTTCTCTGCAAACCAATTCGAATGCTACAGTAACAGCATCTTTAATTAATTCTAGGTAGTAATCCTGAAGGTGGGGAGTGGAGGCAGATATATCTTAAGGGGTGGATGACAATCTCTAAAATTTTGTGAGTGTGAGTGGATGTGAGTCTGTGTGTTTGCATTCTTGTTTCTGAGATATTTTGATACTTTTGGGGAGAATCCTCCTCCACAGGGAGCCATTCTTACTTCTGAGAGAGAATGTGGTGTAGAATGAAGGTTGAAAAGTGTACACTCATCACTGAAACCCAGACTAGAAATGTGACGAGGGAGAGAAAACATAAAAAAAAAAAAAAAGAGTGACATGAAGAGAGAACCAGACAGGTTAGAAATGGTTTGCTTTAAATAAGAAGCAGCCTCAGGATTCTCTCAAATAATGTCGCTTGTTATGTCCATATTTTGACAAATGGAGCCACATTGTGCTGCCTGTCCAAACAGTCCTGATCTCAGGCCCAGCCCTGGCTTGAGAAATGGAACCCACACAGTCACGACAGGTTTCCTACCACATCACTCATGTTGATGTTGGAGCAGGTGAAGGCAGATGTTTCCTGTCAAACTGTGAATCTCTCCCCAAAGAACACATCAGTGTCCTCCATCTCTTCAAGCCACACATAAGACCAGGGGCCTCCATGCAACTGGATTTCTCCTTAACCTCACTGTTCCATTTGCTAGATCAGTTATCCCTAAACAACATGCTCTGGAATTCTGTGTTCTTCTCATAAATGGAACACGGCACCAAGTTTTATAAAAGGGAGAAACTATTAAGAGAATGGCCCCCAGAGCCAATTAGAGGAAATACAGTCTCTGACATGCAGCTGCCATGACTAGTTGACACTCTTGGCATAAAAATACCTAATACCTTTAGGGGGTGGAGGGGGGAAGCCAGAGCATGAGACCTGAGATCTAGAAATTCCTGTGGAAATGGGTTCAATCAACAAAGTGTGAGTTCATCAATTAAAGAAAACCCAGCCACTTGTGGAGAAAATTTGGCAACTCTTCAGCAGTGCACCCTTTCCTATTTTAGGAAATAGAGAACACTGAATAAACAGAACGTAGGAAATACTAGCATGTGATATTTGTCAGAATCACACTATAAATGTCTGTTAACTCTATGACTCTCAACTAAAGTATCAGGAAGCATAATATGTGTATGGCTCACTTTCAGTTGCCAGAAACATTCTGATTGAGGGAAAGAATTTTCTTCAACAAACAGTTCAGTAAAACTGAAGATTTAGATGAGGGAGGAAAAATAAGTTAGAAATAAGGTAGACTACGTTACTAAGTAATAATAACAGCAATATCCACTGAGTGCTTATTCTCTGCTGATCACTTTACATGTATTATCCCATCTGAGTTGCACAACAACCTAACAAGGTTAAGTACTCTACTTTTCTTTTTCTTTTTTTTTTCTCAGTTCCCTGACCAGGGATTGAACCGGCGCACCTGGCAGTGAAAGTGTGGAGTCTTAACCCCTGGACCGCCAGGGAAGTCCCAGTACTCTAATTTTCATTTAACAGATGAGAAAACAAGCACAGAGAGGTTAGGTAACTTCCCTACATTTACACAGCTAAGTCACGGTAGATCTCTCACACTTGAATTCAGGTCTTCATGAAACTAAAGCTCTTACTCTTTATAGCCACACTGTAACACCTTTTTTGCTCACAGTGGATGGTTTGCTCCAGAATATTTTCTGTTTTCCAGATCTGACTCATCCCTGCTTACCACCATGAGCGACTACTATGGTCAAAGCATTATACTCAGATTTAAAAAGAAAGATAAAGAATAAAATGTGGTCCCTGTTCTCAAGGAGCTCATTCAAGGGCTTCCCACTAGAGACATTCATAACCTAAGAGAAGAAAGTTCCATTACAGCCACCAGTCTTGATCCTGGTCCAGGCCAGCATAAATGGTTTCCTCTCAGCACTTTCATGGCTCCTAGTATGGCATTCCTCACGTTGCATTGTAAGTGCTACTCAGGATATCTGTCTCTCTCACTTAGTCATAAGTTTTTTGAGGGTAAGCACGAATTGTATTCACTTCTAACACCATCTCACCCGGAGAAGGTATTCAATAAATGTTATTGATAAGTAAGTGAACAAACTGTTGGGGCTTCCCTGGTGGCGCAGTGGTTGAGAGTCCGCCTGCCGATGCAGGGGACACGGGTTCGTGCCCCGGTCCGGGAAGATCCCACGTGCCGCGGGGCCACTGAGCCTGTGCGTCCGGAGCCTGCGCTCCGCAACAGGAGAGGCCACAACAGTGAGAGGCCCTTGTACCGCAAAAAAAAAAAAAAAAAAACCTGTAATAAGCAAGTGAAATCAAAGGCAATGGCATTTTCAGGAAACATCTATAATTCTACAATGTCTTTTGACACTGGGGAAACACTTTAAATGAATTAGCAGCTACTGACAGTTGCCCACCCAGTCATTCACACTGATTTACTCATTAACAGAACAATGACTTTATTATTTACCTCAGCAAAAGTGAATATACTATAAAAAAGAAAAAATACGACACTGGATGGTTTCCAGAAAAGTCTCCTTGACTTTCAAAAGACACATAAATAAAAGGCAGTCCCTTTTCTTCCATAAGACCACATCATATGTAGGGGAAATATCTAGACTTGCTGGAGCCGATCCATGAGGAAAGCTCACCAAGAACAAAGACCACACCCTGAGGATGACAGAACGTAGCTCCTTAATGATGAGACCAAGGCAATGAGTTGGCCCCCTCCCCCTTGGAGCTAGTTCCTTCTAGACATTTTAATATGTGAGCTACATCTTTCTCTTACTGTTTATGTCATTTAGAGTTCAGGTTTCTGTTACTTAAAACTAAAAATCACCTCGTTTCCTTCCCCAAAACCTTGCTTCCCAATCTTTGTTGTTATATCATAACTCCACAGGTAAGGATCAGTGTTAGTGGGTTTCTTCCATTCTGAGCATCAATTTACTTATTTATAAAATGAGGGAAATAAGACTTTTCTCATTCAGTTGTCCTTTCGGTTTATCTTTTCTTTGGTAGATGAGGAATATCATATCCTCTTCCTCCTCATCATCATTCATATCATCATCATTTATGTCATCATCCTAACTTCTTTAGTAAAGAAAAGAATAAAAGATTTTCACCATGTCAAAGATTAGAGAAAATAATATTTTATAATTGCATAGATTACAATATTCTATACAGAATGTTTAGACCATCACCTAAATTAAACCCATGGCAGCGACTGCTAGTTGTCCCGCTATAACTATTCTCCCCTTCCTTCTTGATAGAAAATCTTTGATTTTGGGCTGTGCACATGGCCATTCAGAGTGAAGACTCCATGTCCCAGCTTCCCTTGCAGCTAAGTGTTGCCATATCATTAAGTTCTGGCAAGTAGGATATAAGCAAAAGCATCAAATATCTACGCTGTGAACCTCTTTAAAAAGATTGTGTATCTATCTTTGCTCTTCCTTTTGCTCTTCTTTATCCTGTACTCCAGTAGCTGCATAAAATGCAGACATGGTAGTGGGAGCTCCTGCAACCTTGAAACATGAGGGCACAAGCTACACCCACATGAGGCAGAGCAATGAGCTAGAAGGAGTGTGAGTCCCTGGGAGCTCTGTGGAGAAGGGCCACTATACCAGCCCTGACTACTTCCCTTCTAGAAGGGGAGAGCCAGGCTTTGAGAAATGATAAGAATCAGTAGTACAGTCAGAAGTACCAACATGCTCACACACATATCTCCTTTTCTGTTTGATTCTACCGTATCTCCGTGAGAGCTCCCTCTCGTCACCCGGCCCTGGCTTGATGTCATGCCCACCCAGAGCCACAACACAGCCCCTGATCTCTGACCTACTTCAGGAGTTGGTCCTCAGATGGAAATTTCCACCAAAAATCCAAACAGCCTTGTCCAAATCAACTCTCATTCTCAAACTTCTCATGCTCCTGGCACCCACCTGCTTTGATAATATTCACGTAAATATACCTCATTTGGGGAGGAATCTTCACCCTTCCACCTCCCATGCCTCTCCCTAGTGCACCAGAGGACTTGGCTAATGAGTCTGCAAATAAATGGACTACAGAGGAGCTTATAAACTTTTAAAAAGTCATTATAAAAGCAGGAAACAACCATTACAACAATAAATTGGGATTGAGATGCTAACTGTTAAGAAAGGAAGTAGCTAGTGGTATATGAATAACAAAGAAAGCCACTTTCACAAATCTCTCCTCAGTCCTCTCCTCCCCACACACGGGTATATCACAGAGCAATTCATTTGGTCATAATGTTTCTCTTATTTTACCTTTTTAGCTTTTGGCTGAATACTGAACAGACTGTGAAATGGGCAAGTGCTTATATTACGCACACAAACCACATTATATATTTTAATGGTATGTATGTATAACACAACACCAAAATCCTAGCATCAGAATTAGCAGTAGAAAAAAAAACTTTGAACTCTGTATGGGGGTTTAATGGTTCTGGCCAAAATACAGACAGACACAGGTGGTTTTTTTTGTTTGTTTGTTTGTTTGTTTTTTGCGGTACGCAGGCCTCTCACTGTTGTGGCCTCTCCCGTTGCGGAGCACAGGCTCCAGACACGCAGGCTCAGCAGCCATGGCTCACGGGCCCAGCCGCTCCGCGGCATGTGGGATCCTCCCGGACCGGGGCACGAACCCGTGTCCCCTGCATCGGCAGGCGGACTCTCAACCACTGCGCCACCAGGGAAGCCCCCACAGGTGTGTTTTAAAAGAAAAAAAAGAAACCCTATGTTTTCCCATAAAGACAGTTTTTCTAAAGAGATGGGATTTCCAGGGTCCAACAGTCCAGGGTCCAAGTGCTTCTATGAACAAAGAACTTTTCATCTATAACAACTTTAAAGGATATTAATAAAAAGGCATCAAATGGCAATGGGTCTAATCCTCGATCCCTAGTTGAAAGGTTCCATTTACACACAGAGAAGAACTAAAGAAAATTAACAATCATTACTTACAAAGTAACCTGAAAAACTACCAAATGCAGATATTTGAGGGTCACACAGCAGTCTTCTAAAAGCTTGTTGTACTGTGAAATGTGAGGGACCCATAGAAGGAACACCACTCAATAACTGTTAGCTACATGGGGGATATGGGCTCTAAGTTTAGTCCCAGTTCCTTAGTGTGGAAGAACTGCAGACTAGTTATTAGAATCCACTGCCCATTCTTGAGTTTGTTATCTTTAAAATTCCATCATCATGATAATAACAGCTAACCTTCCTGGAGCTCTTACTGTGAACGGCACTCCTCTAAGCACTGTGCATACATTACCTCATTTAATCCCAATGAGAATGATGCTGTTATTATCTCATTTAGCAGGGAAGACCCTGATGAGGGAACCAGCCCGAAGTCACAGAGCCAGAGAGCAGAGGATTCAAATCCAGGTAGTCTGAATGCAGAGGCCAATGAAAGTCAAAGATACCACGTCCCACTCCATGCACGAACACATTTGGGTACACTGGCAGGCAGAAATGTTTGCACTCCTTAACCTATGTCCTCTTTTTCTAGCACACATACTCTCTTTTCTCTCCCACTCCTAAATTTAGTAGAATCTGTGTAAGGCAAGCTGCAGGATACAACATCATGATTTGGAAACACTCTCCAAGTCTATCATTAACATTCAGATTGAAGTCATGAGGCTTTGTGAAGCTAGCAGAATACCTTCCATGGAGAATATTAATGCATTTTGTTGATGGTGATGTTTGACAAAGGAAGAAAGGATGTGGAAGAGGAGATGAATTTCGGCAGAGTATCCAGCACCTAGCAGTGTGCCTGGCACACAGCAGGTGTTAAAAATGGTTTTTGAAGAATGACAAAGTGGAAGGTAGGTAAGGAGAGAGGGAGGGAATAAAGGAGGGAGAAAAGAAGGAAGCAAGGAGGGAAAGAGCAAGAGAGATGGAGGAAGGGAGACAGAAAGGAAGGAAGCATAGAGAGAACAGGATGGGAAAGAAGGACAGATGAATCCTTGAGCATATGCTAGGATCAGGGCAAGCACCACCACTGTAACAGTGTTGTCAGTTACGTAAGTAGCAGAGGATCGGCTGGGGTATGAGGAGGTAACAAGAAGAAGGGCCTCTTGAGTTCTTAACTCGGTCCTGAATTCTCCCTCCAGAACTGTACCCCAATGCACTCACCCAGCTCACTTCCCCTTGCCATCTATTGGGTCCCAAATTGCTACCACTACTCCTTCTGGAAAGAGAAAGAAAAGATCTTGCTTTGGAGGAAAACTGCATCCATTCTCTGTCATTTGGTATGGGAAGGAATGATTGTCCTCCCAGCTCCACTTAATAAGGGGAAAAGGCTTAAAACTTTCAGCCTAGGGCTTCCCTGGTGGCGCAGTGGTTGAGAGTCCGCCTGCCAATGCAGGGGACACGGGTTCGTGCCCCGGTCTGGGAAGATCCCACATGCCGCAGAGCGGCTAGGCCCGTGAGCCATGGCTGCTGGGCCTGCGCATCCGGAGCCTGTGCTCTGCAAGGGGAGAGGCCACAACAGTGAGAGGCCCGCCTACCGCAAAAAAAAAAAAAAAAAAAAAACTTTCAGCCTCTCCCACCCTTCATGGCCTCAGTGAACCGATGGATCAGAGATGATACAAACCCCAACCAAAGTCAAGACTCAAGGACACGTTCTCAGTTACTTCTTTCTAGAAAAGCTTTGTCACACACACATACAAACACACACACACAGTTTTATCCTCCTAGTTTGGGATTAACATATACACAATACTATACATAAAATAGATAACCAACAAGGACAGGACCTACTGTATAACACAGGGAACTATACTCAATATTTTATAATAACCTATAAGGGAAAAGAATGTGAAATATATATATATATATATACAGACACACATATATGTATATGTGTGTGTGTATGTGTGTGTGTGTGTGTGTGTATATATATATATATATATATATATATATATATATATCTGAACCACTGTGCTGTACAGCTGAAACTAACACAACACTGTAAATCAACTATACTTCAATTTTAAAAAAAACTTCTCTTATAGTGAGGTGGATGGACCTAGAAACTGTCATACAGAGTGAAGTAAGTCAGAAAGAGAAAAACAAATACCGTATGCTAACACATATATATGGAATCTAAGAAAAAAAAATGGTTCTGAAGAACCTAAGGGCAGGACAGGAATAAAGACACAGACATAGGGCTTCCCTGGTGGCGCAGTGGTTGAGAGTCCGCCTGCCAATGCAGGGGACACGGGTTCGTGCCCCAGTCTGGGAAGATCCCACATGCCGCGGAGCGGCTGGGCCCGTGAGCCATGGCCGTTGAGCCTGCGCGTCCAGAGCCTGTGCTCCGCAACGGGAGAGGCCACAGCAGTGAGAGGCCCGCGTAAAGCAAAAAAAAAAAAAAAAAAAAAAAGACACAGACATAGAGAATGGACTTGAGGACACAGGGAAGGGGAAGGATAAGCTGGGATGAAGTGAGAGAGTGGCATGGACATATATACACTACCAAATGTAAAATAGATAGCTAGTGGGGAGCAGCCGCATAGCACAGGGAGATCAGCTCGGTGCTTTGTGACCACCTAGAGGTGTGGGATAGGGAGGGTAGGAGGGAGACACAAGAGGGAGGAGATATGGGGATGTATGTATATGTATAGCTGATTCACTTTGTTATAAAGCAGAAACTAACACACCATTGTAAAGCAATTATACTCCAATAAAGATGTTAAAAAAAATTAAAAATTAAAAAAAATTTAAAACTCCTCTTAGACAAGGTAGTGTAAGAGCGTGAGGCCTAGAAATCCTGCAGACATTTGCTCCACCAAAGGGAGAGCCTGGAGAGCCAAAGGCAGGGAACACCTGAGGATGAAAGTAATACCTCCTAAGGCAAAGCAGAGAGGAGGGAATAATCAGGTATCACTAAGCTGCTGGATCAAGGTTCACCTGAGGCCAAATCTACTTCAGTTAATGTGGACCAACACATTCCCTTTATTATTTAGGTCCCATTTCAGCTAGTTTTCTCTCATTTGCAGCACAAAGATCCTGACTGATACAATCTCTCTGTGAGTCCTGGATAGAGAACTTGCATTCTTAAATACAGGCAACAACTTACCAAACAATTTTCCTCCATGCTAGGATATAAACCACTGATGCAAATTGGGGACTGTAAAAGAACTTGGAATTCCAAATGACAAACTTAAACCTCAGGCAGAAACCTGATCAGAGATGAGATGAGTGGACTCCCAGGTCTGAATTCTATCCTCACCTGTTTAGGGCATACAGACAGGAGCTGACACCATTTCTTTTTCTTTTCCTTTTCTAAGCATCGATATCTTATACACAACTGCCAGCACATTATTTACTAAAAGATTCCATTGTACTTAATTGGTATCTTTTATGTTTCTGCTCATCAGTGTTGTTTGCTTAAGATTAAAAACTCTTAGAAGGAATCATATCAGCTTCACCCACTTTACACAGAATGTTATGGAGAAAGGCTGCCGAAACCTGATAAAGGTTTTTTGGTAGAGCCACTGTTGATCTTACTACTGCAAGCAAATCCTGAGGTAAGGGTATAAAATTCAAATGCTGCCTTGAACTCCGGTCAACAATTTCCTGGAAGTCTTAAATTAAAGCCAAGAACTGCTTCTTCCAGAGCTTTACTAAACAGTAGTGATGTTCAAGGTCAAATTACAAGACATCTTGGGGTTGATACTAATTATGCTTGTCTGATGTCATCCACCACACACATAGGTCCCCCAACACAGACACACACACCAATAGACACAAATGACATTCTGATATAATCAGAATGTTCTCCTGCTCTCAACAATAAGGAACTGCAAAGAAATTATGAGACTTGGAATTAGACAATCTGGCACCAGTCTTGACTGCTTCCTTCTTGATGGGCAACTGTAGGCAAGTTACTTAATCTCCAAATATTGTATTTTTTCTATAAATAAAATGTTGATAATAGCACTTGATACAAATACTTCTGAGGGTTTGTGTGAATATCAAACAAGGCACTGTAATGGAATCCACTGTAAATAAAAATGCATTCCCTCTTACTCTGTGCTGAGCAGGCAAAACTTTGGGGCAGTTTCCTGATTACCCTGTGCATGTTTTTTTGCGGTACGCGGGCCTCTCACTGGTGTGGCCTCTCCCGTTGTGGAGCACAGGCTCCGGACGCGCAGGCCCATTGGCCATGGCTCACGGGCCCAGCCGCTCCGTGGCATGCGGGATCCTCCCAGACTAGGGCATGAACCCATGTCCCCTGCATCGGCAGGTGGACTCTCAACCACTGCGCCACCAGGGAAGCCCTCCCTGTGCATGTTTTTTCGATACTATTCTTCCCTCAGCCTGATGGGTAAGTGAAATTGATGATATTTAGCAATTTAAGCAGTGTTCCAACAGGTTCAGCTTAACACTACCCTAACAGGTTGAGGTTTAAAATCCATTAGAAAACATTTTTTGGTGAGAGTTACAAAATTCATTTCAAAATATAAAGCGAATACAAAAAGTCCAATTTTTTTTGTGCAAAAAGCTCTTTCACTCCAGGAGGATCTTCAGGTCTGAGATGATTTATCATTATCTTCCATCATTTAAAAGCACTGTCAAGTGCCAAGCTTCTCTGGCTGCTTGACAAAGCATACAGTTACACTGACCAAGCAAGAGTTATGCTGGGCTATCCTGTCTTCCTAACATATTTACGTCATTAAGAAATTTGATTAATGACCTTGAAATCTTAGAACTTTCGACTTTATTTATTTTTTTTACATCTTTATTGAAGTATAATTGCTTTACAATGGTGTGTTAGTTTCTGATTTACAACAAAGTGACTCAGTTATACATATACATATGTTCCCATATCTCTTCCCTCTTGCGTCTCCCTCCCTCCCACCCTCCCTATCCCACCCCTCTAGGTGGTCACAAAGCACCTCTCAACTTTAAATGGAAGTCTTTTGCAAGACAAGCCTGCAGGTAGTACACTGACATTCTGGCTCACCACAGAGAAGGAGACAGTGTACAGCGATTCCAAAGACCACTGGACTCACCTGAACCAGCCAGTGTTTACTGACGGTCTGGTCAATGCAAGCCTTGATGCTGGGATCTGGGGTCATTCAAATAGTCATGATCCATGACCCCAATCATAAAGGAAGACCCAAGACAAGTTCTTTGTTTTGCTTTCAAATAAATAGGGTTTGATTATTTTTATCACTTTTATCAAGGTATAATTGATATAAAATAAAATTCACAATGTTAAGAGTATATAGTTCCATGAGTCTTGACAGATGGGTAGATAGATAGAGTTGTATTACTACCACCATAATTATAATATAAAACATTCTTATCAGCCCAAAAAATTACCTCATGCCTCTTTGCAAAAACGAATGGGATTGATTTTTAAAGTGTATAAATATTTTAAGTCACAAAAAAGAAAGGAGGATATTAACCAAATGCACCCGCCAAAAACCAAAATTGAGATAATAAATAAAAGCAGGTCATGAAGTCAACATTCCCACTGGAGACCAACTGCATTCCACTTAGCTCTAGACTGAATGGCCTTGAAACCCCTGCTTAAAATGATCTTTAATCCCCAATCACCCAGAGTGGTGTAAAGGAACTTCTTTCAGTACTGGCAGAACCCACCAATGGTCGAAATTACTTGCCAAATGCCAACAAGTGCCAGGTCAGTGGAAGGGCTGAGAAAAGGATGCTGGACACCATTAACAATGACTATGCCTTTCTAGAAACAGAACCAAAGAGCGGCAAAGAGTCCTTGCACATATAGCAGGCCAGAGAAAGCCAATTTCTAAAAATGGTTTGTCTGCGTTCACATGGAAGGGTGATGATGATTATATATTTTGGAACTCAAGTCACTTAATGCTCATCCAAATTTGTTTTTCTGATCAACACGGAGAGCAAAAACCCAAGACAGCTCTGAACAACTGACAAAAGATGGTTTATCCAAAATCTCCAAAGCTCTTGCAGCCTCTAGTCTTAAATGTTCCCAATTTATTCCTCTCACTTTAGCTAATTAATGTGTAAGTGCCCTCTACTAAACGTAGGCATGAAATTGCTTTCTCATCAGACAGAAGCTCTCAGAAATACTGACAAGCAGGCCTGAATCACTGTCAGCATCCTCTCCAATAGGTGAACACAAAAAGCATAGAGGAAGGCAATGCTAGGCATCCTCAAACTGTCCTACTTAGCTCCTCACTGCTCACCCTACTTAGCAGGGCAAGGAATAAAGAAACCCGAGCTTAAGTTCAGGCTTTGGTTTTTTAGTTATGGACTAGGAAATAACTGCTATGTCGTTGCTTCCTTTTATCTCACTTTTATTGTTATAATCAACACCCACATATCATTACTAAAATCCAACTCACTACAAACTTACCTAAATGTAAATTAAAACCTTAAGTCAGGCACAGTTTTATTAGACCCAAAAAAAGACTGTGCAATTAGACATCATTCATTTTCTTCTTATCCTTCAGTATACTTACTTTCCTGTGCAACCAGGTGATAGCATCGACAAATTTAATTTGTAAAAATGTCCAAAGAAGCATGTTTGTTCGTAGAGCTGTGGCATTCTAGTTACTTTTTCTCCCAAATAAGAAGTATCCAAAACGGGAAAAAATCTCATTCATTCATTTAATAAGCGCATACTGAGAACCTATTCTATGCCAAGCACTGGCTAAAACCTTCACCTTTGGGGGGTTTACAGGACATTAGGAAACAGACAAGTACATGTTTTCAATGTCTGTGACAACTGTGATATAAGGATCTCTAAAGAGCAAGTTCTATGTATTGCTTTGGGGTAGAGAAACATGACATCAAAGGAGTACTTACTAAGAAGGTGATGCTGATTCAAGTCTTGAAAGATCAGGAAGAACAAAGTGGGGTGGGATGGGGCAAAGGGAACACATTTCAAGGAAAGAGAGAAGGATATGCAAAGGCACATCAGTGTGAGAGGCCATCAAATTTGGGAAACTGTAGGCAGCATAACACGTCTGGAGGGCAGGATAAAAATGACAGGCAAGAGTGAGATGTAAGTAATCCAGAGATTATGCATGTTTTAGAATCAGGAGATAGGATCTCATTCTGCAGGCTTTTGAAGCCACCAGGACTTTTTTTTTTTTTTTTTTTTTGCGGTACGCGGGCCTCTCACTGCTGTGACCTCTCCCGTTGCGGAGCACAGGCTCCGGACGTGCAGGCTTAGCGGCCATGGCTCACGGGCCCAGCCGCTCCGCGGCATGTGAGATCTTCCCAGACCGGGGCACGAACCCGTGTCCCCTGCATCGGCAGGCGGACTCTCAACCACTGCGCCACCAGGGAAGCCCCCCACCAAGACATTTTAAGCAAGGGAGGGAGGTGCATGGCTCTCTGCCTTAGAACAATCGCTCTTGAGGTGTTCTAGAATATGGAATAAAGAAGAGGAGGTCTGGGGCCAAGAAGACCAGTTCACTGACTATTGCATTAGTCTAAGCAAAAGATTATGAGAACCTGAACTAGGAAAGTAAAAAATAGGGATGGAGAGGAAAGAACGATTCAGGAACTATTTAAGGGATTTTTCTAACAGAGCCCAGTGACTAATGGTGTGCTGGGAATGAGGAGGAAGTAAAAATCTAGGATTATGATAGGTAAGTCACTCAGATAATAAACATAAAAAGGAACAATTTTAGGGAAAAATTTTTTTAATTGCTATTTACACATAATAAATTTGAGTTGTATATAGCAGAGCTGTCTATTGACAGCAATTTGGATATAGAACACAGGGGTTCATTTCTGTCTGAAGAAAAAAGATGAAAATTAGAAGTGCCTAAAATTAACAAGGGCCTAATATCCAGAATATACAATGAACTCATGCAAATCCATCAAAAAGGGGAGAAAACCCTAAATAGAAAAATGGGCAAAGGACAAGAAGAGACAATTGATAGAAAGGAAATCCCCAAGTATCTCAAGCATCTGAACAGATGCTCATTAGTAATATGAGAAATGAAAATTTAATACAGCAATGGTATATTACTCTCTATCTATTCTACTGGGGGAAAATTAGAAAGCTAGACAATAAAAGTATTGGCCTGGTCTTGAAGATGCAGGAACTGGTGGGCAAAGCAGGCTAGTGAAGCCATTCTAGAGTAAAATCTAACATAGGATTTGGTCAAATTAAGTATACACACTGCCTCTGACCCAAAAACTCTGCTCTTGGATACACATGTCAAAGAAATTCTCACATAAATCCCAAGGGGCTATTCATTGTAATGGGAGTCATAAGAGGCATGCTGAGTGTTCACAGCTGAGGGAACAGAGGTGACCTGTGGATACACACGATGGACTACTATGCAGCAGTTAGAAGCAACACACTAGATGCACACAGAGCCACTGAGAGGATCTTAACACAAAGTCTTTAGTGGAAAAAAGAAACCAAATACAATCTATTATACAGTACTAGTCACAATCATTTAAAATACATGCAAATAAAACAACATACACAAACAAAAGGACACCCAATAAACACACATTTGTGCTTGTCTCTGGGGGGAAAGGTAGTCAAAGAAAAGAGAAATACATTAATTTTTTAATAATAAGAAATGTCTCCCATTGGACAAATTACGAAAGGATTATTCAGTGATGAGCATGATTAACTCAACTCACTACACCCGAGTTCCAAAAAACTAGGACAAGGTTAAGACTGGGAGACAAGCAGGTAGAGATTACCAGAAAGGCTGGCCATTGTGCTGGTCATGCTGCTTATTCTTTGTTTGCCCCCTTCCACCTTAAGAGTCCCCATTACATTCTATGCCCATCTCTGCCCTATTCACTTCCCTAGGAGGCTGAGCTCCACAGGTTACCCTCTGTCTTCCAGTTGGTTTTGGTCAAGAGGAGGTATCAGCAGGAAATCAGAGGGTGGGAAAAGAGAGAAGTTGGGGTATTTATACCTCCCTGACAAGCTCAGTCCCTGACAACTCCAAACCTCACCAGGCTATGGTTACCCTGATCCCTCCCTTGACCCTTTAGTCCTGGGAGAATTAATAGCTTTTTGATATTGTGAGTCCTGGGATACCTCTCCATCACTTCATGATTTTTTCGGTTTCTTTCATTATCTTCACCCATACCTCTGTGGACCAGGTCATTAAGCTACTATTACTAAATTCTTTTTAGCAAACCCTTTTGAGGGTGCCATTTCTTTTCTCCCTTGACCCTGACCTAAATAGCTATGGAGAGTTTTAGGGCAATAAGTACTCCAATAAAGGTTTTTTTCTCTCATAATTCCTATCACGCTATAGCACAAGGGATGTATGGGAGACTGAGTAATTACATATTATCTCACAACACTATCTCTCCCCTTACTGCTGTGCATCCTGACTGATCTTGAGACAAAATAGCACAGATCTAAAGGATGTAGCAAGGACCAAGGTCATCGTAGATCAGTAGATACTTGCATACTTGCAGGATTAACACTGTTTGGATTCCAATGACCACCTGAATATGTTTAAGATAAAGCTACAATACATATTTCACATTGGGGATTGGCAACAAATAGTTGTAGACTACATTCTGCAAAAATAAGTATCTTCACATGTGTTATGGGCCATTTCTAATCTCAGCATCAAAGCCAGGTCCATCTGCACGTTTCCAATCTTTGATCCTACCCATAACCTCCTCAGAAAGTCCTTCCCTGGCTACCTTATCTTAGTAGGATGTTCCACACCCGCCCATTATTACTACACCAAGTTCATTTCCCCTGAACACGCATTACAATTTGTGCTTATATTTTTTTCTTTACTTGTTATTACTCAAATTCTCCATTAGACTGTAAATTCCATCAGGGCAAGGGACAGTTTTATAGGACCTAGAAGGTCATTAATAAATATTTCTTCAGTGAACAAATGGTGAACAACAGGAGTGACACAAAATGCAAAAAGAGAGTAAAGAGCATTAATTCCCTGCACCATCATGTTTATGGGTGGTGGACCTTATATGGTGGACTTTGTAGTCAAAACATACTTTTCAGATCTCGCTCCCTTGTAGTGTGTACAAGGATGCTCGCTGTGTTTGAGGCTCTAAATATCTCTAATGAAGAGATTTCAAGTCTGTTTGCCTTGCTTAAAACAGCATTCAGCACAGCCCCAAACACAGATGGGTTCTGCATAAATATTACTGAAGAATGATGACACCGAGGATTATTTGCTACCTCCTCATGGGGTGGAGACAGACCTTGGGCCACAAATATAGCTTGAATGTGCTTTACTTCTCAAATAATTTGAAGCAAAATGATTTCAACAACACAGATTCATCGGCAACCACAAATCAGACACATTCAGAATGACAAAGCCCCAAAAGAATGCCATTTTCAAGACTGAAACTGTATTATTCTGGGGTAAATGGAATCCTTGTTTCAGTGATACTGTAAGAGCAGAAATTAAAGATACTGAAAGTCTTCCCTCAGGGAACAACAGTTATCTGTGAACAATGAAAGTTTGTCTGAATAATTCATCAGCTTCAACGATGCAGGCCCCCCCTTATTCGGGAATTTCAGGAGTTTGGGCAAGTGCATCATTGAATGTGTCTCAGCCACTCCATTGCCATTCTGCCGGGGACTGGCATTTAAGGGTACATTCCTATGATTTTCTTAATTAAAAAAATTAACCTGTATGGGAAACCACTGTCAAGATAAAATTTTGAGGGTGCATTTATTTTACTAAGAAGAAAGAAGCTTATAAAGCGTCCATCATGAGAATCCACCTGGGACTCCACAAGAGATCACATACCCAAAACAAATCATCACGTCAGAGCCCCACAGAATTCTGAATCCCAACCAGCAAGCATGAATAATCCTTTTAAATGGTCACTTACATATCAGAACAGGTCCTTTGTGAAATTTCTAAGCAAGGCCTCTGGTTTCTGACTGAAACAGAGATTTATTGGGAAGGGGGGATGAAGTGAAATCAAGAACTACTGGGAAATTTCCACGAGAAAAGAGGACAAATGGTTTTTGTTGTCAGAATAAAACCAGCCTCTCCTGGCCAGGGTTCGGAAAGCTGCTGACTACCCAACAGGAGAGTTGAGCAATATTTTCAACTGGTTTCTCAGGGACCATCCTGATTAAGTTGTAGTTATGGGGCAGATGCAATAGTTTCAAATCCTGGGTCGCTGTCTTATTAGCTGTGTAACCTTGTACAAGTCACTTAACCTCTCTGATAACTGGTTCAACATCTTTAATATGTTGAGAGTTAATGCCTACCCAATTACCTTACTAAATTATTGCAAAAATCAAGTGAGTTCAAATTTCCGAAAGTTCTTTCTAAATTATAAGATTCTGTATAAGTGGAAAGTGTTACTAAATATGCTCGCACAATATTAAATATCCCACATAGGACTCAGAAGCCTCTATGACTCTGGGTTTTCCATTTCTAGAGATAGTCTGGTTTTTGCTTTGCTCTCTACAGTTTCACCGAATTTTTTTTTTTTTTTAAAGAAAGATATAAACAAAGGCAAAGGGGAAAATGTGGAATCATACGTCCTACTTTTTGGTGCTGCTAGGCAAGAATTTTAGGCTGAGGCTTGGTTCATTACCATGACTTGGTATCAATATCACCTGAGGGATAGAAGTAAAATAGGGAGCATCCAAAAGGCATGTGATTCATCTCCCCACTGATGGAAGAATAAAACATCAATTTACAGGAATCAGTTATATTTCTAACTACTAGCAGCAAACAACTGGAAGACTAAATTTATAAAACTATTCCATTTACAATAGCATGAAAATATATAAAATACGCATGAATCAGTTTAACAAAAATTGTGTAAGACTTCCACACTAAACTGCAAAACATACGTAAGAGAAATTAACCTACAAAGTATGCAAAAGAAATTAAAGAAAACTAAATAAATTGAGAGATATATCACATTCACGGACTAGAAATCTCAATATTATTAAAATGCAATTCTTCCTAAATTGCTCTATGGATTCAACACAATCTCAGTCAAAATCTCAAAAGGCTCTGGTAAAAAAGTGACAAGTTGATTCTAAAATGTATATAGAGGGCTTCCCTGGTGGCGCAGTGGTTGAGAGTCCGCCTGCCGATGCAGGGGACACGGGTTCGTGCCCCGGTCTGGGAGGATCCCACGTGCCGCGGAGCGGCTGGGCCCGTGAGCCATGGCTGTTGAGCCTGTGCGTCCGGAGCCTGTGCTCCGCAACGGGAGAGGCCACAACAGTGAGAGGCCCATGTAACGCAAAAAACAAAAACAAATAAAATGTATATAGAAATGCAAAGGACCTACGATACATAACTTTGTCTATATGAAGAAAAAGAAAATAGAGTTGAAGGAGTCACCTGATTTAGATATCTACTTTAAAACTTCAATAATCAAGACAATGTAATATTGGCATAGGGATAGACAACAGATTAATGGGACAGAAGGGAGAATCTTGAAATAGACCCACATATATATGGTCAACTGATTTTTAACAAACACATCAAGGGAAAAGTAAATTGTTTTCAGTAACAACTGGATATGGGGAAAAAGTGAACCTCACACAAAAATTAATTCAAAATCAGGACTTCCCTGGTGGCACAGTGGTTAAGAATCTGCCTGCCAATGCAGGGGACACGGGTTCAAGCCCTGGTCCAGGAATATCCCACATGCTGCGGAGCAGCTAAGCCCGTGTGCCACAACTACTGGGCCTGTTCTCTAGAGCCTGCTAGCCACAACTACTGAGCCTGCGTGTCACAACTACTGAAGCCCGTGCACCTAGGGCCCATGCTCCACAGCAAAGAGAAGCCACCACAATGAGAAGCCCGCACACCACAACAAAGAGTAGCCCCTGCTCACCACAACTAGAGAGAAAGCCCGCACGCAGCAACGAAGACCCAGTGCAGCCAAAAATTAATTAATTTTCAAAAATTAATTCAAAATCATCATAGACTTAAATGTAAAAATTAAAACTACAATGATTCTAAAAGAAAACATAGGAAAAACATTTTTTTGACCTTTGGGCAAGCAAAGATTTCCTATAGAGGATAAAAAAAGTATATACTAACTATATAAGAAAAAAAATTAGCCATCATCAAAATTGAAAACTTATGCTCATCAGAAGACACCATTAAGAGAAAAAAAAAGTGGTTCTGAAGAACCTGGGGCAGGACAGGAATAAAGACACCGACATAGAGCATGGACTTGAGGACACGGGGAGGGGGAAGGGTAAGCTGGGACGAAGTGAAAGAGTGGCATGGACATATATACACTACCAAATGTAAAAGAGATAGCTAGGGGGAAGCAGCCGCATAGAACAGGGAGATCAGCTTGGTGCTTTGTGACCACCTAGAGGGGTGGGATAGGGAGGGTAGGAGGGAGACGCAAGAGGGAGGAGATATGGGGATATATGTATATGTATAGCTGATTCACTTTGTTATAAAGCAGAAACTAACACACTATTGTAAAGCAATTATACTCCAATAAAGATGTTAAAAAAAATAAAGAATTTGAAAAGGAAAGTGACAGACAGGGAGAAAATGTTGTAATACATATATCTGAAAAAAGACTTATTATCCAGGGAAATCCCTGGTGGTCCAGTGGTTAGGACTCTGCACTCTCACTGCCAAGGGCCTGCTTTCAGTCTCTGGTCAGGGAACTAAGAAAGATCCCACAAGCCGGCTGTGTGGCCAAGAAAAAAAAAGATGTGTTATCCAGAATATATAAAGAACTTCTATAAATCAATAACAAAAAGACAAACAGTGCATTTTTAATTGAGCAAATACATTCTGAACAGGTACATAACAAAAGAGCTCACAAGTAGACAATAAGCATATGAAAATGAGCTCAACATCGCTAGAACGATGTAAATCTAAACCAAAATAAGATAATATTTTGCACACACTAGAATGGTTAAAATAAAAAAGACTGATGACACCAAATGTTGTTGAGGATATGAAGCAACTAGAACTCTCACACATTGCAAATAGGAGTACACGATGGAAAACAGTTTGGCAGTTTCTTGTAAAATTAAACATGCATCTACCCTAAAATCAGGATTCTACTCCTAGATATTAACTAAAGAAATGTAGATGTGGCCACAAAAAGACGTGTAAGAATGCTTATAATGGCATGATTCATAGTAGCTAATAAGTGGAAACAACCCCAATGTTCATCAGCAGGAGATTGGAAAAGTAAACTGTGATATATTCATACATTGGCATACCACACTGCAACAAAGGAGGATGAACTAGTGACAGATGCAATGGATGCAGATGAATCAAAAAATATATATTAAATGAAAAAACCAGTAACAAACGAGTACATAGTATATGACTCTATTTATGTGAAGTTCAAGAACAGGCAAAACCTAAATACGGTAGCAGAAATTATGACAATGGTTGCCTAAGGGGCATTGCAAGGAGGATGGGGGCACTATAGGGGGTGATGGGAACGTTCTATATCTTATTCTGGATGGTTGTTACCCAGATGTATACATTTTTCAAAACTCACTGAATTGTAGCCTTAAGATTATTCATTTCACTGCATATAAAATTTATTTAATGAATGACTGAATGAATGGTAACACCATGCAGAGATAACCAGGTGGGATTCTGCAGGACAACTGGTCAGGTCTCTTCAAAAATTACTGTCATTAAGTAAAAGATAAAGGGATTGTGGTAGATTATAAAAGACTTAAGAGATGTAACAACCAGATGCAATGTATGGTGTTAGACAGGATGCTGCTTCGGGCAAACCCTCTATTAAAGACATTCCGGGGACACTCGGAGGAAATTTTAATATGATCTTGGTTTTAGATGACATAAAAATGTTTCAGTACAAAGTGGGAGATTGTTGATAGAATAAAAAACAGGTTACAAGGCAGTATGTACTTTCAGATCTCCTTTTGGTTTTTACAAAAAGGCAAATATATATTATATATTGTGTATATTATATATGATTTAGAACTATGTATGTATGTTATATATGTATATAAAGAGATCCAATAAGGAATATATATTTATCAATTAACATAAGTCAGGCAGAGAGATATGATGTTTACATTTTCTTATTTTTCTGTGTTTTCTAACTTTCCACCATAAACAAATACTGCTTCCACAATAATATATGTTGCTTGAAAATATTAGTCTCTGAAATTCACTGTTTTATAAGACAAGGTAAAAGACGGATGGATAGGGCCCGGAGAAGGAAACCTCAGACTGTTCTATCTACTAAGTGAGTCTCCTACTGGGCATTTTCCACGCGTATCTCATTTCATTCTCACAACAAACCTATGATGTATCTTCCCCGTTTTTACATAACTAATGATGATACAAACGAGAATTTTAACATATTACCTGACCTCAAGACTCATGTTCTTTCCACCTCACTTACATATTTAGTAAGTTTTCTTACTAAACATCTGTGAAGTATTTACTATGAACCAGGCATTCCGTTACATGTTTTACAAGAATCACCTCAATCCTACCTTATAACAATCCATGTAAGGATGATACTATTATAATCCTCGTTTTAAAAATAAGAAAACAGAGGCACAGAAGTCAAATAAGTCCCCCAAGTTCCCAACAGCTAAAAAGCAGCAGAACCGAGGATCAAGTTCAGGCCACCTGATTCTTCACATGCCTACCCAGTATACTACAGCATGTCTCTAACTTCCCATGCTTTCAACAAGTTCCCAGTGGAGTAGGGGAGTATGAGTGACAGCTACCAGCAAAGGGAACATTGATATCAGAGGCCTGCCATGAAGGCTTTCATGGTGACATCCTTGCTTACCTGTCCAGGGCTGTGCTGGTGGGCATACTCCTCCCAAACCCTCGGACCCCCATCTGACGGAAATACGGAATGCAAGAGAGGTTGGCGGCAATGATGGCCAGGGAGTCGGAAGGGCTCACGAAGAAGCCATTTTGGCCTAGGATCATATAACGGTCCTGTGGGAAAGAATGTGTGAAAATGTTCAGGCAAAGGCATCTGCCGCCAGCAGCCCATTCCCATCATCATTACAAGCCACTTTACTGCCATTCCACATTTAAACAACATGAAACAAGTTAAATGAGGCCAAAGAGGGCATGGGAAACCAAGACCTCTGAATATTATAGGGCCCACGATCTTGACACGACTAGGAATATATCCCACCTGTCGAAATGTGGATGACTTCCTCAGGCTTCAGTAGCCTCTATATTCCCAATTCACACTTTCCCCCAAACATAATGGAGAACAGAGATTATTGCTAAAATAGCTCGCTTCTTAACATGGTGATTTCAAGAAAATCAGCCATTATAAAGATGTATTGCATGAATTTTTTTAAAAAAGAAATAACCTCTTTATAACATAAGCTTACTTGAAAAAAGAAAAGTAATGGTTATTTAAGCGCAATACTTGGCCATTAGATAGAAGGGCAGATGCAGAGCCAGTTAGGGTTCATATGCCCCATACATGTCAGCTCCAGAGGTATCCAATAGTTCTCTGGCTTCCAGTGCTTGGTTCATTATATAGCAAAAGGGTCAGCATGCAGAAAACTTTCCTACTTACCCCATCAGCATCAAATGCAGCTCCAAACCCATATTCCCCTCCTTTCATAGCTTCCAGAAGGGTCGTTGCATATGTCAGGTTGGGGTCAGGATGATGCCCTCCAAAATCTTCCAGGGGGACACAGTTGATTGCAGAATTGGCTGGGGCCCCCAGCTCATCACACAGGACTTTTCTCACATAGGGTCCCATAACTGAAAAAAATACACAGCAATATGAGATCTTTGCAGAACCTCTGCCACCACCCCCGCAACCAAGGGTGTTTTGCTCTGCTTAGAACAAGAAGGTTACTTAATAGCACAAGAAAAAAAAAGATAAATTCTACAAGTTTTCTCAAGACACAACACAGAATAATATTTACTTCAACTGCTACTCATTGAGCATCTGCTATGTGCCAGTGACTGCATTAGGCAACAGAAGTTGTATTCAATAATCCAGTTCCATGAAATTTCTCTCCAAAACTTATCTAAAATATTGGCAGAAATAAATCGACTACCTAATAATGATTTATTGACTGTTACTTTTTATGTATGAAAAGCTTTAGCTGAATATATGCAAAAGCACTAATAGGCTCTAGCAACATTCTTTGTCTCTACAGTTGTTTTAACTCTGCCAAGTGTATAATTAAACACTGTAAAACACTGAAGCATATAAAACTAAGCACATTTTACAAAATAAATGTCAAGGAGTTGTGTTTTCCAGTTCAACACACATTCGTGGAGCGCCTAACACAGAACTCCTATGTGAAGAATGGAGGGCATCAAGGGACGCAAAGCACCCAATTCCGACATTACTGGGCTCTCCATCTAGCAGTGGGATGAGTCAAATCTACAGGTGAGTGACTGCAATGGGAAGACTAGTTCTATTCAATGTATATTTATGAAATAATACGATCCAATAGCTTGAAAGAAGAAATGATCACAGGAAAGGCTTCAAGAAGAAGGTGGCATTTCTGGGAGGACTTGGAAGAAAATAAATTTGACAGGAGTGAGGACGCCATCCAAATGAAAAGAACACTATGAGCAAGGAAACAGAGCCTGTGGTAGAACACACAGCAAGCACATTTGGGGATCAGCACATAATCCTGTTGGCTGAAATATATCAAAGTACTGCCTTCCATTTATTTTCCAGTAATACAATTCAAACCTCAAATAGTAAACTTTTTTTTTTTTTTTGCGGTACGTGGGCCTCTCACTGTTGTGGCCTCTCCCGTTGCGGAGCACAGGCTCCGGACGCGCAGGCTCAGCGGCCATGGCTCACGGGCCCAGCCGCTCCGTGGCATGTGGGATCTTCCTGGACCGGGGCACGAACCCGTGACCCCTGCATCAGCAGACGGACTCTCAACCACTGCGCCACCAGGGAAGCCCGTGAACATCTTTTGATTTTTCCTGCCCAGAACCCATTTCCCCTTCCTCCGGTAGCAGCATCTTGGGTTTCCTTTGGAGAACCAATCCTTCTCCCATCTCAGTTCATGTGATCAGGATGTGGCTAAATCCTATTTACCCTAAGGCTGGGGAGGTGACCTAGGTCTGCCAGTCAGTATCCTCCATACCTCAACCAGAGTGGCTGATTCAGAGATGAACACACAGTACAAGCTAGGCAATGAGGCTCGAATCCAAAACATGGCTCAAACTATTTGGAAAGAGAAGCTGTCTTCCCTCTAGGCCAGATAAAGCTAAGGTAAGAAACTGAAAGAGCCTTTTCTGGGGAAAAGAACCAGCCCAATAGGAAAAAGCAAAACAGCCCAGCCAGAAGACCTCAGAGTGAAGCCCTTGGAAGATAAGTTCCACACATGGGCTCAGAGCTCCCAACAAAATTTTTAGCACCTCACTCTTAAACATGCCAGGCAGCCAAGGACCACCAAACTTCTGAGGAATGCATCTAACATGAGACCAAAACAAAGAGAGTAAAGAGCAACCTGGAGAAAGCAGAAACAACACAGAGAGAAAAAATATTTTAAAGTATATTTCAGTCATATCCTAATAGAGATCAACAAGATGTGACAGAATGGCTAAAACTGAAGAGACCGACAATACCAAGTATTGGTGAGGACATGGAGAAACTGAAGCCTTCATGCTCTGCTGATATTGCAAATGGTACACTTTGGAAAACACTTTGGCAGTTTCTTATTAAGTTAAACATATACATCATATGACCCAGCATTCTCACTCCTAGGTATTTATCCATCCAAGACAAAGGAAATCACATATCCCCATAAAGAACTTGTTCATAAATCTTTATAGCAGCTTTGTTTTGTAGTAGCCAAAACGTAAAAATAACCCTAATTGTATCAACTGGTGAGTGGATAAACAATATGTAGTACATCCTTACTATGGAATACTACTCAGTAGTAACAAGAAATAACTACTGATATATACAACACCATGAAGGCATCTCTAAAACATTATGGTGAGTGAAAGAAGCCTGAAGAAAAAGGCTACATATTGTATGCTTCCATTTATATGGCTTTCTGGAAAAGGCAAAACTGGGGCAGTTGGGGGGGCATGGTGGACAAAAAGCAGATGAGTGATTGCCAGGGACTAGGGAAAGGAGGAGGGGTAAGACTATAAAGAGCCGCAAAAGAACTTGTGGAAGTGAGAGAAATATTCTATATCTTGATTGTCAGAGTGGTTACATGACTATATATGTTTGTCAATCCTCATGAAACTGTATACCAACAAGGTATCAATTTTACTACATATAAATTATATACCTCAGTAAACATGACTTATTAAAAAAAGATATGGCATTCATGAAAGATGAATAGGAAGCTATTTTTAAAAATAGATTATTTGGAAAACAAAAAAAAAGTTTTGGGAAATTAAAAATATGAATGAATGAAATGAAAAACTTAATGGAAGTTTTTAGTGGAATGAAAAACTTAATGGAAGGACTTGGAGATAAAGCTGAGGAAATCTCCCAGAAAGTAGCAAAAAACAAAGAGAAGGAAAATGGGTGGTGGGGGAAAGAATAGGATAATTAAAGGATCAGTCAAGTAGGGCCAATATCTAAACAACAGCCATTCTGGAAAGAAAGGAAAGAGAAAATAATGGAGGAAATCATCCAAGAAGTAATGCAAGAAAATTTCCCAGAATTAAAGGACACAAGTTTCTAGATTAAGAAGATCCTCCAAGTTCTCAGCACAATAGAGGAAAACAGTCTCACACTAAGACTCATCATTGTGAAAAGAAGGAACACTGAAGATATGTCAAAGGCCCTAAAAGCCTCCAGAAAAGAACAAAGAAAGATTTCATACCATAGATTAAAAATCAGAACAGCATCAGATTTCTCAAGTTCAGTAGTAATAGCTAGAAGACAATGGAGCAATGCCCTCAAACTTCTGAAGAAAAATAATATCCAACCTAGATTTCTATATCCAGATAGATAGCAACTCAGAGTGAGCACAGAAAAAAGGCATTTTCAGATATGCAATGACTCAAAACATTTACCTCCTATGAGCTTTCTCTCACAGAGTTCCTGGAGAACTTATTCCTCCAAAATGTAAGAGTAAATCAAGAAAGTGGAAGACCAAGGATCCAGAAATAGGAGAGTCAGCATAAGAAAGGGGTAAAGGGAATTACAGGATGATGCTAAGTGGAGATTCCAGGACAACAGCAGCTCACAGAGCAACCAGTGCAGAGCAGAGGAGATCCCAGGTCTCCAGGAAAATGAAGTGAGAGAAGATTTAGACACTGGGAGAATATGAGGGTTAAGAGTGGTAAATACACTTCACAAAACCTAAACAGTGAGAAAACAGGACAATTACTAATTCCACAGAAGAAGTTGTTCTGTAAGGAAAATATAATTACAGTATTTTTCATGGCTCAGCAGTGTTATGATAATGTAGACAGTAGATACTGATCTTCCCAAAATGATGATATAATTAGTTTAAGGAAGTGTGCTTGCATTTAGTGACTGGAGCGGGTGAAAAAGAGCTACAACCTCATCTTCCATGGTATGAAGTCAGTAATGCCCCAAACTGAAAAATCAACAAGGAGCATTATATTCATAGTATTTAGTAACAGGAAGATCAATACTTTAAAAAAAAAAAAAGAAAGAAAAACACTGAAAGAGTTTAAAAAAAAAAAGGTAGCCTCTGAAAAGTAGGAAATTGGGGGAAGGAGTTGGGAATGGATTTTTTCATAATAAACTTTGAACTATTTGACCTTTTAAACTGTGTACATATCAAAAACAATTTTAAGGGCTTCCCTGGTGGCGCAGTGGTTGAGAGTCCGTCTGCTGATGCAGGGGACACGGGTTCGTGCCCCAGTCCGGGAAGATCCCACATGCCGCGGAGCGGCTGGGCCCGTGAGCCATGGCCGCTGAGCCTGCGCGTCCGGACCCTGTGCTCCGCAATGGGAGAGGCCACAGCAGTGAGAGGCCCGCGTACCACAAAAAAAAAAAAAAAAAAACAATTTTAATAACTACAGTTTTGCTATCTCCACTCTAACAGGCATAGCCTCAAAACCTTTTGTTCAAGCTTTGTTTTCATTTGCATCAAAAGAGAGAAATTAGAGCCCTGAAGTTTTCCAGAGCATCCCAAATGCCTGAACACACACACACACTGTATGAATATCTATAAATCCAGCCTTCCTCTTAATCCCAGAACCCAACACACACTGAGGTCTCCTTTACCATTTCTTGCCCACCACTTGGTAGGAGAACACGCATTTACCTCCGTGCATGGCATCAATTCGGATCTTCAGTTGGCTGGGCCCAGTCAGCAAACTCTTGATGGCATTAAAGTCAAAGATGGTCCGAAGGAGGTTGAGATAGATATCCACTGGGTCCACTATCTCCACTAAGGATAGGAAAGCAAAAGGAGACACCAGTGACTACCCATGAAGGATACTTGGAAGTATAAAAATGCATGAAATTAGGATGACAATCATATCATAACCCCACACATTTACGTGGGAAGCGAAGTATCCGTTTGCAGACAAAATCACAAATTAAAGCACAATCAAGATGCTGCAAAGTTTGCAGGTGATCAAAAGGTGTAAAAAATCTCGTTATAAATTCTTCTTTGCAAGTGAAAAAATCAACCACAAGAATAAAGTAGTTAAGATAAAACTATGCCTATTGTCGCTACTCCCACCTTCTTTCCCTCCCCCAAACGGCAACACCTCAATGCTAAGAGGCATCTTGGCACACCCGGTTGCCTCTCCTGTGGGGAATGGCCAAAGAATGACTCAACTGGCCTGAAACAAATCAAGAAGTGACCTCTGCAATGACCCCTACTTTCCAAATGCCATGGTGCCAACCAGATCCAGGTTCTGAATTGGTGATGAAGGATATTTTCCTGAGTTTGTGTGACGTCTCCTGCATGCCCAATTAGTACCAGTTTCAGGGTGAGTGCCAGATATTTAGAAATCCTCATTAAACACAAATGTTCTCCAGTGTCCTGCACCACCCAATGACCAGGCATCCAAAACAAGTCCTTTCCACTTATCTCACAGATTCATAAAGCCCAGAATACATCACATTTTTCAACCTTGGCAATCAGTACATAATTAATACCCAGAAAGTACTTTTCCTAGAAGTAATAAATATTTTATTTTAGGCACTAAAATTTGTCCACGAGCCCTGCTTTTTAAATTCATAGTTAAATTTTGAAACTTATGTATGCTGTTTCTCAAATTTTTCAAAAACATACTACTTTAGAATCCTGAAATACTTAAACCTGCACTAAAGATATTACCAATCCACTTTTAATAATTTTTAGTAAATCCAGGTGCAATACTTGATGGATGAGATTTTATATGTAATATGAAACTGTCCCTTCGTCTAGTCAAATACATGTCTAAAAATATTTTTTCTTGCACTTAAATCAAGGTAGTATGTGTGTCCATTCAAATATAATGTAATTACTGTTTACAGAACATAGATAGTCTTTAATCATCTTTTGATATTTGGAGGATATTAATCTATAAAATAAATTAAAAGTTAATCTATATGAACTGTACATCTAAAAATGATTAACATGATGTACTTTACGTTACATATATTTTACCACAATAAAAAACTAATCTATAAAATAAAAGGTTGTGGCTTGAAGTTTTACTCACTCTACAATTTAGGATGATATTTTTGGCAATTATTTCATTCTGGTTCTTTTCAGAAATTCCTGAACCACTTGTCTAAATACATCTGGTATTTACAGCAGATAACACACAGCACCAAACAGAAATGTAAAAAACAAGGAAGCAAGTAGAATTCCATGAAGACTGAAAGTTCACATCACATAGTTCATGCTCTTCATCCTTTAAGGTGAAATGTCAAAGACTGATTTGTTTCCAATTAACTCAAGCCTTGCTCAACATTTAAAACAGCAAGAACACAGTACATAAATTATCCCAAATAGTTATCTCCAAATTCTTCTTGGGAGCCAGGGAATGTCTCTATCTACCTCGTGGTATCTGTAGCATTGTAGAAAACTCATCAAGCTAGCAATGTGACTGGAGCAGTGGGCCTGAATCTGAGCTCACCGAAGGTCTGGGTCTCTTGGACAACAAATACAAGTGTGAAGATACAATAAATAAATAAATAAACTTTCTTCCTGATGGTAATACCTTCTTTTTCTTAGCATCTTATTTGCCAGTCCTTCTAAACATATGTAATCAAGTACACTTAAATCATTTGTTTAACATAAAATATCCCTTGCAGACTTCCCTGGTGGTGCAGTGGTTAAGAATCCGCCTGCCAATTCAGGGGACACGGGTTTGAGCCCTGGTGCGGGAAGATCCCACATGCCGCGGAGCAACTAAGCCCGTGCACCACAACTACTGAGCCTGCACTCTAGAACCCGTGAGCCACAACTAATGAGCCCGTGTGCCACAACTACTGAAGCCCGTGCACCTACAGCCCATGCTCCGCAACAAGAGAAGCCACCGCAATGAGAAGCCTGCGCACCGCAACAAAGAGTAGCCCCCGCTCGCCGCAACTAGAGAAAGTCTGCGTGCAGCAACGAAGATTCAACGGCGGACATACGTACGTACATACATATATAAATAAATGAAATTTGAAAATAAATAAATAAATAAAATATCCCTTGCTTTTAGTTGTCAAGCGATTGTGCAAGCGTGTGTGTGTGTGTGTGTGTGTGCAAACTCCCAACCAGATTAATAAAATCAGGAAATGTTGCTTCCAATAAATATCACATGGTTTTCAATTAATTTCTGCTCACTAGCTAAGCAAGCAATTGACTCAAAATCTTCCAAGACAAATGTGGTAGAGTTGGCCCAACACTGTGACTCCAAACAGTCCATTTCAAGCTCTTTTCTGTCCCTAAAATACCATGTGGCCATGAGCCAGGTATTTCACCTTTTTAACTAAACTAAATTACTTGTAAAATAAGGATACCATCTTAACACAAACTGGATTTAAGCTTATAGGGGCATTGAAGGAGTAAAAAAGTGTTAGTTTTATTGCTACTTATATGCCTTCTAGGAAAAAACAATAGGATAATATAAAGGGTGAAAAAATGATATGCATATACATGGCATTAATGTTGTTATATAGTTCAATATTAATCTACAAATTCAAAGGTTATAATGGAGAACTTAGAAGTTTTATTCCTTCTACAATACAGGATAATATTTTTTGACAACTTCATCCCAGTTTTTTAATTCTTGAACCATTTTCCTAAATCCATTTGGTACTTTGTAAATTCCTTTGTAAAATCTCCTAACACGGAGTGTAATATAGAGCAGGTGATCAACAATTGTGCATTGAATCAACATGAACTGCGTGGTTCTGCCTTGTAAAAGAAATGCCTACCTTCCATGGGAAATTTTAATAACCCCACTACCTTTTAAGGTCTCTTCTTAATTATCTGAAGTATTTCGGTATGTTCACCGTAATTGCTTAGAAAAGCAAAGACACGTTTTGGCTTCACAGCCTATTCCTGGAACACTGTAAAAGAGTCAGCCATGAAATGTTCCCTATGTCAAAAATGATAGAAAGTTTGGAAAGTCGTTTTTGAAAGTTTGCCAGTTCTAAATATCTTGGCTGGTCTCATTTCCCTCTGCACCACACTAAGATTACATCTACTTATCAAGTGCCACTCCTGAGATTGATAATTCCATCACTTTCGTGTGTGCTTTTCCCTGAAGGAAAAAACCAGAGTCACCCCCATCCACGGAGTTATTCTGATGTCTTCAAAATACAGTTTCTCTGTTACCTCTAAACGGTTTGAATTTGTTCTCCAGGTCAAACTCTTGTCTTCCTAGTCGAGACAGGTCGATTCGTAAATCAGGGCATATGGCGTATTCCTCGATTGTTTTGCTGATCTGATAGATTTTGTCTGAGACGACATCTGGCGCAGGACCTAAAATTTGAACATAATGCACCACCCAAAATAAATCTGCTTAAAAATTCAATCAGAGAAATGTTAGCTCCTCCTCCACCAAGCAGGAGAAAGATTCATTTGTGCTCTAGACAATGGTCAACAGTTCACAGTTCGATGTGCCTCGATATTTCTTATCCTTCCACTCTGGAGGAAATGTGGCCAGCCTCACCTGTTCCATGTAGGCCAATGACCCACATGTTGGTTTGTTTTAATCCACTTCTAAACAATGATATGTCTTCCCTAAAAATAGTTGCACACCTGCCAGGGAGACCTGGTTATGTCATCAGCTTTATTCAGGATATGAGACACAAACAGGATATGCATTTGACAGAACTGAGGGATTCCAGATTTTAACTGCAGCTTCCCAAGTGCACCTAGAGAAAGAAAATACAATTTCTACTCCCAGATCTGCTGCCTATTTGATGCATAAGCTGACCAGGGTACATTATTTTCCCCAATTCACACTCTCTAGTGACTCCCAAGTTTTTAAAGTGAGGTTTAAAATATCTGATGCACTTCCTCACAAGGTCAAGCTGACAGTTAAGGTGAAGTGATAGGCTTTAAATGAACTGAACATGAAATCAATGGTTGTCCTCCTTTAATTTTTCTTTTCTTTTTAATTTTTATATCTTCATGCAAGCAACTTCAGGTTTTTTACAATGAGTTTGGGAATCAAATAAATAAGTAGATTGAAAGATCTAAAACATAAATAATTGATAACTTTGTGTATTGATCTCACTCACCAGCTATATTATAACTTTCTACTGAACAGAAATTATTTCTTGATTTCTTTTATATCCCAGTGCTTAGAGCTACACTGTCCAATTCAATAGCTGCTAGCCACATGTGGCTCTTGAACATTCGAAATGTGACTAGTCAAATTGACCTGCACTGCAGTTATAAAATACACATCAAATTTTGAAGAGTTAATAGAAAAATAGAATACATCACATTAATATTTTTATAGTAACATGTTGAAGTGATAATATTTTGGATATATTAAGTTAAATAGAATACATTATTCATTTCACCTGCTTCTTTTTACTTTTTTAGGTACAAAGTGAATCAACTATACATATACATGTATCCCCATATCCCCTCCCTCTTGCGTCTCCCTCCCACCCTCCCCATCCTACCCCTCTAGGTGGTCACAAAGCACTGAGCTGATCTCCCTGAGCTATGTGGCTGCTTCCCACTAGCTATCTATTTTACATTTGGTAGTCTATATATGTCCATGCCACTCTCTTCGTCCCAGCTTACCCTTCCACCTCCCCGTGTCCTCAAGTCCATTCTCTATGTCTGCGTCTTTATTCCTGTCCTGCCCCTAGGTTCTTCATGACCATTTTTTTTATTCCATATATATGTGTTAGCATGCGGTATTTGTTTTTCTCTTTCTGACTGACTTCACTCTGTATGACAGACTCTAGGTCCATCCACCTCACTACAAATAACTCAATTTCGTTTCCTTTTATGGCTGAGTAATATTCTATTGTATATATGTACCACATCTTCTTTATCCATTCATCTGTCGATGGACACTTAGGTTGCTTCCATGTCCTGGCTATTGTAAATAGAGCTGCAATGAACATTGTGGTACACGACTCTTTTTGAATTATAGTTTTCTCAGGGTATATGCCTAGTAGTGGGATTGCTGGGTTGTATGGTAGTTCTATTTTTAGTTTTTTAAGGAACCTCCATACTGTTCTCCATAGTGGCTGTATCAATTTACATTCCCATCAACAGTGCAAGAGGGATCCCTTTTCTCCACACCCTCTCCAGCATTTATTTTTTGTAGATTTTTTGATGATGGCCATTCTGACCGGTGTGAGGTGATACCTCATTGTGGTTTTGATTTGCATTTCTCTAATGATTAATGATGTTGAGCATTCTTTCATGTGTTTGTTGGCAATCTGTATATCTTCTTTGGAGAAATGTCTGTTTAGGTCTTCTGCCCATTTTTGGATTGGGTTGTTTGTTTTTTTGATGTTGAGCTGCATGAGCTGCTTCACAATATATTTCTATTGCACAGTGCTGCCTTAGAGCATAGCACTGTTACCGTCTCCCAAAAAAGGTTCACTGAACATATAAAAAGGAATAATGATCAAACTCATCAAGTTGCATACCTTAAATATGTGCCGGTTTTTTATATATCAATTACATCTCAATAATGCGGGGGAAGAGGGGGGAAAGGAGTAGCAATAGCACCATTTCAGTGGGTGGAAAAGAGCCTAGTAGATTTTACCCACATTTTCTTGTATAGGAAAAGTGAAGACCACAGAGAAGTAAACATAGTCCTTCTCAACTTCACTCCTTACCATTTTTTTTTACAACTTTATTGGAGTATAATTGCTTCACAATGGTGTGTTAGTTTCTGCTTTATAACAAAGTGAATCAGTTATACATATACATCTGTTCCCATATCTCTTCCCTCTTGCGTCTCCCTCCCTCCCACCCTCCCTATCCCACCCCTCTAGGTGGTCACAAAGCACCGAGCTGATCTCCCTGTGCTATGCGGCTGCTTCCCACTAGCTATCTACCTGCTTCCCACTAGCTATCTACCTTACGTTTGGTAGTGTATATATGTCCATGCCACTCTCTCGCTTTGTCACAGCTTACCCTCCTCCCTCCCCATATCCTCAAGTCCATTCTCAAGTAAGTCTGTGTCTTTATTCTTGTTTTACCCCTTACCTTTTTTATTCTTTTGCAAAACTTAAAAAGTAAATAGTGTTATTTAGTTTTTGCAATTTTTAATGCTTGCCAGATGATACACATCTATCCCTCTGCCTCCCAGGCACCACACTATGTTCTTGGGATGTTTCCATCACATTTTAAAAGTCTCCATCTGAGTTTGTTTGCCAAAGCACACTGATTTCCAAAAGCAACACTGATAACCTTTGAGTTCATCAACATCCTCTGCATCCCTTCACATCTTCCCAGTTCTTGACATCTTCCACTCCAGTGACATCCCTCTTCATTTTAGTCAATTCCTAGTACAGTCATACCATAAGTATTATTGTCTTTTGATATGCTTCTTGCAAAAATATCAAATTTGAGTATCTTAATCCTAATCTAAACAAATTCCTAATCTTTCATCTACCCTACTTTGTACCCCTGTGAATCTGTTCTTCAGTCCTATGCTGATGCCCAACGTCACTTGATTACTCCCAGGCCATCGGTCCCTTTCATTTCACTGGTCTCTTATCCCAGAAGGACCCTATGGTCTAGCATTTGAGCCTTGCCTTTGTTAGTATAATAAGACAAGCCAACATTTGTTGAAACTTACACATACCACATTTCACATCATACGTGGAATTCAGCATTCACAAAAAGCAGATGAAGTAAGAATTATTAGTATCCTCATTTTCCAAATAAGGAAACTGAAATTGGAAGAGGTGACCTTAACAAAGGTCACATCACTCGTGTGACAGAGGCTGGGTTTGACTCCTAATAGTCTGATGTCAGCTCAGACACTCTTAACAACTGCCAGCCCCACCTTATACTCTGCCATGCCCACACTGCCATTCCCCAATCCCAGGACATCACCATCATCTGCTCCATTGCTGCTATTCCCATACTCCCCCCATGCATCGCTGAAGGCAGTCATGAAATTACACCAACTGGCTCCCCCAAAGAATGAGACTGCTTAACTTCAACTCGGTCCTCACAACCCCTCAGGAATCCTCAACAAATTTCCCAGAGGACCTTTTAGAAAACATCTCCATTTATCCCCTTCTCTATCCTTTCCCCATTATCTTAGCAAGTTACATTTCCTCTTCTTTTTTTTCAACAGATATAGGCAACTATTTCCCAAAACTTCCACTCTGCACCCTCAAAGTGCTTCTTTCCCTCATCTCTGCCTCCTTACTCAGAAGTTCTACCTATTTCTTGGAATCTAGGTTCCAAATGAGCTCCACAGCTTATGAGTTCTGTGACACTGGGCAAGTTTTTTAAACCATGAGGATTAAATGAGAACATGTATGTAAAGTTCTGACTCTGAAGCTTGGCACACTGTAATTATTCAAAAAAAATCAGTATTTTTATTACTGATTCCTTTTGTCCTCTAGCACCTTCTCCCCTATTTAAAAACATGCTCAGAAAGGTCCTGTCCTCTAAATAATTTAAAAGCAACATAGTTTTAGATGTGTCCTATTTCCCTGGATGTGCCTACTAATTCTATAGACACTTCGCTTTTAACTTATGCCATAAAATGTATTTGTATGACACCCAATAGAAGAGATGAATGTCTGCAACTTCAGATGAAGGATAACATGGTAAAACTCACTCTAAGTGGGAAGAAACCAACTGAATCTCTCTATGCCATTAGGAATGTTAGTCTCATTAATGATGCCAAGACATGTAAACATAAAGAATTAAATGTAAGAGGAAGGACTTTCAACAGAGTTAAAGGCCAAACAATAAGTTCAACCCCCTCCCCCTAATCAGGATATGACTGAACAGGTCTCAAAACCTCCTGTAATTCGGCCTACGAAATGGTTATTTAAATAATATCTTCCCCTTTTATGCCTCACAAGTTATCATAGAGATGACTGAGATTCTCTCACAAGATATGAAGTCAGACATTAATTTAAATGATTAAATACATTATTTAGTTTGGCAACTTATATATTACATTGCTCTACAAATTGCCATTTTCTGAGCTCATGAAATGTCCTGTGTTATCAGTGTGCAGAACACTTAATGCATTGCATATTTTTTCCCGAAATATTCAGCAGCTGCTGCAAGACTAGATGTTGGCCCTAGGTGTGCTTCTTAGTGAAGCAGGTTTCTTCAATCACACTTTCAAGAATGAGGCTCTTCATAAGGTGTTTTTTTTAACATGATGTGAGTAATGTTCTTTCTTTGGATAATGTCCAAAATGGCTGCAAGGAGGGGGCAATCATGTACTTCCCCTTCAGGACGTGCTATTTTGCCTGGGCCAGTAATGCTTCATAATGGCAACAGTTGTTGGTTAAAATTCAGCTCCCACCCACATATACACGAAGACTCAGTATTCTAGATTAAAAGAGATTTAAGAGACTTAAAAACCAAATGCAGGGGGGTGGGATGAGTTGGGAGATTGGGATTGATATATTTACACTACTATGTATAAAATAGGTAACTAATGAGAACCTACTACATAGCACAGGTAACTCTACTCAGTGCTCTGTGGTGGCCTAAATGGGAAGGAAATCTTAAAAAGAGGGGATATATGTATACGTATAACTAATTCACTTTGCTGTACAGCAGAAAGTAACACAACATTGTAAAGCAACTATACTCCAATAAAAATTAATTTAAAAAATAAATAGGGTGGGTGGAGCCGGTCCCTGGCCCTCACGTGGGCTGGGCCGTGTCTAGGGGCGACTGTAGAGACAGCGGGGGGTTCTTCAGGCTTTAAGCAGCCTGCCTGCTGATGGGGAGGGCTCTGTTCCCGCGTTACTTGTTTGGCCCCGAGGCTTCCCAGCTCCGGCACCTGTAGGCTGTTGGGTGGGATGAGGTGCGGTATCCATGCTAACGAGGCAAACACGCAGCCACCATGTTCACGTGGATGAACGGCCCCAGGGTGAGGGACAGCCACCCCGCCTCTCCAGGGGACTCTCCAAGACCAGCAGCTGGCGAGCCGCAACTACTGAGCCTGCGTGCCAAAACTACTGCGGCCCATACACCACAACTATTGCGGCCCACGCGCCTAGAGCCCGTGCTCCGCAACAGGAAAAGCCACCGTGAGAGGCCCGGGCACCGCAGCAAAGAGTGGCCCCCGCAACTAGAGAAAGCCCACGTGCAGCAACGAAGACCTAAAGCAGCTAAAAATAATAAATAAATAAAATAAATAAGTTAATAAATAAATAAATACATAAATACATAAAATTAAAATTTAAAAAAACAAATGAAATGCATGGTTCTGGGATAAATCTTGGTTTGAACAAAACAGATGTGAATAACATCTGGGGGATACTTGGAAAACTCTGAATACAGATTAGGTTTTAGATGATATTAGAGAATTACTATTATTTTTGTTAGGTGTGATCATGTAGTTATATAGGAATACGTCTTTATTTTAAAGAGATGTCAGAAATATTTAGGTGCAAAATATCTTCATGCTGTAATTTATCTTAAAATTCTTCAGAGGAAAAAAATAAGCAAAATGGAAAAACAAAGTAATGGATATATGGTATCCGTTTATTATCCTTCCTACCTTTACATATGTTCAAAAAAATTTTTTAATTCACCCCTATACACGTATCCCACCCCACTAGGACTTCTAAACTATAAATTTCTATAAATATAAGAAAAAGTGAAATAATTCTAGGCATGTCAGTGAGAGAAAGTCAACACTATAGGAAAGAGAGAAAGTAGGACTTAGGCTAAGGAGTCATCTGTCTGACCATGTGACCTTGAGCAAACAGCCTCTCAGGGCTTTGATTTGTTCACCTATAAAATGACAGGAATGATCTAAATGACTTTGAGGGTCTGTTCCAACTTTAAAATCCAGAGTCCTTCCATGTCAGATAAGCATCAACATTCAACCGTTTCACTGTGCTGAGGAGTACAGAGAACCAAAATGGGTTTGAGACCCCGTTATACCATTTTCTCATCATGTCACCCTGGGCGACGTGATGCTTAATTTTATGTGTCAACTTGCTTTGGCCACAGAGAGCCCAGATGTTCATTTAAACATTGTTCTGGGTATGTCTGTGAGGGTGTTTCTGGGTAAGATTAGCATTTGAATCAGTAGACTGAGTACAGCAGATTGCCCTCCCCAGTGTGGCTGGGCCTCATCCAACCCACTAAAGGCCTGGACAGAAGAAAAAACTGAGAAGGGGAGAATCCACTCTCCGCCTGACTGTTTCCAGCTGACACACGGGCCCCTCCTGACTCAGACTGGACCTTACACTCTGCTGCTTCTCAGGCCTTCAGACTCAGATCAGAGCCATAACATCCATTGGCTCTCCTGGGCCTCCAGCTTGCTGACCAAAGATCTTGGGACTTCGCAGCCTCCATAATTACATGAGCCAATTCCTTATAATAAATCTCTATACAGATCTTCCTCAACTTACAATGGAGTTATAGTCCAATCATCCCATTGTAAATTGAAAATATCATAAGTCAAAAATGCATTTAATACACCTAACATCATGGCTTAGCCTAGCCTACCGTAAGAGTGCTCAGGACACCGACGTTAGTCAACACTTTTACAAAATCATCTATCACAAAGCCTATTTTATAGTAAAGTGCTGAATATCTCATATAATTTATTGAATACTTACCGAGACTAAAAAACAAAAATGATTGAATGGGTACAGAACGGTTGTAAGTGTACTGGCTGTTTACCCTTGCGATTGGGTGGGAACTGCATTCGCTGCCCCTGCCCAGGATCACGAGAGAGAATCACACCACGCACACATTGCTAGACCAGGAAAAGATCAAAATTCAAAATTCAAATGAAGTAGTTTCTATTGAATGCATATTGCTTTTACACCATTGTAAAGTCAAAAAATCTCTAAATCAAACCATCGTAGGTTGGAGCCCGTCTATGTGTCCTATTGGTTCTGCTTCTCTGGAAAACCCTGACTAATACAGGCACCTCACTAGATTTTTCTGAGCCATTTTCTCTCTGCCTTGCTTGTCCACCATCAGTGGGTCACCATAAGACTATGACAATATAAGAAGAAAGAAATCATGACAATTAGGGCATATTCTGAACCACATACCTCCATTGGCAACATTAAATTTCACTCCAAACTCTCCCCCTGGTCCTCCAGGGCAGTGGCTGGCTGTCAGGATGATTCCACCAGCTGCTTTGATCTTTCTGATAATGCAGGATACAGCAGGTGTCGACAAGATGCCATTCTGTCCAATAATCAGCCGACCAATCTAGATTAGCCAAGGAAAACAAATCAATCCAGTTACATGGGATTGAAGTGCATTTCAATGAGAAAGTGTCCCAGGCTCTGTGAGCACACACTAATCACTTGGCAAAAAGAACTGAGTGGGGTTAAGGTAGGGGGCATGTGTAGGGGGGTGGGGGGAAGGGTAGTTCAGGCGTTGTCTTTCCTTCCCCATGTCTTCAAGACCATTTGGGACACCCACATCTCCCAGTCAGTTATTAACCTGTAAATGGGATCTGCCTCATTGATTTTCAGTAGTTTAAAACACCTGCTTTTGCTGTACACCTGAAACTAATGACATTGTTAATCACCTATACTCCAATATGAAACAAAAAATTTTTTAATATATTAAAAAAAACACCCACTTCTGATGACCAAAGGGTTAGCTTGAATCACACGAGAAGTTCTTAGTTTGTTACCGGATTAGAAACTGCACGTGTACATGCTGGAAATTACAAGAAAAAAAAACAGAGCACTTCTCTGCTTCACCTTCCTTCTCTGCCTCAGCACAAGCTCACACAGCAGGGACCTGATCTGCTATATCCTCATCGTCTGCAAGTGTATTTTAACTGCACTTGGAAGGCCCAGTCTCCTGAAGGCAGAAGTCCTATTTTGGCAGCATGTGCTAGGGACACTGGAGAAATCCAGCCATGCCAGGCAGAGATCTGGAGGTAATCCATCAGTGTGGTCAGACTGTCTATAGCTACAAAACTGATTTTTTTTAAAAAGAAAGGAAACAGCATAGCCCTAGAGCATTACCCCAAATGCTTTGTTTTAAAATAGGGCCCAGGGCTTCCCTGGTGGCGCAGTGGTTGAGAGTCCGCCTGCCGATGCAGGGGACACTGGTTCGTGCCCCCGTCCGGGAAGATCCCACGTGCCGCGGAGCGGCTGGGTCCGTGAGCCATGGCCACTGAGCCTGCGTGTCCGGAGCCTGTGCCCCGCAACGGGAGAGGCCAGAACAGTGAGAGGCCCGCGTACTGCAAAAAAAATAATAAAATAAATAAATAAATAAATTAAATAAAATAGGGCCCAACGTCATCCAATCCAGTGGTTCTCAAATGTTGCTACAAATCAGAATCATTAGTGAAGCCTAGAAAATTCTAGTACTAAGTAGTCTAGTAGTCTAGTTCAGTACTAAGACTGCATTCCAGACCAATTACATTGGAATCTCGGGGTGGGATCCTGAGCTCCACAGTTGTCTCCAGCATTCAGCCAAGTTTGGTGATCAAACCCCCTCACTACTCAAAGGGCTAGGGGCATGGGCATTACCTGCGAGCCTGGGAGAAATGCTAAACCTCAAGCCCTACCCCACACCTACTAAATAAGAATCAGTATTTAGCAAGATCCCTACCCCTTCTCCACATAATTCATTTGTCTATTAACGTTTGAGAAGTACCGACATAGCCCAGCAACCAAAACCAGCTCCCATGTCCAGCTCAACAGCAGTTACCCTGGCACCAACGATAGCATTGCTGGAAGTAGGTCACTGACCAGATATGACAATGAGAAAATATACAAAAAAAAAAAAATTTTAAGGGCAAACACAAGAGCTCCAAAAACAAAGCAGTCTTGTGATAATTTAGTATAGAAAGACCCACACTCCACAACCTCCCCAGAGTACATATTTTCAAGTGGATGAGGCAGATTATAAACAAATAAGCCTAATAGTAGTAGTGGTAGTAGTAATTACTAGTTAGATACATATTGGAAAAAATCAGCAGGTTTCTGTGATAGAGAATAATGGGGTGTTAATTTTAATAGTAACAGTAACAATTGTAATAGCTAAGGGAGCTTGGATTTTATTCTAAGTACAAGGGGAATCCATAGAAGGGTTTTAAGCAGTGGAAGTGACCTGATATCAGTTACATTTTTTAAAGATCATGGTCTGAGCAATCCAAAAGATCGTATTAAAAAGCAAGTCATTCAGGCTTCCCTGGTGGCGCAGTGGTTGAGAGTCTGCCTGCCAATGCAGGGGACACGGGTTCGTGCCCCGGTCCGGGAAGATCCCACATGCCGCGGAGCGACTGGGCCCATGAGCCATGGCTGCTGAGCCTGTGCGTCCGGAGCCCGTGCTCCTCAATGGGAGAGGCCACAACAGTGAGAGGCCTGCATACCGCAAAAAAATAAAATAAATAAAAAATAAAATAAAAAGCAAGTCATTCACATCAGCAAAGCATTCCAATGACTGTCCTTGTCTCCCACCAACCCCAGGTAAAGTCAAAGTCTTCATGGTCTACCAGGCCCTACATGATCTGACCGCCATCACCTGCCATTCTCCACTTCCCTCCCTCTCTCTGCTCCAGCCACACTGGATGGTTTGCTGTTCCTCACACACATCAAGCGTGCTCAGTGCCTTTCCATTGTTCTTTCCTCTCCTTAGAGCACTCTTATCCAGGTATTCATAAGCCTGCCCCACCCCATCCTTTGGGTTACTATTTCAACGTCAACTAATCAAAGATAGCACCCTTGACAGCCCTATACAGTACAGCACCCATAAGTCCCAAATTTCTCTACTGTCCTCTATTTTCTTTATCCTGTTTAGTCTTCTGTATTACACATATTACCCCTTAATATTTTCCATTTTATTTATTTTCCCACTATATATAAATTCTAAGGACTTTGGTTTTTTCACGGCTATACTCTGAGTATCTAAAACAAACTTAGCATATACTAAGTACACAATAAATATATGTTGAATTAATTAATTGAAAAAAATGAATGAATGATGAGTGAGTGGCTGCAATATGAAAAATGCATTAGAGACTGACAAGCGCAAAAGGAGAAAGATCAGATGGAAGGCTCTCACGGCAGAGCTGAGTGTGGACAGCATCTTGGACTAGACCAGAGGCAGCAGAAATGAAGAGAAGTGATTACATATGAATATATTTTTGGAAGGAGAATGAACAGAACATGTGCGTGGAATGAAATACAGAAGAGAGGTGCTATAGTAGCCAGCCTCTACGATGGCCCCCAATGATCTGTGCATTCTGGCATTCATGCCACGGTGCAGGACCCTCCCACAGCAAATAAGGCAGACCTGAGTGATTAGTAGAACATTGCAGAAGTGATGGTGTAGAAAATGTAGAAAACCCTGCAGGTACAGTAATGAATACAAATTAATCACTACCCTCAAGGAGTAAACCTACAGATTCAAGAATGTGAAAAATATTTGTAACTTTTGTTCATAATTTTCTCTCTCTCCCATTTTTCAGGATTATTCTTAAAGAAATAATCTTTAAAGGGGAAAAAGGTACGTATGTGTAGACATTTCCTACAGTGGTATTCATTAGAGGTAAAAATTTTTTAAAAATCATTATAAATGTCTAATAATGAAGAACCTGTAAAATAAAGTGTGATGTATCAACTTATGGAATATTCTTCAGCCATCTAAAAGGATTATTATGAAGACCGAGCACCTGTGGCAGACTTGGTGAGCAGTCCACAACAAGTTATGCTCTCCTTTCACAGGGCAGAACTGTTGCTGGGCAGCAGCTGCCCAGCCAGGGGCTACATTTTCCAGACCACCCTTGCATCTAGGTGTGGCCACATGACGAGTTCTCGCAATGAGTGATAAACTACTATGAGAATGAGAACAGAAGTAATGTGTGTTCCTTCTGGGCTAAGGATGTTAAGGAGTAGATACATCTTCTCCTCACTGCTTATTTCCCCTTCCACACACTCAACACAGGTGACCACACAGCTCGAGGAGATGCCAGAGCAAGAAGATGGAAAGAACCTGGGTGCCTAACTCACAGGATGGACAAGAGCCTTTGTTCACCAGCAAAATCCCCGTTGGACTATTACGTGAGTGAGAAATAATTTTCTATTGTTTTTAAGGGAATAAAAATTGCCGAGGAGACCTTCAAGTCTCCTGGCGGAGGAGTAAGACGTGGAGATCACCTTCCTCCCCACAAATACATCAGAAATACATCTACATGTAGAACAACTCCCACAGAACACCTACTGAATGCGGGCAGAAGACCTGACTTCCCAAAAGCCGTGTGGCTGACAGGGTCTTGGTGCTCCGGCCGGGTGTCAGGCCTGTGCCTCTGAGGTGGGAGAGCCGAGTTCAGGACATTGGTCCACCACAGACCTCCCGGCTCCATGTAATATCAAATGGCAAAAGCTCTCCCAGAGATCACCATCTCAACACTAAGACCCAACTCCACTCAATGACCAGCAAGCTACAGTGCTGGACACCCAAAGCCAAACAATTAGCAAGACAGGAACACAACCGCACCCATTAGCAGAGAGGCTGCCTAAAATCATAATAAGGTCACAGACACCCCAAAACACACCACCGGACATGGTCCTGCCCACCAGAAAGACAAGATCCAGCCTCATCCACCAGAACGCAGGCACCAGTCCCCTCCAACAGGAAGCCTACACAACCCACTGAACCAACCTTAGCTACTGGGGGCAGACACCAAAAACAATGGGAACTAAGAACCTGCAGCCTGCAAAAAGGAGACCCCAAACACAGTAAGTTAAGCAAAATGAGAAGACAGAGAAACACACAGCAGATGAAGGAGCAAGGTAAAAACCCACCAGACCAAACAAATGAAGAGGAAATACAGTCTACCTGAAAAAGAATTCAGAGTAATGATAGTAAACATGATCCAAAATCTTGGAAATAGAATGGAGAAAATACAAGAAACGTTTAACAAGGATCTAGAAGAACTAAAGAGCAAACAAACAATGATGAACAACACAATAAATGAAATTAAAAATTCTCTAGAAGGAATCAATAGCAGAATAACTGAGGCAGAAGAACGGATAAGTGACCGGGAAGATAAAATAGTGGAAATAACTACCACAGAGCAGAATAAAAAAAAGGAATGAAAAGAATTAAGGACAGGCTCAGAGACCTCTGGGACAACACTAAATGCACCAACATTCGAATCATATGGGTTCCAGAAGAAGTAGAGAAAAAGAAAGGGACTGAGAAAATATTTGAAGAGATTATAGTTCAAAACTTCCCTAATATGGGAAAGGAACTAGTCAATCAAGTCCAGGAAGTGCAGAGAGTCCCACACAGGATAAATCCAAGGAGAAACACACCAAGACACATATTAATCAAACTATCAAAAATTAAATACAAAGAAAAAATATTAAAAGCAGCAAGGGAAAAACAACAAATAACATACAAGGGAATCCCCCTAAGGTTAACAGCTGATCTTTCAACAGAAACTCTGCAAGCCAGAAGGGAGCGGCAGGACATATTTAAAGTGATAAAAGGGAAAAACCTACAACCAAGATTACTCTACCCAGCAGGGATCTCATTCAGATTCGATGGAGGAATTAAAACCTTTACAGACAAGCAAAAGCTGAGAGAATTCAGCACCACCGAACTAGCTGTACAACAAATACTAAAGGAACTTCTCTAGCAGGAAACACAAGAGAAGGAAAAGAACTACAAAAACAAACCCAAAACAATTAAGAAAATGGTAATAGGAACATACATATCGATAACTACCTTAAATGTAAATGGATTAAATGCTCCAACCAAAAGACATAGACTGCCTGAATGGACACAACAACAAGACCCATATATATACTGTCTACAAGAGACCCATTTCAGACCTAGGGACACATACACACTGAAAGTGAGGGGATGGAAAAAGATATTCCATGCAAATGGAAATCAAAATAAAGCTAGAGTAGCAATTCTCATATCAGACAAAATAGACTTTAAAACAAATATTACAAGAGACAAAGAAGGACACTACATAAGGATCAAGAGATCAATCCAAGAAGAAGATATAACAATTGTAATTATTTATGCACCCAACACAGGAGCACCTCAATACATAAGGCAAATGCTAACAGCTATAAAAGGGGAAATCGACAGTAACTCAATCATAGTAGGGGACTTTAACACCCCACTTTCACCAACGGACAGACCATCCAAAGTGAAAATAAATAAGGAAACACAAGCTTTAAAGGATACATTAAACAAGATGAACTTAATTGATATTTATAGGACATTCCATCCAAAAAAACAGAATACATTTTCTTCTCAAGTGCTCATGGAACATTATCCAGGATAGACCATATCTTGGATAACAAATCTAGCCTTGGTAAATTTAAGAAAACTGAAATCGTATCAAGTATCTTTTCCTACCACAACGCTATGAGACTAGGTATCAATTACAGGAAAAAATCTGTAAAAAATACAAACACATGGAGACTAAACAATATACTACTTAATAACCAAGAGATCACTGAAGAAATCAAAGAGGAAATCAAAAAATACCTAGAAACAAATGACAATGACATCACGACGACCCAAAACCTATGGGATGCAGCAAAAGCAGTTTTAAGAGGGAAGTTTATAGCAATACAATCCTACCTCAAGAAACAAGAAACATCTCAAACAACCTAACCTTACACCTAAAGCAATTAGAGAAAAAAGAACAAAAAAACCCCCAAAGTTAGCAGAAGGAAAGAAATCATAAAGAGCAGAACAGAAATAAATGAAAAAGAAATAAAGGAAACAATAGCAAAGATCAGTAAAACTGAAAGCTGGTTCTTTGAGAAGATAAACAAAATTGATAAACCATTAGCCAGACGCATCAAGAAAAAAGGGGAGAAGACTCAAATCAATAGAATTAGAAATGAAAAAGGAGAATTAACAACTGACACTGCAGAAATACAAAGGATCATGAGAGATTACTACAACCTATTATATGCCAATAAAATGGACAAACTGGAAGAAATGGACACATTCTTAGAAAAGCACAACCTTCCGAGACTGAACCAGGAAGAAATAGAAAATATAAACAGGCCAATCACAGGCACTGAAATTGAGACTGTGATTAAAAATCTTCCAACAAACAAAAGCCCAGGACCAGATGGCTTCACAGGCGAATTCTATCAAACATTTAGAGAAGAGCTAACACCTATCCTTCTCAAACTCTTCCAAAATATAGCAGAGGGAGGAACACTCCCAAACTCATTTTATGACACCACCATCACCCTGATACCAAAACCAGACAAAGATGTCACAAGGAAAGAAAACTACAGGCCAATATCACTGATGAACATAGATGCAAAAATCCTCAACAAAATACTAGCAAACTGAATCCAACAGCACATTAAAAGGATCATACACCATGATCAAGTGGGGCTTATCCCAGGAATGCAAGGATTTTTCAATAAATGCAAATCAATAAATGTGATACACCATATTAACAAACCGAAGGAGAAAAACCAAATGATCATCTCAATAGATGCAGAAAAAGCTTTTGACAAAATTCAACACCCATTTATGATAAAAAACCTCCAGAAAGGGGCTTCCCTGTTGGCGCAGTGGTTGAGAGTCCGCCTGCCAATGCAGGGGACACGGGTTCGTGCCCCAGTCCGGGAAGATCCCAAATGCCATGGAGCGGCTGGGCCCGTGAGCCACGGCCACTGAGCCTGCACATCCGGAGCCTGTGCTCCGCAACGGCAGAGGCCACAGAAGTGAGAGGCCCGCGTACCTCAAAAAAGCAAAAGCAAAACAAAACAAAACAAAAAACAGCTGCTCTAAACAGACTTAAGATTTAACATTTAAGTTTTGTTAAAACATTTAAATATTCAAGTTTATTTGCTATAACAACTTACACTTTCTTAAGTAGTAGAGAAGGAACATAGACAATGCTTTAATGCTAAGTCAAAATGCAGAAATCTAAATAACTTTTAAGCTATTACAACAATGTACAATTATGTACACTTTGGGGCTAGCACTTAGAAAAATACAGAAATAAATATGTACGGTTTATTTGTTAAATAGGAGAGATTATAGATACATTTTTATCTTATTAAATTTGAATTTTTTTAAAAGGTAATATCTTCTCTGTTTAACATTAAAGTGGGAAAATACACTTGAATAAAATTTCAACCTGAAACATTTTAGTTGTCAGTGGAGGATTAATAGGAGATTAAATTCTAGTTATCTGGAAGTTTTAGCTCTGTGGATCTGCTCATTAACCCACCAATACCAAAAAGAATGAGGTAACGCTGGACACTGTATATAACTCTAGTTGAGGGACTTCTGAGAGGAGACAAGTGCTGGAGGGGATGCAGGAGAGCAGGTGATGAGGCTTCTAAGATAAGACATGGAAAATCATGAAGATATTTGTGCCCCGTGGGAATGCTCACCAAAAAGTGACCTCAGCAGAGAAGGATTTAAATAATCAAGTGGCTAGAAGGACCAGCTCTGTCAAACCACTCTGCCTCTTTCCCCAGCCACTCCTGTCATTGCCCAATGGGCTCGTGAACAGGGTGGCCGACGGGCTGCAGGGAGGGAGGTCAAGCGTGGGCTCAGCACATGGACCTCCACTCACCAAGGCTGACCTGGCTGTGGCCACCGCTGAGGGCCCTATGTGCTCCCAGCAGAGACCAGCCCTCAGTCCAATCTCCACCTCTGTCTTCACATTACCCTCTCTGTGTGTCTGTTTTCTTCTCTTCTGTAAATTCTCCCTCTCCTAATTAGCCCAAGGCAAATGTCATCAGAAAAGCTATGAGTTTCAAGATCTAGTAATTGATCAAAGAAACATAACCTTTGGAAGCCCTGTTGCATAAAGAAAAAGCAACAGGCAACTTAAAAGATCTAGATATGAGTCTTTGCTCCACCCCTGACCTAAGGCAAATTGCGTCACTTGTCTGAGGCACCTTGTCTTCATCTGCAAAGTTGAGAGGGTTCAGGGTCATGAAAATTCACGTAAGATGAGATTATATAAACTCTTCATGAAATTCAACATGACCCAAATCATGCTATTGCCTTCCCCAAGCCCCCTCCCCTCCCCCAACATTTAAAATTCAATTTTAGACCTTAAATTAACCTTAAACTACCATTTCCCTTTCTGAAAAAGTCTATTAGAAGTACTATTCTCTGCCAATGTTGCAGACTGCTACCTTGCAAGAAAAAGATGGTCTACTTACATCATTGGCTTTGGTTTTGTTTACAGCATTGAAGCAGGCAACATCTGACTTCTATTCCTGAGTGAAACCCAGACCACAGCCTGGGGAGGTCTGAGCCATAGCACTCTGCTGCTCCCTCGCCGACCCTCCCAAAGGGGCACTGGAGGAACTGCCACGCCCATACCATACAGTCTGTCTTTGACTGGAGGAAAGGAAACCCCACCCAGCCCTGCAGATGGTGCACCAACCTGGGTGGGCTTTACTGCTACTGAGAAACATGTCCTTCAGTTCCCACTAGGAAAGGGGGGCAAAGTAGACCCCAGTCCAGTGTTGCTTACACACACACACACAGAAGGCACACAGATACAGGCAGATACCAGGATCCACAGGTAGCCATGAGAACACTGTCACACCAGCGCCTGCAGACACATACGTGAGGCACACACTTTCCCAGACACCCAGATACACAGACCCAGCATGACATTGTTCTTATCCAGTCATGACTGCTAAATGCTAGGGAAAGGGAGGATGTAGCAGGTAGCCGTGTGCAATTACCATCAATCATTTCCCTCAGTGCAGTTACTTATAATCCCTCTGAGTCTATTCTTCTAACTAGATGCTGGCGTCTTCCACCAACTCTTACGCCTCACCTAGATTGCATCACCATTGACTCCACCCATGAATGGGCACAGCAAGTGCCTCTGGAATCGATATGCCCTTCCACATGCCACAGACCAGTGTCCTGAAATAGAGAAAATTTTATTTCATGAAGCTTTCTCCCAGCACATCCATACTTTACACCATGTGCCATATACAACGAATTGTTTTAATGATTTCATTTCTGATGGCTCCCTCTTTCCAGAACACTAACAACTACTCTTCTAACTTAGATTTAGTACGAGTTCAGTTTCTAATTAGCTCAGATTAAAGTCCAGGAGAGCAGCAATATACAACTTAAACCCTCAGGCTAGAATCTCAGGATAGACGTGGAATTTTGATACCAAATGATTTTTCCCCAGTAACATAACACTGAAGAAAGCAGGATTGTTTTCATGTGTGAAATCCCTTAAATAAGATTTCCACTTTATGGTTTCCTTTTAACTTTAAGTAAGTCATAAAAAAAGGAGTCCCACAGAGAGAAAAGAAAAAGTTAGCATGACATTCTTCAATAACCTCTGGTCACTGTGTCACATCCCTGTAATTCCCAAAGTGAATTAGAGAGAGTAAAGAGGGCACTAAACAGAAACTTCCTTGATGGTTCGCAGACAGAGTGCTGTACAGGACCACACAGCCACCACCATGTCCACCTACAAAGTGCATGGAAAGCCATAAACACAAAGATGCCTGTTTCTCATCTTCTTGGTTAAACAAAAAACAAAAGCCGTGAAGGAAACCCAGAGCCACGCTGCTGTGGATGGCCAGGCTTCAGTCTCTCGTCCCTGCTGTCAGAGAAGAGAACCAGCCCCTGACCACTGCTGCACATGAGTAAGCAGGAGATGGCTAAGTGGAATTTTGAGAAATAACAAACTCAAGACATGGATGTAGTTATCCAAACATCAAGGGACTTCTCTATTTGCACATGGATAATTGTTCAGTTATACGCTTTGTTACACGGAGACCAGATGGGAACAACCGAGCTCATCCTCAGACGCGTGTTCCCCTGGAAGCCTTGACCCACATACCCAGGGGCTGGAGGGTGAGACGAGAGTTCATGAGAACCAAACCAAGCTGTATTTCACATTTGATTCCCAACATCTGAACAGGTGCAGAAAAGTCACAGGCATCTGGAAGTTTGGCCCAAGTTCTATTCCTCAATCAGCCCACCAATTCTCAAGGTCTCACTGAGAAGATCAGGCACTCTAGCTTTGCTTGGGTGCAAAATGGGGGCAATGAAATTGGAACTTATGTTCCTACTGGTAATTCAGTGCTTGGAAGATACTGAAATCTTTACCTTAAGATATAGAACTCGGCTCACTGAAAGAAGAAAGGGCTCTATCTGCTGCCATTTTATGAGGTGATCAACCCAACCAGATACCAGGATAAGAACTATTGGATCCATCTGGGTCAAGAAAGCAGGGCTGAGTGCCCGGAGATAAGCTGAGATTTTGGCATTCAATGGGAAATGATGCAAAAATGGACTTGCCAACTGCCGGCTACATGACTTTGGACAAGATCCTGAATCCTCTGTATTCCAGTTTTATTACCTAAAAGATAGAGGGTGAAAGAAAGTAACACAGCCAAGCTCCAGTTCAGCATCTGACACCCAATAAATCTTTGATATATTTCCCTTGCCTTGCTTGCTGGTGTCATTTCTTGATTCTTAATTATGAATTTCTAACTCATAGTAATTGAATGCATTTGTTGTTTCACCAACCTGCAATGGTTTTCTAATTACAAATGTATATACTTTTATATATATGACAAATATATGTATATATAGTATATATATGCCATTTAGAAAGTACTCATAAGCAAGAAGAAAGTAAAACTCATCTGTAAACCTAAAAGTGACCACAGTAAACATTTCAGTGTCTAACCTTTGTCTGTGTGTCTTGGGATATCTCTCTCTCTCTCATTTACATATTTATATTTTTACAAAAGGGAATGTCGTGTAGTCTACATCTTTCACTTAACATATCTACCCCTTCCATGGAGTCTATCTTTCTCTGTCACTGACTATTTTTCCACAACATGATTTTAGTGGCTGTATAATCTTCCATTATTTAAATGTACCATGGTTTACTGACCAATATAAAAGTGTTCTTTTACCTAAGTTTTTATATGTGAAACTAACAATGTTTGAGGACTAAACCCATCCTATGGAATAAATTTAACTCAAAGTAGCTTGCCACCAATTAAATAGAAAATTAGTTGTAACACACCTACGTAAGTGCAATGTCTTCTTTCTTCTTTAACCGCCAGAACTGCTCATTAAGAAACTGCTGAAGTCATGGTGATTAGTGACCGGACCTCATGTCTGTATCCTCGTCTTGGCCCGGATCTTCCTATTTTCATTGCCCCATCTATGCCTCTGACTTGCACCATCCACTGGTATGTCCCATGCTAGACTGCTAACTTACCCACGTTACTGAGCTCACAGCAGAGAGCTGTCCGTACAAGATCCTGCCTGGAATGCAGGATTTATACTACGTATATTTCTTACTATTGGTCCATCCAACTCCAGCACAAGTTCTATTTATTATCATAGAAACGTAGGTCATTTGGGAACATTTAGTCACCTCCTTCAACTCTATGCTGTCTTCAGATACTTCTGTCATCTGGGACTCTGCTCTACTCTCTTTTTTAATATATCCAGGGAAGAAGATGTATCTTCGGGGAGGGGGTGTCCTGGGCACATGTGCACACACATATGCTACTTGATAAACTATCTAAATGCTTAAGAACACTTTCCATCTGGAACCTTTATAAGTAGACAGTATACACACACACACACACACACACACACACACATATAAAATCCCCAAAGAAAAAACTCACTATCTTTGGCTCTTTTATAGATAGAATATATATATATATATAGATTCATATACACATTCCTCTATATATGTGTGTGTGTATTTTTTCCCGGAAAAACCTCAGTCTCTCTTTATAGCTATGTGTTTTTCCCTGAGTAGTTGTCACAGTCAATTAAAATACATATATGTGGATCTTTAAATTCCATCAGACTAATATCTGTCTGGTTGGGAAATAATTACTGTCCATTTACTAAATGCCACCAACCCTTATACTATGTTCCAGTGAACTAAAGACCTCTGGCAATCACAGATTTACAACTCAGCAAGATTCAACAATTTACTGTTATTTATGACAGCAAAGCTAGGTCTTCTGTATTATATTCCACGTTAGCATCTGTCACTTTACATTTGGGAGATCCTGTCCAAAAAAAGATTATGCCTCCTAACCAAACATTCAGCAGGGCTGTAGGAACAGGCACCCTGACAAACATCCTGACAAAATGCTTTAAAGCATCGCTAGAGCTTGCAGCTGTGCATTTTCAGACTACTCAGCAGATGAGCATGGAGTCTCTTAGCCTCTGCTTGGTCTGTTCCTCTCAGTAATCCCTCACATGGCCCAGCCCATTAGGCTTGAAAATCTGCATGAAATGAGCAGATTAAGATCTGGCCTCAGCTGGGGCAGTGGAGCAGGTATAGAAGGGTGGGTCTACTCTTAACGTAGCCTGAGCCTCAGAAAGGTTTAAGATTGAAAAGCATGGCATTGACTCAGCTGATTCATAATAGGAAATAATGCACAGACCATGCAAAAAGAAGTCCTTTATGTTGAGTCAAAGTCTATGCCAGAGCAGCTGCTGCCACCTCAAGTACCGTGACAGGGTGTGCATACATGTGTGTTTGTGTGTGCATGAGTGAGTGAGTGTGTGTGTGTGTGTGTGTGTGAGCGTTCATGCTGGGAGAGGGGAGAGGATCATGACTTCAGCAGTTGCCACCCAAGCCTTAGCCAGCAGCCTGCAGAAATGCCGAAAGTCTTACTAAAGCAACTGTGATCACCACGTCGACGGGCACCTTCTATCAGTAAGGCTGCTGAGAATAAAAAGCATATATGCACTTGTCCTTTTATTTTAATCAGAGAAAAATAGTTTGGTAATAATGGTGCTATATGAATCAATAAAATAATTGACAATAATCCATTACCTCATTCAATCCTCCCAAAACCCCTGGAAGATGTGGGAGGCAAGTATTATGACAGTGCCTATTTTTATAAATGAGGAAACAAACCCCAGAAAACTAGGTGACTTCCCCACAGTCACACACGTTGCAAATGATAGTATAATGATTCAAATTCAAAGCTTCTCCTTTTTTCTTAACTACTCTCTAGTGATGTGTTTAATTATGAAAGCAAGGCATATATACATGTGTAATTACTTAATAAAGAGAAGTATATGAGTAGAAAGGGAAAGGATTCCCCTCCCCCACCAAACACACCCACATACCCCAGATATATTCACTGTTAACTGTCTGGACTATGTTCCTCCAACCCTATTTTCTATGCCTAATTATATACACAAAAGTGGGATCATGCTACACATGACCCTCTACTAATTGCTTTGTTTCACTTTAACAAACTATCATCCACATCTTTGTCATGTCACATATAAGCTCCACCTTCTTCATTTTTGGATATTAATGCATTCCTGGTGTGGTTGTGTCATAAATTATGTACCTGTTCTCTACTGCTGAACATATAAATTGTTTCCAAGTGTTTTTTTTAATAAAGCTGTTTTGTTTTTTTAAGTTTTTTTTTTTGGTGGGGGGGCCCGAGCCGAGCAGCATGTGGGATCTTAGTTCCCCAGACCAGAGATCGAACCCACACCCCCTGCATTGGAAGCATGGAGTCTTAACCATTGGACCACCAGGGAAGTCCCTCAAAGTTTTTCTTTAGCAAAATGCTGCAGTGAGTATTCCTGTACATAAATATTTCCACATTTGTATTAGAAAATTTACAGGGTATATTCTTAGAGTAAGGGATTCTTAGATTATTGGACAAGTACTCTATTAATTTAGATACATACTGCCAAATTGCCTGACCAAAAAGTTGTATTAATTTAACTTCCACCAACAGTGTACAAACATGACAATTTTCCAACACCTATGCCAGCTCTGAGTATTTTCTGTTTTTTTCAAATTAATGGATTGTTTTTATTTGTATTTCTTTGGTTACTAATGAGGCTGATCACCTTTTCATGCATTTGTGGTTGCTGTTGACAATATTTCTTTTAAACTGTTTGAATTTTCTTATTGATTTGGGAAAGCTTTTCATATATTGTAGATATTAACCATCTGCTTTAAAACTCTCCTCCTAGTATTTTGAGGGGTCTTTTGTCAAGCAGGATAAACTCTGATCCTATGATTTCAAATTCTTTTCTCTTTTTTATTATAAATGTCTAAATATAAAACTACATATCCCTAGCTACCAAACCGGACTCTTATTAGAGGAAAACAATAGAAAGGCAGTAATTATTCTATTTGTACAAAGCATCTATTAGTAGAGACTTGGAAAGGGAAAGAAAATTGTCTGTGACTTTATGCCAAGAAAAAGAATTTCTTTGGGGATTCAATATTCCTAAAAATTTTTTTTTCTTCAGACAAATACAGGCATTACTCCAAAATTTGACGTCACTAACAATGCAGGAGATGAAAGGTATTGAAAGACTCAGAAAATGTGGATTTTAACAAGTCTTGTGTATATATATCCCAGATATTCTCTTATTCATAAGTAATGAGAGTCAAGTCAGATGAAAGAACCGAAAACTTTCCCTTTGGCTATGCAAGTATAAACAGTAAAGGCATACTGGCCAAATCTTGAGTGTTTGCAATTAGCTGTCAAGGCTGTAGGCTAACAAAGGACATTGCAGCCCTAGCTTTTTACCTTCAATTTAAAAATCCCTGGGAAATTCAGACCTTTTTTTTTTCTGCTGCCTATTATTCCCCAATAATCCTATTACAGTGTTCATTCATGTCACTGTTGTCTAACAGAAGAGTGGCTAAAGCCCAAAAGATGAAGGGTAAGGTTGGTAAAGCCAATACCTCTCCTTAGATTCCCCCAAAATAGGTTCCAACTTCTATTCCTCAAGGCTGTACAGAAACTAGCAAACTTCCAGAGTTCACAAAGGGAACAGATGTTTTATAAAAAATTCTTAGGGCAAGTTTCAGACATAATGTTGCTGATGGGTATCTGTCTTTTCAATAAACATCATTATACTTTATCACAAGATTTAATAAAGCAGCTTAGTTAAAAATGCCATCTGGGTCTCTGGACACATTAAACAAAGCTTAAAATAACCCACCCCAGCAACTGGGAGGGCCCAGCTGTTCTCAAAACCTCTCCCACTCCTTTTACTTCCTCATAAAAAAGTGAATGAGGACTTGAGGCTAAAAGAGTCAAGAATGAACAGACCCAAACAAGGGGAAGGGTGGAACCAAGGGCTCCCTAAAATTTGCTATTGCTCATATAATAGATTTTCCATTTCCACAATTCAGGGGATGAGGATTTGGGAAGGGAAGCAAGATAAAGTTATGGGAGGCTCTTTAGGGTTTTCTAATATATTACAAACCAGCCCTTCCTAACATCTGGGCCATAGTAGCCCATTCCATTCACCTATTCTGTTGTGAACAGCCATAGAAAATACAGAGCGATCACCACCCAGTCCTTTTCCCTTCTAGAGACAGGATCTGGAACTAGCCACACCCAGATTTCCAGATCCATTCCAGGAAAGAAGCCTTAGTGTTACAGTACATGTTTCCCTCTCTTGCTTCCTTCTTCTTTCATCACTACTGGCCAACCACCACCATATCCCACTCTGCTTCTCTTCCAAATATATGTTCCTTGTCTTTGGGACCAAACCAAAATTTGTTGCCCAGATAGTTCTCATAAATGCCAAGGCAAGTGTATTCTCATTCTTTGGAAACAGACACCTCTTTATGACCTGTTGGAATCAAATACAACCTGTGCCAGCATCTATCCGGAGGGCACACCCAAGCCCCTCACTGATCTAGCATTCCTCGTATCATTTCACTTCATTTTCTACCTCTAAAAGATTTCACAAGCCATTGAGGAGCTCTTGAATTCTGTAAGCTGCACTGTATGCCAATATTATTAACATTAATGCTGATCATCATGTGGCCAGTACAGTGCATGGCTAATTGACAAATGGATTTTCTCTTGGCTAAAACTTGTTACAGAGCTCTAGGTTAGTCCATACATGAGTCAACTCATTATTATCTGAGATGTATTCAGCTGACCATAGAAATACTCCCTTGCATTTCTTAGTGCTGTAGATGTTACAAAATGCTTTCACATGCAGTGCTTCATTTGATTCTCAGGATAATTCAGAGATGCTATCATACCCAATTTATAGATGAGAAAACAAGTGGTTTCTAGGTATGTCAAGAGGCTAAAGCATTTGCACTGCAACTTGTATGTCAGAGCTAGGAAAATAAGGCAAGCCCTCCAGCTGCTGATACAGTGCTTTTTCTACCATACCTCATTGCCTCCTGGGCTCAAGTCAAAAGAGAGTGTGGTTATCGTACGAAGAAATCTGGTTTGGGTTTGCCAATTATGTATTTGTAGTATTTGTCGACCTCCCTTTATTTAACCAATAGTTGCTTTTGATTTTAACAGTCTGGCTCCGTTAAACACACACACACACACACACACACACACACACACACACACATTTTAAATGTTAAATTATAGGGCTTCCCTGGTGGCGCAGTGGTTGAGAGTCCGCCTGCCGATGCAGGGGACACGGGTTCGTGCCCCTATCCCGGAAGATCCCACATGCCGCGGAGCGGCTGGGCCCGCGAGCCATGGCCGCGGAACCTGTGTGTCCGGAGCCTGTGCTCCGCAACGGGAGAGGCCACAGCAGTGAGAGGCCCGCGTACAGCAAAAAAAAAAAAAAAAAAGTTAAATTATAGAACTGTGCTGTCCAGTATGGTACCTACTAAGCACTTGTGACTATCTAAGTTTCAATCTTAATTAATTAAAATTAAATAAAATGTAAAATTCAGTTCTTCAGCAGCATCAGCTACATTTCAAGTATTCAACAGTCAAGTGTCCTAGTTGGCTAAGACAGTGCAGATTACAGCACATTCCCATCATCACAATAAGTTCTGTTAGACAGTACTGATATACAATGTCATCTTAGAAAAAGAAGACTTTAGAAAAAGTCAGAAACATCTTCAGGCAGCTACAGTTCTGTCACCTGTCCAATATTAAAGGTAGTTTGGGACTAAAAAAGAAGATTTTAACGAAGAGGAGGAAGAAAGACAGATGCCCTTAGCCGCAAATGGATCTACCCAGAGAAGGGCAAAGGCATTCCTGCAGCCATTATGATGCATTTAGCTTTTCAGTTCTTTAAGACATTAGAATAAATTGATACATAGAGGATCTAAACCCCTGAGGAGGATCTAAAGCAGATGGAAATAGAAATAGGATAAAAAAATCAATTAGTTTCAAACTAGGTCTGATCTCAATTCATTTAAATGACACTATTTACTTCATATACTTAGTTTTTTGTTGTTTGTTTGTTTGTTGCTCTATATAGCATGACATAGTTTGTATCTTTAAAGACGGATTAAAATACTTCTGGGGTTTTTTAGATAAATTCACATAGCCCCATAAAAACTACTAAAAAAAAGGTAGTTTCTTTTCATTCTTCAATAATCTATTCAAATTGATTATATAAAAATCCAGGAGTCCACAGTGATATTTGAAAAAGTGAAAGCAAAACAAAACAAAATTCATGTATCATCAATAGAGGTGGCTATTTCACCAAATTCTTACTCTGAAAATTGGTAATTAAAAAAGAGAGAGAAATAAACACATATTCTGTCTTTCCAGAAGGAACTATATTACAGAATAATCAAATAGCCTAGTAGTGAGGAAAATACCCAGTTTATAGAAAAATGCCAGCTAAAACATGTAGATAGAATTAGAAATTTGAAAATCATCATTTTGAAACCCCTAATGAAATAATCAACTCAAGCCAGTATCATTAATGGATGCTAAAACAATTGGGTAAAAATTGATAAGGAACTGAATATTCACATGGTACAAAGTTCACCCCACAGCCTACTGCTAGTCTCAAAGGGGAAAATAATGGACCATACCACCATAGCTCTATAATTATCTCAGCATCACGGATGATGGAACAACCAGAGATTATGTTTCCTTGTATTATGCAACTGAATATACACCATCACCTATGAAATAATCTTATAAAAAAATACCGAACCTGACCCTAATTAAGCCTTTAGACTGATTTCTAGTTCACACACACACACAGGGAATAGAGTGAAAAGTTAAACGACACCATAAAGAAGTAATCAGAAAATTCCAGAAAGGAGGTGGAGGAGACATTCTATAGAAAAACCAACTGACCTAGTCTCGGCAACAAGTCAATTTCGTTAACAAAATAAAAATAAAAAGGGAGGTACTTTCTAGGTTAAAAGAGACTTAAGACAAATGTAATGTGTGTTCCTTGATTAGAAGAAACAAGTTTGAACAAATTAGGTATAAAAGACATTTCAGAATAATTGAAGAAATCTGAATGTGGACTGGGTCATAAATAACGTAAAGAAATAATTTTTTATTTTGTTTGGGATGTTAATGATACTGTCTCTATCAAGGAAAATGTTCTTCTTTTTTAGAGATCCATACTGAAGAACTTAGGGTAAAATGTCATGTTCTTTAATATATTTTAATATACTTTAGCCTCTCGAAAAGATGAATCAAACATAGAAAAATGTCAACAATCTAGGACAAGGGCATATGGATGTCATTAATCTATTCTCTCCACTTTTCTGAAAGCTCGAAAGTTTCATAACTTTATGAGAAAGTTTTTTAACATCTCCAATTGTACAGGTATTTGTGTAGGAATCTATTTCAAACTTTATGAGATATTAAAATATTAATAGTGTAGTTTATTGTTTTAGAAATTCCAAACTTCTGTTTTCCTCCAGCAATTTCATAATCGAAGAGTAACTATCATTTTTTATAGAAAAACTGCTTTGTAAAATTAACTTTTTCAATCAAAACCAAGGTTTTTCAGAGAGAGAGAATGCAGCCCACCTGGTCATATTCAAGTCAGTTCAAAGAGAATAAATTCTATCTTCCACTATTTTCTTTTCTTTTTTTTTTTACTATGAATATCCAATGGGGAAATCAAAAAAGGCCAAAGCATTTGGAATTGAGTTGAAGTTCCCCATTCCTGAGTATAATCAGCAGGCCAAGTCAGGAGGCAAGTGCATCCCCATCAATTTGCAATCATGCAAGACCAATTTTGCTTACGGTGGTCTTTTTTTTTTTTTTTTTTTTTTTTCGGTGCGCGGGCCTCTCACCGTTGTGGCCTTTCCCGTTGCAGAGCACAGGCTCCGGACGCGCAGGCTCAGCGGCCATGGCCCACGGGCCCAGCCGCTCCGCGGCATGTGGGATCCTCCCGGACCGGGGCACGAACCAGCGTCCCCTGCATCAGCAGGCGGACTCTCAACCACTGCGCCACCAGGGAAGCCCCGGTGGTCCCTTTTAAACCGCCTCTCTCCTGAAGTCAGCCTTCTGATTATTCACTTTGCTTTAGCAAAAGCTCCCACGAAGCTGAACAAAATGAGGAAAAGATTGGTGAAAACTGGCTGTTTGAAATCTTTATAAGAGTCAACCATCCCTTTCCCCCATGCTCGTCCATCTTAGAATTAATACTTCCAGATTATTTAAAAGACGGTGCTTCTGTGTGGACTTTAGTTTGTCATTCTGTCCTTCATAACAACTGGTAGATTAAATTTGACTCTATTTTAGGTATATATTAACATATGCTAACTATCTCCTAAAATAAACTCCACTCTTAAAGTCAATAAAATGTGTTTACAGAGAAGACCCACTGAAGTTAAGAGATTGAAGAGCCCTTAGGGTAAAGTATGCCAAGAAATAATAAAGCATAATAATAATGCATCCATGCAAATCAACAACTGTAACTCCAAAACTATCCTGACCCGCAATAAATATTGGACAGGCCATGTTTTTCTCACTCCTTGGAAAACCTGGCCCAGGAAGGAGTATGAAAGCTGCCACAGCTCTCCCAAGGCTCATTATTCTCTATCATTCCATGGGAATGGCTTTGTCAGACAAGAGTAAAAAGACCATTTGTTAACCTCTCTCCAAATCCCTGATTCAGGCCAACTTTCATCAATCCCAAGTGAGGAGCCAGAGAGAAATACAAGTCTTATATCTCCAGCAGCATCATCTGCTGGGGCTGGAGATCACAGTCCCACCACCCAGCTCACCCTCACCCCAGCCAGGCCCTGTTTCACCCAACTGCTTTTTGGTTAGTAAAAAAAAAAAAAAATCCTCTTTCCCTATTCCTGAAACACTGAGAAAGGGGAGTTATAGTAGACAAATGTGAAGCATGGACAACCTCAAAGCTGTCTTTTTAAGCAAGAAATGAGAAAATTAAAAAGGATAGGGTTGGAAAGGAGGGAAGGAGGCATTCAAAAGCCAGATCATTGTTTAGTTTCGCTTTTTTAAATGTTCACACTCATTTATACATCTGCAGAGGTTTCACTTAAAGGGAAGTTCTGTGTGTGTGGATCTGACTGCATTAACAAGGCTTAAGTTCCTCTTTTAGACAATGTTTCCCACAGAGAACTCAGGGACCCTTGAAGTCAGTATCCCTCTTGAGACGCTGTGGCTTTGGAAAGGAGGAGATCAGGGTATGGGGATATGTCAAAAGGTGCTTCTAGTTGTAGGATAGGGAGAAAGGAAGGAGAAAGAGATAAACTCAAGGTCTGAGAATTCACATTGCAAAAGAAGACTACTTAAGTGGTGCGAGAAGGGAGAGGGAAGGAGGATGAAAACTGCAGGGGGGAAGAGGCATGAAATGTTGTCGACTGCCAAAGGGCATCTTGGAGAGAAGGTGGGAACTGCTTCAAGAAAAGCATTGCAAATCCCATTTCTGACCATTTAGAGATTTGCCTGCCCGGAACCGAGAGCGCAGTCTGTATAGCTTCACATTGATCCCCGTCCCATCCTTTCCCTAATCAAATCAATTATGAAATATAACTCCACGAACCAATGATATTAAAAATCTTCAGGGTCCACGCTTGCTAAATATGTCAGTAACCAACACTGGTGTGTGTGTGTGTGTGTGTGTGTCTTCGGAGCCAACACTACTGTTAAATTTGGCAGAGCCAAGATGTGGAGTAGAAGACTGCAAATAGGATACAGGAGTTGGGGGGAGGGGGACAACTATCAATATATTGGTAGCGGGAGGGTAGTGAAAACGGTCAGAGGAAATATTTTTAAAGGGTTGGGGAAGAGAAAGTCGAGAACAGCGAGCAGGTGCAGGACATGGTCAGCGTCCAGAGAGAGTTCAGGGCGATGTGGCACGTCGGTCGGGATGCCCGGCTGGGCTCAAAAAAGGGCGAGGAACCCTTAAGGCCTTTCGGAACGGCGGGCGCGACACAGCCCGGGCGTCCCGGGTGCGCCGGGGAGGCTGCGGGGAGCTGCGGTAGCGGGACGCGGGCGGAGGGGACCTGGGGGAGCGGCCGAGCCCGGGAGTAGGGTGGGGGTCTGGGCTGGGCCTGGGGCGGGCCGGCGGAGGAGGCAGGGTGAGGAGGGGGACTGCGGACGCGAGGGGCGGCATGTCACTCACCCCGTTGGCCGCGGCCATCTGCACCACGATCTCCGTGGCCGTCCTGCTGAAGTACCTGCCGTCGCTGCCCACCACCATGGTGCAGCCCTGGCGGTCGCGCAGGTCGATGGACGACAGCACGCTCTGGATGAAGTTGGGCAGGTAGTTGCGCTGACCCTCGAAGAGCCCGGTGGGCCTTCGCAGCCCCCCGCCGCCGGCCGGCCGCTGGTCCTCGTAGGGCGCCGTCGGCACCGTCAGCACCGGGATGGGGCTCCCCTCCATGGCGCCTCCTGGCCGGTCCTGCCGCGGCTCCGGGAGCCGGAGGGAATCTGCAGCCCGACGGGGCCCCCACCAGCTTGGCGGCGTGCCCGGGCTCCGCCTCGCGCCGCGGCCCCCTCTGCGGCCGGCCCGCACCCCGCGCCCTCCTGCCGCGCCGACCGCTCCTCCCCTCTGCGCGCGGCCCCTAGCTGCCCCCGCAGAGTTTGGCCTCTACCTTCCAAGAAAAGTTCGCACCCGCCCAACTTCCTCTCCGGCCGGAGCGCCCGACGTGCCCGCAGCTTCTTCTCCCAGCTGGACCCACTTTCGGGGTGTCCCCAAAGCCCCTTCCCAGGGCCAGCTACCCCGATACCGGGGACGCCTCCTCGCGCGCCTAGCCCGAGCCTTCCCCGGTGATCGCGTCTCCCCCTGCACACCCTCCGCTAGAAAACAGCCGGGGAAGGGGTGGTGAGAACTTGACCAGGATTGGGGGTCCTCTCCCCGTACCCGCGGCCCCTCTCCCCTCCAACCCGCAGCCCTGCCTCCCGGCCTCCGAGGGAGTGAGCGGTTTACAAGCACCAGTTTCTCTTTTGAACAAGGACAGGGGTGGAGTTGGGAGGGGGCTGAAACCTTTTGCCATCAGAGAACAGCCCCAGCCAAAAATAACCCTGGAAGAGCGAGCTGAGAATTGTTATCTTCTGCCAGCGCTGAAATTGGAGGCTGGGCGCTGCGAGTGTGTCTGCGTGTGTACACACACCCCACCACTACCATTTGTTGCAGGGAATCACATACTGTCAGGCCCTTCAATCCAGCAGGATCCACCCAGCCATCCACACTTTTCCCCAGGCTCTCTGAAGGCAGCACACTTCTCAGGAAGAAAACTTTTTTTTGTTTTTGCTTGTTTGTTGTGGTGGTCGCAACAGCAGCAACACAGATGCGTGGACGCGTATTTCCTTATTCTTCTTGACCTTCCACCCTCCCTGGCCCAGCTCCTGCTTAGAAACAGGCTGTCCCACACTGTACGTGTCCACACTGCGGAGCTCTTACCAGGATTCATCGCTTTAACTAGGAGGAGGGTAAAGCCCTTTGTAAGGTCTTACCAGGAATGAATGAACAAACCCCAATTAAACAAGGACAGGGTACCAGGAACTGGGCTTGCTCCTTTCACAAGCTTTCTGGCATTTGGGGGTGGGGTGGGGAGGGGGGGTCAGATATGTTCTGCCTTCTCTCCATAAAGCCCACCAAAAATCCCAAATCAAGAAATTCCCCATAGAAAATCAACAGGAAAAAGGATAAAGCCCCAAAAGGGAAGAAACAATTCTCATTTTTGCTTCTATCTCCTTTCACCCTCAAAGCATTTTTGCACCCACTAAAGTCACTGAAATCTCCTGCTTCTTCTCCTCCTCCAAATATTGTCCACTTCCTGGGACTAAGCTGGATTTGCTGCAGGATTATAAAGTGTTTGATCATAGTAAGATGACTGTGAATAACAGCTCACACTTATATGTTGTTTTGCAGTTGACAAAGGCTTTGCATCTGTTTTCTCTTTGGAGGCTCAAAACAACTAAAAGAAGTAGTAATGGCATTCATATGATTCCCATTTTACAGATGAGAAAAAGGAGGCTTTCTGTGAGGTTGAAGGAAGTGGCCAAGATGGCACCTACATTCAGTACAAATTCTTATGTGGCCCTTCCCCTTTTTATTAATATCATTAAAATGTGAAGTAATCAACTGAATCCTGTTGAGACTCTTTACCTTTTCTCTTCAACAGCGAAGTTTGTGTGTGTGTGTGTTGTTGTTGTTGTTTTGCCTCTACTCTCTCCATTCCCCTGTAAAGTTCCTGACTTTATGGTTGAGGGAGCTTTGTCTTAGCACCAAATAGAATGTCAACACTTCTAAGGACCTGTGCACATCTCTATGATGGGGGATTTTTTTTAACCACTTTCTAATAACATTTCATTTTGCAAGGAAGGACAGTATCATTCCCAGAAGAAGAGAGGGTGGTAAGTCCTCTGTCCCAGACAAGAAGAAAAGGATGCAGCCTCCAAGCCTCAGAGATAACCAGAAGGTCTCCAGGACGCCATCTCTGCACTTCTAGGACCTGCCTCTCTCTTGACATCACCATCATTCTCTCCTACCACAGCCCAGCTCCTTCCCCAGGGCTGAAGACAAGTCAGGCACATCTCAGATAAGATTTTACAGCTTTACCAGCCAAAAGGAAAGTCTCTTCCCTTGGTTCTAATCCCCAAATTCCCAAAGACTCTGGTCCAGTTTGAGGCAATGCATCCAACCACAAAGCAGGAACCCCACAGTGAAAGGGACAAAGTTCCTCCAAAGTCAGGGGGTGCTGGTCCCCAAAGGCAGGAGAGATGGGCAAACAAACCGTAATTGTCCACCACATAATTGACACTTTCACTGATAAAGTCTTTTGAAAATTATTTTTCTGTTCTCTGAACTCACATAGCACTTTGTACCACTCATAAGGAATGTTTCATGTGCTGCTACACCTTTCTATATGTCTTCTCTCCTCCAGCTGTATGTGGCCTTGGAATAGTTCCTTACCTTCTCCTCACCTCAGTATCATCACTGTGAAATGGGGATTATTATAATCCCAACCTCATAAATTGTTGGGAGGATGAAAATATTAGTACAGTGCCTGACAAACAGAAAGGCATTCAATAAATGTTAGATATTCATATTATTGCCATCTATATAGTATTTGTCATTATTATCAATGTCTTATATACTAAGAACTACATTTTATATCTTTGTAGACCACCACTGTACATAAACATCTTTGGGCAAAGGTAATATTATATAAATTTTGGTTGAATTAATCTGTGGCTTTTGACAATGGAAACTCAAGGTATACAGAGTAATTTGCCCTTGAAACATACAAAAAGGCCTTATGAACTAAAGAAATCTCTTCAAAGCTGCCCCCAATTTTGATCAAGTTAATTCCAACAAATATGTCACAGTGATGGAGAAAAGGAACCTGAAAGGGCTCCACAGGTAAGAAATGCCTGCCCAGAGTTGCTCACTGGTAAAATGAGAAGGTCGGATTAGATCAGTGTTTCCCAAAGGGTTTTCCTTGTAACACAAGTGCCTCCCAAATGCTGCATAAGCGTTTCATAGTCAAGTAACTTTTTAAAATCCTGCATGCTCTATCCCATTCTTGGAGTTTCATGATACGCATTTTCACACTGACACCTCTGAAAGGGCATCAATTTAATGTCTTCTTGAACCAGTGCTTCCCAACCTAAACTCACACAACTAGTCTGCTTAGGGAAAGGCACTCAGACTAGCTTTGGAACTACAGCTAAGACAGTCCCCTCCCCACTTCATGTGTCCTCACTGGGCTAGGTCAGGGATAAATACATTTTCCTGATTCTAAGGGGCTGCTCATCCTTCTGTGCTGAGTTCAGAGCTTCTCTATAGTGTGGGTCACAATGAAGTGGGCCCTGTTCGCCTACAGATGCCTTCCAGCCTTCTCTGAGCCTCCAGGGAAAGGCCTCTCACTGAGAATTCTTGGCATGAAACAGGGGCAACTGATATATCCTTCCTTCCCCTTGGGATTTCCTTGCTCTTAAAAAGGTGTCAGCTGCTATCATCATGTAGAGACTACGCTAGCTGGCTCACCTAGACCAGCATTTCTCAAAAAGAGAATTGGGGGTAAAATAAATCTTGAAACACTTCAGACTTTATCCACCCTCTTGGAGATTCACAAAGCACATTAGCATATGAAAGACTCCGTGACGTTCTGCAGGAAAAATACCTATTTAACTTTAACCCAGCATTCCCAAATTTTATTTGACCATGGGGCCCATTTCCAAAACACCTATTAAGAGATCAAGGACATTAATGTTCCATGAAACACTTTAGATCTCTGGGATCCCTTCGAGCCATATCATTCTATGATTTGCTTTTTTACTTATGAGGCATTAAAAGATTAATTTCTATCAGGCTTCCATTTAGGAACTTATCAGAATGTGCAAGCGGGAGCACTGGTAAAATTGCCCAGTTAAAAAAAATACCCTTAAGTGATTATGAGACTTAAAATGAATTTTATACACACACGTGCACACACACACACACATACACATTTACATATTTACATATAATTTTATTCTCTATACTCTGTTCTTCCACACTACCCTGCCCCCGATCCCCTGGCTGGCAGAAAAGGCTGGCACAGGTCTGGCCCATGGTAGTTTTATATTCCTGCTGAGTCGGAGTCCACTTCTGTGCACACAGGGCATGCTAAAAACATGCTGTTGACTCACTGACTCTTAAGAGCAGAAGAAATGCCAAAAGTACAGGACAAGAGGCAGAAAAGCAGGTGGAAAATGTCATGGGGCAGTCCTCTAAGGAAGCACTAGTTCTCTTTTTAATCTGCCTTCTGGTGGTACGGAAAGTCAGTTATATATTTCTCCTAAAACGCCACCTTCCACTAAGCCTTCTGTTCCCCAACAAATGAAATAACATATAGTAATTCCGACAGAACTTTGTTTCTCTACTTCCTTCAGTGTAAGGCCACTAAAGTGAATGTTCAAGTGATGGAAATGTGCATGTCACATGTGTATCTTATAAATGGTTGTGAACTTGTCTCTGTGTTCTCACATCTAGGCTTCAAAACTTTGTTGCCCACCTTCATCAGTGACTACCCAGTCGGCCTTGGACAAGTTGCTTACCCTCTCTAAAGCTCACTTTCTGCATCTGTAAAATGGGCATAATGCTACCCACCTCCTAGGGTTGATGATCATATTCAGAGACCTAATATGTGAAAACTGCTTAGCACAGGGCCTGGAACATAATAAGGGCTTAATAAGTGCTTGCTGTAATTATTATGATTATTATTATTACTATCACTAAAATAGTTATTATTATTATAATCATTACTATAATAATTATTGCTATAATTATCATTACCATAATTCTTAATCTTTGTATCAAATAGTATTGTCTTTGAGGCATCAATGGACTATGTCTGATTAACTTCCAGCACAGTATCTAGCATAAGATCACAGGCAAATTAGGGAACTAGTGTTAAGGATGAAAAAAATTATTTTTATTGACCCTTAAAGACTTCATATGTAACTGGGCAAAAAGAGCCATCCATCTCACACATGGAAACTCCAGTTCCTCTGGAGTTTGTTTTTGGAGGTAATTACAGGATGCCTAGAAACATTGAAATGCTGTTTATAAATCTCCTGAGACCAGCACAAGGTGATGGGCACAACCAGTGCAGATGTGGTCTCCTGACTGCTGCATGCACTGGCGTCAACTTTGAAAAGCACTTGATGTTAACTAACTTGTAAAAACTGTGGTTTTTGGAAAGCAAAAGGTTTTATTTTAATTCAGTTTTACCTAAACATAATAGGCCTCTGATCTGCCAAGAATGAAGATTTGACTTCCGTGTGTCCCCCACAGTATCTAGAAATATCAATGATATACAGTAACAGATTATTTAAAACTTTAGAGTCTTATCAAAGTTCTTTATTCTATAAAAGGCAAATAAAGTTTACTTTTCTAAAGGAATCTCAACACTTTTTAACAGCTGAATTTTGTTTCTAAAGGCTTCAAAAAGGAACACAATTTAGATCTTTATTAAAAAGGAAATGTATTTTCCATGTTTTACTTAAATTATATTGCATTAGTCATTTGCAATCATAGTCTATATGGAATTTTCCTTTGGTGGTTTTTATGTTTGGGTTTTAGGAAGGGACCCCCAACATATGGCTAATCTCTGAATAAATATTTTAACATTCCTATGTAAAGTCGTTTTTTAAAAAGTTATTTTATATCCATCTATGTCATGGAGCTAAATAACACGCCTTGCCATACAAGTCAGTATTCCTGCCTTATGAATGGGTTTTTTTCAACCATGCAATTCATGAAGTGAATTTGCATGACTGGTAGTGAAATACTGTGTTATCAGACCCAGCCAGTTTGATGCCATCCTCAAGTCCCTCTAGCCCAGCCCAGGTCCAGCTCAGGTTTTACTCACACACTTAACCAGGAACTACTATCCCCAACAATTCTATGCACCCTGCCGGGCTAATTTTCTCTGTGAGATTCTTCCAACCATTCCCCCATTCCCTCAGAGTACATCTACAGAGGACAAACATTTGAAAAGTAACTCAAGCAAATAGAGAAACAATGCACACAACCACTGCATTTTAACCTAGGATTTTCTGGACATGCTGTTTTAACCCAAAAATGATGCCAGTGGTTGGAGTTTCATAGACTAAACTATGGCTCCCAACTTCACAGCCATGCCCATGGGTACCTTCACTGTTCTGGCAATTTTCTTCCCCCTGTTTCTAGTGTTTTCTTGGAAGCCAGAAAGTAGTCACTTTTCATTTATCATGGAATTGATTTTTTCCAACTTTCGGTAGGAGCCAAAATCAACCTGGAGATTTGTATCCAACAACAGTTCTGTTTGTGCATCTGAGACCACCAAGTGTGACTGACTCAGGGACGTCGTTCATGACAGCAGCTCAGAGCTCAACAGTAACGTTTTATCATTGACCCTGCCAGGTGTCCAACAGAGGGTGTTATTCCCTTTCACTGTGTCCAAACTTCTGATAGATTTTAATCATTGGGATTCAATAATTAGGAAATGGACTTTCTGAGAATTCTCAGCAATTCCAGAATTCATGTTAGTATTCTGTAATTTTCATAATACTTGTACTTACATGTTTTTGAAAAATAATGTGACCATAATAATAAGTAGAGAATCGTTTTTCTGTGATAGGATTACATGAAAAGTTTTCATGGTCTTTTGTTTAACAAGATATAATACCAAATGCATGGTTTATTATTATAATTAACCAACAAATTGTGATAAGATTATTGAATTCAATAACCTGTAAAAATGATCTCTACCTGATAGACACAGGATAATAGAAAACATTAAAAAGAAATTAACGTTAACACAAAATAAATGCTAAATAAAAATAATTTTTAAATTGGAAGATAATTCCACAAATATTTAAAGATTCTCATTCTTTAAATGAAATTTTTAACCCCACAAAGCATCAACTGTTCTAATAGAATTCAAATAATGCAATATTTGGATCTCCTGGCAAGGTGAAGAGCACTACAGAGAAGTAATTGTCAGAATAGCCAATTTAAGGACATATTTTGCTTCCAAAACCTGGTATTTCTTAGAACACCACTAATACGATTTGTAAAAAGTATCCTAAGGCCTATAAACTTACTAATATTTATCTGCAAGAATTATTCACTGTCAGCAGTGGACAGAGCAATGAAGACACTTAGAGCAACAGACACAAGAGAGTCTCACTGATGCTTCTCTTCCACTGCTCATGTCCCGGTTCCCAAAAATCCTGACCTTGACCTTTGTCTCTGTGCATCAATATTTCCTGCTCTTGCTTTCAACTTGAAGTCAGTGAATTTCTTCAAACCAGTAAGGTCTCTATACGCACTATTAAGCTTTAATTCTCACAGGAGAATTATAACACTTCTTCCAGTTTTCTGGATTTCTCAACTGATATTTCTCAGAATCTAGAATTTGGGAGTCCATATAAATTTCCCTCAGAAATGCCAGAAGGGAATTCCCAAATGGACAAGTGTTTTTCTCTATATTCCTTTTCACAAGAAACCATAAACACAGAGATTTCCCTCTCATCACCAAATTTTCTCTGCTCACTATCATTGTCACTTCTTTAGATGCCCTACTCACAGTTTCCCCTCCTCTGGAAATAGCCCCAATACCATGGGACAGGCTCTCGGTGCTTATGTCCTTTCTGCATTACCCTGCATTCTTCATCATATACTGGAAGCTGACCTAGGGAGGACACCTGACCCAACTGGATTCTCTTACTGTCTCTGGAATTCGAATATTGGAACCCAGACATACAGAGACTGGGGGCCACTGTGGCCATATTGATATTGATATTGATGACAGGTGTGGGAGTGGTTGAATCTGTACCTACCTACCTACCTGTTGCTCAGATCCCAGGAGCTGTCCTGAACTCCTCTTTCCCAGTCATGGGGTACTTAAGATGCCCCAATAATCTTTATGAAATCCCTCCCTGGTTTAAGCTAGCCAGAATTAGTTTCTGTTGCCTCCAATCAAAAGCAAATACATAATTATTCCTTGGCCCTAGTTCCTTTAATTTTTCAGGAAAAGAAGTAAAAAGTGACAACATAAGGTACCATTTATCTAACATTTGGAAACACACAAAGGAATACTTTGTACAGTTTATGATGCACCCATATGTAGTATGGACATAAATCATCAACAGTGTGCACATCTATATCAAGATCATGGTTGCCTTGGGGGATGGGGGAGAACATGGGCCAGGAAGAGGCACAAGGGGAGACTTCAACAGTTACAATAATGCTTGATTTCCAGGTGCCCATATGACCCAGTTAGCCTGAGGCTGTTGAATTTACATTTGCTAAACCAGCATAATTATCAACAGCAGGCCCTTCTTTCTCAAGAGTATCCCAGTTTGGATACTAAGCTCTATGACCATGCTTTAAGAACACTTTAAGTAATTATAGAAAAATACTTCTGCATATTTTCCTGTATGGTTGAAGTATTCTATAACAAAAATAATTCAAACTTATTACACATACAGAATGTAGCTGCCAAAGCCCCCGCTTTGATATCCCAGCCATGAATCCCTCTAGAGCACCTTCCCCATACAACACTTGTGAGGATTCAGTGAGACCAGCTCTATGAAGCACTCATCAGTGACCTGCACTAAGAGACAGTCGCCATTAAGGTGACATTTCTTTATTCTAACCAAACTCCTGGTAAGTTATTTAGGGACATTTTAATTTTATTTTTTTCTTTTAAATTAGTTTTATTAGTTATCTATTTTGTGCAAATTCGTGTATATATGTCAATCCCCATCTCCCAATTCATCACACCACCACCCGCCCCCCACTTTCCCCCCCTTGGTGTCCATATGTTTGTTCTCTACATCTCTGTCTCTATTTCTGCGTTGCAAACCAGTTCATCTGTACAATTTTTCTAGGTTCCACATATATGTGTTAATAAGCTATATCTGTTTTTCTCTTTCTGACTTACTTCATTCTGTATGACAGTCTCTAGGTCCATCCACATCTCTACAAATGACCCAATTTCGTTCCTTTTTATGGCTGAGTAATATTCCATTGTATATATGTACCACATCTTCTTTAAACATTCATCTGTCGATGGACATTTAGGTTGCTTCCATGACTTGGCTATTGTAAATAGTGCTGCAATGAACATTGTGGTGCATGTGTCTTTTTGAATTATGGTTTTCTCTGGGTATATGCCCAGTAGTGGGATTGCTGGGTCATATTGTAATTCTATATGCAGTTTTTTGAGGAATCTCCATACTGTTCCCCATATTTAAATTCCCACCAACAGTACAAGAGGGTTCCCTTTTCCTAACCCCTTCTCCAGCATTTGTTGTTTGTAGATTTTCTGATGATGCCCATTCTAACCGGTGTGAGGTGATACCTCATTGTAGTTTTGATTTGCTTTTCTCTAATAATTAGTGATGTTGAGCAGCTTTTCATATGCCTCTTGGCCAACTGTATGTCTTCTTTGGAGAGATGTCTATTTAGGTCTTCTGCCCATTTTTTGATTGGGTTGTCTTTTTTTAACACTGAGCTGCATGAGCTGTTTATATATTTTGGAGATTAATCCTTTGTCTGTTGATTCGTTTGCAAATATTTTCTCCCGTTCTGAGGGCTGTCTTTCATCTTGTTTATAGTTTCCTTGGCTATGCAGAAGCTTTTAAGTTTCATTAGGTCCCATTTGTTTATTTTTGTTTTTATTTCCATTACTCTAGGAGGCGGGTCAAAAAAGATCTTGCTGTGATTTGTGTCAAAGAGTGTTCTTCCTGGGGCTTCCCTGGTGGCGCAGTGGTTGAGAGTCCGCCTGCTGATGCAGGGGACACGGGTTCGTGCCCCGGTCTGGGAAGATCCCACATGCCACGCAGCGGCTGGGCCCGTGACCCATGGCCACTGAGCCTGCGCATCCGGAGCCTGTGCTCTGCAACGGGAGAGGCCATAACAGTGAGAGGCCCTCATACCGCAAAAAAAAAAAGAGTGTTCTTCCTATGTTTTCCTCTAAGTGTTTTATGTCTGGTCTTACATTTAGGTATTTAATCAATTTTGAGTTTATTTTTGTGTGTGGTGTTAGGGAGTGTTCTAATTTCATTCTTTTACATGTAGCTGTCCAGTTTTCCCAGCACCACTTATTGAAGAGACTGTCTTTTCTCCATTGTGTATCCTTGCCTCCTTTGTCATAGATTAGTTGACCATAGGTGCATGGGTTTATCTCTGGGCTTTCTATACTGTTCCATTGATCTATAATTCTGTTTTTGTGCCAGTACCATATTGTCTTGATTACTGTAGCTTTGTAGTATAGTCTGAAGTCAGGGAGTCTGATTCCTCCAGCTCCATTTTTTTCCCTCAAGACTGCTTTGGCTATTCGGGGTCTTTTGTGTCTCCACACAAATTTTAAGATTTTTTTTGTTCTAGTTCTGTAAAAAAATGCCATTGGTAAGTTGATAGGGATTGCATCAAATCTGTAGATTGCTGTGGGTAGTATAGTCATTTTCAAAATACTGATTCTTCCAACCCAAGAACATGGTATATCTCTCCATCTGTTTGTGTCATCTTTGATTTCTTTTATTAGCATCTTATAGTTTTCTGTGTACAGGTCTTTTACCTCCTTAGAGAGATTTATTCCTGGGTATTTTATTCTTTTTGTTGCAATGGTGAATGGGATTGTTTCCTTAATTTCTCTTTCTGATCTTTGTTATTAGTGTATAGGAATGAAAGAGATTTCTGTGCATTAATTTTGCACCCTGCAACTTTACCAAATTCACTGATTGGCTCTAGTAGTTTTCTGGTGGCATCTTTAGGATTATCTATATATAGTATCATGTCATCTGTGAACAGTGACAGTTTTACTTCTTGTTTTCCAATTTGGATTCCTTTTATTTCTTTTTCTTCTCTGATTGCTGTGGCTAGGACTTCCAAAACTATGTTGAATAATAGTGGTGAGAGTGGACATCCTTATCTTGTTCCTGATCTTAGAGGAAATGCTTTCTGTTTTTCACCATTGAGAATGATGTTTGCTTTGGGTTTGTCGTATATGGCCTTTCTTATGTTGAGGTAGAATCCCTCTATGCCCACTTTCTGGAGAGTTTTTATCATAAATTGGTGTTGAATTTTGTCAAAAGCTTTTTCTGCATCTATTGAGATGATCATATGGTTTTTCTTCTTCAATTTGTTAATATGGTGTACCACATTGATTGATTTGCGTATATTGAAGAATCTTTGCATCCCTGGGATAAATCCCACTTGATTATGGAGTATGATTCTTTTAATGTGTTGTTGGATTGTTTGCTAGTATTTTGTTGACGATTTTTGCATCTATTTTCGTCAGTGATATCGGTCTGTATTTTCTTTTTTTGTAGTACCTTTTTCTGGTTTTGGAATCAGGGCGATGGTGGCCTCGTAGAATGAGTTTGGGAGGGTTCCTTCCTCTGCAATTTTTTGGAAGAGTTTGAGAGGATGGGTGTTAGCTCTTCCCTAAATGTTTGATAGAATTCACCTGTGAAGCTATCTGGTCCTGGACTTCTGTTTGTTGGAAGATTTTTAATTACAGTTTCAATTTCATTACTGTGATTATTCTGTTCATATTTTCTATTTCTTCCTGGTTCAGCCTTGGAAGGTTATACCTTTCTAGGAATTTGTCCATTTCTTCCAGGTTGTCCATTTTATTGGCATAGAGTTGCTTGTAGTAGTCTCTTAGGATGCTTTGTATTTCTGCATTGTCCATTGTAACTTGTCATTTTTCATTTCTAATTTTATTAATTTGAGTCCTCTTCTTTTTCCTGATGAGTCTGGCTAAAGGTTTATCGATTTTGTTTATCTTCCCAAAGAACCAGCTTTTAGTTTTATTGATCTTTGTGATTGTTTTCTTTGTTTCTATTTCATTTATTTCTGCTCTGATATTTATGATTTCTTTCCTTCTGCTAACTTTGGGTTTTGTTTGTTCTTCTTTCTCTAGTTCCTTTAGGTGTAAGGTTAGATTGTTTATTTGAGATTTTTCTTGTTTCTTGAGATAGGCTTGTAATGCTATAAACTTCTTAGAACTGCTTTTGCTGCATCCATAGGTTTTGGATCGTTGTGTTTTCATTGTCATTTGTCTCTAGGTATTTTTTTATTCCCTCTTTGATTTCTTCAGTGATCTCTTGGTTATTTAGTAACATATTGTTTAGCCTCCATGTGTTTGTGTTTTTTATGTTTTTTTCCCTGTAATTTATTTCTAATTTCATAGCGTTGTGGTCAGAAACGATGCTTGATATGATTTCAATTTTCTTAAGTTTACCGAGGCTTGATTTGTGACCCAAGATGTGATCTATCCTGGATAATGTTCTTTATACACATGAGAAGAAAGTGTAATCTGCTGTTTTCAGATGGAATTTTCTATAAATATCAATTAAATCTATCTGGTCTATTGTATCATTTAAAACCTGTGTGTCCTTATTAATTTTCTGTCTGGATGATCTGTCTTTTGGTGTAAGTGAGGTGTTAAAGTCCCCCACTATCAGTGTGTTACTATCAATTTCCTCTTTTATAGCTGTTAGCTTTTGCCTTATGTCTTGAGGTGCTCCTATGTTGGGTGCATGTATATTTATAACTGTTATATCTTCTTCTTGGATTGATCCCTTGATCATTATATAGTGTCCTTCCTTGTCTCTTGTAACATTCTTAAAGTCTATTTTATCTGATAAGAGTATTACCACTCCAGCTATCTTTTGATTTCCATTTGCATGGAATATCTTTTTCCATCCCCTCACTTTCAGTGTGTATGTGTCCCTAGGTCTGAAGTGGGTCTCTTGTAGATAGCATATATATTCGGTTCTTGTTTTTGTATCCATTCAGTGAGCCTATGTCTTTTGGTTGAAGCATTTAATCCATTCATATTTAAGGTAATTATTGATATGTATGTTCCTATTACCATTTTCTCAATTGTTTTGGGTTTGTTTTTGTAGGTCTTTTTCTTCTCTTGTGTTTCCCACTTAGAGAAGTTCCCTTAGCATTTGTTGTAGGGCTGGTTTGGTGCTGCTGAATTCTCTTAGCTTTTGCTTGTCTGTAAAGCTTTTGATTTCTCCATTGAATCTGAATGAGATCTTTGCCAGGTAGAGTAATCTTGGTTGTAGGTTCTTCCCTTTCATCACTTTAAATATATCGTGCCACTCCTTTCTGGCTTGTAGAGTTTCTGCTGAGAAATCAGCTGTTAACCTTATGGGAGTTCTCTTGTATGTTATTTGTCGTTTTTCCCTTGTTGTTTTTAATAATTTTTCTTTGTCTTTAATTTTTGTCAATTTGATTACTATGTGTCTCATCTGTTTCTCTTTGGGTTTATCCTGCCTGGGACTCTCTGCGCTTCCTGGACTTGGGTGGCTATTTCCTTTCCCATGTTAGGGAAGTTTTCGACTATAATCTCTTCAAATATTTTCTCAGGTCCTTTCTCTCTCTCTTCTCCTTCTGGGACCCCTGTAATGTGAACGTTGATGCATTTAATGCGGTCCCAGAGGTCTCTTAGGCTACCTTCATTTCTTTTCATTCTTTTTTCTTTATTCTGTTCTGTGGCAGCGAATTCCACCATTCTGTTTTCCAGGTCACTTATCCGTTCTTCTGCCTCAGTTATTTTGCTATTGATTCCTTCTAGTGTATTTTTCATTTCAGTTATTGTATTGTTCATCTCTGTTTGTTTGTTCTTTAATTCTTCTAGGTGTTTGTTCTTTAATTCTTCTAGGTCTTTGTTGAACATTTCTTGTATCTTCTCGATCTTTGACTCCATTCTTTTTCCAAGGTCCTGGATCATCTTCACTATCATTATTCTGCATTCTTTTTCTGGAAAATTGCCTATCTCCACTTCATTTAGTTGCTTTTCTGGGGTTTTATCTTATTCCTTCATCTGGTACATAGTCTTCTGCCTTTTCATTTTGTCTATCTTTCTGTGAATGTGGTTTTCATTCCACAGGCTGCAAGATTGTAGTTCTTGCTTCTACTGTCTGCCCTCTGGTGGATGAGGCTATCTGAGAGGCTTGTGCAAACTTCCTGAGGGGAGGGACTGGTGGTGGGTAGAGCTGGGTGTTGCTCTGGTGGGCAGAGCTCAGTAAAACTTTAATCCCGTCTGCTGATGGGTGAGGCTGAGTTCCCTCCTTGTTGGTTGTTTGGCCTGAAGCGACCCAGCAATGGAGCCTACAGGCGTTCTGGTGGGACTAATGGACTCCAGGAGGGCTCACACCAAGGAGTACTTCCCAGAACTTCTGCTGTCACTGTCCTTGTCCCCGTGGTGAGCCACAGCCACCCCCCCACCTCTGCAGGAGACCCTCCAACACTAGCAGGAAGGTCTGGTTCAGTCTCCTATGGGGACACTGCTCCTTCCCCCTGGGTCCTGATGCACACACTACTTTGTGTGTGCCCTCCAAGAGTGGAGTCTCTGCTTCCCCAAGTCCTGTCGAAGTCCTGCAATGAAATCCCACTAGTCTTCAAAGTCTGATTCTCTGGGAATTCCTCCTCCCGTTGCTGGACCCCCAGGTTGGGAAGCCTGACGTGGGGCTCAGAACCTTCACTCCAGGGGGTGAACTTCTGTGGTATAAGTGTTCTCCAGTCTGTGAGTCACCCACCTAGCAGTTATGGGATTTGACTTTATTGTGATTGCACCCCTCCCACTGCCTCATTGAGGCTTCTCCTTTGTCTTTGGATGTGGGGTATCTGTTTTGGTGAGTTCCAGTGTATTCCTGTCGATGACTGTTCAGCAGTTAGTTGTGATTCCAGTGCTCTCGCAAGAGGGAATGAGCACATGTCCCTCTACTCTGCCATTCTGAACCCAACATCGGGACATTTTAATTTTAATATCATATGTAGGTTATACATTCATAAGGTTCCAAATTCAAAAAGTACAAAAGGGCAATGAGAAGTTTTCCAGCCCTGCCCTTGTTTATCTCCCTAAAGACAACTAAATGTTTCTAGATTTTTTAATATCCTTAAAGAATATCCTGTGTAAAAAAAAAATATATATATATATATATATACATATATATATATATATATATATATCTGTATGTGTATTACCCCATTAGAAGCGCACAAAAACTCTTTGAAAAGGTATCATTATTACTCCCGTTGTACATGATGAAATTGAGGCTTGGAGCAATTAAGTGACTTATCTAAGGTCACACAGGTGGTAAATAGCAAAACTCAGGTTCAAATCGCCTAACCACTACAAGTATTGTCCCAAATTTTGAAAAAGAGGAAGTGGAAATAACCTACTAAAATGAAGGCATATTTCAGGTATCAAAGAAGCAGGCACCCACATTCCCAGCTCATCTGGAAAGCTCAACTTGCCCCCAAAATATCTCCCCTTGTCATAAGAAATTCCACCTTTTCAGATTTTTACTTAGGAGCTTAGGGTGCTCAGCTCTTCTCCTAGGGCTCCCTAGGAAATAGAAATCCTGGAAGGCTAAATACATGCTAACACTTGGAAATTTGTTGGCTCTCCTTCCTAAGGCAAGGCACTGAAAGGGAGAGTCAGATGGGGTGGGCAGGGGGCATCCTTGAGGAGTGGGGACAGGAAACTGAAAGGCAAGATAGGACGTGACAAAGAAAACCACCTCATGGTTTTTCCTTGAACCTGTCCTAACTTAGGTTTACGAGGTTCAGCCACTGATCACCATCAGAAGACCAGTCAATCTGAGTTGTTTTTAATATGATGACGGACATCAATTTCATCCTTTCATCCAACATTCTCATCTGGCTCTTCTTTCAACCAAGGACACGCACATTGCCAGGAAGAGTGTGGGCAGTTAGTTCTCCCGCTCAGGAATCTGACTGTTCTGAGTTACCCAGGATCACCCATCTTAACACCTGCCAGTTTGTATCCTGAGTCCTAAGTAGCACTCCCCCTCCCCCCATGCCTCAAGTTCTGGATATAGCACAGCCTTGAACACAGCAACATCCAGCCCTCCAGCAGGAAAGTCCCAGGAATCCAGAGGCAAGAAAATGCGAAGATGAACTCAGGAAAAATGAGCCAAATTGTGTTTCTGTCTGAAAAAGGACATTAAGAGCTTCACTCAGGTTACATCAGAGCCAATCCTCAGGATCAAGAGGAAGCTCATACCTAATAAACAGAAATTATAAGATGGAAGGAAAGGAGAGGTCAGGCCTCACCTTGGCAAGTGCTGATGGCTGGCTCAGTATGGTATAAAATATTTGTTCTGAAGCCAGATATTTGCCTGATCATTTGGACACTGCTTGCACAACCAGAAAAATCAGTCATCAGTTAGGAAAATGTGTTGCTGTGTGAGGCTTAGAACTCAGTTATCTAAAATTGCAAGGGAAGGCAAAATTTTCATCCAAAGTGAGTGCCTTTGTTTGTCTTGACTGATTATTCTAACATCAACAGCCTCTAAATAAAGTGTTGAAGATCATGACATAACTCCATCTTTGTCATCCCTCCCATACGGTTTCAGTTGCCCAAAGTCCACCATTAACAACTCTCTCTGCTGAAATCTGGCTCTCTGAGGAAGAGCATCCAGAAACAGAAAACACAGATCAGGGAGTTTCTTCCTACTAGAACTGCTGCTTTAGTTTAACTTGAAAAAACCCACACCCAGTTCCTAATGTAAAACATCTGAACCACCAGGTCTTCCACAAGCAAGACGGTGCTTACGCTCTCAGCGTGCTCCATCCTACATGCAACCAACAGATTGCTTGCCGAGAAACAGAGCCTGGCTGCCAGGAGAGCAACATTCCACCAGACCCTGATTTAGCAAGACATTTCCATATCATATCCCCAACCAGCTGGAAATCTTCCACTGCTTTTGTGCAAAGATCTAACTCATCTCGCTGAATTTGCTGATTTAAAAGTCTAATTCATTGCACAAAAAGTGTGACAGAAGGAAACCAAGTATACCAGCCTTCTCCTGCCAGATTGCCCCAGACTAAAGCCCTTGTATTTTCATTCTGTAAAAAATGGTTCAAATATGCTCTGCAGGAGATGCTGGTCCATTGGTCATCCTCTTATTCTTGCTGCAGAACCTTGGCCGATGGCACTGGAGGAAAAACAGGTTTACCAATTACAAGAGGAACTAAGCTCACTCCTCCATGAAAAATAATAACAAGCCTAATGTCTCTTAAGCTTATGAAATAAGCACTGAAAAACACAAAGGACTCACAGTTTTAAAATGTGACATACTTTCTCTAAGCAGTGAGCTACCTAGAGATGCAGTGTTTACATTGCAAACCCTCCCAGAGCAGGGGTCATGAGGCTCAGCTGTCCTTCAGTGTTCAGGGATGAGCCATTAAGTGCAACGGAGCCTGCCAGGGGACAGTAACTTGGGGAAGAAGCCCAGGGGAAAAAATGAAGTAAATCCATCTGCTAATTATAAAAATAACACACACATACATGTAGCTATACATGTACATTTTTTAAAAACATGGCTTTTACACACGTAGTCAGCCCATAATGACTTCTCCTGGCTAATCATCAAGGCAAAACTCTTCTCTTTTTCCTGCACCTTTCTAGGCTCCTTTTAAAAAAAATTTCTTTTATATATAAATGATCATTTCATTTTCTGTAATTTGTAGTCCCCTCCCCATTTCCCCCACACTATCTATTTACACCATTGTCTGCCACAGCTCCTGGGCATCCTCAAACCCCCCAGCTTCTCTCTTAGGTTAGGACAGGCATGTCCAGTAGGCACCAAAACCTCATCCCTATTGCTTTAATTTTTTTATTGCCTCTAAGAGAAATCTCAGGATTGCAAACTAGAAGGAGGCAGAGCTGTCTGCACGTATCTCAGTAGGAAGAGAATATCATATGAAAAAAGATTATTCTACGAGTCAAAAGGAACAATCCTTCCGATAACAAATCATCCTCTAAATGCACTTAGGTACCGATTGGAAGTGTACATGGGAAAACGATCCAACAGCACCACTTACAGTAAGAGCTGTTAAGTGCAACACTGTTGGTCCATGTCAGCAAAGAAAAGCAAGCCGGCTCATCAGAAAGGTTGACCTCCCCCATTCTCTGCATCCGCAGAAAGACTGTGCACGGGACAGGAAGCCAGTGCAATTAGTTTGTCATCATTTGAAGGGAACACACAGATTCCAGCAAATCCTGGGGAGGAAATGTTCTTATCAGGCTCTGCTGACCGATGAGGAATGACTCCCACCTGAGACAAACTGATTTTCACCAGAGGCTCCTAGTTCCTGGAAAGATAGACCAGGGAATCCTCTATTACATCTGGTATATATAAATAAAGCATTTCTTTCTTTGTAATCAAGGCTCTCCCCAAAACTCAAACCAATCCAGACTTTATGAACTGCCTCTTCCAACTTGCTTTCAGGGTCTCCAGGTCAAAAAGAAATATAGCACAAAGATGCTTTCTCCTGAGGGATCATACATAAATTCACTCAGTCTGTTTCTTTTCCACATAGAGCAACAAAGCCATAAGACTTCCATCCACTCTTTGGCTCCTTCTTGGTTAAGGTAAGATAAATCTTAGACCTCTGTCTGCATATGGCAGGTTACAGGCGAGTGAGGCTTGGCTAGGGAGATTTGACTTGGAAAAGTCCTCTCCAGGCCTCTGTATGCAAGCAAGCTGGTGTGGAGAAGTGCAAGCAATTAGGGCTGCATTTCAATTCCCCAAACCCTACAATTAAGAAGAGGGAGGAGATATATGTACAGCTGATTCACTTTGTTATAAAGCAGAAATTAACACACCATTGTAAAGCAATTTATACTCCAATAAAGATGTTAAAAAAATTAAAAAATAAAATAAAAAATCAATTTGATAAATAATAAATTATATTGTTATTCTTAAAAAAAAGAATGGAAAATTTTGTTTGTCTGTCCCTTCATATATGTGTGTTGATGAAAGAGAGAGTTTCAACTCTCCTTTTTATTGACTACATTGTTTAAATTCACCAGACAGTGACTCCATCTTCACTTTGCCTGGATAGACCCAATTCAGGACACATTTTCAACAGCTTTAACCTCCTCAAGTCAAAGAGATGAATCAGCAGTATTATTAAGTTCAAAGTTCAAATAAGGTCTTGCCTTATCTCATTTTTATTTGTAATGTGCCCATTCCTCCAAATGCCATAATCAGGTAAGATCACAAACTCTGACTGGGTAACCATATTATTAGAAAATGCAATTCTTACAATTCAGTGTGTAACTACACTTTTAATAAGCCCTCCACTCTTCCCCATGTATTCTCCATTAGACACCCCTTCTCAAATTTAAAGTCATAGATACAAAAATGTTATGCCTTTAGAGAGTCTAGTGACTGCCCAATCCTGTAATTTGATGGGTGAGAACACTGAAGCCCAGAGGAGGTTGTCATTTGTTCCCAAAGCCTTAAATAAATAAAAGAGAAGATGACCAGTTGACAATTCCCATTCACATCCAAGGGCAGAGGCCTGCCCTTGGATGTGAATCCAAGGAGAGACTTAAGAAATACTGATACCTGGGCTCCACCTCCCAGAGATTCTGGCATAAGTGTCTAGGGTTTGACCTGGCCCTAGGTATTTTTTTCAAAAGTCCTCAGCTTATAAAAAGCTGGCAGGTTGGGCTTCCCTGGTGGCACAGTGGTTAAGAATCCACCTGCCAATGCAGGGGACACGGGTTCGAGCCCTGGTCTGGGAAGATGCCACATGCCACAGAGCAAATAAGCCCGTGCGCCACAACTACTGAGCCTGCGCTCTAGAGCCCGCGAGCCACAACTACTGAAGCCCGCATGCCTAGAGCCCATGCCCTGCAACAAGAGAAGCCACAGCAGTGAGAAGACCGCGCACCGCAACAAAGAGTAGCCCCCACTCGCTGCAACTAGAGAAAGCCCGCGCACAGCAACGAAGACCCAACGCAGCCAAAAATAAATAAAAATTAAAAATTAAAAAAAAAAAAGCTGGCAGGTTATAAGCAAGCAAAGCCTATACAGCACGGTTTAAGAAAGAGGAGTCTAGATCAGTGGTTCTAGAACTTTAACTGCCTCAGAACTACCTGGAGGGCTTGTTAAACCACAGATAGCCTGGCTCCACCTCCAGAGTTTCTGGTTCAGGGGATCCTGGTGGGGCCTGAGTATTTGTATTTCTAACAAGCTCCATGCTTATGCTGCTGGTCCAGGGACGACATTTTAAGTATCCCTGCTAGTTAGACAGACCATACAAGATCAAAGCTCAAACTCATTCCAAGAAATTTTCTAGACCCATAAACAAGCTGGAGTTGAAGCAAGCACCTTAAGGATGAAAAGAGTTTAATTATGAACACTTAAAGTATTTCGTCTGTTCCCTCATATACTCATATTTCTCTCAATGTATAATACTCCCAGCTTGCTTGTTTTCATCCTCATAAATAACTTTTCCATCAGAACAAGTTCTAAACATAAGCTGTAAAAATATCTTGGGATACAGCCCCTGGAAAAACCCTGAGGGAGTCTGGCTCTGGGTTCCAGTCCAGATGGGCGGGTTGTAGCCATCCCTGCTCGTGTGAAGAGCGCCCCCTGGAGTTCTGCCACAGATGGTGCCCGGCATCTGACAGTTGGTGGAAAACACAGCCTCTTTGCTTTCCCCTCAGGAAGCCACCCCAAACTGCTCTGAGGAATCCCTTGAAACCCATGTTACCTCCAGGACAGCATGTTTTCCCAAAAGCACTTTGCCTTTGCATCAGATTTATTATACGGCACCAAAGAAAAGACCAACGCCTAAAAGATTTCTCTCTTTTTAAATTCATACTCAATTCATAGCACGTTGTCATTATCAGTCTGTGCAAAGCCTCTCTCGTTTTATTTTTTCCCTCTTATTTCTGACCCTCACACTCATCCTCCCTATTTTTTAGGCAACCTCTCTAATATGTTAGAGATATGTCCTTAAATATGCATGTATCCCTGTAGAAATGAGTAGGGCTGCTTTGTATGCGTATGTGGCTTTAAATTACATAATGGCATCGTAATAGAAATCCCATTTCTTATCGTTACACTCAACGTCATGTTTTTAAGACCTACCCATGTTGCTTTATGTCCACCTAAGATGCCCCCAACCACATTTTGCTTATTGAGAAGTTGCCTTTACACATGTGTTTCTCACAGTGAAATCAGGATGCTGTTGAGTCAGAGCATTTCAGACCAAGCAAGACTGTTTGCTGGGGTTAATCTGACACCAGATGCATTTATCCCTGTTTTAGGACTGTAACTAATTCCTTTCCGCTCCATGTGGTCCTGCTCTCTAGCTGGCATCACAGGTGTCTTCTTTGAAAAGAAAAAGATTTTGTCCCTTGGTCTCCTGGCAGTCCCTCACTTTTTTTTGGAGGGGGGCTCTTTTTCAAAAAGTTTGCACCAAAAAGCATAGAGGTGGACTCCTCCAAGGGAAACGTCTCTATTATCTATAATTTATCCTTGCTTAAACAAGATCATTCCAGCCTATGGAAATTGTTTTCTTTAAATAAGAAAAGTTGCCTCAATTTTGGATTACAGGTTTCAGATCAGAATGAAAAAATAGTCAAATTGCTAATCAGAGAGTCTTCTGTTCTTACTCTGCTTACCTACTCCTCTTGCAGATGTAAGTAGTAAATCCAAAACCAAATTCTCTCTCTCGAGATGTGAACTCCCACCAACACCCATGAGGAGGCAGTTGGGCTCACACAATAGCACTTAATCAAAATCTATAATTTCCACATGTACATGAGAGATAAAAAGAACGCATCTTTGGGCCTATTTCCAGCCCAGGCCTTCAGAATACGTGAAATCGTACTTCTTTATCAACTGGACCCCATAAAGTGATAAATATAAGGTACCAAGATTTAAAATGCAAGTAATACTTTCCTCAAGACTCTGAGATGAGCCCTTCACAAGTCTGTAGTAAAAAATATTAAAAATAACTACCATATATTACGTGTTTATAATGTGCCAGGCACTGAACTAAACATTATTCGTGTGTTTTCCCATTTAATCCTCATAAGCCTATGACATCGATTCTTCTTAATCCCCATTTTCAAGATGAAAGACCTAAGGTTCAGAGATGAAAGAAAAAGAAAACTTTAATCCCATTATGCAAGATTAACTCATTCCCCTGAGCCAAAAAATACATCTCCCTTCTCCTAAAGAAATATTGTTTAACTTGTTTCTCTCTCAAGAGCCCATCCTCTCTCTCCTCCCTGACTTCAGCCAGCATCCGGAATTCTCTGGGGCTCCCATCTCCTCCGTGCTCTCTCCTCCCTTGCAGTCTGGGTGCCTCTCACAGCAGTGACACAGAAAGCCATTTCCTGGGTCCACAACTAACTCAGACTCTGAATCTCTTTGAACCCTTGGCCGCCCCCTGTTTTAAATCCTCTCCTGCCTTGATTTCTCTGGCACTGGATGGTCTCAGTTTCTTGTGTCTCTTTTCACATCTTCTGACCACTTTGCCAATTCTTCTTCCTTTGCCCCCCTCCTGCAACAAGGCACAGCACAGCTCCTGCCTCAGCCTGTTTCCTTAGTCCCTGCTGGTGTCCCAGGAGCTCCCCTTACCCCCAGACTGGAGCCTGTGTCTGGAGTGGTTCCCCTCCCCACCCAAGAACCCTCAGCCCCTGCCCACCCGTGGTTACCCCAAGAGCCTGCCAATTCCTCAAACTCTGCCCCTTCCACAATTTCCCAGTGTTGGCCATTTATTACCTGTGTGAACCTAGGCCTCAGTTTCCTCCCATATAAAACAAAGAGCATCAACTCAATGATCTCTAGTGTCCTTTCTAGGTGTGCCCTTCTCGCACAGTTCCTCTCCATAAACAGAGCAAACTCAAGCCTCTTCAGCCTGGCATTCAATGCCCTCCACTCTCTGCCCTCTCCTCACCTGTAATACCCTATAGGTCTCTCAGCCTTTCCCTGAAACAGACCCAGAGGTGCTTCTCTACCGGTAAGCTCCCTTCTTTATCTCCAATATCTGCTTGCCAAAGTCCCGGGTCAGCTCCAAAAATCTTCAATCCTCAAGCAGTTTTCCTGGTAGAAAACCATTCTGCTCGCACTGCACCTGAGAGTCCACCACAGCACTTGTGACGGTGTATGTAGCTTCAGAGCCCGGTGAATGCGTGCATGGCCCCGCCATCTACCTGCAAAGCTCCGAAGGCAGATTAGTCTCCAGACCTGGAGCCGGCCAGCTTAGGTTTGTTTTGTATTTGCTTTTTATTTTCTGAATATTATGATGTTTTGACATCTTCAAACACCTTTCTAGTTGAGGAGAGACTCCTCCTCCCAGGGTCAGCCAGTTCTTAGAGATGACAAAGGGCCCAGACAGAGCATATTTTTGATATGCACACTAACCAATCCAGAGCCATCCTTTTTCTGTCTGGCCCTTACAACCCAGGAAACAATATTCCTCTGGCTTAATCATCCCAGGGCCAAGTACCAGGCAACTGGAGACCCTCTAGAGCCCAAAGCCCACCAAAATTTCTCAAACTAGCCAGTCATAAATGGAAACCCCAATAAAAGCTGTGGCCTAAGCTCTCCCCTCGCAGCTGCCTTCTGCTTCGCTGTACTGTGGAGGCCAGTGAAAGCCTCTCTCATAAGGGGATTTTTGACAGAGATTTGAAGAAAGTAAAGGAATGCCACTTGGATATCCAGGCAGAGGGATCAGCAAGTGCAAGGGTTCTGAGGAAGAAGAGAGCTTGGCATGAATGAGGGACAGCAAGGACAGCTTGGAGTCTTAAGAGATGAGGTTTCTGGTGCCCTTTGACTGCTGCAGAGAGCCGTGCCCTCCACCACACAGCCCCAGAAATGCTAAAACATACCTATGCTAGGGATTTGTCCCCAGATTTCCTTTCATCATGACTTATCTTCCAGTATCCTACCTCAGAAAGCAAAAATTACCTGCTTTCTCCTAATAATGACTAATCCAGCTCCTTCCCAAAATGTAAGGCTAGTGAGGACACAGACTTGGTCTGTTTATTCACTGATGTATATACAGCTCCTATTTCAGGGCTGGAAACCAAATAGGCCCTCAATAAATATTTATTATACAGATGAACTGGAAAACCTAGCCCTGTGACATGGTGATGAGGCAGCTGACCCCCTTGAAGGCAGGAGATTTAAGTTCTAGACATGCTGACACAAAGCAATAAGGAGACGACCTCTAAAAATCACACATGTCTCTGAGCCTCACTTTCCCCCACAGAACTAGAACTGGGCCTGGCAAAATCCTGCTGCAGGTATGACCACGCCCATCCATGTGCCCTCCCATGCCCAGCAGACTCTCCAGTGGACCATGGCTCTCTTTCTGTCTAGACAAGACTTCTGAGTCTTTTCTAACCCAATGCTCTTAGCAGCCACTACCAACTGGTCAGAGATGGTCCTTACAATGAACCCAGTTTGCCATCCTTCATAAGATTCCTTTCAGCTTTAACATCCTATGATTCACATCTAAGCAAGTCCCTTTCTTTGGCCACACGGAGGCACGCGTTACTGCAAACACAACCAGTCCTGTACTGCAGGAAATCACACTGCTCAGGGCCAGGTGAGCCCTGCTGGCTCCTTATCAAGGCTCTTCTCAAGCAGAAGCAACCAACTGGTAGTGCTTGCTTTAATTCTAGCAAATATTTTTCACCAAAAAACTCATTCAATGCTAGCTTTTTCAGACTCTTTCAAGGCTGCTAGGATTGATCCTTTGAGTAAACTGAGTGCTGTGGCTCCCCTCAAATCCTATCCGATAGGGATTCATAAATACTCCACTCATAAATACACAAGCCCTAAGGCTGAAAACCGGAATGGCCAGTCTTTGAGCCTTTAAATAACTGTATCTCTGGCCAATAAGAGGGAGTTGCTGAGGTCCTTGATTTGGTTGTGATCTTCTGGGTCCCAAACCCTTTGGCCTGATCTCTCCTCCTCAGGCATCCATTCCTGACCTGCCCCTGACCTCTCTTCCTGTGCCCTAAGTTTCCTCGCCTCTCATCTGACTTGGATGCTCCTCTTTCTTACAGCATGCACTTGCCTCTCAGGATATGTCATCTTTCAGCCACTCTGGGTGACAAGTCCAGCCCAATCCATCCTGACCTCATGCAGACCCATGACGATGGCACTTCTGCTGAGGGAGAGAAATACACAAATATCCAGATACAGAGCAGGACCATGAAGGTCCTCAAAGTCACATGGAGAAACGTGGAAGGCAGAACACACCTCTTTGTCTCAACTTCCTCCCAAAACCACTGAAGAGAGTGTTTTAATGACACAGACCCATAAGGACAAAGAAAATTGGAGAAGAATCATCAGCAGAGATATTAACAAAATTTTAAAAGCTAAAAATGGATGAACAATAGCTGTCTTAGTCAGCCAGAGAATATCAGCTAAAATAAAGCTTTATTACATGGGCCCTGTAACAGGGGACTTATAAACATTATGGAAAATGTCTTCAACTCTATGTTCTAAAAAGTCACCAAAACCTTGATCAGATACTTGTTATCAAAACAACTTCCTTTTCATTTGTTCTACCAAAATGTCTCCATGTCATCATCAATGACTCTGTACTCTTCTTCTTACTCCATTTCTCACAATGATGGTGCCTTGGGTGCCTGAGGGGCTCTAAACCCCTATAAACTCCAGGGACCCACAGCCAAAGTCATCTCAAATAAACACACAATGGAAATGAAAATGGTGTGCTTGCTATGCAAGCACTGCTCCAAGACAACTCCCAACCCTCCAACCCTTCACCCCAAATCACCATCCTAAACATTTCTTCCTTCTGTACAAGTTTTGACCTGACTGCTGGGGCCTCAGCCACTGATTCTTACCCCTTGTTATTCTGCCTCAAGAGATTGCATTCTTTCCTCCTTTGAAAATAATTCTCATGCCCACTCTGAGGAATTATGCTTTCATTCTTTTTTTTTTTTTTTTTTTTTTGTCCCTGGACCTTGTTAAAAGCTGTTCCTCAAGCTCCCAGCCCTTTGTGCTACTTGCTACGACCTGGTAATACACTTTTAGAGCTAGCTCTCAATAAAATGGAGGGCATAACCATATAATAGTTATTCTTATGAAGGCTTTACTGGAGTAATACCTGAGATAACCTCAGCAGAGATACAACTTCTGAGGCTATAGTTTAGCAGAGATAGGGTTTAGGGAAGCTTGAGCCCTGGAAAGTTAATATACCCATGAGAGGGTCTTTCTCAAGAGAGTGGTGGCTGAGGGCTTGATGCCATCCAAAAGCCTAAATGCAGGTGCTGCAGGGTAAAGAGGAAGCCATGAACATTATTCTCAGATACGTATACGTCACAGCTTATATTTTGGGAGGGAAGTCTTGACTCCAAATTGTACTGATTGCCCTGAGTTTATGCTGTGTGATGTAATAAAAAGAGCAAGAGATGCGAATTTTTGTTAGGGGTTTGAAGCCCAAGTTTACAAATTACAACTTGTGTGATCTTCCTTAGTCTTTCTGGACCTCAGTCTCCTCAGCTGCAAAAGAGAGGTGATGGTAACATCAGCCTCGCATGCTCATGTCAAGAACTGTAAGTTCTCATCAGGAGAAAAAAATAATTGGTAACTATGTGTGGTGATAGATGTTAACTGGACTTACTGTGGTGACCATTTTGCAATATATACAAATATCAAATCATTCTGTTGTACACCTGAAACTAATATAATGTTATGTCTCAATAAAAAATTTAAAATAAATTAAAAATAGAAAATATATATTGGTCCTAGGGGAAAAAATGTTCCACATTTAATAGCAAGGTAAAAAAAAGCTTTCTCTTACTTTATGTGGCTTCCATGTAAATTGTCACACTGATAATGGGTTCAAACTGAAACTTTAAAGAATTTTAAATAATATACGTAAAAGTGTTTCATATGATGCTCATTACACAGTTGCCCTTCAGTAAGTGATGAGTGTTGTTTTTATTCTCAGTTGGACAAAGGCCCATTTCATTTCCACGTGGATGTGAGTCTCAAGAGCACCTCCGCTAAGGGCAAGATTTTCCTCATAATTAGTTTAAAATCTTCCCATACACTTGAGTAAATTTTGATTCAATCGAGGTCCTCTGTCATAACAGAGAAAACACAAAAAAAGTTTTAAGAACAGGAGTTACTAATCAATGCCTTATCAGATCAAAGAATCTGATTTCTATGTCTTCATGGGACCAACCAGGATGAGTTTTATGCAAAATGTGCTCCAACAGAAAAGATAAAACGATGATTTTTCAATCCTGGCTGCACATAAAAAATCCAAACAATTAATTTAGAATTGCTTGAAATAGAGCCCAGCGTCAGAGTTTTTTGTTGTTATTGTTTTGTTTTTTTGCGGTACGCGGGCCTCTCACTGCTGTGGCCTCTCTCGTTGCGGAGCACAGGCTCTGGACCCACAGGCTCAGCGGCTATGGCTCACGGGCCCTGCCGCTCCGCGGCACATGGGATCTTCCCGGACCGGGGCACAAACCCGTGTCCCCTGAATCAGCAGGCGGACTCTCAACCACTGCGCCACCAGGGAAGCCCCAGCGTCAGAGTATTTTTTTTTTTTAGTTTAATAAGACGTTTATTCTATCATATATAGTTGAACCACCTCTACACACAAAGTAATATGGTTTAAGATTTTTTGAGTGGGAAGGAATTTGGGTCTCAGAAGGTTTTGCGAGCCTGCTACATGTTTTCTGGAAATCATTTAAGTGGGCCTTTTAAAAGACCTTTGAAGAAAATACAAGCAAAATTGGTTTGCAAGAAAACCAGCAATTAGATTTCCAAATTAAACTACCTATTAAGATAGCAAACCAAGAACTGGAAAGAACTGGGGCAACTCCCCTTCCATATTTCCTACACACTCAACTCCACCCAGGGAAAAAGCAGCTTAGTCTAGGGGAAGTCATGATGCAAGCAGAATGTGGTGGTACGCCCGACCACAACCGGTGGGTGGCCTGGCACGTTTGTGGAATGGTGAGGCTCTTGGGGGTACTTTGAGCAGGGATGAGAAAAATAACTGTAGACCACACATAAAATCGGAAACCAACTGAACTTGTATTGACACCAACTACACGACTCCTTAGTAGCCTTACGGGAATGGATAAAGTGATGAGCCAAGATAACACTGATGAGACTTAGCAATGTTACTTTTAAATAAAACCAACCCTATTTTCTCCAAGGTGGCTTAGATTTCATAATGGGTCACAAACTAATACTACAAATAAAACATTTAAGAATTTGATCCAAGCCCCTTCTATCCTCCTACACTCGAAAGGGACCTTATGAACACCAATTTCCCAATCCTAGCATCACTAGCTTACAAACCTTAGGGTTAAAAACTCCCTCATTTACCCAATGTTCAATTTCCATCAGTTTCAATATACACTAGTGTAAATACCATGACTATTCTGCATGAAGTTAAGTGTTCTACAGATCAGAGTCACGGGATTGAACCAGGAGCTCCCACCTTTTATGGGAACTTCAGTGATACCATCGAGGCCAAGGCAATTTAATTTACGTTAACCAGGATTTGTTTCAATTTGTAAGAGAAACATCTTGCAACAGGTTTATTCAATTCTCTTAAAAAATGGTGGCATTCCTTTACTTTCTGCCTTTTGGCAGCAGCAGTTACATATATGGAATAGCAAATTAAGTCTAAAAACATGGGCCCTAGTCAAGTTTATTTTTCGGCATTATGATCATGATAAAGGATCACGACATCCTTTACATTTCCAAGGAAAACCAATTTAAAGTTTGTCCTTGCCAAACTCCATAAAACAGCCACTTTAGAGTAAACCAGCAGAGCATTGCATCACCCCAATAAAGCTGTAGGTTTCATCACATGCACCAACAAATCTACATGGCTAGTTTCTGTGCTCCTCTTTTACAGAATTTTACACCTATTGTTACCAGACAGCATTTTAAACACGGACATATCAACTGCCTAATAAAGCAAAAAACAAAGGCATTTCCCTTATTAGAAACAAGACACACCATCACTTAAAATCTTCAGACATTATTGCACTTTAACTTTCAGAATTTGACAGTGCATTCAGTGAAGCGATCTGCAGACCATTAGTTTTAACAGACAGATTAAAAAACACTTTTAAGCAGACGTGAATGTCCTAAACTGTTTATTAGGTAAGAATTTTACAAACATTACTTATATTAGCGGTAGCGGTGGAGCTGGAGAGTATTGCGCCTTCTCCAGGCTGCGCGGCGAGAACCACCGATTGTGTGGTGGAACTTGTGGCCCTTGCCGAGGCCGCGGCTCTTCCTGCCTGCAGACGTCAGCCCCCGCATCTCCCTGTGCTTGTGGACTGGTTTGGTGATCCACTGGGTGTCAGGGTTTCTTCTGATAGCTTTATGGAAGGGATCGATGAGGATAACCTCAAAAAACTTGTACGTAGAACCTTCACCCACCCAGTAAGAATTCAGGACCCTCAGGGCCCCACAGTGGCGTCCTGCTCGCTCCTCGGCAACAGACTGAAGGCTCCGGGCAAACTTGAGCTGGTTGACGCCGTGGTGGACGGGCTTGCCGTAGGTGGCGCCCTTCGGGACCGGGCGTTTGCGGCCGCCGCGGCGCACGCGAACCCGATATATCACATAACCTTGCTTGGCCTTGTAGCCCAGCCTGCGCGCCTTGTCGGGCCGGGTGGGGCGCGGGGCCCGGTGCAGCGCCGAGAGCTGGCGGTACTGCCAGCAGCGCACCCTGAGCAGAAAGCGCATCACATCCGACTGCTTCTTCCTCCACAGCTCCTGGATGTACTTGTAAGCGCCCATCTCGGCTCACCTGATGGCTGCCGCCAAACGGAAAAGCCGTCAGAGTATTTTTAAGAGCCCTCCAGTGACTCTAGTGTATAGCCAGGATGAGAAACCACCAGGATTTTTTTTAATGACCTATTGGATGGAGGGCAAGAGTTAACTCACGTAAATATTTGAAAAGCTTTCCAAACCACCTGAGTCTCAGCATAGTTGCTGTTAATCATTTTCTGAAAAGTGGCCAACAACCTGGAAGCAACCAAGATGTACTTCAGTAGGATGGAGGAATAAACTGTGGTGCATCCAGACAATAGAATATTATTCAGCACTGAAAAGAAATGAGCTATCAAGCCATGAATGCATATTACTAAGTGAAAGAAGCCAATCTGAAAGGCTATTTACTGTATGATTCTAACTATATGACATTCTGGGGAAGGCAAAACCATGGATACAGTAAAAAGATTAGTGGTTGCCAGGGTTTAGGGGGAGGGAGAGATGAACAGGCAGAGCACAGAGATTTTCGGGCAGTGAAACTACTCTGCATTATACTATTGATATAATGGTGGATACATGTCATTATACAGTTGTCCAAAACCATAAAGTATACAACACCAAGAGTGACCCCTAATGTAAACTATGGACTTTGGGAGACAATAATGTGCCAATGTAGGTTCGTCAGTTGTAACATAGGTACCTCTCTGGTGGGGATGTTGATAATGGAGGAGGCTATGCATGGGGAGGGGAGGGGGTATGTGAGAAATATATGTACTTTCCACTCAATTTTGCTGAGACCCTAAAACTGCTCTTAAAAAATAAAGTCTATTAAAAAAAAAGAAAGAAGAAACCAACAGTCCAATGCAAGAGCCTTTAGGTCAAAGTCATGAAGATTGAGATCCCAGGAAGTACCAGGATGCCCCAGGCATAGTTGCCTCATTACCTGAGCCCAAAAGAAGAAGTGGGTTTGCAGGTGAAGAAGCAGGTAGACTAAAGCTCCAAAAAGGAGATGGAGGAGAAGCAACAGGAAATCTGGAAGTGGAGCAGCAGCCAATTTGACAGCAAGACTTGAAGATGCAGAGCAAGGTCATCACCGAATGACCCTAGTGGGTGCACGTGCAGCCACAGCTTCCCTTGGCCTTCAGCCTGAGCCCTCCTGCTGGAAGGCTTGCTCTGGATACCAGCACGTCAAGCAGATGCTGACACCATGAGGGTTATTTTTTTTTCTAACATCTTTATTGGAGTATAATTGCCTTCTTGCGTCTCCCTCCCACCCTCCCTATCCCACCCCTCTAGGTGGTCACAAAGCATGGAGCTGATCTCCCTGTGCTATGCGGCTGCTGCCCACTAGCTATCTATTTTACATTTGGTAGTGTATATATGTCCATGCCACTCTCTCACTTCATCCCAGCTTACCCTTCCCCCTCCCCGTGTCCTCAAGTCCATTCTCTATGTCTGCGTCTTTATTCCTGTCCTGCCCCTAGGTTCTTCAGAACCAATTTTTTATTTCTTTTTTTAGATTCCATATATGTGTGTTAGCATATGGTATTTGTTTTTCTCTTTCTGACTGACTTCACTCTGTATGACAGATTCTAGGTCCATCCACCTCACTACAAATAACTCAATTTCATTTCTTTTTATGGCTGAGTAATATTCCATTGTATATATGTGCCACATCTTCTTTATCCATTCATCTGTTGATGGACACTTAGGTTGCTTCCATGTCCTGGCTATTGTAAATAGAGCTGCAGTGAACATTGTGGTACATGACTCTCTTTGAATTATGGTTTTCTCAGGGCATATGCCCAGTAGTGGGATCGCTGGGTCATATGGTAGTTCTATTTGTAGTTTTTTAAGGAACCTCCATACTGTTCTCCATAGTGGCTGTATCAATTTACATTCCCACCAACAATGCAAGAGGGTTCCCTTCACGAGGGTTATTTTTAATTGCTATGTGTTGGTTGCCTTTCTAACAGGCATAGAGGACAAAGGTACTTCCTCACTCCCTTTGAAGTGAGACATGGGCATATGATTTGATCTGGGCAATAGATGTAAATGAAAGTGAGTGGGCTCTTCCAATGGAAGCTTTCAAAGCCATCACACACTTTACCATGCCCCAGTCAGTGACTAAGGATACCTCGTGTTAGAGCTAAAATTAAACTTTTTTATATTAAATCACAGAGATTTGGAGGTTGGTTATTACTGTGGTATAACCTGTATCTATTGATTAATATGCCACAGTTTGGGTTTATGAACGCAGCTCTTCTAGCTCAGAGTTTCTCAGCCTCAGCACAATTGATGCTTGGGGTTGGATAATGTATTGTGGGGGTTATTCTGTGCACTGTAGGATGTTGAGCAGCATCCCTGGCACCCCTTCCCCAGCTGTGGCAATCCAAAATGCCCCCAGACAGTATGATTCCACTTTCGTGAGGTACCTAGTCAGATTCATAGAGACAGACAGTAGAATGGTGGTTGTCAGGGGCTGGAGGGAGGAAGGAATGGGGAGTCATTGTTTAATGCGTACAGAGTCCCAGTTTTACAAGATGAAAAGAGTTCTGGAGCTGTATGGTGTGGCTTTAAGCACAACAGTGTGAATGTACTTAAAGCCACTAAACTGTACACTTAAAAATGGTACATTTTATGTGTTTTGTCACAATTTTTTTAAAATGGAGGGAAAAAAATGTTTCCAGATATTGCCACATGTCCCCTTGAGGGCAAAAAAATCACCCCTGGTTGAGAACCACTGTTCTAGCTGCAGGGGCACCTCATTGAAATGTATGTGTGAAAACGCAGGGCTAGGGCTCTGCTGGGTTTTACACCATAAAGGCTTAGAATTTCAGCCCTCCTCGACTGGTTTTTATCTGCCCTGATTTTCAGCCAGGATCTCCACAACAATTAAATAGTCTGATCCAGAAAAGCCTCCTCCTTATAGACCCAAAACTGACGTGAAAGAAATAAGCCCTGTGAAAACTCTTACACTGTTTTAAGCTTTCCCCTCCGTTTGATAAATCCTAGGGATTTTATTTGGACTAATGCTTCCTAAAACCTACTGGTTCCTCACGCAGACTCTAAGGTTAAGGGGCAAAGGGACATTGGAGCAAAAGAATGGGGAGACTGGAGGGACTCCCCAGCAGGTGTGTGACTGTCATTTGGAAGTGCTCATGGGTTTCCCTTCTCGAGTTCACCTTGAGCTGTAGTCCTCATGTCTGAGAATAAATTAAGGCCAACACAGGGGTCCAAATGGTGATTGGCTCTGCTGTCCGTGAACTGAATTCCATCTGACATTGAAGCAGCAGAGGGCTTCTTACGTCCACCCGCACTGCCACCACCCTGCCTGATTACCACGGAGAATCCTCTTTGTGTCTCAACATTGGGGCTTCATTCTTACCCCTCCATCCTTTTCCATAATGACTGCCCCCACATTGCTACAGTCTAGAGCCATGACATAGAGGGCAACCTCAGTGCCGGGCAAAGACTTCGTGTCAAAGTCAGGGGTGGGCACCCTTGATGGCAGGGCTTCTATCTCCGGCCCTCAAGGACATTCTCCAGGTTGACACTGAAACTGCTCCCCCAAAGCTCTCTATTAGGCATGAACAGATTACCCTCCTCTTCTTGGTTCCCAGGGCCAGAATCCTTAACTAATCCTCTACCCACAAAGTAGGGCTAGTTTCACAAGCTGCTGTTTCAGCTGCTTTTACTTCAACATCTGCTCCTGATTTGCTTACTGAACACCTCCTACACGCACGGAGCCGCAGCGTCACGCTGCATCCCGCTCAGCTTTCTGCCCCCTCCATCCTCGAACACACCTGCATCTGCACACACCCGCCCCACTCGCTCCCACCCCAGGGCTGCACACCATTAATCCATCCCCTCAGGGGCTCGCACCATCAACTCCTTGCTCTCAGTCCGGAATCTAACCTTCCCATCCCCAGGGCGCCTTCATTTATTCAACACAGGTACATGTTTGAGCCTCTCTCATCCTGGAAAAAAAAACATCCTCCCTTTAACACCGTCTCTCTCTCTCCAGCTCTTTTGTTTGTTTGTTTTATTTCATTCATTTTATTAAAAATATTGGGGCTTCCCTGGTGGCGCAGTGGTTAAGAATCCACCTGCCAATGCAGGGGACACGGGTTCGAGCCCTGGTCTGGGAAGATCCCACATGCCGCGGAGCAACTAAGCCCGTGAGCCACAGCTACTGAGCCTGCGCCTCTGGAGCCTGTGCTCCGCAACAGGAGAGGCCGTGACAGTGAGAGGCCTGCACACCGCGATGAAGAGTGGCCCACGTTCGCCGCAACTGGAGAAAGCCCTCACACAGAAACAAAGACCCAACACAGCCAAAAACAAATTAATTAATTAAAAAAATATTGAAGCAATCATAGCAAAGTGTAAACTATCAATAAAGTAGTAATAGAATTTTTTCATTTCTCAAAATAAAAGAAAAAACTTTCATTAAGAATGCTTCAACATGCTCTTCCTAGCCATATTACATCATTTTTATAGGGAAAACCCATAAAATTCACTTCTTCATTACTTCCATGGAATACAAAGGTCCCGAAGGACTTTGTCTAAGTTCATGCTAAACATCAGTGAAACAGTTCCCTCTCTAGCTTCTGAAAGCATAGTCTGTGATATTCTTTGCTACTCATTTACCCCTGTACTGAGTTGATCAGTGTTCCCCACAAAATTCATGTCCTTCCCGGGAACCTCAGAATGTGATCTTAGTTGGAAATAGGGTTGTTACAGATTTAATTAGTTAAGCAAAGGATCCAGTGTGACCAGTGTCTTTATGAGAAGAAGAGTCACAGACAGCACACAGGGAGAAAGCTGCATGACAGTGGAGGCACAGATTGGGGTGATGTGCCCACAAGCCAAGGAAGGCCAAGGGTTGCGGGCAGCACTGAAAGCTAAGAGAAAGGCATGGAACAGATGCTTTCTTAGAGCCTTCAGAGAGAGCACGGCCCTTCTGACACCTTGACTTCAGACTTCTAGCCTCCAGAACTGTGAGAAAATAAATGTCTGTTGTTTTAAGCCACTCAGTTTGAGGCATTTTGTTAATGGCAGTCCTAGGAAACTAATACACCCCTTAAGTCACCATGGTTTTCCTTCTGGCTTCAGGATTCTTCTGCACGTGACCTGCTAGAGCCAAATCCAGTCTTTATTGTATGTGACCTCCCTGGACTCAGGCTACTCATTCATACCCTGTTGCTGCTCTTCCGCTTCTGTAACATCGCTGGCCCTTGGTTCTCCTCTGCATCCTTCTCAGCCCCTCACTGCTTCCTACTCACTGACGAGCGCCATCCCTGGGTTCACCCCCTCTCTTCTACTCACCCCCTGTTGTGATCTCATCCAGACGCCAGCTCTCCTAACGCCTGCAAGCTGAGGACGCCGCACAGTGTCCCCTGCCCGCCAAACCGCTCTCCTGAGTTCTAGTTTTTAACTTCCTACTGCCTCCTGGACATTTCCACCTGGCACTTGTACACGCACTTCAAATACTACACAGCTAAGATGGAAGTCATCGTCTAGAACTCCCTTCTCAAACAAGCCTGTTTCTCCTCCTCCAGTGTGTCCACGCAGGGGCACAGGTCAGACATTAGACGTCTTCCTGGACCCCCACTGCACCCTTCACTGTGGTCACCAAGGCCAAAGGATGTTGCCCATGAGGGTTTGGGGACTCCAAGGCCTCTGTCCATCCCTGCCGCTGCTTCGGCTCTAGCTCAGACTCTCACCATCTCTGTGACTAGTACCAAATCCCACTTTAAGGCTGCTCACCGGAACTGCCTTCTTATGCCACCTTGAGGTAAGTCACTTCCCTGGTCAAATGCTTCAGAGGCTCCTGGTTACCTGCAGGACAATGCCTTCAGCATACCTCGGCTTGGAAAAATAAGGCTTCTTAGCACCTGGCTCTCAGAAGTTTAGAGTGAAAGGACTCTAGATTCAATTCCAAAATGCACCATGTGCTTGCTGTGTGGCCTTGGGCAAGGTATTTAACCTTTGTGCCTCAGATTAGATTTCTCATCTGTAAAATGGGTATAATAATAGTACCTACCTCACTGGGTTGTCCTAAAGATTAAATGAGTTATGCTTAAAGTGCCAGAACTGTTTCCAGCACATGGGAAGTGAGCACTGACCATTAACTGCCGTTGCTATGGAAACTGCGTTCTTCCTCCTTTCCTCCCAGCTCCGCAGGTACCTTGTTCTCCAGCCAATCAGAATGACTCTCTCATCACGCTCTGTGTTCCCCTGGTTCCCAGCCTCCACACACACTGCCTGGAATACCTTTTCCCTCTCCCCTCTCAGCCCAAGAACTCAGTGAACATGCTTCAAGACCCATCTCCTCTGTGGAGCTGCCCTAGCCGCCCCTCTGCTGGGGTCAGACGTACTCCTCACCGGGCCCTCATCAGTTCCACATGTGTTCCTCTGTCAGAGCACAGATCATACTCAATCATAACAAACTGTCTCCTGCCTCTTGGTTAAGTCCTCAGGCAAGGCCTGTGCCTTATTGATCTTGGCAATGCCAGCACCAGGCATAAAGGAGCTCGATAAAAGCTGCAGAATTAAGTAATGAGTAGTACAAGGCGGAGTAGAGGTGGGGTACACGTATGTCCTGGGCCACCTGGGATGGTCCAATTTAGGCGATGGTCCTGACATAATTGTTAAAGCACCCCCTTTAACTCTCAACAGTGTCTCCACATGCATAATAAATTATAAAGTCACTCTAGGTATTAGAGCTGAGATTCTCTATCTGACCCAATACTCCCTTTGTCTAACGACTATTCTGGAATGCCCCATGCACTATCCTTAAATAAAATTGAGAGATAATAGAATCTGAATAGAATTTCCAAATAATTGATGCAATGCCCTAGATAGCAGGTAAAGAAGACTTAAAATGAAAGTAGCTTAAAATAAAATTATATGTATTTTGATGTAATGTAATGATATATGTAATGATATAATTTTATATGTATTTATAAAGTACATACAAATACGTATGTATAAAATACATACATAAATATATATTTTATACATATAAATATGTATTTTATTCATACATATTTGGGTAAATGACTTGCTTCTGGCCAAGACAGTAACAGAGACCAAAATTACCCTCCCACCTCAAAAAACTAAAAAACTGGACAAAAGGCATGAAACAATGGTCTTCAAGACACTGGAATTAAGCAACAAAGGACAGTAATCCCCCAGATTCAGTAAACAAATGAGGTGAGCTCTTCGATTGTCCCCATTTACTGCCTTGTGGGGCTCCCTGGCCACAGCACAGGGAGGGGGATGCAGACAGAGCCCAGGGGTCTCCCTGAGGGCGGGGGGCAGAACTGGGGATCTGGGAAGGCCAAGGCGGCTAGAATTCACAGAGCAGGGTACTGCAGAGAAGAGTGCTGCACAGAACTGCAGGGAACACCCATCCCCCTGTGTATCTAGCAGAGTACTGACGAGAGCATCCCTGTGAGAAAACTACCTGAAACTGGAGAAAGAACGACCCATGAGGGAAAAGCACTGGGTGCTCACGTGGGGCCATGAATAGTGCCTGGTGCCATCAGTTAGAGTAGAAAACCTCGATTCATGAGGCAAGAGTAGAGGATGCAGATGGGTTTTGCCTCAGTAGGGGGCAAACAAGCCCTAGACTAAATGCTGTTCTTACCACCTAATAAAGCCAAATCTGAAAGGATCACACCCCTTCCAAGTAGCTTAATGGTGTGACAGAACAAAGCTTAAGAATATTTATAGGAATACACATTTATCACATACCCAACAAGGTAAAATTCACAATGTCTGTTATCCAATCAAAAATTCTCAGGGCTGTGAAGAGGCAAGAAAATATGACACACAAAGATCAATCAAAACCAATGCAGAAATGACACAAATGATAGAATTAGTATACAAATATATTTGAACAGTTACTGTAACTGGATTCTATATGTTCCAGAAGATAAAGATTAAGCATTTTAACCAGAGAAATGGAAGATATAGGAAAAGGCTCAAATTGACTTCTAAAGATGAAGACGATAATGTGTGAGATTTTAAAAAATACACTGGATGGGATTAATAGCAGATTAGACATTGCAGAACAAAAGACAGGTAAATTTTAAAACACAGCAACAGAAATTACCCAAAATGAAACAGAGAGAAAAAAATACTAAAATAAATTAACAGAGCAGCAGTGAGCTGTGGACAACTTTAAGTAGCCTAATATATGTGTATTTGGAATCTCTGGGGGGAGAAGGGACAGAAAGAATAGTTACAGAAATAAAGGTTAATAATTGTCCAGATGCTGAGGTAAGACCGTGAACTAGTTATACGCTTACGTTTAAACACATCGATTACCATGACAGCAACAGCTACAAATGCAGACCACTGCAGAAGGTGATTCAAACTCAAATACCATGAATGTTTTTTTGCCTTGGGTGGGACCCTCTGGTATATTTCAGGATGTTCATCAACCCTAAACCTCACCCGAAAAAATGTCAGTAATGCCTCCCAATCCCTGCACCCAAAACACAAGAACCCCTCCCTAGAGTGAGGTGCCACTTCTCTGAGGGCCATTGGGCTACAGTAGACAAGGACCAGCAAACTATGGGCTGCATTTGTATGGCCTGTGAGCTAAGAATGATTTCACTTTTTAAAAAATTGTGTAGAGGAGGAGAAGTACGAACAATAGTAGAAGGAGGAAGAGACGAAATAAAGGGAAAGAGACAGATTATAAGTGGCCCAAGAAACCAAAAATAAGATTTTGCTGACCCCTGGTCTAGACTCCAGAGGGAAAAGGACATCACACGGCCCATTCCTGCAGGGCGTTTATAACCTAATGGGGAATGCATCTGTTAGGATTCAATCCAAGAAGCAGAACCATGATAAGCAATATGCAATAAGGGATTTAGTACAAAGATTAGTGTGCAACTGTGGGAGCTGGTGAAGAAGTCCACGGCAGGCTGATGCCTTCATGCCTGGTGGGGGCCGGAGGTCACTGCAGGTAGACAATGCATCCATCTGGAAGAAAAGCTACACGCGAGGTTGGGGAAAGCAAGGACAGACGGGAACCCACCAGAGCCAGCTGCAACCGATGAAGACAAACTAGAGCCTGCGTCTGTCTCTCTACATGTGCTAATTCTAATTTTTAAGGTGTTGTGGTGACGCCGTGTTATTATTCGGGGCTTCATTGACAGGCAAGAGCAATTCTCGTTGTAAACAAGGAGAGTTTGCCCAAAGGCTGTGTACTTCACTATGCTGGTCCTTGGGAAGCAATGGTGTACACGCTTGTCCCTCACACCAGAAGGCTGAGCTAAGCTAGCAGGAGACCTATGCTGGGAACCTTCTAGCTGGAAAGAAACATCATGCCTTGTACATCACCCATATGAGGCAGGAACTACAGGACGCCCACCATGTAAAGACTGACCAGGACTCAAGAAAGAGGGTATCAGGGAAGGTTCCACCGATACTTAGGGACACATCACAGTTATTATCATCACTAAATAATAGCTGACATTTATAGAGCATTTAGCCCGTGCCAGGCTAACCATTCACATGCATTATTTCATGTAATCTTTACAATGAAATCTATAATTATCACCATTGGATAGATGGGGAAATCGAGACTTTGAGAGGTTGTTTGTCCAAGACTGCAGCGTTAGTAAGAGACAGAACTGGAATGCAAACCAACACACGTTTCATCCAGAGACCCAGTTCCTCACTACCATCTATCCTTGGAAACTAGGCTAGTCCCTAAGAAAACTTGAGGCTAAGTTTTATTTTAACAAACAGAAGCTGTTTCCCTACAGTAGGTACTTTTTTAAAATTGGGGTATAGTTGCTTTACAATGTTGTGTAGGTTCTGCTGTACAACGAAGTGGATCAGCTATATGTGTACATATATCCCCTCCCTCTGGGACCTCCCTCCCACCCCACCCTCATCCCACCCATCTAGGTCATCACAGAGCACGGAGCTGAGCTCCCTGTGCTATACAGCAGGTTCCCACTCACTATCTATTTCATACATGGTGGTGTATATATGTCAATGCCAATCCCCCAGTTCATCCCACCTGCCACCACCCGTGTCCACATGTCCATTCTCTCCCTACAGTAGGTGTTTAAATGGTTTTAGTGAACATGGGAAATCTACTCCAGGATTAAAGTTTCAAAGCTATTGCATATAAAATATATACATATATTTGTATATACAGATATGATATGTGATATCATATTAATTAAGTGCTGAATGCTGTGAATCTGGAAATTCAGACAAACAAGAAATACCTAACAGCATTATATAAAACACCAGCTGCTTACCAAACAGGTATTGAATGGTTAAGAATATGACCTATTAATTAAGGTATTAGAATATCCAAATCTAGTTTTACCTAAAATCTCTATTTGTTCTAGGTAAATAATACTTTTTGAACAACTATAATTTGAATAATATTTACATCCATCTAAACTTAAAGGAGAGCCCAATATATGTACCACCCTTTTACACACATCAATATTATAGATACAATAGATTCAAATTAATTTCACGTGTAGTTTTGAAAACGTGCTGGGAATTGTTTGAGATACAAAGACGACTAAAATTTGGTCTCTACGTATATAGGATTCCAGAGATTGGGGGACAGGGACACAGAAACTTCTGCAAAGAACTGCAGAATGAGACAAATGGTAATAAAAGCCCAATGTACAATGGAAGAATGGAAATGGAAATTGAATTTAGTATGCATACTCATTAAAAAAATAAGGAGTCCCCAAAGTTGGCTACTTTTAATTTTTATTAAACATATTTCTTACATTAAAGTGAATTTTTTTCTGTTCAGTCTAATTTCTTTCATATCCTAAGTCTGTTCAATTTAGCGTTATCCTAAAATGAATTTTCTTCTCATGAGCCCATTTATGAAATTTAATGTTACCACTTTTCATTCTAAAATACCTAACAAGGGGCTTCCCTGGTGGGGCAGTGGTTGAGAGTCCGCCTGCTGATGCAGGGGACACGGGTTTGTGCCCCAGTCCAGGAAGATCCCACATGCCGCAGAGTGGCTGGGCCCGTGGGCCATGGCCGCTGGGCCTGCAGGTCCGGAGCCTGCTCCACCACGGGAGAGACCACAGCAGTGAGAGGCCCGCATACCGCAAAACAAAACAAAACAAATAAATAAAATACGTAACAATATAAAACATAAAAAAAATTTTTTTTTTTGGCCATGCAGTATGCAGGATTTTAGTTCCCCGACCAGGGTTTGACCAGGCATCGAACCCGTGCCCCCTGCATTGGGACCACAGAGTCTTAACCACTGGACCACCAGGGAAGTTCCTAAAACATAAAATTTTGAAACATAAAATGTTTTTGGAACTTCAACTAAAATTTTAAAGGTGTAAAGAGCTTCATTCATGCCAAAATAAGACTAGATTTAAATTTTTAGATGAAGTATTTGATTGGTAATTTTATATTTCTATAGATACATGGGAAATAATCTCATTTTTAAAGTTGTAAGAAAATGTGATCTCTACATTTAGGAAAAAATTACAAAGCTTTCCCAGATCCATGTTTACCCTAATAATATAATATTTTCTCAACAGTTGACTCTTAAAGGTATCTTAGCTAAGCCCTGCCCCTCTACAAACAATATTATTATCAATATTTGCTAGTATTCAAAAGTCTAAATAAATTATCTTATCCCCAGTAATATCTTTAAATATCATAAAAATATTGCCTGTAACCACAAGATTAAGAAAGTCAAATTCTTCCACCTAGAGAGGTGGGATACGGAGGGTGGGAGGGAGACGCAAGAGGGAGGAGATATGGGGATGTAGGTATATGTATGGCTGATTCACTTTGTTATAGAGCAGAAGATAACACACCATTGTAAAGCAATTATACTCCAATAAAGATGTTAAAAAAAAAGTCAAATTCTTAAAAAAAAAAAGTCAAATTCTTGAAGATAGCCCAGTTTCTTCAGCAAAAACAAAAATACAATTTAAAAAAAAGGATTGATGAAACCTAAAAGGAAGAGACTATAAGAGACTATATCAGCCAAATATAATGTGTACCCCTTATTTTCATCTTAATTCAAACAAGCCAACTAATCAAAAACAGTTTTGAGAGAACTGAGGATATTTAAGTATAGCCTGGATAAACTGATCCTATTAATGAATTACTTAGGTGTGGTGATTACTTAGGTGTGGTGATATTGTGGTTACCTCAATGGAATTCTTATCTTTTAGAGAAATGTTCAAAAATATTTGTGGATGGAATGATAAGATATCTGGGGTTTGATTCAAAATAATCCAGTGGGAGAGGACTGTCAGAGGGTAAAGATGAAACAAGACTGGCCTAACCAAGGGGTACACAGAGGTTAATTATATTAATCTCTTTACCTGTATATATGTTTGGAAGTTTCCATTACAGTAAACTTTTTAATAAAGGAAAAAATAATCACTGCTTGAAATATAGCACAATGTCTCTTATACAACAGATACCTTGAATAACATAATAAGATAGTCACCTTAATTTTAAGAACAAATGGTCAGAAGCATGGCTTTGAATACAAACATAGCTATAGGTATCAAAATGACAGTACCTGAAGAAAAGGAATTCTCTCATGCTTAACTTAATCTCATTGTTCTCTTTGCCTGGAATTGGGAATAGAAACTGCTTCGCTGGCTAAATAAATGATAACTATCCCCAAATAGTCTTAATTACTGATTTCAATAAGCATACCCCTGCATTCTAAGGACAAACAAGTAAAGGAAGTTTATAACCAAATACTTCTTTTATAAGCATTCATTTTAACATATAAATCTTGATTATGCTAAGGTAGCTGAGCAGCAGGAAACCGGTGTTAAACTGATTTTCAGACTGGGTCTTCAAAGCCTTTTTCTTTTCCGTCACCTAATTTTCCTGGGTTTTTATTTGGGGGGGGCAAATTTTGGTATTAATAGATAAAACCTATTTAAGTTCTTTGCACCTAGTGATGTATATGACATCAATGAATGTTTAAACCAGAGAATAATTTCAGTGCTGATATGAAAATTAGGCCATTAAGACTAACCAATTTTTGTAGAAATTACAAGAAGGTGACATTAGCAATTAAGAGTAGGATTACAGTTTAGACTGGAATAATATGTTAACGTGAGAAGACATTTCTGAACATTCTTCCTAAGTGCTGAGGGGAATGAGAGCTAGGAGTTCCCCACACAATAAAATGTGCAGGACGGGTGCAAATTCTTAGAAAACAAAATTTGCTCTACCTCCCTCCCCCAGCCTTAGTTAAATCTTATCATCGTTTTGATTCTATTTATCGTAGCGTCTGCTGTGTCTCTAGATTTTCTGCTGTCTGTTATGGCATCCAAGTCAGAATGAAAGACAGGGGGTGTCCGGTTTAGGCAGACAGGAGATGAGAGAGGTTCCTGAATCACTGGCTACACTCCACTGAATACACAAGAACCATACAGCCGATGTACGCAGGAACGGGGCGAAAGTCGTGTTACCGCGGTGCCAGATCGTACCTGCGCGGGGCGTGCAAGCCACCGACAACGCCCAGGCTTGCAGCCTTCGACCACCTCGGGGGACTTCAGTCCGCCCGACCCACAGACGCCCTCCCTCCTTCTCTGCGAGGGTCCCCACCTGACTCCAATTCCTGCCGGCCGGGACCTTCTGACCAGATGGTGACTGAGGGCTGGTCCTTCCTCAGTCCGGCGTCCCCCACCCCTCCCTCGCCTCTCCCCAGGCCGGTGGCGCCCAACAACCTGGGCACATCAGGGCCCCCTTCGCGCTGCCAGGATCCAGTGCCCTCACGGGGCGCGAAGCGGAGCGCAGGGTCCACATTCCGGCGAGGAACTGTGTCTGGGCGGGGCGGCGCGGGGCAGGAGGGAGCCCACCTCCACAGCCAAGGGCGGGAGGCAGGGAGGAGGCAGCGGCTCTGGGCCTGCAGGCGGTCGGGGTTCGTAGTACCGCCGACGCCTATGCGCAGGGGTGCCTGGGCTGCTGGCGACCACGAGGGGAAAGAGCGAAAGTCCTACTGGGGAGGAAAAACTCACTCTCAGGACTCTGCTGACTCCTCACAGGCGACCTTGGGTTAAGCGAAGTCCTCGAGTTTGGCGAGGGCTGGTGCACTTGCCAGGGCCGGGCCGGCCGTGACCTTCCCGTCGCTCCGCTCAGGCGCTTTCTAGGGAAACGCAGAGCGGAGCCGGGGCGCTGGGCTGCGGATATGACCGTGCGCGGCCTAGGGGCGTCCGGGTCTTGCGGAGAGAAACGCGCTTCCTGGCGCGAGGGGCCGGATCCGGGAGCCCGGATGTACGCTCTGGGACCGCGGCACTCTTCCTGCCTCAGCCTCGGCGACCCACTAGAAGCCCAGGCATAAGAAGATTGCTGACGCCCAGGGGGCTAGTGGTTGAGAAACCCGACAGAGCCCGGTGCCACCGCCTGAGGTCCTCGGGCGAGTTTCTTAATTTCTCTAAATCGCGAGTTTCTTATCTGTGTAATGGAGGTTCCATAGTGTCTTCTTCATTGGCTGCTGGGAGGGTTAAAGGGGACTCCATTGCCCCGCAGACAGGGAGCAGGAGATAAGGATTAGCCGCTATTGTTACTATTATTAGTGTTATTGTTAGCGGGCTGGACCTGAGGGAGAGTCAGGTTTCCTTGTTTCTCCTTCTGCCCTCGCCGGGCCTGTCTGTGCCTCCCAGCTCCTTCGCACTCCGCTCGAGCCCTTTGGCTCCACTACTCAGGCAGCTCTGGACGCTTCCAGTCAACCCGGCCTCAGGAAGACGATCCCGAGGGTAGGAGACGACCCCTGACCCTCTAGTCCTTTGCGTAACTCGGAAGCGCTGCGCACGCGGGAGTTTAAAATGGACCAGTGTTCTTGTCCAAGCCTGGGGCCGAGGCCAACCGCGGGGCGGACGGAAGCCCCGGACCCGGAAGGTGTCCTGACGCCCCTACTCCGAACCCCCGGGGCCTGGGAACCAGAGCTGCGGCCTCGAGCTCGGCGCGGTACAGCAGGCCAGGCCGCGTCCTGTACCGCGCCGAGCACCACGCGCCCTCAGCCCATTCCCGCCGCCTGCCGCCCCTGCCCCGGGGGCTGCGCCGCCGCCACAAGGCCGGCCGGAACACGCTAGCCCGGCCCCGTAGTAGCAGCGGCACCAGGCGCCGGTCCGTTCGGCGAGCCCCAGTGAAGGCCGGAGCTCTCTGCGCGGTCGCGGCGCTTCGTGCAGGTGGACCCGAGCGCCACGTGCGCTAGGAGAAGAACGTTTAATTTACTCTTCGACGGAATCGATATTTTCCTTGAAGATTGATCGTTTGATACGGTTTCATTCGGTAATAATTAGGAGCTTAGGGGCCGGCTTGGGCCGGCTTCCGGCCCGCAGTCACCCACGTTCGTAGCTCCGCTGGTCTGGCCTGGGGTCAAGGGAAGGAAAAGTAAATGGCGTCTCCTGCAGGGCGCGCTAGAGAGCCTCAGGGTCGGCTCTGGGCTCATCCGCGGCTGTACCTGGAGCTCGGACGTTTGTTGATCGAATAAATGAACGAATGTAGGCCTGGAGAGTTTCCACACAAAGGGCAAGAGGAAATTGGAATGTGAACGGGTGTGTTGTTGGCATGACATAGGTTCCCTTTATACTCTCCCTTGTTTCCAAACTCTTAGGTGAGCCCCAACCCATAGAATTTGCTAAAAGGATCTTAAAGCTGAGGTGATGAGGGCGAGACAGACTGAGTTCACGATTTGGCAAAGCCTAAGGAGGAAGAGGGGGATGAAGGGGATGAGGGGTGTTTGGAGGATCGCCTGCAAGCCGAGGATAGGGGCCGACGTAGTCAACCGGTGGTGCTTGACCTGTGGGCGAAGGCTGCAGGTGCAGAGCGGAGGGCAATTGAATCGGAAGCTCGAGAATGGCGGCTACCAAGGGTTGGGCTTGGGAACTTTCCAGAACACCCTCGGAACGAACTACTGCAAGCCAGGAGTCAGTGGGGGTCTTAGGCAGAAGTTCCGAGTGATGGGATGGAGATGAGAAGCTGGAGTAAAAATGGGCCAATTAAACGGCTGTAAAAATGTGTGTCTCTATATGTTCCCTCCCTCCTGGAATGAGAAATTCAAAACTGGGGCTGAAGAGTAGATGAGGGGGAACGAGCTTCTTACACTCACGGGGGGGACTTCCTCCAAACCCGTGCGGAATACAGTTCTTTTGAAACGTGAGCCCTGGTCAGGACCTTGAGAGCTGCAGGGTCTCTAGAAATTTGCTTTCTCTGGCGGGAGTATTTCTTGATGGACATCTTCGTCTTGTTTGCCTCCCACCCAGTCACCTGAAACCGAATACAGTAAAACCTTTCTGGTTGCAAAATCTTTTCAGAAATTTTTTTGAAAGAGAAAGTTCTTTCTGTTCTAAAGAAAGGGAATAGAAGTTCCTAGAAGATACCTGACCTGGGAGTTTTTTAAATTGCAAATGTCTGGGATCCGAGTGCTTCATTTGATATTTCCCTTTTCTCTGGGCCCTAGTTTTGACATTTCTTATTTTTTAAATTGCCTTTTATTTTTCCCGAATAATCTCTGGCCACCACATCTAAGATTCATGTCAAATCGCCCTTCAACTTATTCAGGAGAAAAATCAACGCTTTAGAAAGATGGAAAATAAATGGAGAATATATTTAGATGACTAATTATTTTTCACTTATAGATTTCATACATACTAAATCCCATATTTTAAAAGCCAGAATTTTTTCAACTTCAAATATTCGGAAGTTTAAAAAAACATTTTGAAAATGGATTGTTTCTGACGTCTATAATGAATATGAATTGTAAAACTAAATTGTTTAACTGGGAGGAAAAAACTAAGTTTTAAAATAAGTTCCATTTAGAAGGCGAAGTAATATAAAATATAAAATAAACAATGTTGTGTAATGATTTAGCACTTTATTTAGTCCATATAGTCAGGTTTAATTTTAACACCTCTCCACGGAAGATGGCACATCAGATATACAGATCAGAAATAAATCCTCTGAAATTAAAATTCTACTCATATTACACATTGATTTCAGGAAGACAAAAAGGGCACAGGGATTCTGCGCTGGATTTGGGAATAATACTTGCAGTTCCTAGGGAGTGAAGACGGGGGAAACGTTGTGCATTGGACGATTTATTTTCTCTGTTTTTCTTTTAATAACAGAACAAAATGCCCCACTCACGTTCATAGTTCCTCTGGAAATGTGCAAATCGGAAAAGCCTTGGAAGTCACGAGTGGAGGCTGGAAAAGAAATGTTCGACGCTGACGCCATCGAACATTTACGTTCAGGTTGTCTTAAGGGAACAATAACCAACTTTTCCTTTGTAAGTATTTCTCAGCGAACCGAAATTAGTGGTTGCTCCGCTGTAGGATGCAGATACACACTCTTGGTTCCGGCTGTGGAAGGTGGAGTGCGCCAGGGCAGGCGGCGAGGAGAGCGTGACCCCGGGTGGCTCCGCCGTCCAGGTTGGCTCCCTGTCCGCCCCAAGGAGTCGGCTCCAGGGCAGGTGTGGGTGCTATTCAAAAGGCCGGTGAGGTCCCCTCTCCGCCCGAAAGAGCGACCAGCGGCGTCAGCCTAGAGCCCTCTACTCCAGGCTGACACCCCAGGAGCGCCGCGGTGGCGGACAGGTGCCGGCCCAGCAGAGCGCCCTTGCTGGGAGCGCAGCCGCTGGCAGAGTCCTGCTGCTGCTGCTGCTGCTGCTGCTAGTGGATGCGGCGGCGGCGGAGACGTGGAGCAAGGGGGCAGCGGCCTGAGGATGCAACAGGCACGACGGGCGCTGCAGCAGGTGGCAGTAACCCCACGGGGTCGGGGGCAGACTCTGCGCGGCGCCTGTACCAGCTCCCCGGACCCCTTGCAGGATACTCTCGATGCTGAAGGAGGTGCATCCGCCTGCTGGCCGCGACGCCGGCCCCTTGCCCTCCTCCCAAGGCTGGGAGCCTAGCGTGGGCTGCAGCGCCGGAAGGGCGCCGGGGGTCACAAGATCCGCGCCTTGCGGTTTCCTGGGCGCCTCAGCGTAGGCCGGGGCAGAGAGCAGCAGGTAGCGGAGGGGATGAGGATGCAGCAGCGCACATGGGCGGCTCCCGGGAGTGGAGGTGGGATAGGCCCCCGGGACAGGCTGCGGCGGGGTTGGGGGCCCGAGCAGCATGCCTGGGTAGGGGGCATGCAGGGCGGCGGGCGCAGCGGGCAGGGGGAAGGGGTGGTGCTGGTGGGCTCCCGGAGGCGGGTGGTGGCGCTTGAAGCGCTTCCTGCGCCGAAGGAAGCTGCCGTTGTCGAACATGTCCTGGGAGGCGGGGTCCAGGCCCCAGTAGTTGCCCTTGCCAGGGTGTCCCGGCTCCCGGGGGATTTTGACGAAGCAGTCGTTGAGCGAGAGGTTGTGGCGGATGCTGTTTTGCCAGGCGGGGAACTTGTGGCGGTAGTAAGGGAAGCGGCCACTGATGAAGGCGCAGATGCCGCTGAGCGTGAGGCGCTTGTGTGGGCTCTGCAGAATGGCCATGGTGATGAGCGCGATGTATGAGTAGGGGGGCTTCGCCGGCGGCGGGGCGCCCGCAGAGGCAGCCGCAGACCCCGTCGGTGCCCCAAACTTAGGGCCAAACTCGGAGGAGTCGCTTGGGCCGCCGCCGCCGCCGCTCTCGGTGCGCTCTCCGGGAAGCGCACCCGCGCCCGCGCCCCGCCGCGCCTTCTGCGGCTCCGGCTGGTGCACCGGCTCTAGGAGCCGCTGGCTTCCCTCGGGCTCCTCGTCTTCCTCTTCCTCCTCTTCATCTTCCTCCTCTTCCAGGATATCGATCGCACCGTCTTCCGTATCGGAGCCCCGGAGGCTGCGCGGAGGTGTGGAACGAAGGCGCTCCGCTCTTGGCCAGTTCATGAAGGAGCAGGTCTTGCAGATGCCGGGGAGGTGGCGGCCGCTCACCTGGCTCTGGGTGGGCTGGGCTGGAAGCCTGTGTTAGGAGTGTTCCAAGAAGCAGAGATGCTCGAGGTCACCCTTTTAGGTGGTGCTCTTTTTCTTTTGCCGATTTCTCCTCCTTTCCTACACCATCCGGCAAAGATGCACTTTGCCTTTTATTGAAGCTTCTTCTGAGTCCTTGTGTGGTGGACTCCCCCATCCCCCTTTATACCCTTTCTTGCCCTACCTCAGAGCGCTCTCCCTTCCTCCCGACGCAGTCCAGTGATGAGGGTCCTTTGAGCATTACCCGACGCGGCAAGAGCCTTCAGCTGCCCCCTCCTTAGACGCACCAGCCAGCAAGGAAGGTGCTTCACTCCTCAGGCTCAGCCAGCCAATTGCGCCAGGAGTTGCATAGGCTCTGTTAACGCACTTTGAAAACAGCGCAGACGTAAAAGGGGATAGGAAAATATGTACCCGACAATCTAAGGCCACCTCCATATTCAGGCCTCTCTCCTGAAGGATAAAAATAGGAGGTGGGAGAAGGCACTGAAATATAGAAGGCATTGAAATATACAGTGTTTGACTGTAAAAGAATGTGTAAGAGTAATCTGTTTTTGTGTTTCATAGCTGGTTAGTTACCCACTTTCCCTGGTGGATTGTGTCCTCCACCCAGAATGAGGAGCTGAAGTATTTTTAATGTTCTTACTACATTCCCGAGCTCAGAGTGGAGTGTGAGAGGGTGTTGCCTTGTCCCTACTACCCCCTACCTCAGCTTCCCAAAATGTTTTCCCTGACTCAAGTTTTCAGAAAAGTCTGAAATGTCCTGTCATGAGGTTGTGGAAGTTCAGGGTGGAGGGAAAGCAGGAGGGCTAGAGAGAAGTCCCCTTCCAGCAGTGATTCTCAACTTCTTTGAACATTTAACCTCAGTATGAAGTAAATTTTATACCACGATCTTGCATAGACTTATATAACTGAGTTTCATAAAACAAGTGATCACTGATATTCTTTCTTTTTTAATGGCCATGACCAACTAAATTGATTTTGCTGCATACTAACCAGTACAAACCCAGTTTGAAATATCCTTTTCACAAAAATGGCCCAACAACTCCAAAGTATATACCCAGTCTGAGACTCCATCTCTTTCTCTCTCTCCCTTCTTCCTTCTTTAAAAAGAAACCAACATTAAGCACTTTTTACCATAATAATAAATTCTAATCTTGAAACTTATAGGAGGCAAAAAAGGGCTGCAGTTTCAGTGTCTTTAATTCACCAGGTCATCATTCCTTTCTCACACTGGAGAAGAACAAGATGACAGAGACGCTGTTTAAGTCACGACATCCTTGGAAGTAACATGATTTTTAGATTGGCTTCAGTTAAATTAGTTCAGAGAATAAAGTAGCAGTGCAGTGCAATATAATTTTTTTTTTTTTCTGGTACGCGGGCCTCTCACTGTTGTGGCCTCTCTTGTTGCGGAGCACAGGCTCCAGACGTGCAGGCCCAGCGGCCATGGCTCACGGGTCCAGCTGCTCTGTGGCATGTGGGATCTTCCCGGGCCAGGGCACGAACTCATGTCTCCTGCATTGGCAGGCGGACTCTCAACCACTGCGCCACCAGGGAAGCCCAGTGCAATATAATTTAATGTGTGTTATATCACTAGGTATCCTATGGTAAAATACTAACAATATATACTCATAATTTAATACCTACCTACTTGTGAAAAGAATTTGAGGTGGCATCTAATAAAGATTCAGCATAGAAATATTGTATTATGCCATTGATTGTTACATAGTAAATCTTCTATTAGAGTTTGTAAAATGACAACAAATTTTCAGTGAGAAATCAGAAGCCAGCTAATATAACAAAAAATAGCTTAAAGGAGTTAGTTTCTTCAGGATAAAATTTTGAAAACAGCTTTCTTACAAGTCTTTTTAAAGTCTTATCCTCTATTTCTGAGGTGTTTACCCTCTAAGGCTTCTCAGTTGTATGTAGTTTGAAGTAGAAAAAATAACAGAAGTTTTCGAGCCTAACAGATTTGTGTTTGAATCCCAAATTAACCAGTTACTACTTGTGTGACCTATTAAACTAAGCTTCAGGAGGGCTGGGACAGGTGTCTTATTCAGCCTTAGATTCCCAGATGCCTCTCCCTCAACCCCCTGTAGGTAAGGCACATTTCTTCCATCAGCATAGGAATCCGATTACCTGGGAAAGGAAGCATTGTTAGTTTTCCTACAGTCAACTTCTATGGGGATTTGGGTTATTTAAAAATGAAAGGAGAAAAGTAAGGGCACTTAAAAAAAAAAAAAGGCAAAACCACCCCCAATGATGGAAGTATGTCAAAGAGGGCACTGGGAGACAAGAAAGAGCTGCCAATGGCCAAAGCTGGGGCAATTAGAGCATCAAAATATAGTATTAGATTATTAACCAAAGTATAAGATATTCATGTGTCTATACTGATAAAAAAAATAGATGACTGAGTAAATTAATACATGGGGGAAAGAGGCAAATCTCCCTTGCAGAAAACTTCCAAATAAATTATGTAGATATTCCACCCTCTAGGAGGTAGAGCATAACCCCCCAGTCTCTTAACTGTGGGCAATGCACAATGACTTCCTTCCAAAGAGAACCATATGAAGTGGGGGGAGGGGGAATAAGTTAGCGTGGAGAAACCTGACAAAGGTTTCAGCCAGGTGTCAGGTAATCAATGTCAACATCAACAGTCATAAATCAGGTTGATAGTATGTGCCCTTGATATGAGGTGATAAAAATGGGAGACATGACTACCCATGTAGTCATGGGGGGTGGAGGAGGGTGGCTGGATATGGGAATTCCCTTCTACTATCTGCTCTGCTCCATGTTTCTGTAAACGTAAAACTGTTCTGAAAATTATATTTTATCAAAAAATTAAACAGGAGAAAAAGGGCCTAGTAGCCAAAAAGTAGAAACTCAAAATGTCCATCAACTGATGAGTAGATGAACAAAATGTGGTGTATAAATAGAATTTTATTCAGCAATAAAAAGAAACAAAATGCTGATACATGCAACAACATGGATGAACCCTGAAAACATTATGGTATGTGAAAGGAGTCCAAACAGGCAAATCTAGAGACAGAAAGTAGACAAGTAGCTGCTGGGGAACAGGGGCAGGGGGAAATGGGGATTAACTGCTAATGGATACAGAGTTTGAGAGCTATGAAAATGTTCTGGAATTACTGATAGATAGTGGTACTGGTTGCCACTACCTGTGGATATACTAAAGCCATGAATTGTATACTTTAAAGGGTAAATTTTTTTGCTAATTATATCTAAATAAAATTAATATACAAAATATATCAATGTAAAAATAAATAGCTGTATCAAGGAAAACTAAGTTGAGTTTTTTGGAGATACTCCATTATGGCAAGTAATTCCTTAAGGAAAAAAAAAGGGTGGGGGGGACTCTTTCTGTCCCACCTGATTAATTCTTTAGTGTTGTGTTACTTTGTGCTCATGAAACACTGAAACATTTAACATGGGGTCTGGTGCATAATGGGCACTCAATAATATTTGGAGATTACTTCTTTCCTAACAGTGAATAGGTTTTTTGTTCCTGAACAAATCAGGGGGTCATAAATGCCATCCACCCCACTTTGAAAAACCAACCTCTCTAAACTACTGTACAGAAAAGAGGATGTCTGATTTCTCTCCATTTCGCTCTGAAAATTAAAGGCAATTCAGTTATCAACCAAGTTGATCCTTATTTTAAATAAGTTGATTCTAATATTAAGACTAATTCTGAGAAAAAAGTCTAGTTCTTCTTTCTCACCAAAGTAGGACAAGTTGCTAGACATTCAAAGACAGAATTCACTTCTTTCAGTATCACCTCCACAATGTATGGCATTTCTAGAACTGGGAAAGTCCTTTCAAAGAAATCTTAAAATATAATTTTCCACCTACATTACTAATCCAAAGGAGACATTTATGCAATTTGTAGCAAGCAACCAAGCCCACAAATGTTTAAAAGAGTTTTAGCTTTATTTTGTTGATAATTCCCTTCAAAATTCATAATATATTAGGAATTAGAGACCCTTTCAATCCCTGGTCTTCCCTCACCCCCTGGGCTGACCCTTCCTATAGCTATCTTAAACTCAGTACTAATGTTCTTGCCCCTTTCACTAAAAGCTGGAAAAGCCTAGGAAAGAATCATGTAAGAAGCTGTGCAGAAGCTTGAATGTATTATCAAGTCTTGCTGGAAAAGGAGAATTTACATTTACTGAAACTCTGTATCAGGGTACTTTAAATTTAATCCCTGGAACAATTCAAAGAGATTTGCACTTTATTGCATTTTATGAATAAGGAAGCAAAGGTTTAGAGAGACTTAGTAATTTATCCTATGTTACTCAGTAAACTATAAAGTTACAGATGAACTATGCCTAAACCTTGATTATCATCATTACCATAATCATAATACCCTGAAAATCTTCTATGGTTAGCAGAATAATGGCCCATGTTATTTATTTGTTAGTGATAGCCATTATAAAAATAAAATCTCTCGAGGATATCTATTGGAGGTTCCAAACCCCTCTGAAGTACAGGTTAAACTGGTAATGTCTCTGATCACTGAAAAATACTTCATGTTGGGAAAAATAAGAACGAAGAACAGGGCAATGCATATTTAAAAGAACTTATAAATAACATAAAAATACAATAAAAAAATCTAAATTAAAACAGTGAGATGCCATTCCATCAGAATGGCAAAGGTTAAAATGTGTTAGCTAGGTTTGGAAAAAAGGGTACTTTCATACACTCCTGTTTTACAGCAAGAAGGTACAGCCATTTGGGAAGGCAGTTTATCAGTATCTATTAAGAACTTTAAATGTGCATATCCTGGAAGCCAGTGATTCCACCCTTACATATCTCTTCCACAGAAACATTCTTACATAAAAACAAAGAGGCACACATAATGATGTTCACTGCAGCACTGTCTGCAATTTCAAAAACAGGAAGCAACTAGTTCATCTGCCACAGTGATCACAACCACATCACCTGTCCAGCTCAAAACCCTTCAGCCACTTCCCAGGGCTTTCAGAATAATGCAAATATTTTGCTCTGTCCTGTAAGCAAAAAGCCCGGCCCTGGCTCACAACTCCAATCCCACCTCCTACCCTGGCTTTCAAACCTTCCACCACACTTGCCTTCTTCCTGGTCTTCCAGCACACTAACTGGTTCCCACCTAAAGGCCCTCTCCACTACTTGCTCCCTCTGTGTAGAATCTTCTCCCTGACTTTGCATCAATGACTCCTTTTAACTCTGTTCTCAACTTAAAAGCCACCTCTGGCAACCTGGATGAACCTTGAGGTTCATTATGCTAAGTGAAATAAGTTAGAGAAAGACAAATACTGTAGGATTTCACTCATATGTGGAATATAAAAAACAAACTAACAAAATAAATAAATGAGCAAAACAAAACAAACCAAAACGTGTATACAGACAGCAGAGCAATGGTTACCAGAGGGGAAAGGGAAGGAAACTAAACTGTATGGGGAAGGATGGAAACTAAATTTTTGGTGGTGAGCACACTGTAGTGTATACAGAAGTAAAAATATAATGTTGTACACATGAAACCTATATAATGTTAAAAGCTAATGTCACCTCAATAAGAAATAAAGTTTTTAAAAAATGACAATTTTCACCAAATTGTACTATAGATTGAATTCAATTCAGTTAAAATCCTAGCAGGCTTTTTGAAGAAACTAACAAGTTAATGATAAACTTTATATTGAAAACAAAAATATCTAAAATAGCTGTAACAACTGAAAAAGATAAACAAGATTGGAATATTTACACTACCTAATTTCAAAACTTACTCTAAGGCTAAAGTTATCAGGACAGTGTGGTAGTGCCATAAGGACAGACGAATGAAAATAATGTCCATGAACACACACACACACACACACACACACACACACACACACACACGTGATTTTCAGCAAAGGTGCAAAAAGCTCATTCAAAGGGCAAAAGAGTTTTCAAGACATAATGATGGAACAATTAACTTGAAATGGATCATGATGCTAAATGTTAAGAGCTAAAATTATTAAGTTCCTAAAAGAAAACATAGGGAAGATCTTTGTGACATTGGGATTATCAAAAAGTTCTAAAACAGCCCCACCCCACCAAAAAAAAAAAAAGCCACTTCTCCTCAGAGGCTTTTCATGCCCACTCATTCTAAAGTCAGTTTTGAATTTTATCAGCCTTCTTCAGGCACCTAGTATTTTCTCACTTATTTATGTCCCTCCACTAGAATGTAAGCAATACAAACCTGGCTTTTAACCATCATGTGCAGTTTCAGCCCCAGCACTAATACTGGGCAAACTTGGAAGCCCTCAATGAATGTTTTTTTAAAGAAATGTATTCTATGCTATACCATGAATTTCTGTCCAGCAGTTAAAGACATATTTATATGCATTGTCACAGAAAGATCTAAGATTAATAGTTTTTCTAAAGAGCAAACTGTATTATAATATGTAAAGAATGATTTTTTATTTAAAACACACATTATAAAAATCTTTCCTTGAGGATATTTATGGCAAGTTTGTAAGTTTTCCGAAGAAATTCCTTAAATTATAGCTTTATTATTGGAAAATAATTCACTCTGGGAAACAATGTAAACCATAATGTGTGCATAAGTGAAAAGAAACATCTAAAAGGATAGACATTAAACTGATAACGCTGCTTACCCAGAAGTGACAGTGACTGAAGGAGAAAGGTCAGGAGAGACTGACTTCATCTGTAATGCTTGTGTTTTACAACACAAATGTAGTCATGCAATACTTTTGTAAAGAAAAATATTTAAAGATTAATACGTTATAAAGAAAAAAATCAAATATTTATCAGTTTAAAACAGATTTTTAAGAGTTTAGATTAATATTACTTCAAACATTTCTCCCACAAAAGTACCATTAATTGTAAGCCCTTTCTCATGGCCTAGAACAGATGAATCTAAATACTTATTATTTGCCAATGAACATTATGAAGTATTATCGTGACTACATTAATTATAAAATAAATTGAAATTTTTAGGAAGGAGAAAACATTTATCTATGCTCTGTTGTGGGCCAGGAGCTGAGCTGGGTGCATTACAAACCTATTTAACCCTCACAACAAGCTTGAATGTTCGATATTATCACTGTCCACTTTAAAAGTAAGAAAACTAATCTCAGAGAAAATACTTTGCCCAAGATTATACAGCGAAGCAGCAGCAGAGCTGGAATTAAAGCCCTAGAATTAAAGATCTGACTCAAAAATCAGCTGACTTTCTATCAGGCAATTGGCTGCCACAAAATAAGCGTATTCTCTCAACCACAAATTAAGAGAATAGATTCAGGAGGCAAATGGATGAACATAAAGAAGTTATATTAAAAAGGTACAGACCACAGGGGAAGGGAGATAGATAATCTAATCAATTAGCCTGCCTCCAACTACTGGAACCATTCAAGATACAGAGATGTAATTTTGACTTAAAATTCTGAAAAAATATTCCAAAAGCCATTCTGACAGCCTTCTGATATTTAACAACCATTAACTCTTCTTTAAATTCCATTTAATGCCTTTCTCTTACAATTTGAATATAGTTAAGCTGACCTGGCCTTTAGCAGGAAGAAGAGAAAAGTAATCCATTGTATACTTACATGCCTACCATTTATATAAAGATTGTTAAATTATCAAAAGTTAAATGCAGTTACATCTGAAGTTTTATACCTCGTCACTTTTTAGTTTATATTGAAAAATAAAGAAGTTAAAAAAAAAGATGAATTTAATACCAGTAGTAAAATCTACTTTAAAACTAAAATCTACTCTAAAATTAAAAGCTCTACAATTGAAATCTTTGAAATATATTACAAAGTGAATGGCTGAAGTTCCATTACACTGACTACCAGTAAGGCTTAGAATCTGACTAAGAATAAGAGAAAGTTTCAGTTCATTTCTTTGATTTAGGTTCCTTCCACTTATAAGTCTCTACCACTGTAAACCCTTTATTTCCTTTAATAAAAATGGTGACATTGTTTTTAAAAATTTTTGTTATTAACAATAAAATTACATCCACGCAATCAGCTGAAGTTCTAAGGGAAAATGACAATGTTGAAGTAAGTTTTCCCATTATTATTATTATAACTTCCATGAGTGAGAAATTCAGCATATGTAAACTCCAAAGCCAATTCTGAAAGATATGTTTATGAATCATCTGTCCACAAAAAAAGTCAGAGGGGGGGCTTCCCTGCTGGCGCAGTGGTTGACAGTCTGCCTGCCGATGCAGGGGACGCGGGTTCGTGCATCGGTCCGGGAGGATACCACGTGCCGTGGAGCGGCTGGGCCCGTGAGCCATGGCTGCTGGGCCTGCGCGTCCGGAGCCTGTGCTCCGCAGCGGGAGAGGCCGCAGCGGTGAGAGGCCCGTGTACCGCAAAAAAAAAAAAAGTCAGAGGACAGTGTATTTTATTGTATGAATACCAAATGTTTTATAATACTGATTTACTATGTTGTATGTATTCTATAAAATAAATACTATTTTAAAGATTACACTGGAATTCATAAGAGAAGTAATGCAAAGAACAAACGCTTGAAATACATCCAATAGGAAACTTATTCCCAATTTTATTATCCAATCCTTTTGGTGATGCTTCTAGTGTTATGGACAAACTTGATCTTCTTTGAAATGTGTTGTCCATTGATTTTCTGTTTCAGTAACAGTAGCTATAAATAGTTGTTTAAGAATATCCTTATCTAAATTCCTGCCTGCAAACAGAACAAAACATGGTATGAGTATATGATGCTTATTAAAATGACACAGTTTACCTATCAAGTCCAGATCATTAAATGTTTCATGATCTTCAGAAATTTATAAAAACAATAGTAATTAGTGATTCCTTCCTTAACTTTCTAATTAAGTCCCTTAGAACCAAGTTGACATTTGGATTAATCACTTTTCTAAAATTATTTGAAGAGGAGTAAAAGGCTTAACAAGTTCTTATGATGTTATCTCATAATTAAGACAAATACATTAACCACAAGCTTATTCAGATTTACAAAAGAGGTTCAGATTGGTTAGTACTGCTTACATAGCACATTATATCCCTTTCTCTCTCTCTCTCTCTCTCTCTCTCTTTTGCTTTAGAAATTTAACTGTCTATAAGGGAAAAGAATCTGAAAAAAATAGATATATATGTATGTATAACTAAATCACTTTGCTGTACACCTGAAAATAACACAACATTGTAAATCAACTATACTTCAATTTAAAAAAAAGTTAACTGTTTGTCACTTACCAATAAAGACCAATCGATTTGTTCTCTCACTATCATCTTCCCAGCTCACTGGTGTCTCCTCCAGATCATACAGCTCATGGACACCTTGGACAATCACTTGTTGTGGTTTGTCTTTGATCGACACCAGCCCCTGCTCAGAGGAGAATGAGCAATCAGCCACAGTTTGAATTTAAAAGCAAAAATCGAGCATCAATGTTAATGGATTAATTACTCCCATTTCTTTTTAAAATACAAACTCATAAAGGAGATGCTGTTAAAATTACTTAATTCCAGTTATTTGTGCATTAAAGAGTTTCCTAAATCCTCCAATTTTTAAAAAAGGCTTCTGCACACATTTTTTTAAACAATCCCTATTTCTAATGATAAAATTAATATACGTAATTAGGATGTTTATTCAGTGTTACCACAATGAAAACTGAAACCAAATGATAAAACATGTTATATCTCAAATTCTACCAATGATTCTACTTTTAAGGATTTTATACTTGTTTCACAGTTTTAGTGGGAAAATTTGAGAAGTTAAAGGATTTTGGTGATAATCTGTTTTTGAATGGGTTGTAATAAATGGAGTAGATAATGATGAAATAAAGGAAAAGAAAAACTATTATTATTTATCTGAATAAAATTCATTTAATATTGCTTTGCAGAAATGAGGAACAAATTATCTGATGAACTGGCCTATGGGAATGAAATAATTTCTCTGAAATAATATGTTATACATATTTATTATAAAAATAATATATGTATTAAAAAATAGTAAGAGACAGGGGCTTCCCTGGTGGCGCAGTGGTTGAGAATCTGCCTGCTAATGCAGGGGACACGGGTTCGAGCCCTGGTCCGGGAAGATCCCACATGCCGCAGAGCGGCTGGGCCCGTGAACCACAACTACTGAGCCTGCGCGTCTGGAGCCTGTGCTCCGCAACAAGAGAGGCCGCGATAGTGAGAGGCCTGCGCACTGCGATGAAGAGTGGTCCCTGCTTGCCACAATTAGAGAAAGCCCCCCACACAGAAACGAAGACCCAACACAGCAAAAATAAATTAATTAATTAATAAACTCCTACCCCCAACATAAAAAAAAAAAAAAAAAAATAGTAAGAGACAAACCACTGTCATTCCCACCACATAATTTTTGATGTATTCATGTATTTGGGGTACATGTTCTTCTAGTTTTCTTTTCTTGTGCAGAGTTTTGTTTTCTGCTTTTCAAATCTGAGTTTTAATATGTAACAGCAAGCTCCATGGAGAGAATTACCTAAGCATCAATTTTATACTTGTATAAAGACTTTGAAGTGTCAGCTGTTATTAGAGTTAACAGTTTAAACATGTTGATTATTTTCAGACTAGTATAATACTTTGTAACAGCAAAGAGAAGGAAGTCTATGAAGAGAAAGGCTGTGGTGCCTCAGAGGTCCCAGCGTTGCTGTGATGAGAGGAAGGCCAAAAGAAGAACCAAGGAGGACAGCTGCAGAACAACTGTCATACACGAAGGACAAAATCCAGACTGGGATGGTGCAAGATGAGCCACTGAACTCTATACAGAGGTCTCGTTGCTGCATTCGTATAAACGCCCAAATAGTTGCTTTTCTAGGTAACCACCCCCCATTCAGTACTAGGGGATAAAAGCAGTTACAGAATGAAATATGATCTTCCAATTAGGATCACAGACTGTAGATGGGGACACAGTCATAAAGAAGCAGCAGGATCTGGCTTAGTTCCTCTGCGGGGGAACGACGGGGGAATAGACTAGGATTCAGCTGTGCTGCTCTGCAGTGCCAATCCCAGGTGGAACCAGCACAGGGAGTGAAGAAATCTAAACCAAAATAGTTTCCCGATCATTCTAGTGACCCTAGGAAGTCGGCTGCTAGCCAGAGAATCTGGCTACTAACAGTAATGATAATAAACAGTAATAATAAAACCTTATGCACACTTCTGGAAACACAGGAGTAACACTCAAATGACTGTTGATTCGTTAAGCACATAGCCTAGAACCCACTGCTCCCTGGAAAAAACACCTTTTTTTACCCAAATATCAAGTAATATGAATAGATTTCCAAACACAGAGCAAGAATTCTTCTAGTCCTTTGTAACACTGTCTCACAGTATAACAAATGTTTAGTGTCTGCTAAATTCATCAAGAAACATAAGGTTCAGCTGCAGCAAGATTTCTAATATTACTCCTCTGTTAATGAAGCTCTCTTAGAAAAAGCAGCATGAGCACGCTTCGCTGGTGGCGCAGTGGTTGAGAGTCCACCTACCAATGCCGGGGACACGGGTTCGTGCCCCGGTCTGGGAAGATCCCGCATGCCGCGGAGCAGCTGGGCCCGTGAGCCATAGCTGCTGAGCCTGCGTGTCCGGAGCCTGTGCTCCGCAACGGAAGAGGCCACAACAGTGAGAGGCCCGCGTACCGCAAAAAAATCAACACAAGAAAACTTTCAGTTTTCTCTGACTAACCAAGCTGTGTGCCAAGGGGAGGAGAGATTTAACAAGTCAAGCTCATTAGCCAGATAACTGCTCAGAGCACCTGGAAGTAGAGAGCAGGGGGTAACATTTCAAAGCACACAGGTTGTTTTAGCTGCAACACTCAATGAAGCTGTGCAAATAAATCATGCTTTATGCAATGACTTCCAAAGCGTCTTTTCAGAAATGGAAATAAGGAAAAACGAAAACAGACAAAGGTTATTTGGACTAAAACTAGTCCTTGTGTTTAAGACTAAATATGGTTTTGTGTAACAGCAAAGAAAGGGACTTTGTTCAAAAGTACAAAACTGTAAGCTATGTACTGCACCTTTAGTCGTATGACCTCCATGCAGTCGTCATCCCTGTTTCTCACATTCTTTTCCCACAGAAGATTCTGTATCAAGTGACATATTTTAATAAGATCAACCACTGCTCATAGGAACAACTACAGAGCAAAACAATTGATAAATCATTAATCAGTTAAAATTGCATTCACCTGAATATAGACATTTAGACTTTCTTCCTTTGCATTTCCTGGTACTTCGAATGTGACTGTAACAATACTCTGTAAATCAAGAGATAGTCAACAATGATTTTTTTATAGTAATGTCAAAATATTTTTTTAAATCACAAGTTTTAAGATGAAAAGTAAGGAAACATTTATGGACATCTGTGTTGCCTTAACAACTATATTAGGTATATCTTTTTCACTATATTTGCTGATTTTTGGTATCAGCAACTCCATGTTCTATATTCTGCAGAGTTAGTCAATGGCTTAGTATTTACACAGAGAAACTCTTATGAAAGGACGTTCATTGTTTAATTCATTCTTTACAAGACTCTCAGCACTAAGAGGGAGGGTAATATAGAGAGCGTATCAACTATGTACTGAACGAGGCACTTCTGCCTGGGTCACTTTATTTCATCTTTTCATTTACTCATGACAAGAATCCTGTGGATTAAAGAGAATTATTTCCATTTTATAAATTGAGGAAGATGAGGCTCAGAAAGAATAAACTACCCAGAGCAAGGGATAAAACTCAAATGCAAACATTTTCCGGGAAAAATAAATATAAATTAAAAGATTCAGTTTATCTCTGACCAAACATGTACCAAGGGAAGAAGAGTTCCTAGAGATGAGAATGATAATATAATGTCATCTTTGGTTTTAGAAGGTTGATGTCAATATTTATAGAATGTTAACTCTGAGATTTATTTTTCCTCCTGATCTTGATAAACCTCCCACTGTCCACTCTAAGGAATCAGAAGCTTAAGATTTCCTCTAGCTGAGCACATAATTAAAATCCAAACCTCCGTTTGCCACAGTAACCCAAAATTTCAAAATTAATGATAAAAATACACAAGGGCTAAGCATAACACAATAAAAGCACAAACACCACTTTGGATAATAACATGCTCAAACCAAGCTTTAAAACAGGCAGGATGAACACACTAATGCACAGCTTTGCATAACTGTCTAGAACCACATATCTTAACAAATAATACTTAAAAATCCATACCAAAATGTATAGCAAGTCATATAGCATATCAAAATATACAGCAAAACGTTGCCAAATGAAACATAATTTGTCAGTTTCAAAAGACAGTAGTGGGGCTTCCCTGGTGGCGCAGTGGTTGAGAGTCTGCCTGCTAATGCAGTGGACACAGGTTCGAGCCCTGGTCTGGGAGGATCCCACATGCCAGGGAGCAGCTAGGCCCGTGAGCCACAACTACTGAGCCTGTGCGTCTGGAGCCTGTGCTCCGCAACAAGAGAGGCCACGACAGTGAGAGGCCCGTGCAGCACTATGAAGAGTGGCCCCCACTTGCCACAACTAGAGAAAAGTCCTTGCACAGAAACGAAGCCAAAAATTTAAAACACAGCCAAACAGCCAAAAATTTAAAAAAAATTAATTAATTAAAAGAAGGCTAAAAAAATAAAATAAAGACAGTAGTAATTCAACTTTCAAAAATGCTTAAAATGTATTTTATTCAAGTTGGATAACTTGGCTTTTAATGTTGGGAATGTCTCAGTATAGGACTCAATACTGTCTTATTCTTAGCTTAAAGAATTTTGTATCAGGAATGATTTTTGCTTTTGGCAAGTTAGAGATATGACAATATCTCTAAGGGGTACAATTAACTCCAATGTGAAATTTTTTAAATGGTTTTAAAAATTAAGACAATGAATCATGGGGCTCAAGGAGGGAGAGAGACTTTTAGAACTAGATGTTTTTCTGTACCAATAAACTCTTCTCATATTAGACAAACCCTAAAGAAGATGAAACCCATAAATGCCCAGTGCAGAAGAGAAGGGTCACAACGCATAGTTCACAACTGGCTCTACTAATAAGTATACATAGAATGCCACCTGGGTTTTCTCATCTACCTTACCACCTTCCAAACCCAGGTCCTCTTTATCAGGATGACCAAGAAATCCATGAAAAATGGAGAAATGCATTAAACATCACTCAGTGATAAAACTGTAATGACATACATAATATGTCCTAGGTATTACCCATTTCAGACTTCTTTTTGACCTAAAAAATTTTTATTTTGAACCTAAAATTAACTCTCCTTTCCCCAGACACAGAAAGAAACAGAAGCCTGAGGCAATAATTCAGAAAACTGAAGCAAAATAAGGTACTGCCCCTAAAATAAAATTTAGGAATAACTCCCAAATTTTTGTAGTTTGGTGTGTTTTTTCTTTAACCTCCCAGGTTATTTCCCTCCGTTTTCTACTCTTTTACAAACAATACCTAATATGCAATCATTTCTATACATTTTTTCATCTGGAAAACTAAGCCCACTAACATGCTTAAACACAAAACCTCTGTTGCCACACTCCACTCCCCTGCTCCTCTTTCCCTGTATCACCTCTGCGGTGATATCCTACCATCAGGTACATAGCTAAATATTTGGTGTTTTCATCCAAATCAGCTTACCTTCTAAATTTCCCTATGTCTAGGTTCCTCTTGTCAATCTAGGCTTGTTTCCCATCACTTCTCTCTCTCCTTACTGCTCACCATCAGTTACTTAGGCTATTCATGCAAGCCTACCTGTGCTCGTTTTACACCATTTCCATTCTCACTGTAACCAGCATGGATCAGGCCCCAATCACAGGGTATCTGGACTTTTGCAATATCTTCCTGCTTGGTCTCCTGACTCCACACTCCAATCCAGCTCACCGGACACTGTCCAGTAGCAGAGCATGAGTTCTCTTTGTCTGGCAAATCAAAGCCTAATACCTTAGGTCAGGATTCCAATACCAAGCATTCATCAGGACTTCTGCACTAGAATACTGCTCTTTTAAAGCACTGTCACTTTCCCACTTTTAAAGATCTGGATTGCTCTTTCCCTTATTTCTTCCAGTCTAAAAAACACAAAAAACAAAAAACCTCCTAGTTTAAGGCTACTTTTTGGTGTATACATCAGAATAGCAGTTACATCTTTGGAAGAAGAAGGGTTACCAACTGGGAAGGGACACAAGGGAACTCTCTTAACAGTTTTGGAAATCCTTATCTTGATCTGAGTGAGAATTACAGAGATATGTGTTCATGTGTACATATGGACAGCTATATAGACACAAATTAAAGATACATTGACTTGTACTCTAAAAACTTGTATGCTTTACTGTATGTTAAAAAAAAAAGAAAAAAGAAAAAACTATCTTTCATGAAGCTTCAGATCCACTAAACCAAATAAGACGGTTCATGCTTCTGAAACCCATAGTCCTTGGTCTGCAATATTATATTATACTCTGCCCTATGTTTATATATCTAAAGCAGGAAAGTGCATCAGAATCTCCTGCAGAGCTTTTTTTTTTTTTTTTTTTTTGGCGGTATGTGGGCCTCTCACTGCTGTGGCCTCTCCCGTCGCGGAGCACAGGCTCCAGACGCGCAGGCTCAGTGGCCATGGCTCACGGGCCCAGCCGCTCCGCGGCATGTGGGATCCTCCCGGACCGGGGCACGAACCCGCATCCCCTGCATCAGCAGGCGGACTCCCAACCACTGCGCCACCAGGGAAGCCCCTGCAGAGCTTTTTTAAAAAAAAATAGATATGCCCTATTTACTGGTGAAATAACGTAATGTCTGGGATTTGCTTTAACACATACCAGCAAAGGTGATGGGTATTTGCAGGTTCATTATACTATTCCACTTTTATTTATGCTTGAAATTTTCCATTAAAAATTTTTTTAAAACACTCCAGCAAAAGAAATGTTAGGAAGATGGATAAAATAAAATTGGCAAAATGGTAAAAGCCATTGCAACTGGGTCATCTGCACAGGGGATTGATTCATTTTAATATTCTCTCTACTTTTGTATATCTTTGAAATTTTCCATAATAAAATGTTAAAAATATACATACACATTAATTTGCACATACCCAAGGTCTGCTCCTGGAGATGTAAGAGATGCGGACCACTGAATGTCCAATATTTTTTAAAAGCCTACAAGTGATTCTGACCTACATCCCCATTTGAGAATCACAGCTTTTCATTCTTCACTGAGCACCCACCATATACCACATCCTGTGCTAAGCAATGAGGAATGTATATTTAGGAATTTATAGACTACCGTTGGGAAAAGCACTTCAACCCAAACTACAAGACATTATAAATGCCACGACAGGGGTACTTTCAAGATACTGTGGGTATAGATAATGACCATGATAAAGGTTCTTGAAAGTAAATACTACATATTCTTCATCTTCTACTCCTTATGACTCCTAGTATGATGTCCTTCACCGAGAAGAATGTGATGTGCTTCAACTTCTTCTTTATGACTAATACTGAGTATCATAAAGAATTTTTCTAAAAATTCTACCTCTAGGGACTTGTAACTTCTCTCATTCACTCATTTGAAAGATAAGTAAGATATACTGTGCTCACGGATTAGAAGAATTAATATTGTTAAAATGTCCATACCACCCAAAGCAATCTACAGATTCAGTGCAATCCCTATCAAAATACCCTTGGCATTTTTTTACAAAACTAGAACAAATGATCCTAAAATTTGTATAGAACCAGAAAAGACCCAAAAAGCCAAAGTAATATTGAGAAAGAACAAAGATGGAGGTATCACACTCCTTGATTTCAAACTATATTATAAAGCTACAGTAATCTAAACAGTATGGTACTGGCACATACAGACATACAGACACACAGATCACTGAAACAGGATACAGAGCCCAGAAATAAACCCATACTAATATGGTCAATTAATCTATGACAAAGGAGGCAAGAATATACAATGAGGAAGACAGTCTCTTCAGTAAATGGTACTAGAAAAACAGGACAGCTACATGGAAAAGAATGAAACTAGACCACTTTCTTAAACCGTATAAAAAATAAACTTGAAATGGATTAAAGATTTAAATGTAAGAACTGAAACCAAAAAACTCCTAGAAGAAAACAGAAGCACTACACTCTTTGACATAGGTCGGTCTTAGCAATATTTTCTTGGATCTGTTTCCTCAGATAACAGCAACTAAAGCAAAAATAAACTACTGTGACTACATCAAACCAAAAAGTTTTTGCACAGCAAACAAAACCATCAGTAAAATGAAAAGGCAACCTACTGAATGGGAGAAGATATTTGCAACTGATTTGTCTAATACATGATTAATATCCAAAATATACAAAGAAATCACACAATTCAGTATCACAAAAAACCCAAACAATATGATTAAAAAATGGGCAGAAGATATGAACAGACATTTTTCCAAGACATACAGATGGCCAACAGACACATGAAAAGATGCTCAATATCACTAAGCATCAGGGAAAAGCAAATCAACCACAATGAGATATGACCTCACACCTGTCAAAATGGCTATTCTCAAAAAGACAACAAATAATAAGTGTTGGTGGAGATGTAGAGAAAAGGGAACTCTCATGCACTGTTGGTAGGAATGAAAATTGGTACAGACACTATGGAAAACAATAATGAAGCTTCTTCAAAAAATTAAAAATAGGACTACCATACAATCCAACAATTCCACTTCTGGGTATTTATCCAAAGAAAATGAAAACACTAATTTGAAAATATATATGCCCCCCCCCAATGTTCATTGAAGCATTAAGTATTTACAATAGCCAAGATATGGAAACAACCTAAGTGTTCACCGACTGATGAATGCATAAAGATGTGGTATATGTGTTGTGTGTGTGTGTGTGTGTGTGTGTGTGTACACACAATGGACTATTACTCAGCCATAAAAAGACTGAAATCTTGCAATCTGTGACAGTATGGATGGGCCTAGAAGTATTATGCTAAGTAAAATAAATTACACAGAGAAAGACAAATATCTTATGATTTCACTTATATGTAGAAACTAAAAAGCAAAACAAACAAGCATACATAGCAAAACAGAAACAGACTCATAGATAACAGAGAATAAACTGGTAGTTGCCAAAGGGAAGGGGCAGGGGGATAGGCAAAACAGGTGAAGGAGACTAAGAGACACAAAGTTCCAAATTGTAAAATAAATAAGTCACGGGGATGTAATGTACAGCAGAGGGAATATAGTCAATAATACTGAAGTAACTTTGTATGGTGACAGATGGTAACTAGACTTACCATGGTGATCATTTCGTAATGTATAAAAATACCGAATCATTACATTGTACACCTGAAACTAGTAATATCTTATTCTGTAATAACACTGTAGGTCAATTACACTTCAATAAAATAGATAAATGAAGATGAATATTCTATTAGAAGTTTCTCAGAGAAAAATGTCACAAACATGGTAGTATAGTTTCCATAAATATGAGCCAAAATGAAGACAAATGAACAAGTATGCTATTTTCTTGGCCCTATTACAATTAATGACTCAAAAAATAAGTAACAGTCTCAAGATAAAGGAGAGAATGCCAGGCACACTGCTCACTCATATGCCCCTTTTTCACTGTGTTTTAAGAAGTTACCCTTTTTTTTTTTTTTTTTTTGTGGTACGCGGGCCTCTCACTGTTGTGGCCTCTCCCATTGTGGAGCACAGGCTCTGGACGCACAGGCTCAGCGGCCATGGCTCACGGGCCTAGCTGCTCCGCGGCATGTGGGATCTTCCCAGACCAGGGCACGAACCCGTGTCCCCTGCATCGGCAGGCAGACTCTCAACCACTGCGCCACCAGGGAAGCCCTGTTTTCCTCTTTCTGACTTACTTCACTCTGTATGACAGACTCTAGGGCCATCCACCTCACTACAAATAACTCAATTTCGTTTCTTTTTATGGCTGAGTAATATTCCATTGTATATATGTGCCACATCTTCTTTATCCATTCGTCTGTTGATGGACACTTAGGTTGCTTCCATGTCCTGGCTATTGTAAATAGAGCTGCAGTGAACATTTTGGTACATGACTCTTTTTGAATTATGGTTTTCTCAGGGTATACGCCCAGTAGTGGGATTGCTGGGTCGTGAAGAACCTAGGGGTAAGACGGGAATAAAGACACAGACCTACTAAAGCATGGACTTGAGGATATGGGGAGGGGGAAGGGTAAGCTGTGACAAAGTGAGAAAGTGGCATGGACATATATACACTACCAAACATAAAATAGATAGCTAGTGGGAAGCAGCCGCATAGCACAGGGAGATCAGCTAGGTGGTTTGTGACCACCTAGAGGGGTGGGATAGGGAGGGTGGGAGGGAGGGAGACTCAAGAGGGAAGAGATATGGTTACATATGTATATGTATAACTGATTCACTTTGATATAAAGCAGAAACTAACACACCATTGTAAAGCGATAATACTCCAATAAAAATGTTAAAAAAAAAAAGAAGTTACACTTAAGCTCCACCATCCATAACTTGCTTAAAAGAAAGATGGTTACAGTAAAAATATACTTTCTTTGTTCCTAGCATTTTCAATATTTACCTCAGGAATTATAGTTTTAGAGCATGAAAAACACCTTAAGGAGTTCAAATTTACAGTGCTATCTGAAGGTGAAATCAAAGTCAATATTTATTTAAATTAGCCATGGATGCCCGTACTAGACTTTTCCTTAATCAGTTAGTTAAATATAGTTAAAAATAGGCTGCATAAAGAACCCCCAGGCTGCTTTTATATAGTAATTCCCTTCAGAAGAACTAATCAAAATATGTTGACTGACCTGTGGAATGAAGAAGCTAAAAAGCATGATTTTCTAAGATTTTAAATAACTCTGGTTTGATGAACTCCTATTACGTATTAAGAAACTAGATTAGATGACCTCAAAAGCATTTAAATTCTGAAAACTATCAAAATAGTTCAAAAATGCTTTATAAAAAAGAATTCTAATAAAACAATCCTAAACAGAACAATTTAGTTAAAGAGATACTTTAAAAACATTTTTTTAAGATTTTTTTACCTGATCAAGGTGAGGTTGTGTTGTTGGCACATTTTGAAGTTTTCTCTGCAAACTAAGAATAAGTGATTATAAATTCAGAGCTCAATACACTTCTGATTTAACCTTATATATTACTGAGAGATACAAAGCTAAACAAGGGAGAGACTTTCCACAACTGAATCTATTACACAGCTCTAATTTTACATGCTGTTTACATATTCTAATAGACAAACAGTGGCAAACTGTTTAAAAACTTTTCTTAAAAATGTATATACATTTACATACATACATATACACATAATAGAGATAAAAACTAACCTTTAGCAACACTATTTGGTGTGGTTAAATATGTTAAATAAATTTCTTTTTTATTTCCAAAAGATCTAATACAGGCCTAGGAAAACATACATAAGCATTTTACAATGGCTCAAAATTTCATCAACTCTCCACAAGCTTCCTCAGATGAAAATAATGCTGGAACCTAAAGAAAATTAGAAGGGTAAATTTTTCCTTTATCAATGTTTTCCCTTGAATATCTCTACTTAAAAAAAAAAAAACAGTATCCATAAATATAAGCCTTCTATACAGTCAGTTACCAGTAGTTGAGAGAAAACAAAAGGTCAGAATCCTAAAAATGCATTGTTATGATATGGAAAGAGCAAAAGATCAATATGCCATAAATTATAACCATAACAACTGCAGCATACCTTTAGAGACTGATGGGGGTAGGTCGGGAGGAGGAAAAGGACTTAAGACCTTGCAGATGTTTTGCCTTGAAGAACAGTGAGGGGTAAATTAGTAACAGCAAGTTTAGGAAAGAGAAAAGGCTTGTAGGAACTGTTGGAGGGAATGAGTCTCCTTGGGAGGTCTTAATAGGGAAAGTGTCAAATTAAATCCTTCCCAGCTGGTTGCTCAGGAAAGGATTCTCTTGTTGAGCATCTAAGCACAAAGAAAAGTTATGCAGAGGCGTTATCCAGAACAAGGCTTCACCTTAAACAGCTGCTTCTTTAAATGTCACTAACGCAGTAAGTGTGGAATGAAATGACCTTAGAAAATGTATGAAAAATTCTATGTTCTTTCCCTGTGTTCAATATTTAATGTTGGACAATGACTGCCTACAACTTCCACAGGGAAGGAAAAAGTTTTCCTCTACCTCTTAAGTCCCTGGCTGGGTCTGAAAATTAGACTGACGAAGATTAACAAGAGAAAGGCATATACATTTATTTAATAAAGGTTTTATTTGACAAAGGAACCTTCATAGGGAAATGAAGACCTGAAGAAATGGTTAAACCTGAGTGTTTTTGTGCTAGGTTTGATGAAGAGTGAAAAGCCACAGAAAGATATGATAGGACAGAGGACGAGCCAAGTGTAGTAAACCAGGGGAAACTCAGAGAGGCCTATGCCTTCAGATTCCTCGTGTCCCCCTTTGTCTTCAGAGATAGGATGCTCTTTTCCTCTGGGTGTAGACAGGTTACCTTTCACATAAGGGTGTTATGACTCATCTTACTTCAGAGGAAATGGGAGAAAATATTTGCAAATCATGTATCTGATGAGGGGTTAATACCTAGATTATTTAAGAACACCTACAATTCTGCCACAACAACAAAAAACAAATAATCCAACTAAAATATGGGGAAAGTACTTGAACAGACATTTCTCCAAAGATAATAAACAAATGGCCAACAAGTAAATGAAAAGATGCACAATATCTAATTGTTAGAGAAATGCAAATCAAAAACACAGGGAGCTACCACCTCACATCCATTGGGACAGCTACTACCAAAAACAACAGAAAATGGCAAGGATGTGGAAACACTGGAACACTTGTGCACTGTTTGTGGAAATGTAAAATGGTGCAGCTGCTATGGAAAACAATATGGTGATTCCTCAAAATATTAAAAACAGAATTACCATATGATCCAGCAATCTCACTTCTGGGCATATATCCAAAAGAATTTAAAGCAGGATCTTGAAGAGAGATTTGCACACCCAACTCATGTTCATAGCAGAATTATGCACAATAGCCAAGAGGAAGAAGCAACCTAAATGTCCATCAATGAATAAATGGATAAAGAAAAAATGGTATATACATAAAATGGAATATTATTTAGCCTTTAAAAAGACCATGTTGTCACATGCTACAAAATGGATGAAACTTGAGAACTATGTGAAATAAGCCAGTCGCAAAAAGACAAATACTGTATGATTTCACTTATTTGAGGTATCTAAAGTAATCAAATTCTTAGAAACAGATAACAGAATGGTGGTTATCAGGGGCTGCAGGGAGGGGAACACCAGGAGTTGTCATCTGATTGTTATAGAGTTTCAGTTTTGCAAGATGAGAAAGTTCTGTAGATCCACTGCAAACAGTGTGAATATACTTAACACTACTGAACTGTACACTTAAAAATGGGTAAGGATGATTTTAAAAAAAAAGATATCGATGTCCAGGGAAAAACAATTTGTTCTTCTTTCCCTATCAAAAGGATTCTCTCTGGGGAAAGAGGCAGGAAACTGATCCATCACTACGGGAAAGGGAGTATCTGTGGGAACACGCCAAACTAAAATTTTCTATGTATTTCATGCTTTTTCTCATGGAAAGAATTACACATAGTGGTTGGTAAAGAAATATTAACAATAAGTTTCTAAAGTTAACTACCATTTACACTATAATTTCTGTAGGAGAATACACGTGATTTCCGAACATACATTTAGCAACACTTTCAAGAATGTAATCATTAGGAATGGTCGTGTATGCCAAAGAAATGACAGGAAGCATAAATCATATGTGCATCTGTGTAAATCATTCCTGTAACTCCTATAACTATGGAATAAAAAGTACATTATAATAAAAGTGACCAAAATACAGGAAACATACCTTATTCCAGAGAGACTGTCAAAGGCATGAAGATCGAATATACTTGAGAGATCAACTCTGAAAGGAAGAAAACCATTTTGAAGTGTTAATTTCTGTAAAATATATTCAATTAATCAAGAAAAAAAATCTCTATTCTGCTAGAAATGCAGACATAAATGTTAATCAGTATATACTATTTTGGGAAAAATAAAATGATAGGCAAGGAACAAAAAGCTGTTGTAAAAAAATTTTAATGGAATTTATACAAAAATTTTTAAAATTGAATAAATGGTTTAAGACCAAGGCAGAAAATTACTTGGTTATTGGTTCAATAAATTGTAGTGGTTTTTTTGTTTTGTTTTTACCTTCAATTATCTTTTCAATCCTGAAAATTTGAGCTTTTCAAACTATATTTTTATAACAAAAAAAAATCAGTTAAAGAACTGAAATTTTTCAAAAGTAGCAGTTTATTACTCAAAAGATGAAATGAGGGAAATTGAACAAATGGAAATAACACAGTAATATAGGTACATTGTCTTTGGAATTTCTGTATTTCTTTTACTCCACCTCCCTGCTTTCATGATACAACAGGTATTATCATAAGAATATGAGGAGTCAAACAATGTATAAATATTCACTCTAGGACCCTTATCTACATCTAAAGAATGTGGTTTGATTTTATTTCCTTCAGATGGGGTTGCATATAGACTGAAACTTCCCAGTTAGTGCTCTGTCTGAATAAACATTATTTCTATTATAATTATTTGGTGGTAATTAAGCCTAATTTATTAGGAAAGCAGAGATTAAAATCAGAAGAGATTATATCACAATTAGCATTAGGTTCGGTTTAAATACATAAAAGTAAATTTATAAAGACTAGTGATTGAGTTCCAAATTTTACGTCAGCCTATGAAACAGTAAAGGACAGTGATTTCTCCATAATCAAAGCTATAATGAAGGAATGTTTGAAGAAAATGACAACTATAATTAAGTCTCAAAATCAGACTCCAGGGATTTGCCAACATTTATTAAATTTTCTCACAAGGAAAACAAAACTTTGCAAATTCAAAACTTTTTCAAATACAAAAACATGTAAAAGCCACCCCCTTTAACTTAGGGCTGACCAGCTGTGTCTGCTTTGTTCATTCTCAGCAGTCTGCCATATATTCATACTTGTGGCAACAATACTGTTAGATTGTGAACACTTCTGGCACAAGGCAGACAAATTCCCATCTTACTAAAAGAAGAATACTCCAGAGTTCTATGTTAACAGAATGTAACATTTCAAATTCTGGACATTCTAGATGAACAGAATTAGGAAAATAATCAAGCAAAGAAGTAAATGTTCCATGAAGAAATTTTTGAATATCAATTTACATAAGAGACCAAAGCCTTAACATTAAACCTATTTCCTTTCACACCAACAGAGTTGAGCAAATATTTATACTGACAGGTGACAAGTGGATGAAGTTTTCCACCAAGTTTATCACCTTTAACTTAGGAAACAGCTTAAAGTTTAAAAAGTTTACACATGCTAATTGTGTCAATATCAAAATTCAGGTCAACTGTGTGAATACCAAAAGTCAGTTTGAAACACAAGTTTCTAAATACACTACAGTTTTCACTGCAACAGTGTCCTTGAGAATACATATCATAGATTTAGAAATAATTCTGCTTTGTACCCAGATTCTTTTGGTATATTCAAAACAGATAGGATCAACAAAAGATCTATACAGGTTAAATTCTACAGAGAATAATAAAATATCAAAGTCTCTCACTGTATCTCACCAGATTCTCAATGGAGAATAAAAGAGGAAAAAGTCTAAGGTTCCAGATGAAAGTTGCCATGGACTTTAGTACTACCATCAAAAATAAATTCCTTCACTCATCCAAGGCATATAACTAGAAAACTAATTTCCATGGCATCAAATTTTATTTAACTTCCCCCTTCAGAGATAAAAACATCGGATCTTTTCCAAAACATTAACACAGAAAAAATAGACTATTACCATCATGTAAAAACTGAATGGGAGAATGAAGCAAACAGAGGGGAAGGAAAAAAGTTCCAAAGCTCATCTTTTCTCCTAATTTCTTGAACTATCCATGCCAGGAGTACCTGATCTTTTCTCTATGAGGAGCTTTCAGTTATCCGTATGTCTAAAGACTGCTTTAAGTCGCTTAAGACCAAGGACAGGAGAATGAAAAAGGAAGAGGGCTCTGGCTGTCTCAGGGGAGGGGAGTTCAGCTACTACTCCAGAGATATAGCTGTCTTTTCAAAGTTCAGTGAGTCTCAGAAACAGGGGCCACCAGACCACCCCAGACCTACGAGTTGTTGATACCATCCAATAGTAAGTCTTGAACTTTAGAGCTAAATTTCCAAATGCCCTCCCTAGTGTTATCTCAAACTCAGTGTTTACAAAATGGAACTAATCCCCTTTACCAAACCCACTGCTATCACTACCCTACCCCAAAGTTGCCCCTCCTTCCTGTATTTCCTAACTTGGAGAATAGCACCACATTCAATCCATCTCCCAAGAGTCATACTGCTTTTTTTTTTTCCCGGTACGTGGGCCTCACTATTGTGGCCTCTCCCATTGGGGACCACAGGCTCCGGACGCGCAGGCTCAGCGGCCATGGCTCACGGGCCCAGCCACTCCACGGCATGTGGGATCTTCTCGGACCGGGGCACGAACCCGTGTCCACTACATCGGCAGGTGGACTCTCAACCACTGCACCACCAGGGAAGCCCCCATACTGCTTTTAAAATCCTTCATTAATTCCTTGCTGCCTACAGGAGAAAATCCAAACCACGTGTCATGGTGTTCAAGACCCTTTGTGGTAATTTCTCCATCTGCCCAGTCATACCTCTTTTTCTCTCCGCAACATAATACAATGTGTTCTAGCCATTCTAAAATATTCACAGGTTCTGGAATACAAAATCTTCCTTATGTCAAGAAAGCCACTGCTACTCTTGTCCATCTGGAAAACTCCTATTCATTCTTCAAGATTCAAGTCAATGATAACCTTCTCAGTCAAAATATTCTGACTCTTCATCAAGAAGAGTTGAATAGTTGCTCCTCTATCTTCCTGATCTTATAGGATCCTGTGCATTTAATGTTACTGTTATATTGATAATATTTAATATATTGATTTTTGCTTGTTTTCTTGTCTCTCCCAAATGACTAATTTTAAAGGCAGAGTTTTTACCTTATACATTGCTTAAATCCTCAACATTCCATGAAATGCCTAGCAACTAGTAGAATGATCAGTAAACTGTTGAATTGATTAACTTATTATTGATCAACTGGACTTTGGTTTTCCTCTATCCAGTCCACTTAATCTCCAAGATTTAAAAAAAAAAAGTCTGGAAAAGATAAGAATGGCACTTCTTCTAATCTTCCACTCCTGAAGTCCATCAGAACTTCCATTTGCCTCAAAATCAACTTAAGTCTCACCAATGAGACCATACTATGCCATTCTTATTCCTTAACTTAAATACTCAAGGTAAGCCTTTTCTATACGTTTATAGCAGTTTTATGACTGTCATTTTACTATTGTAAGCATTTGCCAACCACAAGATGCTTAAGAGATTAAAATTTTTTTAAGAAAGAAAATTAAAATTTTTTCTTTATTTCAGAAAGCTCCTAGATTCTCAGACGTACTGGCAAAAAAACTGATTTACAATATTGTAAATACAAACTGAATAAATGCTATCACAACAAAACCACAGCTATTTATGGGTATGATTTTTAAAAACTTAATTAAGCATTATGTGGTTGTCTGTGTGTCATTTTGTAAAAAGCAGAAAATTTAAGAAGAAAGAAAATGGTAACGCAACAGGAAGAAGACAGATACTGAGGAATGGCTCATGGTATGAGTTAGGTTATCACAGACCTTCTACACTGGAATTTGAAATGAAGGGAGCACATGTGGTATATGCTTATACAGGACTTAACACTAAGGCATTCTTCTGCTACCTCTACCAGCAGAGTGGCTTCTGAGATGCATGGCAAATTAATTCCCCAGCTGTTCACATGCATATAAGCAGCTGCTGCTGTTACTGCCTAACATTATGGTAGTCTGTCAGCACCTCTAATCTCTACCATGGCAGACAAGCCACTCAACTAAGGCCTTTGCTGTACTTCCGAGGACAGAATCTCTGAATTGAGAACTGGGTGGCACTAGACTGCCAGCTGTGAGCCTCAGAGCTTCTAGCTGCATGTTGCTGGGTCTATCAGCTGCTAAGCCATTCTTGCTAAAAGATAAGCTTAACAAAAATACCTCTGTACAGAAATTTTCTGAAATCATGATAGCACTCAATGCAAAATAGAGTTCAATCTACAGAAATTCATTTTGTAGATGTTTTAAGAGCACATCTATTTTATAAAGCACATCTGTATGAACAAAATTAAAAAGAGAGAAGAACCTATAGGAAATCAAAATCAAAATATTTAAAAAGAATGCATCAGGAACTTATATGTAAAGGTTCCACGTATTTTTACATGACATTATTTTTGCAACTATTAAACACTCAGAAAGTTTTTAAAATATTAAAAAGCCATCTAAATATCTCAAATTAAGATAAGATTCCTAATAGTATATTTTTTCAGATTTCTATATTAATTACTTCCTTGAGTGGTTCAAAATCCTATGTTTTCTTCCTCATTAAAGCAAAAGCACAGTTACACAGTGTAATCATGGCTCTGAGGTCTTAGTTACAAGACCTCAGTTACAATATATTAACTAAATATGCCAAACTAATTTATAAAGAGCATTCAAAACAACCTTTTGGGCCTAATTTTTTTTTAATGCACATGTATCTTCCTTATATTAGAATCAAACATAGTTATCAATTACTTAATATTTATTAACTAAAATTATTTATTGTTAATATTAGTAACAGCTTTTAAAAGTACCTTGATCTTTGTGTTTCTAAAATTTTTCCCAGTCCATTTGTTGATCTGAAATAAATATAAAAATGAGGAAAGTAAAAAAGTAAATGTTAACTTTTTAAAAAACCATTCCATCACATTATTTCTAAAACATGAAGTAAGCATATACAAATATATCCTAGAGCTAGAGAACAATAAACAATAAAAAACAAACTTACATTTTTTATAGTTTAGTTTTTCCTTCTAATCATAAATGAGGTACATTCCACTTATGCATTAAAATATGATATGCAAAAATCTACTGCACAACTGACAGATTAGGGGCTACTTTGTGATTTATATAAAGACCCCTCACTTTAGAAAAAATGATTCATAAATAGCCAGTAATTCTAACATTCTTAAAATGAGTAGATAAACTTTTAACTGACACCTAATTTTCCTCAACACACATTGTGGAAATGGCTATAAACACACTAGATATAAAAACCTGGTTACGAGTGGCTTTGACCCCAGCCTGTCCTCAGTATTCAGCCACACATCCAGTTTTTTAATAGAATAACCTCTTCAGTTCTCTAGCTAGGATCTCTACGTACTCTGCCAGGCCTCCCCTTTCTGATACAAAGATAATGAAATATGGCTCCCTTTGTATGGCGCCAAAAATACTTATTAAATCCTTTGCAGTAAACTGTACACCTCATCTATTTATATCATCAGTTCCATTGCCTTTAGGGTTACTTGCTGAAGATATGTGCTATTTGTTCAAGCTTGTTCTCATGGGTAAGGCTTCCCAATGATTCTGAGGCAAGTCTCTCTACTAATTCACAAAACTCTTATTAATCTTCTCTTTTGAATATACTCTATAACCTGAAGGCTATTTCCTCTCAAACATGTTTATCTTCTTCCAACTCTTCAAATCTAGTTCTGAGTAAGTCGCAAGTCTGAGGTACAATGGAGGGTAAAAAGCCCAAAGGGTCTGTATTTTATCAAAGTGCTTTGTCAAATTCTTTTCTGGTATTGCTATAGTACAGGCTGGCAACAAGCTGGCTAATGTCAATACTGCTCGTGTTAGAGATCCAGCTTACATAGTCAGTATGGGGATAGAAATGCCCAGCAGTAACAATTTCTCTTTTTATGCCAAAAATGTTTGTGACATAGATTACGTTCCCCGTTCGACATAGATTATGTTCCCCGTTCTACAATCACAATGATGCATAGGATTTTGAAAAGAGAAACAAAATTGAGGAGACCAGTGTCAAAAGGGGTAAAAGAAATAATCTCCATTCACCACTTTCATCTTTCTAGACTTTTCAAAAATATCAACCATCTTTCTATTTCTTTCATTTTTTTATTCACTGTAACTGGAAATTACTATGTAAACTAAGAAAAAAATCTAATAATGATAATAATAGCTAACAGAGCACTTACTATGTATCAGGCACCGTGTGAAGCTTACCCACAATGCCTCAAACCAAACACAGATTCCAAAGCCATGATTTTAAACGTTATTCAATACTACACAGCACTACCTACCCTCCACATGAAGACATTCTTACAGCTTTTTATAGTAAAGTCTAAGAGGATATTACTACTAAAATAAGCCAAATAAGAAGAAAAATATGAATTCTTTCTTCTGCAATCATTAACCACTGCAGCCAAAATCCTAATGAGCCTTACCTTTACTGATTCAATTCATAACATATATTATATGAACTGGCACTGACAAACTCAAAATCTGATGTCAGCAGATTGTACGCACTGAAGATGACCAATAATAAAAGCTATCAAACGTTTCTCTGTAGATGGCTTTTATTAGTTTAGGTCTTACAAAATAATTAGAAGTCCCTAAACTCTAACCTCATTTGAAAAGTCCAAATGACTGTTGGATCTTTTAACACATATCTGAGTACCATTCATATTGTCCTATGTTGATCAGCCTTGGCCACGGACACTGAAGACATTAAAGCTAGCTGGAAAAACAGGCATGGTTAGATGACAGTTAAGGAAGACCAAAGTCAATGAGGGTTCAGGGAAAAGTGAAACCACCTGAGACAGGGAAGACTTCGCAGGAGGGAGGGAGAAAGAGGTGGGAGGAAGGGATGAGTTCCAGAGAATGGCTAAAATAGCTTAAAAAAATAAAAGAAAAACAGAGAAAAAGAACGAATTCAAGGACTGACACAGTGAGAGTTGAGAATACATTAAGAGTAAAGAAAGGATTTGGTAAGATACCTCCATGAGAAAATAAGTAAACCGTCCTGGGTAAAGTTAGGGCACTTCATGTAGGGAAAGAGTCAAAGAGAAGACAGGAAAATGAGGAGGGAGTCAGAAGACCTTGAATATCAGTCCATGAACTTTGAACTGTAGTTGACCATGGAACAACTTAGGGGTTAGAGGTACCAAGCCCCCTCACCATCTAAAATCCTCAAACTGTTATCTCTGCCTCAAAAACACAGGAATTGGTAAATGACTCACCCAAGGGCAAGAAGCTGAAAGGGTTTGAACAGAATCAGGACTCAAACCCTAGTTCTTTTAATTCCACATATTATGATCTCTAATTGAACACAAACATTTCCCCATACTTAGTTAACTTAAAGATCTGTAAAATGAAAACACAGATACTATGCTTATTGGAAAAAAATCCACGTATAAGTGGACCTGGGCAGTTCAAACCCTGTGTTGTTCAAGGTTCAACTGTATATTCTGTAAGCAATGGGGAACAATTTTATATATCACTATTTACATAACAGCCAATTAGGCAACAATAAAATATGTGATTCCCTAATGATACTTATAGCAAGTCAACCTTGAACCTTAAATTTCTACAGGGCAATAGTCATGGTAAAAATATTCCGTACAGCACATTTTGAATTTGTAGGTACTTAACAAACATTTCTAATTTTGTACCTAATAGTTGTTCTTAATTTGCTTAAATCCTCTTCCGAAACCAAGTCTGTTTTATTGAGAATGATGATATCCGCCAAAGCAACTTGCCTAAAGTAGCAAACAAATAACAGATGTCAAGACAAATGTTAAGAAATTAAAAATAAATAAGAAACATCTCAAGATCAATTAGCAGTTAAGAAGGATATAGTACTCTATGTAATGATTTAATTTACTCCTAACCTATTTATCATCCTTCAAATAGTAAGGATGAATTGTATTCATCACTATATAAACTCAGATTTCAAATTATTCATTCAAAAAATATTTACTAAGTGCTCTTACTTGCTACTCTGAAACTACAAAGATAAGCCTCAAATAGTTTACAATCAAGGATAGTTTACAATTAGGATGATTTTCAACTCATGATTTTCTTTGTAAAGAAATGCATAAAATTCCGATATCCAATGTGGTAGGAAAAAAGACACTCTACTTACTAAAATATTCCACATAATAATTACCATAATTTTCAAAGAAATACAAAGAACAAGTTCACTTAACATTAATACTACATTGAACAGTTTTTTTAAAAAAACTATACTTGGATCTTGAACAATTATCTTCATCACTATGAATATTTATTTTCTCTGTAAAACAGAGAAACTACTACAGAAATTCAAGTTAAAGAATCCAGTTGACAGGATGCTGGATGACAAAATAGCTTATTATAATTAAAAACTCTATTTTCTATTAACAGGAGTAGAAAAGCTGAGGATTCTTTAAAATTTCCTCAATTCTTCAGGAAAGTTTAATCACTAGACTATTTGTTTCCAATACTGGTTTTATGCTACCTGAAGGTATAGCTAATTATTTCAAAGAACAACCAAATTCTCAAAAATAAATCAACTTCAGTTCACTGAAAAGCGGGTTTCAACAGTATGTACATCATAATCCCATTTTAATTTAAGTAAATTTCATAAGAATAAAGATTGAATGTGCACATCTCAAAATATAGACAGTTGCAATCTTCAACTTGGAGGGCTCCTATATTTAACTTTTTTTTGACTTTTATAACATTTTGCTATTTTCTATTTGGCTTATATTCTCTATAACAAACATTTTAATAAGGAAAAAGTTACAAAAATATTTAAGTTCAGTCTAATGTGAATCATAGCTATATACCAAATGAAGTGTTCAGGCAGGATTACAAAACAACAGAGTACCATATTCTAAAATGATAGGGAATCAATCACCTCCTTGCAGTCTATTATTTATGTTAAGATCATCTGTAGCAAATCTTGGGGTGGAGGGAAACCTCCCTTTTAAACCCAAGATCATATTTAGTGACTGTTGTCTATCCCAAAACTCTTTTCCCATTAGCAAGAATGTGCTTAGGGTAGGCAAACCAATTTAAATATTCATAAGTCTAAAGAGAACCCAATTAGGAACATACAGGTATTTAAACAAAAAAATGTTCTAAATGCCAAATTGCAACTATTTCCATATTTATTCCTCTGTTGCTCTGAGTAACAGTGAACAGTTGAATCAACTGAATTACTGTTAAAGAAGGCAGGAAGTGAATCAAATCTTTTTTAATAATCATTTTCAATCCCAAAGAAATTGTATGAGAACAAGAAGATATTTTTAAATGTGAACATCTTCCAAGTTCCTTACAAAAAACTCCTGTGCTCAGCACTCACTTTATGCTATAATATAGTTTTTTTTTTTTTTTTTTTTAAGTTAATTTATTTATTTATTGGCTGCATTGGGTCTTAATTGACGGTGGCTTCTCTTGTTGCGGAGCACGGGCTCTAGGCACGCGGGCTTCAGTAGTTGTGGCTGACGGGCTCTAGAGCACAGGCTCAGTAGTTGTGGTGCACGGGCTTAGTTGCTCCATGGCATGTGGGATCTTCCCAGACCAGGGCTCGAACCAGTGTCCCCTGCATTGGCAGGCAGATTCTTAACCACTGTCCCACCAGGGAAGCCCTATAATATAGTTTTAAATAGAGAAAAGATCTTCCTTGACTATGTTTTTATGTTTCTGTTTGTTTTGTTTTTATATCAATAATTTTCTTTTTCCATTTAGCCAGTAATCAATATATACTTTAAATAAATGAATACCTAGAAGCTTCATTGATAAGGCCATCAGGTTTTTCTTCTGCTAAATGCTAAATAAAAACAAAGTTTGAACAAAAGTTACTGTGGTGTAACACATAACCTAATGTCAACACAAAGGATTTTACTTTAGGGACTCCTTTCTTGCCTCTAATAAAAACTTCAACAAGTTCTATTACTGAATACCCAGATTCAGGACTCACTTTTTTATCTGAACGCATTTTCTTCCTCACTTGTAATTTTTTCCCTACAGTGAACCTGTGAGGTGTGAGGGCTTAAACTTTGTCCCCTGACGTCTTCTTTTTCGTAAATGGAAAACCCTCCAGATTTAAATAATGTCATAAAAACACAGCACATTATAGTTCAGATTTTAGGCAACTTCCTTTTTTACAAACTGTCTTTGTTCTAAATATCCATTATTACTTATTTTAAAAAAAGAGAGATAACCACTGGAATTGTACTTTTTAAAAGTCTACTAGACTTTCCTCCATCCTACCCCACCCCCCAGCCCCCACCACAGAACCATACACACTATGAACTCACACTGGGTCCTTCCAATTCCCTAGAAACAAATCAGCTGTGGGTGGGACACAGCCCTATACCCAGCATAAAGCAGGTTATCATTTTGAAACCCACACTTGAATGATTTGGCCTCTCTGGGCAACTGTTTAGTTTGCACCCTGCCAGAGTCAACCTAGTGCCAAAAAATACTTTGACGTTGACTTAGAAGCCCACGAGGTCATTCTGGTCACTCTGGAAGTAGTTATTATTTTTCCAAAATCCTATTTATATCCCTAAAGTCACCAATGTCATAAGGTTCTTCTCTGAAAAATGTTCCACCTTCATTACCTTAACCCTCAATAGATGTTTCCTGTCACAATAAAAAGCTGCCTACTGATGTCAGAGGCAATTCGATTATATAATACTTTTTGTATTTGAATTGAACTCCACAAATTATTAAATCCTTTTACAAACATTATCTCATTTAGCCTTCATAATGATTATGGGAAATGGCTATTCTCAATTTATAAAAAAGAAGCTAACTCTAGCACTGTCACCATCACGGGATACCTTACCATAGGGTGATTTTTCAAAAATGAAAGTGGGCTCAATAGAAGGAAAATGAATATAATTTTTAAACCTTTATGAAAGCTTTTTATGTCATATAAAATCAGTCTTGCAAAGAGCGTTACACAAATGTTAATAACGACATAAAAGTATATGCATAAAGATTACCTAAAAATTATATTCAAAATTATTTCATCAGATTAGTTTTACAATTCATGAAGAGGTAGATCATTAAGGTATTTGGATAGTTTGGGACCTAAGAGCAAGTTGGTAATCATTTTATTTAATAGTCTTGGTAAGATCTATAGAGAAAAACTTTTTTTCTTCTAAAAGTTTGCCAAATTCTATTTTTAGGGAAGCTAGCCTAAACTAAAACTAAAGTAATGATGTACTGATCTCCACTTTAGGTACAACCTTATAAATTTAACTGCAGACCGACTCTGAAATTATGGAAGTCACAGAACTTGAAGAATACTGTATCAAAAATTGTTTCTTGTCAAAAGACCAATTTACTATTTTTGCTAATTATTGTTGGCCTGAGGCTATAACAAATCCTTTCATTACGTCCTCTAGAGAATAAGGGCTATTACCATCCCAGGAATAGTACCCGGCACCCAGGTTCAACAAATACTTATTGAATGAATTCTAGTTAACACCTCCTATTTGTTGACATAGATACATGGATGTTGTTATCTGAAAAATTCTACATAACATGCAACAACAACTCCCTTTCTTTTCAGCAGTAAATCTGTTTAGTAAAGATGTATTTTTAGCAAGGTATCTGTCTCTGAATGATCCTATAATATTGAAGTTCTTTTAAATTTTTAAAATATTTGCAAAATATTGTATTTTTGACCTTTTGGGAGATTTATTTGTATATGAATTTGGGACTTTTTGGTTGTGAGCTGAAGGTGTATAAAAAAGATATGGTAAGAAAATTAGAGATTTGTTTTTGAATATCCATACCTAAATGTAACTAATAAAATAGTATTAATATTTTCACAAAGTAACTCATGCTTTTAACGCACCTAATCTAATCTCCAGAAGATTAGAAATTTTCACTCAAAGCTAACGGGGATGGACTAACATTACATGACCTCTAGGAAGTCAAGAAGTATCAAAAATAAAAACACGTTAAAATTCCCCAAAATAAAAACCTGCCAATAGGTACAACTCTATTAAGAATATGATATGTAATAAACATATTAAAAAGCAGAAGAGATAAATGTCCCTGTTCTATGCACATATGAAGGCTATACAAACATAAACAAATAATAAATGCACACTAACATTTATTTTCTCTGGATATCAGCCCATTTCCCTTATGCAACTTCTTACCTTCCCAAGTCAAACTTTGCAAAAAGACAAAAACCGATGTCTGGTATTCAAAAGGACATTCTCCAGTAGTACATTATACACCATTAGTCATTAAGTCAGATGACTCCCATTTACAAAGTGAAAAAATGGAAATTGTGACATTCTATTTTACCTGTACAGGCAATGAAGGAAAAATTTTTGCAAAATTTTTTTCAAAATATATTGTGTGTGTGTGTGTGTGTGTGTGCGCGTGTGTATCCCCAACAGATTCCTCATCTCTGCTTAGAGACTGTGGCTTTTGCTTATATATCAAGAAAAAGACCAGAAAAATTTTGGTACTAAATAATCCAACATATCAAAAAGGTTAAGGTTCCACCCTCTAACTTAACTTAGCACAGCGTAAGAAAGAAAGGAATCCTTTGAAATAACACCATCGTATGACATAACTTCATTAAGGGCTTTTCTGCAGAAACAGAAACAAGCTGGACTGAAAAAAAGAAAGAAAAAAACACTGTTGTTGACCAAAGTGGAAAGAAATCTAGTGTCAAAGATGTCAGTGACATTTAAATAAAAAAAGAAGCAGCAGCTATTTCTTTCCAACGGATTGGTTATAGATCTAACACTATTTTAGCTTTTAAGAAAAGATTATTGGGCTTCCCTGGTGGCGCAGTGGTTGAGAGTCTGCCTGCCGATGCAGGGGACACGGGTTCGTGCCCCGGTCCGGGAAGATCCCACATGCCTCAGAGCGGCTGAGCCTGCACGTCCTGTGCTCTGCAGCGGGAGAGGCCACAACAGCGAGAGGCCCGTAATGCAATAAAAAAAAAAAAAAAAAGAAAGAAAAGATTATTGCATAATGTCAGTCTATTTATTTTTCTGGTCTTTTCCAAGCCAAACTGTTTTCTGACTGAATTGTTTCAACAGCTTGTGCAATATAACAGAAGAATCAAAAAGAAACCTCTGACTTGACCTTTTCTGTGTAACTTCATTCATTGATTCTATTGCATTAAATGCTGTCACTTTTGTAGAACTGAAAAGGACAATATCAGTAGCCTGGGTGTCAAGTCCTGAGAATAGAGAGCTGTCATTTGAAGTTGTCCAATTCTTTGCCCATGATTAAAAAATGAATATTTCAGATCAATGGGTGACAATCCCATCAGAGTGATAGCCCATGATATCAATTACCACTTCAGTTTCAATTTGGCTGGCTGGCCACAAGGTACCATTTCTCAGCTTTACTTCTGATGGGCTGGCTCTGTGAAGCATGACACCCTTAAATTGCTGCCCATTATCCAAGTGTCATTACTTGTACTGCCTCAGAATTCTCTGAATCACAAGCAGCTACTGAGGTCAAGCTTTGCAACCAGAGGAATTAGACAAGTTGGCAAATCCTTTATATAAAGGAAAAGTTATTTATTTGGCACCTGACTTAGAAAATCTGAAGTTTCCATTATCCTGACAGTATGTCGGTTTTGTGTAGGTATATTGATTTAATAATTTAAGATGTTTTATCAAGGTGGGAGGGGGTTAAACGTTTGCTGTGTCTGCATTATTCAGAATATTGCTTTGTGGGTTTTTTTGGCCTCTATCACACTCATGGTAGATTCTATTTAACTCCTTTCCACATCCAAATATACATATAAAATTATTCCCATAATCATAAATACATAAAGAGTTTGATTTTAGGTCTGGTACTGTAAGTCTATCAAAAAAAAAATCCTACTATCCATCCTGAAGATATCCCAAATCTGGCAATAAATCTATATAGGAGATGGATTCAAACATGCCCTTTAATAAACATTCAGAGTGAAGAATGTGACTTTTTTTTTTTGCCTCCTCTGTAAACATTTTGCTAGAAATATCATGATTTCAGAATAGTTGGAATATTTCTGAGTAAAAACTGTAATATCTGGGGTCTTTCTTTGGTTCTTAAGACTATTAATAAATTTTGACTTAAAAATCTAAAAAGGAATCATCTCCCAAACTTCTCAAATTAGGGTGCTCAATCCCTGAGGAAACTGAAGGGCCAATGAAGAGGTACTGGTAACCATTTGACAAGTTTGCCATACTAATTAAAGGTTTGGAAGAAAAAGAAACTTGTTCAAATTAAGAAATTCAGATATATTGTCGGGTAGAATACAAAATGGACATGAGTTTTTAAGCATTAAATTTAAACTTCTAAGAAATGATTACTTTGGGCACTATTCATATTGCCAGACTGGGTCAGGAGATAGGATAATTTCACTCTCTTCTGCCTCTAGTAATTTTTCACTTGGAAAGTTGAGAAACACCACTTTACTTTATGTGCCAACATGCATTTTAAAATCTTACTAAGTGCATTTTGTGAACTGAAATTCATTTAAATGCATTTCAGGACCTTGCTAGTCGCAAAACATTCACAGCAAGATGCCTTTTAAAGGAGAGTTTCTCCTCCCTAAACCTAGGCATAAATCCTGATTACTTCAAAATATGGGAAAGCAATATATTTTTTAAAAACTCAGTCATCTGCAGCTTGTGTCTGACAGCAGTTTAACAAGAAAAATAAGCTCTCATACGCTTTATCAAGCTCAATTTCCTCTATCAAACAGAAAAACTTATCAACATTGGGGCTGAATCCTAGTGAGGGGTTACACATACCCAAACTTTATCCTGTATTATCCTTATTACAAAATATTACACTTCAAACTTTTATCACATCAAGCCAGAGAAGCAGAAAATAAACATTTAACTTAGAAACACCAAATAATAATTAAAAGACACATACAAATTTCATCTATTGTTCAGGATACTTTTTAAAAATCTATTTTTTTTTACTGTATTTGCTTTATTACTCTTCATGCTTTTTAAACTTCCAAAATATGATATATTAAGTTAAAAATGTAACTCACGGGCTTAACACACACAGTTTCTGATAATATTACTGCCACTTTAAAAAGTACTATCTTTTATATTTACAGTATAGAAATATTTTTGTTAAGGATATTTCAAACAGACACAAACATAGAAAAACTAATATAATCAATCCCCATATAACCAGCTCTTAAATAATTAGTAACTCATAGCAATCTTTCAACTTACATTTAATCCATATTTTGAATCCACAACAGTTATGATACCTACAAAGGAATAAATCTTTTAATCATCTTTATATTTAAGAATTAAAACTAGTCTATTTCAGTTCACAAATGTCACTCAATAAAATACTGCTTTTTCTCTTGCCAGCACAGCAATTTAATTCAATTCCGTTAGTAAGCAGATGCATTTCAAACATGAACCTAGCACTATTTTAAGGCACTAGATGGGACATAATAAAAACAAATATTTAAAATTAAACAAACAAATAAAAAGGAAAATAAGATTTCTCTGGCCTTTAAAAAGTTTACAATCCAAAACATGAGACAAATTTCATAATATAAAGTGGAATGTGATAAATTACACAAGACAGCTTATCTTTATTTTCACATAATCAAAATCGAGACTTTTCTTATTTAAATTATTGCTTAACAAATCTGAGGCATCTTAGAATATCTCTCACCAATTTAACTCACACAACTGTTTTATCTAAGGTGTAGCTGAGTTTCCAAATGATCAATTAGTTTGGCAGTCTCTGAATTTATATGCTAAATAATTTTTTCAAAGGACAACAGCTGAATGAGTTTGATGACGCCTAAGGAATTTAACCAGCTACATTCCATATATATTAGGGCCAAATGATGAGGCCCAGCTTCAAAAATTCTTAAAGTTCACCCCTTAGTCTATGAAAAATATGGTCTACAGAAAGGTGAAGAATCAGGTGTGGGGTGTTGCAGGGAACCTATGTGCCTAATCCAGAAGGTTTCTAAAGTGTCTTAAATGAAGTCTACAAATAAGATTGCCCAAAAGTGTTATGGTAAAGAGAGCAAGGGGTAGGGGGCTTTGTTTCATTCTTATTTTTAAGGGAAAATGAAAGCAGAAATTTGATCCTCATACTATATATGTTATTTAAAATAAAAAGCTCTAATATATACTAAGCACGTAAATTAAACAACAGGGAATATAGAAAATCTACATAGTATTTTAAAAGGAAAACCTTAATGGAAGCACTAAACTGGTAGTTGAGATTATGATTGAAATCTAGTTCTACTACTGTCTGGGGCTTTAGAATCAGTATGAACAAAGACTTATTTCATCATCAAACTAAACAAGCTTAAAAAGAGTACCAATACAAGGAATTAAAAGTATAATATGAATAAACAAAAATGATCTTAACCATAACATTAACATTTTACTTGAAAATTTTTTTAAAAATTCATTTCTAAACTTACCATCAAGATAAATATCAGCCCCTAATTCAGCATCAACCCAAAACATAGAAGCTACAGCACCTGAAAATATATGATAATATTCATCAAATAAAAATATTTCTTCAAACTAGGAAACAAAATTCTATCCATAATGTTTTAATTTGCCCCAATGGAATTATCAGGCAAACACATATATGAATTAAATATGGGTTTTCAATCTTCTTAAGGAAATTACAGTCATAGAACCATTTACTATTTTATACCCATTTCTTCCCCTCTCTCTACTTCAATAAACAAAAAAAAACCAACTCTTATTACATACAAACCCAATATCAAGCTTTCACCAATGCCATAATAATTTACCAATAAATAATATCAAATAATTTGGGCAGAATGCCTGTGTGCACACAGGTCTTGTTTTTATTTTACCCCTCCTGAATATAGTAATCATACAGCTCACAAATAATTAACTCCCTAAAGGAAAGCAAAGCAAAACATAGATAAATCCAAAATCACCTGTCCGAAAATTTTTTTAAATTTACTTGTAAGTTTTACAGAAGAATAAAAGTAAAATTATACACTCTATGTCCTTACTAATAAATCCTTACACTATTTATTAGTACTGATATAAAATTTGGAAATTTGTTTTAATTGAGGAAAAATAATTTCTAAATAATAAATTAAAACTTGTTTTTGACAGAAACTGGTTCAATACCAAACCACACACCCTGATTAGTATGCCACAACACAAGAAAAAAGAAAACTGACAGTAAAGAAAGAATTTGATTTTTCAAAGCATCACAGGTCCAGTTAGTGACAGAGCTGTCTAAAAGGATGAGTCCTGGGGAAAAACAAGGAAAACTGAACTCATTCCAATGTCTAAAGCTGTCCACCTACCCTGACAAGATGTGGTCTCCCAAGCATCACTCTGTGTCAACAATGAAATACCTGTCAGCAGTTTACAGTGATTACTCATGCAGGATACAGCAAGGGCCACAAGATCTAATGGTTTCCTGATATGTATTGATTTTTTCCCAAAAACTTAATAGTTTTCCAATTTGACTGAAATAGGATTTGTGAGTAACAGGGGCTGAATCAATGCCTGTCCTTTCCAAGGAAATTACTTTACCATGACAATTATTTAGCTTAGAACTGGAGAGTGTCAGTCTTCTAAACAGGAAACAACTGAATTGTCAATAAGAATTTTCTTCACTTACTTGGCTAACAACATGATTTTAATTAATGAAGGAGAAAAGTAAATCTATTGTGAGTATCATTACTCCAAACAATAAGTTATTTTTTTAAAGTATTAATTTTTTTCACTCGGTAAAATGCCCAGCACTGTACATAAATCTTTTTTTTAATTCATTGATTTCTACTCGGAGAGCTTATAAGTCCGATAGTTAACATGTGCCTAGTATTAAGCTGAACTGTAAGAGTGTATTAGAGCTTTTATTCTAAATCTGATGTGTATCTTTGGCTTAGTACTTACCAGACTACAAAATAAAGAACTACTTAAAATTTGGATGCAGGTGTTTAACAGGGGGAGTAAAGACGAGAGAATGAAGTTAATTAGTGATTCTAAACCCAGGGTAATTGTTCTCCCCAGAGAATATTTGGCAATGCCTGGAGAAATTTTTGGTCATCTCAACTACACGAATGCTACTGGCATGTAGTAGGTAGAAGCCAGGGATTCTCTTAAACATCCTACAATACACAAGATGGCCTCCTAAAATAAAGAATTATTCAACCCAAAATGTCATTTGTACCAAGGTTAAAAAACCCTGAGCTAAATTATAGAATCTCCCTTCTTCAAAACCTAACAAAACAAACAATAAAAATAAACAAAATAAAATTTTGAAAGCCAAATTTTATCAGCAGCAACCAAATATACAACTTCCTGCCATAATTTTTGGATGATAGTAAAAATAAAAAACACAAAGTTCTATGTGATGTATGATAGTTGTTAATTCTACCCCAATACTCAACAAGAGGTTATAGATAAGTAGTTTACAAAATCCTAATATTTATCAGAAATAGCTTTCAAAATGGTGAGAAGCAGAACTGAGGGAGAAATAAGCAATACAGGAAAAAGCCAACAAAGAAAATTCAAGGGTAAAATTTTCTAACCGTCTCCACACTTTCAGGGGAAGGGGTTACTTTCTAGGGCTCAGAGCAAAATGAAGAGAGAAGTCTGAAGCTCAAGCATGTCCCTGAAAAAGGTACGGGAAATCTACTCATGAGTAGTTTGAGCTAGTACCGGAGGGGAACACTTGATATTGTAGGAGAGCAGAGCCTAAAAATCATATTGCCCATCTGGCTCTCTCAATCACTTCTTTTCTCTCTGCTTCCTCATCCCCGCTCCCAGCAATACTCAGCTTTCAAACTAAGGCTCAAGAGAAAAACAAGTTTAGGTAACATGGGTAGGGTATTTAAAAAATTCATGAACACCTCATCTAAGTAGACAGTTCTCTGAGCCTCCTACATCAAGCATAAACACGGTGAAAAAACTATGCACATGTTACTACAGATTAAAATAAGCAAAAAGCAGATAAAAAGAGGGATAGAATAAAATGAACAAATGAATGGGGAATACAGATGGCAAAGAACCTGTTCTGGAAGGAAACATAATTGAAGAAACCAAAGAAAATTCCTAAGGGCTTCTTTATAATAAGAAAGATAAAAACAATATAACCTTAATTAAAAACAAGCTCTAGGGAATTCCCTGGCAGTCCAGTGGTTAGGACTTGGCGCTTTCACTGCCGTGGCCCAGGTTCAATCCCTGGTCGGGGAACTAAGATCCCACACGACGTGGCTAATAAATAAATAAATAATTTTTTAAAAGATCAAAAAGAAACAAGTAAAACTAGTTTTTTTAAAAAAGTAAAGAGCTTAAAAAAAAAAGGCTCCAAAGCAAAATAAAACAGAATAATATGAAAAGGTAGTTTATAATGCGGAAGAAATAAAACTTAGGGCCAATGTACCATTACTTAATCAATTAATTCATTTAAAACATCAACAGACATTTGTGGAAACAATTACGGGCAAAAAGGAAGATTTGAGATGATTACAGTAAATGCAGAGGCAAAAGATACATCAAAACAATTAGAAGATAATAAATATGGAGAACAAAAGAAAATTCAATATACGAAAAATTTGTATCATAAAGAAGAGAACTCAATAATTTGACAGAAAAATTCTTCATGGTAATAAATAAGGAAAATATCCCTAAATGAAGCACTAACCCTACAGACTAAAGAGTATATTGTAATCCAGGAAAACATGATTATGAATGACACCTAGATGTATCTTGGTTATATTACTGAACTTTAAAAATAAAGAAAAATTTTTTCAGGCATTTTAGATGAAAAAGCAAGTCACTTTCAAGGAGGCAGGAAAAAAATCAGATTTTTCTACAGTAAAATTTATTGCTCCAATATAATAAAATAATGACCACAAAGTTCTAACGAAAGTGTTCTCTGAGGATATTACCTCCTGCCAAGTTGTTTTTCAAGAATGAAAACCACAGGCAGACATTCTCAAACACTAAAGGAAACAACAGCATTGAAACTCAAAGAATACAGCACTCACAAATCCTTCCCGATGAAAAGAGAAAAATACTGCACGAGGAAATCCAGCCAATCAAAAATACTAAGAGATCATGACGCAACATTTTCAAAGTTCTGAAGGTAAGAAATTGTGATACGAAAACTTTATACCTAGCCAAGTAATCCTTCAAGTATATATATAAAAAAAAAGACAAGCATTCTCAAGCAATGAAGTATGCAAGATCTAAAGGAATACAGCACTGAAAGCTTGAAAAGATTACCTGACCATGAAATTCAGTCAATCAAGAGATTGATCAACTCAGGAATGGAGGAGCCATAGTGCTGGTAAAACAGTTTAAACACAGGACTAAACAAAGTATGATAGAATATAAATGTTAGAAACCTTGACAACATAGCAAAGAATACAATGAACCAAAACCAAATGGGAGAAGGCGGAAGTGTTTTAATTCTCTCATCCTTTATGCCAGAGAGTCAATAGGTACTACCCTGAAAATTTAAACATGTAATTTAAAAAATAACTTGTCCAATTTATGTTCTTTATAATTTTTTCTTTTTTTTTCTTAACTCATATCTCTTACAGTGAAGCATTTATCTGACATTCAGCAATTCTTTCACTTCTTTCAAGTCCTCTTCTTTTAGGGTCAAGTAGAACTACATTAATAATTATTTAGAATAGCACAAAGAATGTGATCCTATTTTATAAAATTACTTCTGCATATTTACACATGGAGCGGGGTTTCCCAAACTTATGCATGTGTAAGAATCACCTGCAGGGCTTATTAAAACAGATTGCTGGGTCCCACCCTTAGAGATTCTGATTCCATAGAGCTCAGATGAGGCCCAAGAATCTGTATTTTTCCCAAGCTACCAGCTGAGGCTGATGCTGTCATTCAACATACCACAGCAAGTAGCCCTGGCACGGAGAAATCCTTGGAATAAAATGTACCTGCTTGTATTTTACAGTAGTGAGATATAGGGCAACATTCTTTTAACTTTCTTCTTTGTATTTTCTTAGTTACTGTTCAAATTTTTTTTAATGATCAATGTTTCATTTCTACCCAAACAATAAAAATCATTATTCTAAAGAAAGAAGAAACATCAAACTGTTTATACCTACAATTTGTACAAAAGCTCTCTCTGAGATTTTTATTTAATTTTTACTTCCTCTGAAAAGCTAAATTGTGTTTTAGTAAATTCACCTACTCTCAAAATTACAAGAATTTTTCTCTATGCAGTGGCTACAATGAAAGAAACTGATATTTTCTATTTCAAAAAGAGGCACACAATACACTTTCCCATCTTACCAGATTTAAATTAATATTTAACATCAATGTAATGGTCCAAGTCCTATCATCAGTCAGACCCCTTGGAAATGTATGAAAAATCCATGCCTACTCTAAGGACCAAAAGAGCCTAACTCAATCCTAATTTGAAAACATAGGGACAATGTTATTACATAATACTTCAAAATAAAGTAACGATTACATTTGAACCTTCAGTACACTCCAATATTTCTTTTAAACAATTATGACCCCTTCAATAAATTATTCCCGAACAGTTCTTTAATACGGTTTTATGGTGCAATGCCATAGACCCAGATCAAAAAAGAAATAATGGTATGGGTCAGCCTTACAAAACTAAATGTTCTGCATACTTGGAATAAAGATGTTAAGGAACAGAAACCCATTGTTAGAAACAGGTAGACTTTGTGTAGCTTTCAACAGGGAAGTTTGGATGTAATTCCATTCAGAGGTAAAAATTTCATAGATAATCATTATTAATTGCACACCAGAAAAAAAGGCTTGATTTAACTCTCTGCCTTATGACAATATTTACAAATAAAATTATTTCAAGTTTAATAGTAGAAAAACAAAATGCTAACAATTAATTTAAAGGGAATAAGTATTTCTGGGATTTAACTCCAAAAGTCCTTAGATATCTCTAAATGACCCTCTACGAAAACTGGATTAAAAAGCAATCAGAATTAAGATCTCTGTAGAGCAGAACCAACCAAATATATACTAGAAGTAGAATGTCTCCTTTTTCCCTACATTTTATTAGATTTTTCTAATATTTTTAACAACTTTTATTCATGCCAATAACCCTAAATTAATCGATAGAACTTCAAATTTTATTAGCATGTTAAAATTACCAAACACTTTGATCATCATTCATCTGCCAAAGAAACATGACAACTCAGTATTTTTTCTCCTTTAAAGCAAAATAAAAAATTTTTAATCTAAAGTAAAGCTTTAATACTCATTTTAGATATTTCTCTAGTCCATTTATTTTTAAATGTTTAAGAACTATATTCTGGTTATTAATAATGACATTTCTTACCAGGATCTGCTAATCCAGTGGTCTCTAACAGTATGTAATCAAATTTCCCTTTCTTCTGCATCAAATTCTCAATAGCTCTAAGGCCACTGTCCCTGGAGAATGCCAAAACATGATATACATTGATTGCCTGAATATTTTAAAGTGATCATCACAAACATTTAAAAATATATTTAGCAACCAGGGATAAAGATATCTTTAGGCATGTGGAAATTTACCTCAGTCCCAAGCTTCTAACATGTCCATCCAGTATTTACCGGTTTGGGGGAGGGGAGGGAAATGGATGCATATATGCTGACAGGTAATAAGAAATCAGATACTTGATGAGTTAATACTTTAATTTTATTAAAATTAAAAGCAGAGGGAATTTTAATATACCTGACTAAAGTAAGTCAGAACCTGTTATTTCTATAGTTTTATGAAAGAAAATACTCAATACAGAAAATGACAAAATTTAGGAATTATAGTAGCTTAATATAACAGCTAAAGGGACACTACAATTAAAAACCTTTCAATTCTGTTCTGAATTAGGGTAGCAGGCTTTAATTTCCTTTTTTCTTAATAATATCAAAAGTGCAAGAAAATACTTAATTTTAATTGTCTAAGAAAATCTGTTATGTTTTAGCCTTGCTAATACACTTGACTCAAACACCTAAGATAGTAAATGATGTAGAAGAAATTTAATTCACTAGAATATACAAAATCAACCATATGGGTATTAATTTTCCTAATCTGCTCAACAAACATTTGAGTGACTACTATGTGTCACTCCTTTTCTAAGAGCTGTTATATTGGTGAATAAAACACTCTCCTTGGAAACAACTATAACTGGTGGAACAGGATGTGAGGTTTTTCTCTTTTTTCATGGTCATTTTTGTTTTTAGAGGTTGAATTCTTGGAAATAAGACCAATGACTTATTAAATTCGGAATAATCATTTTTTACACATTAAATGAGACTTTCATGCACCACAGGGATTATTAATTAAACCCTGACATCAAAAACAACAACAGGGGCTTCCCTGGTGGCGCAGTGGTTGAGAGTCTGCCTGCCGATGCAGGGGACACGGGTTCGTGCCCCGGTCTGGGAAGATCCCACATGCCGCAGAGCGGTTGGGCCCGTGAGCCATGGCCGTTGAGCCTGCGCGTCCGGAGCCTGTGCTCCGCAACGGGAGAGGCCACAACAGTGAGAGGCCCACGTACAGCAAAAAAAAAAAAAAAAAAAAACAACAACAAAAAACTCAATAAAAGGACCACAGCATTAGAGCAGATAGAAAAACAAGGCATCAAGAAATGCTTTAAGAAAATGCATCCTAATAAGTCGTTTACTTGAAAATACAGTGAAGAAGATTATGTAGATTCAGTTAATTTACATAAGGAAATCAAAGCTAGAAATATAACCAATAAACATTTCCAGAAGCCAACAAGCACACAGTAAAAACATTCCTCACTTTACGGAACAGCAGAGGCAACCGTTTCTGAGTTCCAGCCATTCTTCATAGAGTTCTCCACCTTGACTGACAGCTAAGGATTTCTCCAATGCACTTCCTAGAATGATTAACAAGAAGCACTCTTTAGATTATGTCCACTAGTCAACCAAAAGCAAAGATGAGTATACTCAATAATGGGGAAGATTTCAAAGCAGACAATACATTTCGTAACTTTTATTCTTTCATTCTATTCAGGCTGCCTCAATATTTTAAACTATACTACTCTACATTATTTTAGCTTTTCTTTCTTTAAGAGAATTTAAACCCTAAAGAGGCAAATGTAAAATCTACTTCCTCTTTAGGCCTCTTACTAGCCTGCTCCCATTTCCTAATAAAGTAGCTATTTTAAAGGTGTTCTTTCTTGTCCATGGCCAACTCTCTAGATAGACCAGTATGTTTATATATTGGTTTTTATATGCCCTTCAATCTCTTACCTATGTTTTCTTTTCATTCTTCCTCTAAATTGTTTCTGTGTCTACTAGACAGAGCGTTCAGTATTCCCCATATGAGTTATACCCTTAGTTCATTTTGAGGAAGTTTTGCTTGGCCAGGGTACCAATGTGCTCACTTAAAAATTAAATTTTAATCAAATACACATATGTTTCCTAGCAATGCTTACCTGAGAAAGGATAAAGTATATTTGAGAGCCTGAGATGCTTGTTATCAAATAAGAATGATTTAAAAGTCTTACTTTTCCTCCAGTAAAGAAACATACCCCAGCCAGGAAAGAGTTCTAAATATCCAGTAAAGCAAATGACCAACAACAACAACAAAAAAAAACCTGAATAATTTTTCACTTACATATATTTTTTGTTTATACTTCAGTTAGGCAATGATAAAGAGTTTTGAAAGGGGCTGCTACAGAATTCAGGGTGTAGAGAATATTAATAAAATGAAAAGGAAAGTATTACAAATGCTGTACAGGACAAAGTTTGAAAAAAGGTCCAGAAAGATAGTAAGAAATAATAATAAATGCAATCAGTGTCCAACAGAAGATCAGTTAATAAGAAGTTAGAATTAAAAACTATGATTAAAAAATCTTAGGATTTTTATTTTTGTCTAACAGGACTCTTTAGTTTACTGAAACTATCTTCAGTTTACTAAAACCAGAAATCAAGTTCAACTAACAGGCCTCCCATCCTGTTAATAAACCTAGCTCCTTTACCAATTTGTAACTGAAAAAAAAGTATAATTTAAGAAATACCCCAACTGAAGCTGTATTTTTTGGCTAAACATGAGTTTTATTAAAATTCACACTTGAGAAGAAAAGCTTATAAAAGAAATCAGAGAATTGTGTCTAACATTGCTGTATACATTTTTTTAAAACACAGTTCAATATTAAAGACAAAAAAACTGGAATGTTAAATGTACATATTTTCACAGATAAAGGAAGTTGCTTGAGGATGGAGACCACATGTTTAACTTATTTTTTAAATCTTCTGTTTTAACTGTTTTGCAGAATAATAAACGTTCAACAAGATAAACTTATAAGCCTGAAGCATTTTCAAATATTTTTCAAAAGTTGCAATTATACAATACAGTCAGTACAAAAGGACCTTTCTAGTTGGTACAAATATCTTCCTGAAAGATTTTCTTTCATATCCTTAGATTTTTACTTCTGGAGATATTTATTTTATGCAAAAATCTAATTTAATTCTGTTGGTATGAATTCTAAAGTTAAACAAAATAAAATTTTATAGAAATTATCTGATTTCAGTATCTCGAACCCATACAAAATAAAGCTTGACATAAATGAATCTAATTTTTCCAAAACTATCTACAGCAATGTGTTCACATTATAATGTCTTGCATTTTCATTTTAAAATATGGAATATCAATTCACCAGTTGAATTAACTGTCCAATAAATTCTTGCAGCATGGCATTTACTGAACTTTACTTACCTTCCCCGAATTCATTTAAAATCACTGCTATTCTTTTACTATGTTGCTCTGTCAAAATATAGTTCAGAAGTGTTGTCTTCCCAGCACCTATAAAATATGTTTGTTTTAAATAACAAAATTCAAAGACTAACTTTAGAGACACAAAAAAAGATATAAAGGGACTTCCCTGGTGGTCCAGTGGTAAAGAATCCGCCTTACAATGCAGGGGACGCAGGTTTGATCCCTGGTCAGGGAACTGACCCACATGCCGCAGGGCATCTAAGCCCGAGTGCCACAACTATTGAGCTTGCGGGCCTCAACTAGAGAGCCTGCGTGCTGCAAACTACAGAGCCCATGTGCCCTGGAGGCCACGCGCCGCAACCAGAGAGAGAAAACCTGCACGCCACAACTAGAAAGAAGCCCAAGCGCCGCAATGAAGAGCGCATGCACCGCAAAGATCCCACGTGCCTCAACAAAGATCCCACATGCCACAACTAAGACCCGATGCAGCCAAAATAAATTAATAAATTAAAGTCTTAAAAAAAAAGATATAAAGAGTCCCAACACTCTTTAAAATTTGCATGCTATTCAAATATTATTTAACAATGGTAAGAGAAGATTCTAGAGGAAAAGATTAAAGTATTCTTTGTAAACTATTAAAAATGCTTTATGCTGACATAAAATTTTATAAATATTTATAAATACTCCAACAAGGTGGGTCACATAGATTTCTTTGACCTCATATGACAAAAAAATATGCCTTCTATATAACTTACACAAGTAATGTAAGGGCATCTAACTTTTCTATTAAATAAGGAATTATTGAAGTAATGGCTCCTAAGGAATAAAGTACTTGTGTAGTTTATAAAACATAAAATATTTAAATCCCTTCACCCGATGACAATGCTTCTTAGTCAAGAATATATGGTTTACTTCCCCAGAATGTACACATAAAGACCTTTCTTTTATTTTAACATTCATCATTAACCAGACACAAATTCAGAATATCTATATGGCTACTTTTAGTATGCTTAAAGCAATCTATAAAATTGATTACACACACACACACACACACAATGGAGAATGGACCTAAGAAATGTTAACAAAAGACACAATAATGAGTATTAGGAAAGAAAAGTGCATAAAGCTATGCTAACTCTATCCAGTAGGTGGCATATTACACCTAATACATTCAGCTCAAGCAGAAGAAAAACTTTTGTCTTGTGAACCATACATACCAAAGTCCATGGAGGGGAAAACAAACAAACAAACAAACAAAAAAACAAACCCTAACTGCATGCACATACTAGTGCAGTTCAACTGGATAAATATGTCATTTATTTACCTATTTTTCTGCTGGTGCGCATTTGGGTTGTTTCTAGTGTTTTGCTATTACAAATAGTGCTGCCAAGAACTTTTACAGGTAAGCTTGTACACATCTTCTGAAGTACATTTACAAGATTTCTAGGGTATAACTAGGAGGGATTTACTGAGTAATAGGGTATTAATATCTTCAACTTTTTGGGGTCACATTCGTATAAAGCTATCAAAGGGATGGAAGGCTTGTATTTAGCAGGCTTTAGGAAGCTCAATGTCACTAAAGGTTGACATTTAGAATGGAAGGGACAGAACTTAAGGACACAGGGCAATGAGAAAATTCTTAAAACCAGTCCAAGTGTGAGACGGGTGCCCTGAGCATGAGTGCTGCACTAAGCAGTGGCAGTGAAAATGGAAAGGAAGGGGTGGATGTAGGAGACCTAATAGAATTACTAGGGCTTCATAATTAACCATATTATGAAGCAAAAGACGTTAAGACACAGTTCAGTCACTCAAAAGTCTCCTATGGACCAGATTTTATACGGAGCCTTGGTGAAAAGTGCACAAGACACAGACAAACTCTCTCTACCTTCAGGAAGCTTAGAAACATTAAAGGAAGTGGGAGCAGGAGGGGAATTCAGAGCAATAAAGAAGCAATTATGTCATGGGATGACACATTCAATAGATATACAAGATGTCAGGGAGCACCTAAGAGGGACATCTAGCCAGAGGACTAACAGAAGAAAGTATTCCTGGGGCCAAAACACTTGGCACATTGTAGAAGTAAAAGTCGTTCAGTGTGGCTGGGCCACAGTTTCACAGGCTAAAGAGGTTGTCAAGAGCCAGATTGTAAAGCTCTGGTAATTCATGTTAAGGAATTTGAACTTTAACCCAAATAGAAACCACTGAAGGGTGTGACAAAATCAGACTGACATTCATAAAGATCATTAAGGCTCAAATACAGAGAATATATTAAAGGGCAGCATGACTCAAGACCAGTTAGGAAGCTTTTAGAATATTCCAGATAGTTGGGCTCACAGAAGCAACCATCATTCAAGATGGGATGGTAACATGAAGTTTTAGACATGCAGAGTTTGACATGTCTGTGGGACATCAAAATAAAAACCAGCTGGGTATGAAGTTAAAAGGATGGACAGAGAGCGAAAAAAATAAATTTTAAAGGAGAAGCCAGAGAAGTACGTGGAAAATCTGATGAAAAATGCGATGGAAACCAAGGGAACAAGAGTTCAAGAAAGAGAAAATGGTCAAGAATAAGTAAGAAAACTATCCCCTAGATTCAGCACAAAGTTGCTGGCATTAGTCCTCACTCCTAAGCTTCAGACCATTATCTCCAATGCTCTTCTGATCTACCAGTGAGCAAAATGGGGAAAGACGGGAGGGCAAGTCTAAACTATACTGTTTCAGACAAGAAATTTGCTCAACTTCGCAGTAGAGCAGCCTCTGAATAACAGTGGGAAATTCCTTTATTAATAAATAAACTCCTTTATAAAATTAATCCTGAGTAAAAATGAAAATAAACTTAGTCTACAAAGCAACAAAAGAGAAATGCCAGTGATTTAATTCCTATTTTTATGTAAAAGGCCCTCAGGTGCACCAAGTTTGTACTTGTCTCCAGCAGCATCTAGAAGTGGTACTATTTTCCCCAGATCGTTTCACTTTATCTACACTTCTTAACTTTTCCCACACTTTTAATATGGTATTTATTCTAGCCCTTCTAGTTAACTGTAAAGTTTTAAAATAATACTTCTCAAACTTTTCCAGTAAAGTACCTCTAGTGTAAGCACATAAACTGTCCTTCAGGAAATTGTACTATGTTTATAAAGCTATGAATTCAAGTGATCCCATGAACTCCTGAAAGTCCTCAGTTTGAGAAATATAGCCTTTGAGGGCACAGTAATTCTATTCTTACTCTTTCTCCTACAGTACTTGACAAACAGACCTCAAAAAAAAAAATGTTTGAGATAGGAGTACTCTACACGAAAGGCTGGAAGAGACTGGCTCGTCAGGAAGAGGAATATACTGAGGAATGGTCCTCCGGTGTCGGGCATTTTCAGAAAGGTCCCACTTTAATTGGAACAGAGTTATACGGTAGGTATTTCTTGCCCCACTAAGCAGAAGAGAAAAGCAAAGTCAGACAGGTGACGGGAACTATTTCCGTTTTCAAGTGAGGCAGGTGAACTTTAGAAATACAAGGTAACTTGTTAGAGGTCACATGCATAATGAGGGGCGGGTCCGTGCTTCACACTGCAAAGCCAGAACTAGTTTCAAAAATGCGAGGCTAATTTTCAATCTCACTTGATAAATGTGACCCAAACTTAGAGGGGTCTGAGCATAACCTCTGAGATGAAAAGCAACCCAGTCGGGGAGCAAGTGACCCAGCCCCTACCTCAGAGACATTTGCTGTCGGCCAGAAGGCCCCGATGCCTAAGGGGAACAGGCACCGTCAGCCTCAAACTCACAGGACAACAGCGTTCACTGCATTTTCTGACCGGGACTGTTAGTTACCTAAATACCCGGTGATAATTGTGACTGGGATCTTAGCGCCGGGGCCAGACGTTTCCTCCTTCTCCTCTCTTTGCTTCGTCTTAATGGGGACCAATTCAGGACAATCCTCCTCAGCCTGCTCCTCTTCCTCATCCGCGGAGCCCATAGCAGGAAACATACTGGCAAACAGCACAGCACACCTCTACCTAAGAGAAACACCTGGGATCAAAACGCCGGCCCGCAGCTGCGTATGGTAAGCGCGCGGCGCGTGCTTTACGTCATCACGCCGCGACGCGTGGCGCCTCCTGATGCCGCCCACGGTTATTACCTGGTCTGCGTCTGAGGACCGCCTCCCCTATTAGACACGCCCCCAGGGGAACTGGGCAGGTCCCTGGGGCGTGTTCTCTGAACCAGACCCGAGCGAGGCGGAGTTGTTGGGCCCAGACCTGACGCCGTCTCTGTGTGCGCCTTTAACCTTAAAAGCTAATGGCTGGCTGATGGTAGAGTTGAGTCCCAGGTGGTTGGAACCTGGAGTGCGAAGCCTGTCCTAAACAGCTCTCATGAGGAATAGGCTTTATCAACTTGACATTTCTTAGTATCATTAAAAAATTTTTTTAATTCATAGGAGAAAGAATGGGAAGCTGTTAACACTGCAAAGGTAATTGTAATTTTTCTGCCTGAACTAGTGAAACTTTTTTCTTTTTTATAATTGCAGATTTTACATGTATATCCAAATTTTTACTACGTACATGCATTATTTTTATTTATTTTATCTTCTCATTTTTTATTTGGACTCAGTTACCCTGAGTTCATTTATTATATTCTTTAGTGCATGACACACTCATCAATAATCCATGGATAGTCTGGACAAAGAATGTCACCTGCCATATCAGTAAACAAAGGCTGTTGCAGCCATCAAGCCATTAGCCTCTGCAGCCAAACCAACAGTGCACCCTGAGGGGACTCAGGATGGAGAAAAACAGGATACGGGCCCTAGATAGTTAAGGTGCATATTAAAGGAATGATTTCACTAAGCCCAGACTCTTTCATCTTCCTATACATAGAAAAGCACTAAATTCATTAACTTGAGATGTCTGGTTTTCTTTAATTAACAGTAATCTTTTGATGTTCTAACTACCTGGTTTGGGTTTTTTGTTTTTTCTGTTTGTTTGTTTTTTTGTTTGTTTTGCAAAAACTCCTAGATCCTGGCTCCTCCCTTACATCTTCCGGACAGTCCCTTAGAGCTATCTGAGAGGCTGTTCCCGTGCTTAATTCCTAATGAATAAAACATAATTCTCAACTTTTAGTTTGTGCATTTTTTTTTAGTCTACAGTAGCTCTCCTTTATATTTACATATATATTTATGTATATTTACAATGAACTTTGACCTCACCTCTAACCCAAGAACGTTACCAATAAGTTACACCTATTCATGTGGCTGTCTCCTATTCCAACCCTCTGCCTCTCCTCTGAGATAGTAAGTACTCTCATAGTGGTTGATCATAGGTGACTTACTTCCTCTTTTCTTTTTAGTTCTATCACTTATATATGTACTTAGACAATATGATGTTTAATTTTGCTTGTCTTTGAATTTCATAAAAAGAGTATCGTACAATATATAATCTCCTAGGGTTAGCTAATTTTCCAGCTCCACTGTTGTATTATATCGTTATATGACTCTGCAGCAACTTATTTATCCATTTCCTGTCAATCATTTTCAGGTTTTGCTCTTATGAACAGCATTGAGTGACGCTTCAGCATTACTGCCTGAACAGAAGCTGTTACAGCTGTGACTTCCTTCTCTTACATACTTCTCAGGCAAGTTCTTGCAGATTCCCTTACATGACTCTGGCTGAACATTATACTAACATCTCTTATCTCTTACCAAGAACAACGTGTGCCCTTTAGCGGCTCAGTCAAGAGGATGGACAAGTACTGCTGTAACTGTGTGTAGCCTCAGTCAGAAGCAAAAAGAGTTTTATACAGTAGTCAAAACTTAAAGGCACCCCAAATGTCCATCAGCTGATGAATGGATAAACAAAATATGGTATAATGGAAAAGTATCTCACAATAAACAGAAATAGAGTACTGATACCTGCTACAAGATGAATGAACCTCAAAAGCATTATGCTGAGTGAAAGAAGGCGTTCACAAAACACCACATACTGTATGATTCCATTTACATGAAATGTCCAGAATAGGCAGATCTATAGAAACAAAGTAGATTATTTATCACCAGGGACTAGGGGACTGAAGGCAGTGACTGTAAATGGGTACATTTAGGGGGTGACGAAAATGTTCTAAAATTGACTTGGTCATGGTAGCACAACTCTCTGAACACACTAAAAACCACTCAATTGTACACTTTAAATAGGTGTATTGTACAGTGTGTGAATTTTATCCCAAAAGAGCTGCTATTTAAAAAAGGTTCCCAGGAGTTCCCTGGTGGTCCAGTGGTTAAGACTCCAAGCTTCCACTGCAGGGGTCCCAGGTTCAATCCCTGATCAGGGAACTAAGATAAATAAATAAAATAAATAAAAATTAAAAAAAATAAAATAAAAGAGTCTCCTCTGTGCATCAAAATGTGGTGGTGACAGTGTGCATTTGCACAGAAGCACTGCCTTCAGGTCTTGCCTCCAGCAGTTTCAAGTCCTGGCCTTCTGGGTAGAGTTATCATTTGTGGTAATTTCCCAATTGAGACATACCTAGGTATGAGTATAAAGATTAGAGCTTAAAATTTTTCCTTTAGTCTTTTTCTATAATATTCTTCAGCAAGATGTCTATCCATGAATTCTATGGAGTTCTACCATTTTCTTTTCTGACTCTAGTAACTGGACAGAATTTAGGAAGAACGTGTTTGAAGAGGTGAGGGATTTGATTTATTTAGTTATACGGCTTTCAATCTCAGCTCTTCTTGCATGTCTGAGTATGACTGTTTTTACTTCTATCTTAACACAGGACACCAATTTTATCCATTCTATTCTGAGTGAGACGTTGTTGTTGTTGTTTTTATTTAATCCAAAATGCCTTTTAAAGTAAGTTTTTAAATGTCCTAAGTATAATATTGTAGAATCTATCACAATCTCTTCTATTCTATTCTGCAATCTATTACAATGTATTCCAATGTAACTTTAAAATTTCCTCATTTTTGTGTTTTATTTAATCACAGTTGCTTTATGGTAAAATGATAACAATAATAATAATGTGTGTATCCCTTACTAAGTGATAGGCATTATGTTAAACATATTAAATGCATTATCTCATTTAACTCTGCAAGATAAATATTATTTGTATACCCATTTATAAGCAAGGAAACTGAGGCTTAGAAAAGTTACATATCTTGCTCAAAGTTGTACATTCAGTAAATTCAGCCCTGCAGCTCAATGCAGATCTTCCTGACACTAAGTCCCATGCTCTTCTAAACCAGAGATCTGCAAACTTTTTCTGTAAAGGGCCAGGCAGTAAGTACTTTAGTCAACAGGAAAATTCAAGGATGTTATGTAGGTACTCATAACAGAGAAAACAAATGTCCACACGTTTTGAAATGTGAGCCTCATATAATTTTCATGTCATGAAATATTATTCTTTTAATTTTTTTCAACCTACAAAAAATATAAAAAGCATTCTGAGCTTGCAGGCTATACAGAAAGAAGCAGAAAGCCATAGTTTGCCAACTACTGATCTAATATGCACTGCCTTGTTAAGCTGAATTTTGCAAAAACAGATCACCCTTGCTATTTTCAACTCAGTTTGTAAATCATTCACCATTGCAACCACTCCCCGTCCTCAAAGGGTTAGGTACCATAGTATACTACCATACTAATATTCAGAGAAAGGTAGGTCTGAAACTGAGAAGTCTAAACTATTTCTCCAAGGACACTGATACCCAATTTAAAGAGCACCTGACTCTTTGCATTGTGGTAAGAGCCCTCTGTTGGCGCAGAGCTGGATTTCAGCAGCTCAGCTTTGTGGCAATAACCCTGCCATATGTCCTTTGGCATAATTCCCTGCTCCTCCTTTTTGCCTCACTTCTCTCCTTTGAATAATTATGATTGTTGCCATGAGAAAAAGTAAGGACTGTAGCTACATCCAAATCAGGGGAAAGCTAAAAATAATGCCAACTTGGTATTGTTTTTTTCTCTCAATTTTGCAACTTCCTGCAAAAGAAAGAACAACACATCAGTGACCAGCAATAACTATTGCCTTAGAGAAAAGGAAACTGAGGGTTTCAAAATTAACCCAGTTCCTCTTATCTAGCTGCAGTTGGCAAATAAATAAATATTTCTTAAATGCTAATATTTATTGATTTATTTGCTATTTTTCATTAGATGCACATGAACTTAGTGGGAATATCTCTGAAAGTCCAGAGGCCAGTGGTTTTTATTCTTGTAACTGCCTTAGATAAGACAGAATAACAATATTCAAGTATCACATAGTCCTCTGTTAGGATATAAAACCATTTTATGCACATGAAATAATATTCCTTCCCCCAAATATTGAAGGTGAGTGGTAGGTGAAATAAGTACATTTCTGTGTTTTTAGGGAGTGTGACTTTCATTTAAGGCTGTCAGTAATATTATTTGAATTCATTATCTTAGGCTGTTAAACTATGCTACTTGTAAGGCTTATTTATAGTCCAGTCACTTTTAAATCAGCTTCCCACAAAATCTTTTAAAAAGAGAAAAGCACTATTCAAAGCCTGCATGCTGGCCAACTTGAGTGGTGCACTATTCTCTCTAAAATATACTATCAGGCAAAGAGTGGGTGTTGAGCAAAACTAGAAAAATGTTGTGCAATGATTTATATTGTAATGGTTTAGGAGACAGTCTAAATAATAGCCTCTTCTACTGTCGATAGAAATTTAGAAGTGACATTTGTGGCTTTATTTAAGTTTCACTTGCTAACTTCTATGGTTTTAAAGAAGTGTATGCCAAAATCCACAGGCACCTGCTCATGATTGCTTAAATGTAAATAAAAGACACAGAAACAAAAGTGAAAGATCTCCATTCTTCTCTCCTCTTACTATTCCTCCAAATTTCCTCACAGAGTGTTTAATTGCACTTAACTGAAATACTGTGCTATCAGCAAAGCCAGGGCTTCCTGGTTTCAAGACCAGTGTCTTTGGAGTCCCATAGCTCTGTCTCTCAATTAGGCATTACGATTTCATTTATGGAGGAAGATTCATGAACTTTCTTCAGATTGACTTACTTACTTTCCTCTTATTATTTTAATGTTTTTGTTCTGCCCTTGAGTCTCAGTGTAGGCTGCTCCAAATACATAGCAGCAAATATTTTCAAGCCACGCAGCCACTTCCGGATCTCTGTCTCAATCACATAATCTTTCTATGGGAACTTCCTTCACATCAGCATCCTTCAGCACCCTTACTCCTTCTGCAAGCTACCTTTATTTTAGTGGTCCTTCCAAACTTATGTGCATAATAATTTGAAATTTCCTGAATTAGGTACTGTATGACTCATCCCCCTTTTCTTTAATAATAGCAGACCCCCTGAATTTTAAGCTAGGTACATGGCCTCTTAGGATAAAGATTACCCTTCCTAGTCTACCTTGCAACTAGGAATGGTCATGTGATGAAGTTCTGGCTCATGGACTGGATGAGAAGTGGTGTGTGGCAGTTTTGTAGAACCTAGTGTCCTTCATTTCTTCTTTCTCTTGCTGCCTGGGATACAGAAGTGATGGCTGGAGCGATTCTTGGTTACTAAGTATGGGAGCCACACCCCAGAGATGTGGGAGCAGAGACCTGGAAGCAGCCCACACCCTGGCATGGAGCTGCAGGAGAGGAAAATGAACTTTCGTGTTGTTTAAATTTCTGTTCATGCCACTGAAACGAACTCTAACCAATAGAAGGTTTTACTTGTTTGTCTTTAAAATAATATAAGTAACACCTGAATGTATTCTAATTAGAAAAAATTCAGACAGTGCATGTATACATGAGATTGTACTTATGTACGTGTGTGTGTGTGTTGACATGCATGCAGTATGTTTGAAAGGATACACATCACTGTAATAATAGACAGGGGCAATGGGGGAAGAGGAGAAATGGTTACATTTTATTTTTTAATACATCTTTGTATCATATTACTGGTTACAAAAGACAAAAGGCATCTATAATTTTTAACACGAATACTAAACATTTTTAAATAAATAAGATATATATCAACAACCTTTTTATGGAAGACAAAATTTTAAATAACTATCAAAATCTTAATTTTATATGCCTTTTGACTTAGGAATTCTATGGCTAGAAATTTGTCCTACATATATACGTATGCAGACATTTATGACATTTATAGTAGGTGTGTTGTAGGTAAAATGTTGGAAAAATCCTAACTATCCACCTGTAGGGGAATAGCTAAATAAATTTTGTACATCCATACATTGGAATACTGTGGTAAAGCTTTGAGTTATATTTACATATGAAACTTCTAGAAGCATCTTTGTTTTGGACAGCCCCCAAGGAAAAGACAGAAAGAAGAGTCTGAACGAAGCTTTCTGAATAACAAGAGAATCTATACTATACACGATGGATTTCTTTCTGATCACAGGTATGGTAAATTCATGTACAGCTTAATTGAACAAATTTAGTCTCCCATAACACTTGTATTCTATAGGTTAAATAACCAATTATGATTTCCTTTAACAAACATGTTTATAAGCTTTATGGTCATTACATGCTTTAAAGTTGAAGGTGACATTCCTAGGAGATTAAATAAAAACTTTGAAGTTAACAACTGACTCACCTGGAGAGCTACTTGCTCTTTTTCAGTAAACATTGAAGAGAAAAATTAATATAAGAGGGATTAACATATACACACTACTATATATAAAACAGATAACCAACAAGGACTTATTGTGTAGCACAGAGAGCTATACTCAATATTTTGTAATAACCTATAAGGGAAAAGAGTCTGAAAATGAATATATATATTACCGAATCACTTTACTGTACACCTGAAACTAACACAACATTGTAAATCAATGATACTTCAATAAAAAATTAAAATTAATTTAAAATTAAAAAATAAAGACCATACTCATAAGCACACATATGAAAAATATATCACAATAGCAATAGCACACACATAGACCTTTGCCCTACCTGGCCAGTGCTCCTTGGCTCCTTGTTCATTGTGCTTCTGTGGTCACCAGAATGTAAAACATTCACTTTATTATCTCAACTGAACAGAATAATAACCAGATGAGTACTTTGAATTCTAAAAACTCATGGGTCAATAAGATTCTGCCTTTCCAAGTTTTGCATCAAATATCATTTTGACCCATAATTTCTCTTTTAATATTAAGCAAAGCAGAATCAAGTTTTTAGTTTAAAATGTTTTATTTCACTAATACAAGTCACTAAAAAGATATATTCTTAAGAAGAAAAAGAAAAGTACAGAATGGTGCCGTTCCACTGGGAAGGGAAGAGCAGGAAAGAGAATGGTTAATATAATAATATTTAGTTTTAGTACTTCATTTAAAAATGTCTCTACCTCACCTTGTTTTCCTGCTTACCGCTTTATGAGCAATGGGTAAAATTCTGGTCACTACTTCACCATTAATTTCTTATCAATCCATTGCCATTTTCCCAGCTGAAAGGTAAAACATCCTTTTAACCTTTAACTTTTCATTTTGAAACTACTTCAAAATAACTTACAAAAGTTACAAAAATAGTACAGAGATTCCCACATATACCCTTCATCCTGTTTCCCCTAATTTTAATATCTCACACAATCACACCACAGTTATCAAAAGCAGGAAATTAACATTGACACAATGCTGTTAACTAATCTACAGACCTTATTCAAATGTTGCTCGCTGTCTTCTGTTTGCTCGCTAACATGTTTTCTGCACCAGGATCCAGCATAGGATCTCACATTGCACTTAGCTGTCACATGCCCTACTTTAATCAGGAGTATTTCTCTGTCTGTCATTCCTGAACTTGACAGTTTTGAAGAGTGTTTGTCAGTTATTTTGTAGAATGTCCCTCAACTTGGGGTTGTCATATGCTTCCTCAGGATTAAATTCAGGTTATGCATTTTGAGTGGGAGTACCACAAACCAATGGTATATCCTTCTCTGTGTATCACTTCAGAAGGCATGTGATATCCATCCGTCCCTTTACTGGTGATGTTAACTCTGATCATTTAAAAGTACTGTCTGCCAGGTTTCTCCACCATAAAGTTACTGTTTTCCCCATTGCAGTTAATAAGTATCTAGTGGGAGATACTTTGAGACTATGTAAATATCTTGTTTTTCATCATACCTGTACTTTAGCCCACTAATTTTATCATCCATTATTCTTTTTTTTTAATTACAGCCTTTTTAGGGTATAATTTACCTAGCACAAAATTCACCCATTTTAAGTGTACAATTCAAGAGTTTTAATACATTTATCCAGTTGTACAACAATCACCACAATCTAGTTTTAGAACACTTCCATCATCCCCCAAAGTTCCTTTGTGTCTGTTTACAATCAGTCTTCTCTCCACCTTGGGCCCCAGGTAACCATTGATCTACTTTGAGTCTTTGTTTATACAATACACTAATCTTTTTCTCATTATTCATTTGCTTGACTTTTTACCCTTGTTCATCTGCATAGGAGCAGGCATAGATAGTTTACGAATGAGAAAACTTCAGTCTAACACATTGTTTGGTATTTGACACGGGACACTGATCAGCCTGAAAGTCAAGAGAAATGATGAATCATTCATTGACGTCAAACTAAACATGGCCTTTGGAAATTCTATATATTAGTAGGAGCTGAACGATCCAGATGCTTTAGATCTTCAATTAATTCATAAGTCTTCTCAATTAAATTCCCTTTCTGAATATGCTAAGTCAAAGGCACAACATTTGATATCTTACAAGTGTTCAGTAATTCTGATTTTATCACATCAGCGTGACTTGGAAAAATATTAAGGTCCAGAGGTTTTGTTTCTTCGTTTTGTTTTGTTTGGCTTTGGTTTCTTAGTCTTATAGGTCTTCACTCCTTGGTTTGCTGTTTAAAAGTGTTTTCATCAGAGCCAGTTTAACTAACTCGATGCAATATAATTTCAGGGCTTGTATGTCTTTCCCACACCCTCCAAGTGAGTATGAAAAAGCTTCATCATTTTAGAACTGCCAGCTTGAACTATATAGACCAATTGTAGCTCACAGTTATTTTTTTTTTTGTATTAAGCAATGTTTAAAAAATCAGGACATTTCCATTTGTAAAAATTTACATATCTGGCTTTTCTCGAGAAATCCTTAAATCTTGTGATACAAGACTCGTGTTTCCATAGCTAGAGCTAAGCAGTAGCAGTCCACTTGAGGAACAGAGCACGTGCTCAGAGTACATGCTCTTCAGTTTGTCACATCCCACCAGTTCCTTATTCAAACTTACCAAGACTGCTTCCCTCTGTTAAGCTCCTTGCCCAACCCCGTTCGGCATTTGAGTTTGCAATCCTAGGTTGAAACCTGAACAATAATTGTTGGATTTTTTTTTTAATTGAGCCAAAACAGACAGAATAAATCTCACTAATCTTAAGTGTACAGATTGATGATTTTTCTTCATATAACCACAGATATAGGAAAATTTAACTGTTTTTTCATCCTTCACCTACACGTACACCTAGTACAAACACTATTTCTATCTCCCCACACTTTCAATATATTTATGTTGGCTAAATTAATATTTATTTTAACATTGTTAAGACTGTGTACATGATATTCACAGTTGAGCCTCAGGGTGTCCTATGAATATATTTTTCTTTCTTACTCAACTTTTTTTTTTTTTTTGAGGTACGCGGGCCTCTCACTGCCGTGGCTTCTCACGCCGCGGAGCACAGGCTCCGGACGCGCAGGCCCAGCGGCCATGGCTCACGGGACCAGCCGCTCCGCGTCATGTGGGATCCTCCCAGACCGGGGCACGTACCCATGTCCCCTGCACGGGCAGGCGGACTCCCAACCACCGTGCCACCAGGGAAGCCCCACTATGCTGTCGTAATGATGATTTCTTTCTGGGCTTCTTGAGGGTTCATTTTCATGTCCCCAGGTCATTTAGTTATGTTCCCTTCTCCTTTTCCAATCCAATTCCCATACTATATGCCCTATGTCAGTGAATGGCATCCAGCTGCTTCCGTCTTTCCAAATGTCTAGACCACTCTTCTAACCTGTATCTGGTACCTTCTTACCCACCTTACACATCACTTCCTTGGGAAAGATTTCATGACTTTCCAAGGATCAATTTGGTGTCTTTCGTGTGCTTCTGTAATACAGAATCCTGTTTGCCTGATTAAAGCAGTGAGTATCCTGTCTAGAAATTATTTATTTACTTATCTATATCTCAACTACACTAAACTATAGGCTCCTGTCCTGAGGACAGCGGCAATAGTCATCTTATTCATGTGACATGTCTATAGCCTAGTGCAATGCCTGGCACATAGCAGGTGCTCATTAAATATCTTGTTGAATGAATGAATAAATGAATGAAGTTATACATACACCTCAGTCTGAATGAAAAAAACTTTTTCATTTAAGATAATGTTCTAATGACATTTTAACATATGTCAAACAGGATTTCATAAAACACACATCTTTAACACTTTACATTTACTATTCAGAATACAGATAATATTTTAACTCCCACATTTAAAACTGTAGTGTGGATGTTAATCCATGAAGTAAATGCTGACAAGTTTGCAAAATACTTATTGAATTTCATTGTAGAATTTTAAAATATGAATTTTAATCTATATACAAATTAAATATCATCTTATTCTCAGATAGAAATCTGTCATGCTTTGAAGCCTTCTGTTTTAATTGGGGAAAAAATTCCATTATATAATGGTAAAGTAAAATGCAAGAAATAATCAGAAAAGTATTTATGGTCTCCAGTTGTTACTGTGAATGGATCTGTTGCTATTTTTCTTGAGGCCTATGTGATAAACCTCTTATTGTAATTCCTGAGGAAATAGAAATTCATACGACTGTTATCAGAATTTATGCAAAATGTTTCTCAGAAGATGTGATTTTCTAGCTTAGACATTCTATGATTCAAAATCAGCCAAATTAAAAGAGCAGATTGATGGGATAAAATACAAAGAATGGGGAGAAGTAATAAACTCTTTCCCTGAAAGAATATAACCTTTTACACAGTCTTTTAAAAATTGTAAAGGGGCTTCCCTGGTGGCACAGTGGTTGAGAGTCCGCCTGCCAATGCAGAGGATACGGGTTCATGCCCCGGTCCGGGAAGATCCCATATTCCGCGGAGCGGCTAGGCCCGTGAGCCATGGCCACCGAGCCTGTGCGTCTGGAGCCTGTGCTCCGCAACAGGAGAGGCCACAATAGTGAGAGGCCTGTGTACAGCAAAAAAAAAAAAAAAAAAATTGTAAAGAATTCAACTGCTTTGTCATGACACCCCATACAAATCTTTACAGTGATTTGAGAATCCACCTGTGGATTCTATTTAGAATCGGGGAAGGTCTAGGAAGCCACAGTCAACCTCTAAGCTACCCTTGAGGGAAAAGAGTCATTGACCAAATATTAACTGTCCAGATATATTCATAGCATGGCCACACAGTAATGAGAATGAATGGTCTCCAACTGAAGACAAAAGTATGGATGAATCCACAAACAAAATGTTGACCAGGCAGAAAAGCTTCCATTTACACAAACTTCAAAAGCAGATAAAACTGATATATGGTGTTAATAGGATATTAGTTGCCCTTGTGAGAACTCAACTAGGAAAGGGTAAGATGGGGGCTTCTGGAAGCTAGTAAAATTCTCTTTCTTGAGCTGGGTGATTATTACATGGATGTGTTTACTTTGTACATTTATTGCCATGTACTTATCTCTATGTCTATTATACAGTGAAAAAATTACTAGCAAAATAAAGCATCATCTGTAGCATTTTCCAACAATCTACTGCAGTCTCCAAGAGCTCCTAATCTAGGTAAGAGAATGCCCTGAACTATGGCCTTCCTAAATGCGGCTTAATGGCAGGATATCTAAGACTATAGTAACAATATGCTGAAATGTAAGTTCCACTGGGATAAACAAATACAACAAGTGAGATATTCCACAACCAGATCACCATATGCAGAATTTACCAAGGAAATTCTGAGAACCATTTCCATGATTCTTGGATCCCACAGGATTTCTAAAGTGTTTTTGTTTGTTTGTTTTGTTTTGTTTTTGAGAAGATTTTGCCAAGGAGAGTTCCCATTTCTACCTGTGGGGACAGGAGACATAAATGAGGGAGGGCTACCACTTCCTTCCAAAGCTTCCAAGACACATTTTAGAGCTTGAAATTACAATTTTATTGCAGCTAGGAGACACAAGTATGCTGCCTGATGCCTGACCAAGGATGTTAAAGTGGCCTGGGACACAAAGGTAGAGGTTGTGTTGGGATCAGCCAGGATTGTCAAGCCAAGGAGTTGAGCAGTTTCAATGAATCAGATGTGGGCCACATGGAAAAGATCCAACCAAGGGTCATTTGGGGTCCCATCAAGTAGGGTCACTTAGAGAGTGGAGGACCCTAGCAACAGGAAATTGGAAGGGAGCTGCAAAGGAGTCACAAGTAAACAGGAGGCATAGAAATGAACAAACCAAGTAAAATGACTTATAGGAGAGAAGTCTCTAGGAAAACAATCTTCCAAAGGACCTAAAAAGATCCAAGGAAAGAGTCAGCTTTGAATAAGAGCTTTCTTATACTCACCATTCCTCCAACCCCAAGAGGTCAGAAACTAGCTAGCCAGCTGTGGTGGGAGAAGAAAAGAAAGGAAAAATAATACAAAGTGGAAGGAAGAAGCCAACCATGCATTCTTCCCCTCCTTTGCCTCTGCAGGCTGCCAGGCTCAAGCATTCCCCAGCTGGGGGAATATTTGCCATTATACATAAGGTGGAGTTTTGATCAGTATTTTGGGCTGGACATTCTGGTCTCAGACTTGAAACTATGTTTGCAACCAAGAACTTTGACCTAAGAGTAAGAGAAAAGTCATGGGACCTGCCCACATTCCCATATGGGATTGGCAAGGATTATCCCTGCTGAATGCACTTTTGAAGAAGCAGTGGGAAACCATAATAAAGATGTATTTTGGGGGCTTCCCTGGCGGCGCAGTGGTTGAGAGTCCGCCTGCCGATGCAGGGGACACGGGTTCATGCCCCGGTCCGGGAGGATCCCACATGCTGCGGCGTGGCTGGGCCCGTGAGCCATGACCCCTGAGCCTGCGCGTCCGGAGCCTGTGCTCCGCAACAGGAGAGGCCGCGACAGTGAGAGGCCCACGTACAGCAAAAAACAAACAAACAAACAAACAAAAGATGTGTTTTGTTTCCATTTATCAGTCATATATTCACTGGATGGGTTACATGGACATTTACATTAATATACTCAGTTTTTATTTTTTAATCTGTTTTTTAATTTTTTAATGAGGTATAGTTGATGTACACTATTATATAAGTTTCAGGTGTACAACATAATGATTCACAATTTTTAAAAGTGTACTGAATTTTTAAAAAGTTTATTGCTGAATGATGATCTGGTCCTGGACAGAGAACCATGTCAGGATTCTAAATTCACAGTATGCCTGCTCATACAGGTTGCCTACACTAACTGATGTTTCTTCAAGCTATCCCTCTCAACTATGTTAAAATAATCCAAGCTAAAACTTCACCTGATAATAGTTTTTAATCTTATACCCTTTGAGGATATTTTCATTTTATTTGGGAAGTCTCAAGCAGCTTTGCTATATAACAGAATCATCTGGAGACCTTGGCAGACTTATGGAGGTCTATGCTTCATCCTATTTCAATGAGTCTGGGCCTCGGTGTTTGTTCTTAGCTCTCCAGGTAATTCTAATCTTCTCAAAGTTTGAGAACTTTTGTCTTAAAAGACAAATTGTTAGTGGTTGGGACATAGGTTTGCGGGCATGGCAGACATAGCACCTGAATTTAACATCCATATTCTACATATTACTCTCCACCAGCACCGTGCTGCTACACTGTTATAAGAATTGCAAAGATCACATGGTTGAATTGTGCCATAGTATGACATCCAATCTGTGGTCCTGCCCAGTCAATGGTGTGCGAGGACCAGGGGACACTGAGTCAGGCAAATTTGGACAAAGAACCACCACGCAGCCTGCTTTTCCATCTTTTGAAAGTGTCCTGGTGCTTGTCATGCTACCTGAATCCTTACGGTAATATGTGGGGCTATAGGGTGGAGTGAAGTGACTGGGAGGATATTGAAGAACACTGAAATGGGAAAAAAGCATTTCAAAAATGCATATTAAATTTGGTCTCATGTTGACAGTCATCCAGGGCCAACAAAATTTCTAAAATTCTGTAAACTTGTCTGCTTTCCATTGTTCTCCAAATAGCTCAAGGTATTTAGGGAGATCATAGTTCCTTAAAGAGAGAGAACCTACAATGGTAACATATTACTCCAAAAGGTCGACACAAATCAACAAGAAAAACTCTAAGGCTTTAATAGGCAAGTGGGACAAGATACAAATAGACACACAAGAAAAATACAACTCTATAATGAAATAACATGGAAAAATATTCAACTCATTTAACTAATAAACACATAATTTAAAATTTATTTTTAGTTGAGTAAACTTGCAAAAATTAAAAATGAATGCCAGTGTTAGTGAGCGTATAATGAAAGAGCCTCTTATACATTGCTTATAAATTGCCACAAACTTACAAAAGCCAAAATTATGTTTGTAATTTTTATTTTTTTATCTTTAACTTTTTATTTTGAAAATTTTTCAAATTTACAGAGCAGAAACTTCTACATACTCTTCATCTAGATGGATTTAGTTAATTTATTATTATTTACAATTTTATTTTAGTATTATAAACATTATTATCATTATCATTGTTGTGATCATTGATGACCATCTGAGAGTAAGTTGCAGACATCATACCATTCTGCCCTTTAGCATAAATACTTCAGTGTACATCTCCTAAGAATAAAGCTATTGTCTTTATTTTCTTATGCAACCACGATGTAAGTATCAAATTTAGAAAATGTAATTTTGATACAGAGTCAAATACAGAGTCAGTTGGCACATCTTGCCAATTGCCTCAGTAATTTTGTTTATGGTGTTCTTTTTGCGGTACGCAGGCCTCTCACTGTTGTGGTCTCTCCCGTTGCGGAGCACAGGCTCTGGACGTGCAGGCCCAGCGGCCATGGCTCACGGGCCCAGCCGCTCCACGGCATGTGGGATTCTCCCGGACCGGGGCATGAACCCATGTCCCCTGCATCAGCAGACGGACTCTCAACCACTGTGCCACCAGGGAAGCCCTGGTGTTCTTTTCTTGATCCACGATCCACTCCAGCATCCCTCATTGCCTTTAGTTGCTCGGGCTGTTTAGTTGCTTTTAAGCTGTACCAGTTCCTCAGCCTTTCTTTGTCTTTCATGGCACTGACATTTTTTAAAAGATTGGCAGTTGTTCAGCAGAATGTCCCTCAATTTAAGTTTGTCTACTATTTCCTCATGATTACATGCAGGCATGTTTGGCATGAGATTATAACTTTGACCTAACAATTTCCACTTCTGGGAATCTATTATGAGGAAATAATAGTAAATATGTAAAAAAACAATTTAAAAAACAATTTTAATGTTGTATCTACAAGAGATGATGGATGTCCTCCATCCTCTAAACCTGTTCTGGTAATCATTTTGTGATGTGTGTAAGTCAAATCATTATGTTGTACACCTTGAATGTATACAGTTCTGTATGTCAATTATCTTGCAATGAAACTGGGGGAAAAACCCAATTTATATGGCTCCAGAGCAATACAAATGTCAAATAATAATAAAATCACAGCCCACATGTTCTGAGAGTGCGTACTCGATAACCAGCAGTATGTTCTGTCATTTATGTGCTTCGTCTTATTTAATCTCAATGAAATGAGTCTGGCAGCCTCTGTTCACTGCCTATCCAACAGCTACTCTCCCCTTTGTCCCTTTTCTGTTTTTGCAGCGCAAGAGAATGAATCAGAGTAATTCTAAGCCAAACATAATCACCCACTTCTGTTTCTAGATGCTCTTTCCCTGCTTCCCATGCAGCCGAGGAGTAGCATCTGACTCATCTCTGGCTAGTGAGTTCTCATGGCAGGTTTCCTGGAGGACTTCTGGGAAAGGCAGAGTTTCTCATGGAGAAAGACTTAGCCTCTTTCTTTCTCTCTTATTGGGGTGCTGGTGTGTGCTGTGGCTGATCAGAGTCCTGACCTCATGGCTACAAGTCCAGCTTGTAGCCATGAGGTCATAAGAGGGATAACCAACATGACCAATGGACTGAGTATGGCAGAGTGGAGGGATGGAAAGAAGCTGGGCGCTTGATGGTGTTGTTGAGTTACTGACCTAGTTTATTACGAGGGTAATAAACTTAAAGATTAAACTACTTTTATTTAGACTTTCAGTAATTTGCTTCTGTAGACATTTCAAATAGTGATAATAATAGGAATAATTATATGTCACTTACTATGAGAGTTTTATATTATTTAATCTTTGGAACAGTCCTGGAATTGGTACCACTATTAACCACATTTTACACATGAAAAATGTCAGCTGCAGCCTAGAATAGAAGCCCACCACTAAATCCCCCCAGGCGTGGATCAGAACCCAACTTTTCCCCCTGCAGGGACAGTGGAAACTAGCAGAAGGAGAAAGTGCAACATTTAGTGGATGCCTGGGAAATTGCCCAGACATAACAACAAACCAAGGGATGGGTAACTGATTCTTTAGGGAGAAGATGGTAGATTGATGGGAAAGTGGGTAAATAAAGAGGCAGTAACCATATTCCTGTGGGACACTCCAATGAGGGGCAGAGGTAACCAGACCAGAGGACCAGCACCTGACTTTCTGTCCCCCATAAATCCTCCCTCTCTCCATGCGATATGACTTTGGGAAAATTGCCTAAATCCTGCTGTAAAGAGCAATTTATTTCTTCATTAGTGTCCAGTGTGTGTGCCCAGGTTGAGAAAGATGGGGATGGCAATGCCAGATCTGGGAGACATAATCCTTACCACCCTGTGTCTATACTCTATGGGACAGTCCTTATCATGGATTGCCAGGTGGCAATGACCTTTATAGAAAGAGCAGTCCCTTTTTGGTGGTTTTCATAGCCTTTGGGATAAAGTCTGAATTCTTTAACAGGACCCTCACATTCAGGTCCTGCCCACCTTCCAAGTTTCATTTCTCGCCACTTTTCTCTGCACCCGTGGACTCCATCATACTTTTGACTCCTGGGATGGGCACTGGTGTCTCCTGGCTCCCTGCCTTTGCATGTAGTGCTCCTTCTGCCTGGAATATCCTGAATGCGCTCTTCTCTGCCTGGTGAATGCTTACTTGTCATTTAAGACCAGTTTCCATGTCACTGGGTCAGTAAAGTCATTCTTCCTCAGCGTCAATTTCTCTGCCAACACCCTCTCCACAAGAATAAATCATTTCCTGTCTGTGCTTCCTCACTCTCATGGAGTTCTGTGCAGGAAAACATTCCTGCATTGTCCCATGGAATAAGTCTCTTCTTTCCTTGGTAACGTGTATCTTGTTCCTAGATCATGAGTTCTGGGAAGTCAGGGAACAAGTATTGTTAATGATTTTGCCCCTAGTATCATTTAGTTCAGAACCTGACATATGGGAACCACTTGGTAAATGTTTGGGGAATTAATGGAAGGCACATAAATGATAATGAGAGAATTTATTCACTCATGGATTAATCCAAGGTCCTTCTAGGTATAAAATACTATAGTATGAATATTCCTATTGAATATGAAATAGCATTGTACATTAGAGTATGGCCTAACTCTTACATTTAAAATACTAATATACATAGTAAAGTAACCACATAAGATACATGTATATAATATGTGTGTATACAGTAGTACCCCATTATCCAAAGGGGATATGTTCCAAGACCCTCAGCGGATGCCTGAAACTGTGGATAGTATTGAACCATATACATACTATTTTTCCTAAACATACATACCTATGGTACAGTTTAATTTATAAATTAGGCACAGTAAGAGATTAACAATGACTAACAATAAAATAGAACAATTATAACAATATACTGTAATAAGTTATGTGAATGCAGTCTCTCTCTCTCTCTCTAAATATCTTATTGCACAAATTCAATGCCTTTTCCAAATTAATAAGCACATATCACATACCGTGGTCATAACTTTTGCAGTCTGAATTGTGATAGCAAAACTAGTATGAATTTCTTTGTCCTTCTTCACAATTTCATGGAGAGAAGATTCATTCTTACCATAGATCTTAGCAAACTCAACATACAATATTTTTTCTTTCCTTATTAATTTAGGAGCTTTCACCTTTTCCTTAAAAGAAGCTTCTCTTTGGCATATCCAGATTCCAGGTCACTACTGTTGCACTTTGTGGCCATTATTAAGTAAAAAACATTGCTTGAACACAAGCACTGTGATACTGCATATATAACCAAGACGGTTATATATATGCATATATATAACTGACTACTGGGCAGATACACTGGACAAAGGGCTGATTCATGTCTGTGGTGGGATGGAGCAGGACAGCGGGAGATTTCATCACGCTACTCAGAACAGTGTGCATTTTAAAACTTATGTTTATTTCTTGAATTTTTCATTTCATATTTTCAGACTGTGGTTGACTGAGGGTAACTGAAACCGTGGAAAGTGAAACCATGAATAAGGGGGACTAATATATACATATTAAGGGAAAGTTTCTTAGTTTTATTCTTTTCATATTTACAGATCTCTTGTGACAATATGAGAAATGAAGTGGAGAAAATTAGAAACTCCAAATTCTAATATCTGAGCTATGGCTGGATTTAAATACTAGCACACAAATCTTTCTATATCTGTCCTCAATTACAAGATGATAATAAAGAGATCTACTTGCTAGTAATAACCTATGTGCTAGTTTGATTTCTCAACCCAAGACATAAATACAAAACAGAGCTGGAAGATATTCATAAAAAGGCACAACTGAAAAACTCAAGAGAGTAAAAAAGGCTCTAACTTCCTTCTGAAAGACACATCAACTTGGCCACTCCCAGTCAAGTTCAATTTAACAAATATTTATTGAGTGTCTGCTTTGTATTTAATACCGAATCAGCTTTTCATTCATTTATTCAACAAGAGCTTATTGAACACTTACTTTGTACCAGGCATTACTCTAGGTAATAGAGATAGAGAAAGGAATAAAACAAAAATCTCTGCACTCATGGAACTTATATTCTAGAAGCATGAGCGATAATAAACTTGCAAATAAATAAAATATGTAGTATGTCAGATAGTGACAAGTGCTATGGAGAAAAACTATGCTTTGAAAGTTGGAAAAGGAGCTAGGGAGGGTCAGGATTAGGGAAAGGGGCATTGCAATGTTAAGTAGATGGTCATGGCAGGTGACATTTGAGTGAAAGCTGATGGAGGTCTTGAATGGCTTGCAAAATAAGGAAGGAAATGCACAAATGTCACCCTTTTCTCTATAGTCCTATGGACCTTGCATTCCACTAGGCTGTGTTTACTGGTGATGACCTATTTAACTAAACAAAGGGTGCTGTCAGACTGAATGAGACACTCCTTTAGGTAGAGGTGGAAATTGACAACTTGACTCAAACTTTACAGGATGGGGAGAGACTGGATGTGATGTCTGGTGAGGATGGCAGGAAGAATGACATAGCAAAGGAGGCCCCAGGCAGGAAGAACACCGATTTCTCTAGCTGAAGATCTTCCTTGCTTCAACAAAGAGATAAGGGATAGAGTTAGTTACATGACATGGAGAAGTCACTATAAGCCAGTTGGAGAAGGTCACACTTGGTCATAGAGGCTACAGGAAGCCACCAAAGTTAATTGAGCAGGGAAGTAACATGATGAAATGGTATTTTAGTAAAATTAATACAGTGGTAGAGTCAGATTGGATTAGAATAAGGAGAAGCTATAGGCAGGGAGCCATCTAAAATCTTATTTTTGTCATCCAGACATTAATTTATAAGGGCTGGGTCAGAATGGAATCAGTGAGAACAGTGATATTTATAAAGGAGTGATGTTTATATAGAATAAATGACAGGCCTTGTTAGCTGATTAGATCTGAAGGGTAAAGAAGAGGAAGAAGTCAGAGCTGACACATTATAAAGAGAAGGGCAGATGGGGTCATTCTATGACTGAGAATTCTGTGGTCCAAACAGGGTGTGACTCGCTCAGAATCACATAGTGAAAACCTGAAGCCAGAACGCAGATTTCCTGCTTTCCCCTCCATTAAATGATTCCAAAGCTTTTAACTGGCAAATGGGAAATAGTGCCAACAGAAATGAGTGATTATGGAGGGATAGCAAGCTTATACAATGGGGTAGAGGAGATGGAGAGTTTCAGTTTTATGTTTGTGGAGTTTGAAGATATTTAAATGGAAATATCTGGGGGATTGGAAATGCCCCGTACTAGTCTGTGATCTCGGGCCAGTCACTTAACCTCTCTGAGCCTTGGTTTCCCCAGCTGCAAAGTGAGGATAATGTTATTACTTAAGGGTTGTTATTAATTAATTAATATTTGAAAAGGGCTTGATACAGGCCCTGGTACAAGGTAAGTGTTATTTAATTGTCTGTTGTAAAAAATAAGTAAGATGCAATGTAAAGAAAGAGATTGGCTTTCTGAGGAGGTAAGAAGAAGAAGGTATGGAGAAAACTACAGGGAATTTGGGATAATTGATATAAGGTCTGTCATAGAAGGGAGGAATTTTATAAAGGTGACAAACAAAATCAAATGACACAAAGATGCAGAGAAAGAGGAAGGCCTAGAGATGTCACATGGTGTGGAAAGAAGGAAGCCTTCCAGAGTGGGCTTTGGACAGAGTGGCAATTAGGAAAGAAGCCCTAGAGGGAAATAGGAGGGAGTGAGAAATGAAGCAAGGCACTTAGCTATTTTTGAAGTTTGCCAGAGATCTGTGACTGTACCCAAGAGCAGATAGAATATTTAAAAATAGGCATTTGCCTAACTTAGTGGATAACACACTCATGGTGAATTACCAAAAGGCTGTTAAGGAAATCTGGAGTCATTTCTAACCATCACTTCTAACTAAGGAATTGATGGGATGGAGGATAATGATGCTGGCCTTACTTTCATAGTTAGGTACCAAATGCTAAGGTGAATGAGTTGAATGCAGCATGAGCTGACATAAGATGGGACATTTTAAGATTCCTCCCCTTCTCCCCCCCCACACAAAAGTTTTCCTTAATTGCAAATTCTGAAAATTTGAGATACTCTCATTACATTTTATTTATGTTTGTGTGGACAACAATATATTTTGCTCTGTATGAAAGTGTATGTCACCATCATTCAGAAACTAAGAGAAGCTCATCTGAAAGGCTGACTTAGTACACGGTAGACTGAAGATTCTAGTGTAAAACAATTTTCTACAAATCATCTATTTGTTCCCAGTTTGAAGAAGTATTGAATTGTTATTATTGAATTGTTCTCTTACTATTTTTCTATGTAAATCTTTGCTTATAAATTCCAGTGTGGTAAACATACCTGGGAGAATTCTGAAAGTCAGAAACTCCAAATTTCAAAAAGGTTTCTTTTTTTGGGGTCTCGTTTCATAGTCTATGTAATGTTACACTTATGACCTGTGTCTTATACTATGCTTAAAGCCATCGATATTTGAAGTGGGGAGGGGGAGGAGAGTTACCTAACCAGCTCTGAAGAATTACTAAACTACCTGAGCTAGCTGAAACCAGAGAAAGAAAGGCAGTGGGCAAGAGACAGAATTCAGTTCTCAGGCACTTTAATATTAGGTTGCAAACTAGGTTCTATTGAACCAGCACTATCTAACAGGAATATAATGTGAGCTACATGTGTAATTTTAAACTTCTTTAATGAGAGCCACATTCTGAAGAGGAAAAACAAACAGGTGAAATTCATTTTAATAATATTTACCTAACATATGCAAAGTATCGTTTTAACATGATCAACATAAAAAATCATTGACAGGCTATTTTGCATCACTTTTTCTGTACTCTGTTCAAAGTTCGGTGCGGATTTTACACAGCACATCTCAATTCAGACTAACTATAATTTCAAGTGTTCCATAGCCACATGTGGGTAGTGGCTACCTACTGGACAGTAGTGCAGCTTTGAACCAAACGTTATCTCGATTTCGTATTTTTTTTTAAGGGTCAGTTGACAAACAGAGGCATTACATACGGAGTGCTCTAGCAGAGTAAAACTTAGAGCAAGTCGGTAAACACAGACTTTTCCACTCCGGTGAGCACTGGGACTTTTCTGATTTTTTTCTTGAGTTTGGGGCTGGACTTCTTCGTACACTTCTCGGTCTGAAGCTGAAATAAACAGGGTTGCAGCATATGCTTGAATCACAGGAAAGTGCTGTGCACTGTTTCTCCAGAGAAAAGCATTTATCTCCAGGTTTTAAAAAATTGTTTATTCTTTGCATGGACTCGTTGTATTTATTTAAAGTCACCCCAATAAGGATGACGGGCATACCGTTTGCGAAAGTTGGTATGTCTCCTGAAATTTCCACCAACGTTTTTTTTTCTTCTTCTTCTTGTTAAATTTAAGCTGCCTGCTCCAGGGCATGGTGCGAACACTTAACAAGGCCTAGCTCAAAGAATTCCAGGGTTGCTTTCCCGACCTCGCCAGCTGTGAGGGGCGGGCGGAAGGCGCGCGTTCCCAGCTCTTGCCCACAGGCCCTTGGCCGCCTCGCAGCTTCGGGCAGATGGAGTTTCCGGCCTCGCTCAGTGGTCGCCGGGTTATCCGCCCGAGCTCCTTTCTGCCTGAGGTCAAGGCCCCGGGAAGAAGCGCGCCGGCGGTCCGAGCATCCGGAGGGCAATTCCGCGGTGGGTCCACACCCTCCTCGCGCGCAGCTCCCTGCGCGCCGGGCCGGGCGCCGGGTGGCAGGGCTGGCCGCCGCAGCTCTGAGGTTGGGCCCTCCCCCGGGGTGATTTCAGCGCTTAAGGTGGAAATGCGGAAGTTTCCAGCTGCGACTGACAGATGAGGCTCGAGTCCCGCTCGGCACGTGCTGCTGCAGCCCTGAGGCGCGCCGGGCCCCCGCTGGGCGCCTCCCGAGACCCTAGAGGCCGAAGAGCCGCCGGCGCGCCATGGCCACGCTGCCGAGCGCAGAGCGCCGCGCGTTCGCGCTCAAGATCAACAGGTAAGAGGCGCCCCGCGGCGGACTCGCGGCCGCTCCGCCTCAGCTGGTGGAGTGCGACGCCTGGGCCGCTCCGAAGGGTGGGGGTGGAGGTTGCCGCCCGCAGAGTCCCAGGGAGTCCGCGGGGGTGGTGGTGGCGCCCGAGACACAGCAGGGGGCCCGGGGCCCTGAGGCGGCTGCGATGGGGCCGTTGAGCGCGGGATGGCCCGAGGGCTGGGCTCAGCCAGCTCCTCCCCGAGAATCCCAGTCCTCCTGATGGTCCTGTCACCAGTGCCTCTTCCCGGAGCCACGTCCCCAGCCCCGCCTCGCCCGCGCCGCCCTCGGGGTTGACAGGTGGCCGGGCCCTGGTAGTGGGAAGGACGCCCGGTTAGCAGTGCTGGGCACGCCACGGAGTTTCTCATAAACTGCGCCATGCTTTGAGGCTGCTCCGAGAAGGGGTGAGAGGAGAAGTGGTTGAAATGAGGAGAGTTTTGCTTTGAGGCAGCTGCTTCAAGACTTTGGTTGTTCTGAGGAGGACGCTTTCCCCTCTCGTTTTATTTTTCCAGAATAAAGTTTGGCTCCTACTGAGATCGCTATTTTTATTCTCTGGTCCAAAGGAGGCATGAAGTGGAAAAAGTGATTTTTATTTTTTACTTATTTATTTTTTTTGTGGTACGCGGGCCTCTCACTGTTGTGGCCTCTCCCGTTGCGGAGCACAGGCTCCGGACGCGCAGCTCAGCGGCCATGGCTCACGGGCCCAGCCACTCTGCGGCATGTGGGATCCTCCCGGACCGGGGCACGAACCCGCGTCCCCTGCATCGGCAGGCGGACTCTCAACCACTGCGCCACTAGGGAAGCCCGAAAAAGTGATTTTTTTAAGTTCTCCGTTTAAATAAAAAAGGAATGGCCTGTGGCTGACATTTTTAGATTTCTAGCACTCCAGCAAAGAACTAAGGACATAGATCCAACCCACCATCCAATTCATAATCAAAATTGCACAAACTAAATGCAAGCACATCTACTGCTCAAAGCTCCCACTAAAGGTGCTTTAACTGCAGTTTTTCCTCCACTGAAAACTGCTGACAAGTGTTTGGAGACATTTTTGTCGTGCCCTGAGAAATCTAGGCTGTCTGGTTAAAAGATAATATGAAATTCATCCTGAAGGGTCAACTTATTATTTTACTGCCCTCATTGCTCTAGGATTAGTTAGTCTTCTTTTAGCTGAGCCTGTGAAAGGCTAGTTCCACAGTCCATTTTTGTGCTGCTAGACTGTGAAGAGGTTTCAGCCACAGGGAATTAGAAGCCTGGAATAATAAGGTGGTAAGGTCTTGCAGAGGGCATATTGAGCTTTACTGGCCATTTTATTTCCACCTGTTGTGTAGCTGTGAGCAAACCATTTCTCTTTACTGTTTCTTCATCTTTAAAATGAGTTTAATTGTTATTGTGTACTGTGTATTAATGTTGGAGGCCGGAAGGTAGTAGTCAAAAGGCATAAAGCATATCAGGGATTTCCCTATGGGGATTTTTTTCTGCATCGGGTTTCGTGCCTGTTGCCATGCAGGAGGGGCAGTTCGTTTGGGGGCTGAGGGAAATCAAACTGAAGTTTCTGATGGATGTACCACTTGTCATAGCTGCTGCTCTTCTGTCTCTGTGAACTTCAGGTCAGGTGGTATGACTCTGACAGAAATACGTTAGAGACTTGGGGTTGGGTGGAATTAGTCTGAGGAGAGCAGTAGGACCTGCACTAATCCCTATAAGGCAGTCTTGAAAGCAGCAGTGGGGTTGGTGTAGCCTGGGGGTTCAGAATAAAGGCCCTTTCTGGCTTACTTAAAATGGTATAGATGATCCTATTTGCAAAGCAGAAATAGAGACACAGGGAGAACAAATGTATGGATACTGAGGGGTAAGTGGGAGGGTGGGAGGAATTGGGAGATTGGGATTGACACATATACACTGTTGATACTATGTATAAAATAGATAACTAATGAGAACATACTGTATAGCACAGGGAACTCTACTCAGTGCTCTGTGGTGACCTGGATGGGAAGGAAGTCCAAAAGGGAGGGCATATATGTATATGTATGGCTGATTCATTTTGCTGTACAGTAGAAACTAACACAACATTGTAAAGCAACTATACTCCAGTAAAAATTAATTTAAAAAACTAAAAATACCTGTGTAACCATGACAAATACTAGTCTATTAATCCAACGAAACAAGATAATCAAAACTGAAATAAAAACAAAGATTCTAAAAAAAAAAAAAAAGAATAAAGGCCCTGGCTGGAATCACATCTGCTTACCGATTGGCTCTCTGCACCAGACTAACTGTGTGACACTGGGCATGCTATTTAACCTCTCTAAACTTTGAGTTTTTATATGTTGCATGGGGATATTCATCGTATCAATACCTACCTTGTATGACTGTTGAGAGGATTAAGTGAAATAATATATACAAAGTGCTTATAGTGCCTGGCTCAGAATAAATGTTAAATAAATGCTAGCTGGCTTCATCCACATTACAATCAGCTTCATCATTGTCGTCATCATCTCCATTGCCACCAACTTGAAGATTCTAAGAAAGAAATGTAGGAAGGAAAGCTGAAGCTGGAGAACTTCCTGTGCAGAGACCAGTTTGGGCTGGGAACAGTGATGCCAGTAGCAGGTTGGAGTGCCCTTGAGGTTGATGTTCTTGCTCATATGTCTTCCATCTCTGTGCTGAGTATACCAGACAAACCCAGTGGAACAGAATGCATGATGCAATCTGACCAAGAAAGGCCCCACTCAAGTTAAATAAAATTTAAAAGCTTCCCTAATCCTCAGGCAAAAATAAGGATTGGATATTCCTATTTAGGGGGTTCTGTTTTCCCTTTGGAAGCATTTTGTGTACTTGGTAGAGAGTTATGCAGAGGAGCTTGGCAGAAATTATTGTTCAAAGGAATGGATTAATAAGGGCATACCTAGTATTAACATAATATTAAAATGCACCATTTATTGATCATTTACTATGTCCCAGACACTGCGTTATGTGCTTAACGGATTATATTGTTAGATTCTTAGAAAAACCCTATGAGACTCACCTGACGTCTCATACAGAAGAAGAAAATGAAGCTTGGAGATGTAGTTGCACAGGCCATGTAATTTGTTCAAGGCCATGCAAACATCAGAGGCAGAGCTGGGGTTACAAACTGCTCCAAAGACTGTGTTCTTAATTGGGCATGTGCTATTTTGATCCACATTTCTTAAGAATTTCCTTTAAAAGCAAGTAAGTAATTAATTTAAAAAAACAAACATTTCAGTAGCAACATTGCAAATTGTTCTGATCAGTGTTTAACATGTAAACAAAGTGTGATGTTTTGCAATTTTGAAGTTGGAAAAGAAAATATTTTCCCTTGCATACCTATGTACTCTTCGTTTTTTAAAATAGATTAACTTACAAAAGTAAGGCAACGTTGAAATAGGGCCATCAGTACATTCAGCATGGGTTCATATTTTTTCACCTTTCTACCCTGAATGATACAAACTATCATTAAAAAATGTTTGTGGGGGGCTTCCCTGGTGGTGCAGTGGTTGAGAGTACGCCTGCCGATGCAGGGGACACGAGTTCGTGCCCCGGTCCGGGAAGATCCCACATGCCACAGAGTGGCTAGGCCCGTGAGCCATGGCCGCTGAGCCTGTGCGTCCAGAGCCTGTGCTCCGCAACGGGAGAGGCCACAACAGTGAGAGGCCCGCGTACCGCAAGACAAAACAAAACAAAAAAAACCACAGGATATAGATCTAGATCAAATATTAAAGTAATGTAAGGACCTTGGGTAAAGAGAGGAAAAATGCACATTGTAGAAAAAATATTCATGATCCTATGGACCTTAAGGATGGAAAGGAGTAAATAATAATGACTTATGCTTGTATAATTCTTACTGTATGGCAGGTATGGGTCTATGCATATCGTAACTCATTCACCCCTGTGATGTAGGAACAATGACTATCTCCATTTTACAGATGGGAAAACTGGGCACCAATGACTTACGAAAATTGTCCAAAGTCACAAACAGCTAAGGCCAGAGCTGGAATTCAAATGCAGGCAGCCTTGCTCCAGAATCCTCTCCCTAAACCACTATACACCATGCTACTGTCTCAGTTTTGTTATATTTATTTAGTTTTTAAATTTTTTTGCTGCACTGAGTAGCATGTGGGATCTTAGTTCCCTAACCAGGGATGGAACCTGCATCCCCTGCAGTGGAAGCATGGAGTCTTAACCACTGGATCACCAGGGAAGTCCAGTTTTATTTTAAAATAATCATAAAGTAAGTAATATTTATTGACTACTTACTATGTGCCTAGTATTATGTTGAGAACTTTACATACCTTCATTTCCTCATTGTAGAAAAGGAACAAAATGTGATGCATAATAATTATCATTAGAGAGTGATCTTGTGTAAGATAAAAACAAGGGTCCAAGAAGACAGATTGCATTTAAGAACAATCCCAATAATCTTAGAAAAAAAGATACAAATGAACTTGTGTACAAAACAGAGATAGACCCACAGACATAGAAAATAAACTTATGGTTACCAAAGGGGAAAGGTGGGGAGGAATAATTTAGGGGGTTGGGATTAACATATACACACTACTATATACAAAGTAGATAACTGACAAAGACCTACTGTATAGCACAGGGAACTATACTCCATTTTTTGTAATAACCTACAAGGGAAAAGAATCTGAAAAAGTATATATATATATATATATATATATATATATATAAAACTGAATCACTTTGCTGTACAAAGTGACATTGACATTGACAATGTAATGAGATCATAACATGACATTGTAAATCAAGTATACTTCAATAAAAAAAGAACAATCCCAATAATGTTCAGCATAAAGACCAGAACAACAAGAAGGCACTGAGCTGTGCCTGAGAAGTGTTTGCTAATTTTGTCTGCAAAAATGATGCAAGCATAAAATATATGTATTCATATGTCTAAATGCACGTCTGCAGTGAAACAGTGCTATTCTTTAGTAGTGATGGCAGAGCAGGGTGTGGTTGCTTTCAGAAATTGCTTCATTCGTCGGACGTGTTCTAGACCAAAAACCACGAGAAGAGGCTTCAGGCAATTGAACTCAGAATTTTGGTCTTTCACATTCAGAATCATTTTATTTTGGGATTCTTGGAAAAGCTCCACTTGAACTTCAGGCATCTAATACAATTGAAAGAACCTTCTGCCAGGGTGAGCTTTTCAATTGGAGTTCTTTGAGCTCTGACAATTTCACATGTATATGTAAAGTCAGTGTTTACTTCTACATGGCAAAGAAAATATAATTATGTCATGTGGTTACCTAGGGAGAGAGGAAGAGCTCAGGGGACCAGGTCTCACATCTCCACTCCCCACACAGAGCTAGTGATGGAATGAGATGATGTTAAAAACACCTCAACCTTCCATCCTCTGTAACAGACAGCGATGTGACTACTCAGACTTCTTGCTGGAGGAAGCTAAGAAAAAAGAATGCTTAGTTCTTTTCAGTGGTAAACACCAGGTGCTTGTTCATGTTTTGGTCAATAATCAGTGGCTAAAGCAACAGGAATGTGCCATTCCTTTTCCCACGAATGTTCAGTCTAATTTATTACCAATCAGCAGCTATAAAGGTTCTCTAGGCTCTAGGAAATTACAATAGAGTTTATGCAGTTGTGGTTAAGTGTGGTCCCTGTGCTTCTAGAGTTTGCACTTTAGTAGTATAGTTTGCTATATTGACAACTTGGGGGTACGCAGAATAAAAACAGAATGATACCTCTGAAAGTATATAGGAAGGCATCTGTATGCAGGGTGCGGAGAAATCAAACAAACTGGCAAAGTTGGCCTAGGGTATAAGACCATTATATTATGTCCCACTGTGTTTAGATCAGATGCAGGATTAGAAAAGCAGAAATGGCAATGGCAGAACCAGTGTTTCATCCACATTCTATTCTTTCATCCATGTTCATCATTAAAAGTAGGAAAATACAGCAAGCAAAAATTTCTATTACCCATAAGTTATAGCTCTTAATATTTGGATGTACATCTTTCCATTTTTAGAAAAATGAGATCACATTGCACATGTTTTATGCTCTATTTTTTAAATTTAAAAATATGAACTCTCCATGTTCATCCATGTAGAGCTACATTATAATTTACATAGGCTGTATAAAGTTGTGTTGATTAGATATACAGTGATTTATTGAATTAATTCTCTATGCTTGGGCCTTAAGATAGTTTCTAATTTTTTATAATAATGTACAGAGCTTGATGAACAGTTTTATGCATATATCTTTATGTGTTAGTGCAAATACTCCCTTAAAATTTCTAGAAGTGGAATTGCTTGCTTAAAGGAAAGAAACATTTTTCAAGCTTTTGCTACACATGGCCGAGTTGTTTCCCAGAAAAGTTCTACCTATTTACACTCCTGCCAGTGGCCCTGCAAGTTCTCATTTCCTCACATTCACACCCCCGCCTGGTTTTATCATTCTTTTAAAACTTTATTAGAATCTTGACCCCTTCTCTTCAATGTCTCTTACCTCTTCCTATTCAGCTTCTCTCCCAGATCCCTGTATGACCTCTGAAGTCATTCTTTAGGGATTAAAATAGTTGTACAATATATACACTACCAAATGTAAAATCCTTATGGGGATATTTGGGGCTTGGTAAAACTGAATGGTTGGGCTGATTCTCCCCTGTTGAACAGGGAGATGTAGTTCCTCTATTATACCATACCTCAAATTAGACAAACTGGGAAGAATGCCATGGATAGAAATGTTTTTCCCCAAATCTCTGCTTTGCCTTGTTGCTACCCAGGGCAATACTCAGCACACAGCAGACATCTTCTTTGTTGGATCTGTTTGAGTTCTCGGTAGTCAGTTCTCTGCTGTGTACTCTGAACACTCAGGAGAACTTGGGGTCTCATCAAGAAGTTACCCACCTGAGGCCCTGGGTAGTTAGGGAGGCAAACTAGAGTTGCCTAAGGGGTGCTAGTCCTTATGCAGTAATTTACACCAGAATGACCATCCCCTTTTCCTTTTGCTAGTAGAAAAACTTGGGTTCAAAGTCTACTAAAAATGCACTTTATCCTGCTATTTACCATAAATGTTGTTTCAAGGCAATGCTGGCCATCTGTTCTCTATGGGAACAGGATTGCCTCTGGTTTGCTTTACCTACTGGTATTTTACTCTTTCATTCTAAATCACTACCTGTTCTCACAGTATCCCTTTAGAAGGGGTATCCAATTTGCCTATTTTTTAAAATTAATCTTTATTGGAATATAGTTGATTTACAATGTTGTGTTAATTTCTGCTGTACAGCAAAGTGAATCAGTTATACATATACATATATCCACCCTTTTTTGGATTCTTTTCCCATATAGGCCATTAGAGAGTATTGAGTAGAGTTCCTTATGTTCTGCAATAGGTTATTATTAGTTATCTATTTTATATATAGTAGTATGTATATGTCTCCAATTTGCTTATTGTATCTTGTTCTCTACCCAATAATTTCATTCAACTCACATGAATTTTTTGATTGCCTATGATTTTCTCTAGGCATTATGAGAAAAAAAAAAACCCAAACTCCCAAAACAACAAGTTTATGCCCCCCGAATTCAGCTGGAGTGAGCAGATTCACATAAGTGAACACAAGAGATGGTGTTTGGTTGCATGGCCAGGTGAGGGTTAAGGGCAGGAATGAAATGTTGACATAACTCAGAGGGGAAGGAAAGAGTAGCAGCCCTAGAGGGTGAGGGGGTGAGGCTTCAGCCAGGCCTGAAGGACAGGGAGGTGATTGACAGATGAAGCTGGTATAGTGCGAAGAATGGGTTGGAGGGGGCTCCACGAGATGGGTAAGGAGGCAGTTGCAGTCATTCCGATGTGAGGTGATGTCTGGGATTAGGCTGGCGTAATGAGCATGGAAAGAAAAGGGTCTGCGCCAACAGACACTTCAAGGGGAATCAGCTGGACTTGAGAAACAACTAAATATTTATTCATTGGCTCATTTCATGAATATTGATTGTAGTCAACTATGTGCCTGGCAGTGTGTGTTCTAAGAGCTGAGGACAGAGCAGTGAATAAGCAGACAAGGTTCTTGTCCTGAAATAAGTCATTTTTCCAATGGGAAGACAATAAAGAAATAAACCAGGAAATGAAAAGGAAATATCAGGTAAAATATGGTGATATGTATTTAGAGAATGTAAAAAGGGCCATGTCAGGTGTGTGGATACCTTAAGATGGAATCCAGGTCAAGGAAGGCATCCCTAAGGAGATGAGCTCCGGCCAGGACCAGGCAGGGGAGTTAGTTAGCAAGTGCCATACCCAGGGCAAAAGTAAGGCTGATGTGTTGGAAGAAAAGAGAGCCAGTGTGTCTGGATAGAGTGAGTGTGTGTGTGGGGCGGCGGGGAGTGGTAGAGATGAAGAGAAAAGTAGGCAGAAACGAAATCATAAAAAGTCCTTAGAAGCCGAGGAAAATGTTCAAATGTTATTCCAAGTGCAATGGGAAGGTTTTGGGGGCAGAAGCACGATGTGATTGACCTCTGTGTTTAGAAGATCACTCTGGCTCCCCCATGGAGAAGAAAAGAGAAGAAGCAAGGCTAGGTGGGAGGTAGTACAGGGTCCAGGGGACAGGTGATGGTGGCAGGACTGGGGAGCCGAGAGTAGAGGGAGAGAAGCGGTCAGCTCTGAGACATATTTTGGAAATTGGGTTGATGGATTAGATGTGGCATGGAGGACAATGAGAGAAAAAGAGGAATCAAAATGTCTCTCAGGTTAGCGTTATGTGTGGACGTTGATGCTTTTAACAGATAAAAAAGACTGGATGAAGAATAGGCTTTCAGGCTGAATCAGGAGTTTAATTGGGGACATACTAAGATGCATATGAGAAATTCAACTGGAATTACCTACTACGTAATTTTATTTGGGAATCTGGGGCTCAGGGGAGAGGTCAAAGCTGGATATTTAAATTTGCACATCATTACCATCTAGAGGATATTTTAAAATAATGGGGAGAAAGAAAATATTAGAGTTATCTTGGTAAGTTTTTTAACAGCCACAAAGCTATATGTATAGTATGATATCTTTTTTTATAGAAATGTAAATATGTGTCTCCCTACAGAGATTAAATAGATTGATACATGTGATAGGGAGGTGAGCAGAAGGACATGTGCTAACATGTGATAAGTGTTGGATAATACCTGGGTGTTAGGATTATTGGTGATTTTTGTCTCCTTGTATGCGACATGTGTGGATGTATATTTGACAAGTTTTTTTCAAAGAGTGTTTTTGTAATTGGGAAAACTAAAGTTTATAAAAGAGGTAACACTAAGATTTCCATCCTGGGGAAATTGGATAAAGAGGATGCCAATGAGAAATTATGAAAATTAGGACCTTGAGTTGGTTTAAGGAGGATGATTTTGTACTTCTCTTGTAGAGTTTTGTTTAAGAGAATATAGTAGATTCCACATTTCCATATATTTGCTCTCCCTCCCTGTCAGAGGACTTTACTTTTCACCTTGTTGAAAGTGATGTGGTCACTTTGAGTTGCGCTTTCAGAGCTGGCCTGCCCTTTGTCATATCGTTGCTTCCTATTCTATACAACCAGCAATGTTCCAGACAGAGGCTGATCTGTCAACCTGTGTCCTAGAGTAGAGACAGAGCAGAGCCACAATTGCTCTCTGGAAGTCTTTGTTTTTATAAGCCACTAAGATTTTTGGATTATTTGTTATCACAGCAAAACCAAGCCTACCCTGACTAGTACAGATGTGCATAAAATATACAACATTTCTAGTGGGCAGTTTGAGATACAAGCTTGCGGCTTGAATGATAGGTCAGGATGGAAAATATTGATTAGGAAGTCATCGATAAGATGGGGCTGGGAATGAAGAATGGACACATTTTCTAAGTAGAGACGTAGACTGGGAAGAGAAAAGGAATGGGCCTAGAGGGTCACTGCTAGTTGGTGCAAGAGAAGAGCTATACAGAGAGGAGGAAGAATTGGACTAAGATGTGGCAGACTGAGGTGGTATCAGAAAAGGGAGGTAACAGGGCAGTTAAACAGGTCAGATGCAAAATTATGAGGACAAGGAAAGAGGCATCAGATTTGACTTGATGGTGATCAGTGTGAACCTCTGAGACAGCAGTTTTAGTGGAGCTGTGGGGAAGGAAGTCAGATTTCACAGGTTATGAAGGGAGTCAATGCAGAGGAAATGGAGGAAGCTGGTAGAGACCACTCCTTTCAAAAGTTTGGATCAGGCAGAGGAGAAGTGGGGCAGCGGTAATCAGAGGCTCAACAAGCCTTTGACTTTCACACAAATATCACACGCAATGCTAACAGGATTCTTTCATCTTAGAGAGAAAGCACGCAGTTGTAGTTTTTTTTTCCCCTATAAAATAAGTCTTACATGTGACTAAAGATATTTAAAATACCTGATACTGTCTAATATATCATAAATTTTGCTTGGCACTAACAGTAATTAAGATAGTCAACTTAGATATTTTCTTCCTGGGAGATTTTGAAACTCAGTGGCACTGTCATATATTATCTATAAGAACATGGTTATCCTTTCTGTTTTATTTTCTTTACATTTATCTTCATATGTTTGAAGTACAAAAATGATAGGAAAGAGTACCAATATTAGCTATATGTTAAACAAACCACATGTTTTTTTTTTTTTTTTTGCTGTACATGGGCCTCTCACTGTTGTAGCCCCTCCCATCGCGGAGCACAGGCTCCGGACGCGCAGGCTCAGCGGCCATGGCTCACGGGCCCAGCCGCTCCGTGGCATGTGGGATCTTCCCGGACCAGGGTATGAACCCGTGTCTCCTGCATCGGCAGGCGGACTCTCAACCACTGCGCCACCAGGGAAGCCCCAAACCACATGTTTTGCATTGAGTTGTGTTCCCCCTAAAAGATTCCTAAGTCTTTGTGGACGTCATCTTATTTTGGAAATAAGGTTTTTGTAAATGTACTCAAGTTAAGGTGAGGTCACACTGGATTAGGGTGGACCCTAAATCCAATCACTGGTGTCCTTATGAGAAGAGACACAGAGCCACACAGAGAGGATGCCACGTGAAGACAGGCAGAGAATGCAGTTATGTCACCACAAGCCAAAGAACACCAAGGTCTGCCAGCAACCACCAGAAGCTAGAAGAGGCAAGGAAAGATTCTTCCCTAGAGCCTTTAGAGGGAGCAGGTCCTGCTGACACCTTGATTTTGGACCTCTGGCTTCCAGAATAGCGTGAGGATAAATTTCTGTTGTTTTAGGCCACCAGCCTCATGACAATTTGTTATGGCATCCCTAGGAAACTAATAGAGTACCTCAAAGTTTATTCACTTAAAACAACAGCAGTTTAGTGTTTCTCATGATTCTGTGGGTTGGCAGTTTGGGTTGGGCTCAGCAGTTTGGTTCTGCTGGTCCTGCTGTGGGCATCATGTGGCTGCAATTCCCTGGTGGCTGGACTGAAGCTGGGGCATCTAAGATGGCCTTACTCACAAGTCCAGGGCCCTGGGGGGCTGGCTGTCTCTCTGCACATGGTCTCTTTTCCTTCAGAAGTCCGCTCCACATTCCTTACATGGTAGAGAGGACATTCTAAGAGGATGAAGGTGGAAGCTGCAAGGCTACTTGAGGCTTAGTCTAGAGCTCCTACAACATTACTTACGCCACATTCCTTGGTCAAAGCAAGTCACAAGGCAACCCAGCTTCAAGGGATAGGGAAGTAGACTAAGTCTCTTCATGGGAGGAGCTGCAAAATATTTGTCCATTTTAATCTATTACAGCCCCCAGCAAAAAAAGTGATCATATCCCATTTCAAATTGCACATATTTAAGCCAAAGGTCTTATCATTCTCTGTTCAGATCACAATACCCATTTCACTGGCAGAGAAACTGAGAACAGATTAAATCAACTCCTTCAAAGTTACCAATGAGTCATGCTTTGTGAGAGACTTTTTTGGCCCATGGAAGACAGCTATATATCCGGAAGAGCTAATCACAGTCCTGTCTGGAGGCAAGTGAATAAACAATAACTTGTTGGGTTTCTCTTAAATCCCATAATAACGTTGATGGAGCCCAGATTGCAGAGCTCTCTAGTCCAGAGATGAAGCAGCAGTTTGAGGATATCAGAGAAAGAAGGTGCTTGAAAATTGCTATGTGTCATTCAGAGGAGCAGGATTTGAGACTAAATTAAATGACTAGGAAAAGGGCCAGTGAGCTCTTTATCCTCAAGAGTTACCAAATGGGCTTAGAAATTCTGGTCCAGTGTATGTTCTGGGCTGGGAAGAATTAATGACAGTAGAAGAAAAGAATGGTGCAGAGAAGCAGAGAGATCAACCTGTTAGGAAGGTATGTGCTGTGGTCTGTCTTAGAAGGTTCACCCTTTTATGAGTTACGATTGCTTTTAGCTGCTGCAAGGAACAGACAATCCCACTAAACAGTGTCTTAAATAAATCAGGGGTTTACTTGTTTTTCTTGAGTAGGAAGAATTCCAGTGGTTGGCAGTCTAGGCTCGGTGTGATAGTCCAAAATACTACTGGAGACCCAGGTTCCTTGTGTCTTTGTGTTCCACCATCTTTAGTGTGTGGCTCTCATCCTCATGGTCAGAGGATGGCTCTTGAAATTCTATGCATTGAAAGAATATTGAAGACAGAAAGAAGAGGAAAGGCCAAAGAGGCATGTCAGCTAACTTTGCTCTCTTTTCAGGAACTTTCCCAGAAACTCCCACAGTGACATTTGCTATATACCTCATTGATCAGATCTGTTACTCTACCTATTAGAGAGGTTGGCAAATGTAGTTTTTATTAGCCCAGCACATTGCCACCTCCAACAAAACTAGGGCTGAGTTAAAAGGAAGGGGATAATGTCTATTGATGGGCAACTTAATGGTCTTTGCCATTGTTCCCAACAGTTGCCCTGGGGACAAATTAGTGACAGAACTTCCATTGTGGCAACATGGTGCTTCCATCCTGTTAATGCTTGTAGCAGATTCAAGCTCATCTAATTCCAGGACCCTGGCCTAATGAGGAGGGATATCCAGGCTTATAGGTCTAGTATTAAGTTAGCTGTTGTAACAAATAATCCCAAGATCTCAGTGGATTAACCCAACAAAATCTTATTTCATATTCATGTCACAGTCTGATGCAGGTCAGGTGGCTCTCCTCCAAGCGGTGACTCAGGGACCCAGGCTGCTTCCACCTTATGGCTCTGCCATCAGAAAAACTTTCAGGTTTTTCTGATAACATTCAGCTGCTGGCCAGGAGGAAAAGAGAGTGAAAGATTGTGCCTCCAGTTCTTAAATACCTCAACTCAAAAGTGGTACACATCACTTCCACTCACATCCCATTGATAACGACTACTTACAAGTCTATTGATGTGCAAGGAAGGCTGGGGAAGATAGTTCTTGTCCAGCAGCTACTTTCCAGCAACAAATCTTCACTGCAAAAGGGGAGCATGAATCTTTGGGGGTCAACTAGTCATCTCTGCTACAGGGTCCCAATCACAAAGGAGGAGTCATTAACAAAATATCAATAAATGTATGTGTAGGCTTGGTTTGCTGTGTGTTTGGTGGATAGATAAAAGCCACGTGGTCTCAGTCACAACAGTAAGAGAGTGGAGGCTGTAATGGAAGCAAACATGAAAAGCAAATGCTGAAAGCACCTGAGATTCTAGGAGGAGATAATAAGAATACAAGGCATAATTATCCTTTTAAGGCAGGTGACTGATAGTTTAAAAAAATTATTTTAAATCTAATTGCAGTCAAGGACACCAGAAGTGCTGAACACTTATTGGAAACTCTGCAGATTGACAAGGAGCCAAGTTGCTCAGCCATTTTTTTTTTTCCTGAGAACAATCAGTTTTAACACACTTTAGGAAAAACCACAAGATGAAGATATTTTTAAAGCTTTTGAGTGATTAACTTAGAATTAATATTTCATTTGACAGGAAATAAGATGTTCCAGATGTTAGAGAAAGAAGCATTCTAAAACTTTGCATTCCCACGGAGGAGTAACAATGTCATAGTCCAGTCTCCTCTCTGTGACAGGAGAACTTTGATGAGAAGCTGAGTCACTTTACTTTTCATGACTGGTTCCCTTTGGGTCGGTTGAATTCTCTTGTTTATTTGCCTTTTAATCGTTTTAATAATCTGTGAAATCAGTCTTCCTTATTCATGTTAACAGTTGTAGTAATAATAATAACAACAACCCACAGAGAGAAAACAGGTTAAACCTTTGAGTCAGGATAGGAGGAGGCAAACAAGTCAGATTCCTGTCCCAACCCCACTGATTCCCAACAGGAGCATTTTTCAGCATTTTAACTTCCCCAAGTCTTTGTTTTCTCATCTGTAAGACAGAAATATTAATAATGCCACATCAACAGGGTCAAATGAAATAGTATCTGTGAAAATGCCACATAAATCAGAGAGCACTGCACGCATTTTAATAAAACATCTGTAAAATGGGAATAGGTGCCGTGTTTCTGTGATCAGTTGATGAGGTGACATATGTCATACACCTGGCACAGGGTTTCACACTTGGTCACACAGGGTCTCAGAAAAGAAAAATAAAACACATGTGGACGAAGTAAAATACACTGGAAATGAGAGATGGAGAAATGTTAAAAACAGCCACAACAACATAAAATAAGGGTTCAACTCATTTACATGTACTTTTTCCCCCAAAAGTAACTTTTTATAGAAAATCTTGGAAGTTGTATAAGACTATAGAGGGAATTTGGTAGAGTCACTTAGGCAAAGCATGTCATGTGATCACCAGGAATGTTTATATGAGAGATGGGAAAGAAATAAAATGTTGAAAAAACAGAACCATTGAGGAGAAGTGATTCATCCTGAAGAATAGCAACTGTAGTTAGAGACTGGAGACCTACAGGCATGTTTCCTATCCTTTCCTAAAATGAAAAATGGCTTTTTATTACAAAAGCTATATTTGTGAATTATGGAAAAAGCAGAAGTGTACATAGCAAACAATTCTTTTTTTTGTTTGTTTGTTTTTTTTGTTTTTTGGCTGCATTGGGTCTTCGTTGCTGCGCGCGGGCTTTCTCTAGTTGCAGCGAGCAGGGGGCTACTCTTCGCTGCGGTGCGTGGACTTCTCATTGCAGTGGCTTCTCCTGTTGCGGAGCACGGGCTCTAGGCGCACGGGCTCAGTATTTGTGGCTCTCAGGCTCTAGAGGGCAGGTTCAGTAGTTGCGGCTTGCGGGCTCTACAGCACAGGCTCAGTAGTTGTGGCACACAGGCTTAGTTGCTCCGTGGCATGTGGGATCTTCCCGGACCAGGGCTCGAACCCATGTCCCCTGCATTGGCAGGCGGATTCTTAACCACTACGCCACCAGGGAAGTCCTGCAAACAATTCTTAAATGAAAATTATTTCTAGTTTTTTAATCTAAAGTTAATCACTTTTAATAGCTTGATATATATACTTTTCAGATACACACAAATACATGCATCTTTTTTACGGAATTGGAAGCATGCTTATATACTGCTTTTTTATTTAAAAATATATAATGAACAACTTTTCATGTCACTAAATATTTTTGCATTACACTTCTAAATGAATGCATAACATTCCATTGTGAGGCTAGTTCATAATTTAATTCTCTTTTGAGAGAGAGAGAGAAATATTTCCTTTATATTGTTGTCCTTCTGGAAGGTTTTGTGTGACATCTGTCTTTAAAATGAAGTTTAAAAATATTTGAAAAACATAGCATCCCTGAACTTTGCCTTGATTCGTGGGGAAAGTTATCGAAAGCTGGTTTGTTTTCAAATAAGTATAACTGGTAAGGTCAGTCTTTTATACATGACATTTAAAAAAATCAACCTCGAAAGATTGAACTGAAGCCGTTATTTTTTTTTTTTGCGGTACGCGGGCCTCTCTCACTGTTGTGGCCTCTTCCCCTGCGGAGCACAGGCTCCGGATGCGCAGGCCCAGCGGCCACGGCTCACGGGCCCAGCCGCTCCGTGGCATGTGGGATCCTCCCGGACCGGGGCACGAACCCACGTCCCCTGCATCAGCAGGTGGACTCTCAACCACTGTGCCACCAGGGAAGCCCTGAAGCCGTTATTATGGTTGGGTCAGTGAACCTGCAGGTAAATCTGATTTGGACAAATACTATTAATTCATTAGGTTTTCTTGTGGCCTCAGTTTTTTAAAATAAATGCTTTTCTGGATAATCTTAGTCCTATTTGAGGCTCTCCTCATAATAATTACCAACATTTCCAGCTATAACCAGGAGTCTATAAACTATCCCTTTTAAGGCAGTTAAATGTATATTTTCTCAAAGAGAGTAAAGTTATATAGAAGTGTAAGTTCACCTAGAAAAACTATTAATTTATTACGTACAAATTCTTTCTTATTGCCAGAGTTATGTACTATTTACATTTATCTATTTAATTTTCTATTGTGTCCCCTTATTAAGTCATTAATAACTAATTCATTCATTCATCCATCCATTCATGTGACAAATATTTCTTGAGCACTTACTATGTGCCAGGCTCTATTTTAGACTTTGGGGCTGTTGAAAGACCCTACCCTCATAGAACTTAGATTCTAATGGTGGAAACAGATAACAAATGCTCAGATCAATACATAATATAACATCAGGTGGTGTTAATTGCTGTTAAGAAGAATAACACAAGGTGAGGGTTTATGAAGACACTAAGTCATTTTGAAACGAACCTTAATATTTGCGTCACACCAGGCTCCAAATGCCCATTTTACCACTTCCTAACTAGCTGTGAGCAAGCTACTTAACTTCTCTGGGCCTCAACTTCTTTATCTGTTACAAAGAAAGATAATGTGCTATCCTATAGGGTTGTTATGAGAATTAAATGAGACTATGCAGAAATTACCATATAGGTGTTTGATAAATGTTAATTTCTCTTTCCTCTTCTCCTTTGGAAGAGGAAATTGATTTGGTATAAATAGTTGAATTCTCATTTGCGATTAAGAAATAAGCAAATTATTTATTCCATATTAAAGGAATTGTTTTGTTTTCTGAGCAAAGTTAAATAGCAACTGCTCCTCTGCAGTTAAAAAAATTTTTTTTAACATTAAAAAAAAAAGTGTTTTGTTTTGTTTTCTGAGCAAACTTAAATAGCAGCTGCTCCTCTGAAGAGAAAGGCAGGCTGAGCCTTCATATCAAGTAGTCCTGATGATTCAGGTTTTCTTTTGCCTGAACCCAGCTGTCCTGGGCTGCTACACACACCCCGCACGGCCTTAGAAGAATTCATACATTTCAACTTTCTGGGTCTCAGTTTCTTCAAGATGGAGTTATAATAGATGATTTCTAAAATCCCTTTCAGAGCTAACATGACTTTGTTTGTTTATAAATGCTTCCCCCACTAGATCCACTCAAAAGGATGAATGCCAGGTCCCAGACTGTCCTTGAGAAGAAATTTGGGACCCAAGCCAATAACAAATGACAGCAACTTAACTATGACTTTTTCAAAATTCTGTTTTGCTGAGAAGTAGGCAGAGCAACTGTATAATTTGTCTTCACTGACAGAGGAAGACTGTCAATGAGAAACTGAGAAATCAGTGGTATATTTCTTGTCACATCAGAAGGAAAGAGAGAGACACAATATGATCAATGACTATTATTTTTAAAAATGAATTCTTGCATTTTTTGAGCACTTTTACCATGTCCTTCACATGTGTTACCTTGTATAATTCTCATAACAGCCTAAAAGGTTCAGGGTGTTCTTATTATCCCAAGGATGTAGATTTGGAAACTGAGGCTGTGAGGTTATACAGTTTTCCCAAGGATATAAATAGTAAAGCTGTGGTGGAAACACAGGTCTAGCTGAGACCAAACCCATGTTCTTCACCGCTTTCTTCTTGTTACTGCCAAGCATTACTGCCAGCAAGCCAACTTTCTTGCTGAAATAAGTTTTCATGGTGACCTTGCCATGCAATTTGTCAAGATTGTTTTTTCCATATGCCATAATATGTTTCGTTTCGCCTCAGATGAGTCAGATGATTAACTTCCAAGAGAGACGGACTGTGTCCACTCCGAACACAACTAGAGGTAGCCTTACAGCATCTGAAAATCCTGTGCTGGTGTCTCTTCATCACAACTTGAATATGATTTTACGGACTTTTTTTAATCTTTCCATTAGAGTGGACCAAAACAGACTTGATTTTTTTCTCTGAAATTAGCTATGAACAAAGGTGCATTTTCAAACTGAAGAGTCTTTTTTTTTCCTTCTGCATGTTATCAAAACTGGAAACAATCCACTAAAAGCACTGCCCAGCCTCAGGGGCTTAATTAGCTCAGTGGTATAATGGATGAAACTTGAGTTTTAGATGGAGGAGAGAAAGTTTGGGGTGTGGGGAGACCTCTTTATGTTTTGGTGTAACAGACACAGTTCCATTCACATCTGGCCCCTTCAAACCAGTGCCCATTCCCATCCCCGAGTGCTGCTGACGTTATGAACTGCACCACACCCACAGATGGAGAGTCAACTGCTGTGTTCCTTCTCTGGGAAGATGTCATAGTGTGGAGAAAGAGATGCCACCCTGGGGATCAGACTTGGGTTCTAGTCTCTACTACCAGTGAAATTCAAGTTTCAGATACAAAGAAGAAAGATCTGATTGATCCCCTGACAGTTCAATATTTACTAGTTGATGTGTGCTTTGTTTAATGTCAAGATTCTCAGGGTGCCCTAGTTTGAACAACAGCTGTGTTCCCAACTGCAGAGCTGTTTTTCTTTCTTCCCTACCCTTCCCCCGAGGCCTCAAGTGGCTCCTGATGAAATGGGGTGTGTGGAGGTTGGGTGGGGAAGGGGATGGAGTTATTTCATTTATCTAATTGCCCAAATCTAGACGACTCTGACAGCAAAAGTATTTTCCATCCTACCCTCTGGAAGAGTATGTCAGTGAAAGGGACTGCTTGGTCCACAGTCCCCCTTTCTCTCCACAGCTCCATCATCCATCCTCAAAGGTGATCTGTGGTACCTACTACTCCAAAATCTTAACTTGGTCTTTAATATTAGCTTTCAAAGTTTTTTCACCACCATCCACAGAAAGAAATACACGGTACATCACAATCTCCCCCTTTCGTATGCACAGAACACTCTCTTCTCCTTTCCAGCATGTATCACAATTTGTAATCCTAAATTTGTATGATTGTTTATTTCATGCCCCTGCTGCCCCACCTGAACCCTAGTAGACTGGAGGCTTCAGAAGAGTAGGTTTTGCTAACTTTCCAATGTTTAGAGCTTAGCATAACTCCTAGCATTAATAAATATTTATTAAAGAATTAATAAACTAATTTATGTGGCCAGCCTTCCCCAGGTCTTCAGGGTTCCTGCACAGAATTCCATCCCTCCTCTCAAGTCTAATGTTAGCTCCCAGCTGTGGAGGTTTGAAGTTCAATATTATTGGAGGTGCTTCCCCACCATAGCCCCTGAAGGCCCTACTCGTGTTTTCTTCCTAGTCCGTCTATGGTCGCCTATGACAGGTGGGGCAGTGAATTCTGAAGATGGCTGGCTGCTGCCTCACTGAGTTCTTGGGGGCAGGTGCATCCCTCCAAGGGAGCTGATGGAAGGGCTGTCCAGGGGCAGGGCAGACCTCTGGGTCCAAGTCATAAGACACCTGGGTTTTCTGACTGCTGGCCATTTGTTTTGCCCACATCAGATTATCATTCTAGGTCACCCACCTTCTAAGGCTGCTTTGCTGATTGCTGACTTCAGGTCCTAGGCCCCTAAGGCCTCACTCAGCCTGCTGTGTACAGCGTAGTAGGCCATCTTCAGCTAACAGCATGGGTAATTTAGCTAAGGCTAAATTTAGCTAAGGCTAAGGTAATTTAGCCTTCCAGTGTACTTGCTTTTTCAAAAAAGGCAGCTCTCAAAGTATTTATAATACATCTCTAATGATGAAATCATTAGGCATCTTAAAAAACAGTGAAGAAACTGAAGGGTTCTCTCCATAGGACCCCAGTGAGGCTGACCCTACCCTACTCCCTACCATAGGTTGGCTCCATTTGCTGTACTGCTGTGACTAAAGAAAGAAACTGATATCTTGAAGCATCTACTCCGTGCAAAGTATCAGGCATTTTCCCAGATATCTCTGATACTTACACAATTCCAGGTCATTGGCGGAGAAGCCAACATTTGTTGGCTAGCACCAAGATGTGGATGTTAAAACTTCAAACTCACTAGACCAAGGGATATGGGACTTTGAGATGATTTTTCAGACAATTTAGGCAAGCAAACAAAACAACTAAAAAGTGCACACAAAAAAATGTGGTTTTTTGACCTACTTTTTATCTGACAGAAGCAGGAGAGGCAGAGGAAATGGACTGTAGGAATACTTAAGGGATTCTTTCTTATGGTGAAAGGAAGGACAAATATATATTTGAAACCTTTAGAATATACCTATAAAATGACTCCACTTTTCCAAGTGGTCTTGCTGTTGAATCCCAAGATTGTGGGCATGTAATTCACAGGTAATTTACCAGTTTTAAAATAAGACCTTCAACAAGTCCAAGTAAGTTAGATAAACTAGATGGAGGTGCCACAGAAAAAAATGAAATTTACCAGTATTTTTTCTCTTTGAGCATTCAATTTAGTGTCTCCTAATTGGCATTGAAGATCACATGTGAATGTTGAGTATTTAAAAGCTTTTATATGACCTGAATATTTGCCTTTTGATGCTTAGTAAAAATATTTTTAAACTTACAACCAAAATATAATATAATACTGCATAAATTAATTGTCATTCACACCTGATGTATAGAAAGAAGTACATTTCCTTATTTATTATACTCTTAATTTGAATTTGCTGTTTGTTTTTTATTTTCTTTCTTTCTTTCCTTCCTTCTTCTTAACATCTTTATCAGAGTATAATTGCTTTACAATAGTATGTTAGTTTCTGCTTTATAACAAAGTAAATCAGCTATATATATATATACATATATCCCCATATTTCTTCCCTCTTGCATCTCCCTCCCTCTCACCCTCCCTTCCCACCCCTTTAGGTGGTCACAAAGCTGATCTCCCTGTGCTATGCGGCTGCTTCCCACTAGCTATCGGTTTTACATTTGGTAGTGTATATATGTCCATGCCACTCTCTCACTTTGTCCCAGCTTACCCTTCCCCCTCCCCATGTCCTCAAGTCCAGTCTTTAGCAGGTCTGCGTCTTTATTCCCGTTCTTCATGACCATTTTTTTTTTTAGATTCCATATGTATGTGTTAGCATACAGTATTTGTTTTTCTCTTTCTGACTTACTTCACTCTGTATTACAGACTCTAGGTCCATCCACCTCACTACAAATAACTCAATTTCGTTTATTTTTATGGCTGAGTAATATTCCATTGTATATATGTGCCACATCTTCTTTATCCATTCATCTGTCGATGGCCACTTGGGTTGCTTCCATGTCCTGGCTATGCTGTTTGTTTTTTAATGTCTCTTTGTCAGCTGGAGAAACATTATGAATTGCTATTTTATGTCTTTTCACTGCTTCCACAATTTGAAAATTAATCAAATATGGCAAGTTAATGAGCCTGTAGAATTTACATGAATTTTCTAATCTTTAATCAAGAAGGATATTTTTTTAAAATTTATTTTATTTATTTATTTTTGGCTGCTTTGGTTCTTCGTTGCTACGTGCAGGGTTTCTCTAGTTGCAGCGAGCGGGGGCCACTCTTCATTGCAGTGTGCGGGCTTCTCCTTGCAGTGACTTCTCTTGTTACGGAGCTTGGGCTCTAGGCACGTGGGCTTCAGTAGTTGTGGCACACGGGCTCAGTAGTTGTGCCTTGTGGGCTCTAGAGCGCAGGCTCAGTAGTTATGGCGCATGGGCTTAGTTGATCCACGGCATGTGGGATCTTCCCGGACCAGGGCTCGAACCCGTGTCCCCTGCACTAACAGGCGGATTCTTAACCACTGCACCACCAGGGAAGCCCAAGATGGGTATTTTTGACAGGAGATCTTTTATGGTGCCTATTTGTCATTTTTAAAATATTCAAATTTGGGGCTTCCCTGGTGGCGCAGTGGTTGGGAATCCGCCTGCCAATGCAGGAGATACTGGTTCGAGCCCTGGTCTGGGAGGATCCCACATGCCGCGGAGCAGCTGGGCCCGTGTGCCACAACTGCTGAGCCTGCCCTCTGCAGCCCGCGAGCCACAACTACTGAAGCCCGTGGGCCACAATTACTGAGGCCCGCACACCTAGAGTCCGTGCTCCGCAACGGGAGAAGCCGCTGCAATGAGAGGCCCGCGCACTGCAGCGAGGAGTGGCCCCCGCTCACCGCAACTAGAGAAAGCCCACGTGCATCAACGAAGACCCAACACAGCCAAAAACAATAAATAAAATAAATAAATTAAAAAAAATATTCAAATTTGTTTTATGGCAGAGAAATCTTTGTTTCAAAAGTGTGGCAGTCTCTGGGGAAATAAATATTTCCAAGCTTAACTTCTGTTGATAGTATTATTGTTTATAAATAGACTAAAATATTTCTAATTCCATTCTGTCGCCTCCATGTAAAGTATATTAAAAAGTTCTTTTCTGTTCCTCTATATATTAAAAAAAAAAAGAAACGGAGTTGAACAAGCAATCTGTGCAAACTTTGTGTTGAAGTTCTTCAATACCTTCAAGAAAAAGGGTCTTGTGTTTGGTATAGTAACCTGGTGGGCTGGGGCCTCACGTGAGGTGGCTTTTCTGGGGGACAGTGACACTGAGGTGTTACATGCTGCCACACTCACTCTCCCCCCTGGGCTTGTGTTCCTAGAGCCCCAGAAGGGAGCCCTTGGTTCTCTTGCTTGGCTATTTTTCCCCATGCTTTCCTTGACCTGTGTCTTTTATACAAAACACTAACATTGCCCTGTCTGTCATCTTATGGCCTGACTCATTACCAGATTTACTTGGTCAATTTTATATTTCTTCCTTTCAAAGAAATACCATTCACTTACATCGGGTGCTCTTTTTTTTCCCCCTTTTCTCTGATTCAGTTATCAGGGCCTGAGGAAAATTGAGACATAAGTGATGTTGGTTTAGATTCTCCACCTTCTTATTCCATCCCTCCCTGGCTCCACCCACTTCTTGCAGGTTCTGAGATCCTGATCCAGACATGGTCTGCAAGGGCTCTCTCTATCTGTACCTGTCTGTCTTCTTCTCCCCCAGCTACTTTCAAAACCTCCCCTTACCTGATCCGTCCTTCAATGTGAATCGGTTTGTGGCTGGTAAGCATGCAGTGGGTTATTGCTCATAGAGCTAGTTGCATTTTTACTGAGATAAAGTTATTACCAAATGCAGGGTCACTGCCTGGGGAAGCAGAACTAACTCTGGAAAATGGGACTTTCCAGAAACATCATAATCTATGGATGGGCATTTGTGGCCTGATACTGTTACTTCATTCTAAAGGACAGAATGAGGTGAGGGCAGAACTGAATGCAGTTTATACTCCACTCTGGGCAGGTAGCAGGGAGGTCATGCCTTTACAGGTTGGACCCAAGGCCCCATCTTCTCGTTTCTCTCTTTGTACCTGGTTGTGTTTGTAACTGTTGTCACTGCTGTATACACTTCTCTTACCTGGGACCTCACAGGATGGGGTGAAGGTGGAAGCAAAGGACTGCTGGGAAGTTGCCCAGGATCTTGGGCCAGTGCCAGGAAATGGCAAGCTTTCATGTCCAGAAATAGCCCTATGGCATGACTTTTGGGGATAGAACTGCCTACACCAGAGTATTCACATCCCAAATTTGTCACGCTGAGTTTTACTCTCCGACAGTAGCCTCTTTAAAGCAGTACAAAAATAAGTCACCATCCAAGTCTTAGCCTGCCTCTGACTGCCGTCTATTTTTCCACACAGGTAAATGAAAAAAGAGCAGTCAGTGATGTTTTATATACTGTCAGCACCAATCTGACAGCCTCAATAAACGTCCCTTCAAAACCAATATATAACATCAAACCTTTCTTCTCTGTTCCTGGCTGGTTAGAGTGTATCACATCTGCCATGCCATTTTTGGCCTTTCTAAGTATATTCTATTACTTTTAATTATAGCATCAAAACAATTCATAACACCCTGAAAGCTTGATAAAGTTGCCATTGGCCCAAAGGCCCTCTCTCTTATTTTAGAACATGGGCTTTGTAAGGAGAAGCCACAGCTTGTGATCATCTGATCTTCCTGACTGTATTCCACACACTAAAGATCTTTTAAGTTGTCATTATGTCCTGACACAAGCATTTACCATATCTTTAGGAGCAATGTGCGGTTCAAGATGAGAGGGCAAGAGAGGGCTGGGTTGTTTATTATTAAACTGACAGGAAACACTCAAGGCTCATGCGCTACTGCTTTCAGTTGGGCAAAAGAGGATAAAGTGATTGCTTTAAAGAAATTCCTTTCTGCATTCTTTAGGGAAAAATTTTCCATGTGGGCCAAATGATCAAAGTGGGGGCAATTTTGAGCTCAACAACTTTGACATTGGCTCTTGAAGGAATGAAACAATTAACTGATTTCCTTTGAGAAAAGACCATTTAGTATAATCTATCTATTCTGCAGAAAATATTCACAATAGACTCATCACAACAGTACTCTCTAATACCACATAACATTGGGGTTTTCATTGCTGGGATTCTCCCCTGTTTTTCTTCAATTTAATGCTTCCCTATATTTTTTTTTTGCGGTACGCAGGCCTCTCACTGCTGTGGCCTCTCCCGTTGTGGAGCACAGGCTCTGGACGCGCAGACTCAGCGGCTATGGCTCACGGGCCTAGCTGCTTCACAGCACGTGGGATCCTCCCGGACCGGGGCACGAACCTGCGTCCCCAGCATCGGCAGGCGGACTCTCAACCACTGTGCCACCAGGGAAGCATCCCCATATTTGAGGAATAAGATTTACTTACCTGGATCAGCTGCTGATCCTTTTCCTCTCAATCCCAAATTTATTCAAGTACTACCAGTTGGGAATTAACAACATCTAAAGGACAGAAAGGGGGAGGAAAACCAGTTTAAAAAACTAAGGACATTTGGCTCGGAGAGTTGGTAGTATGTGTATAATTCCAGGGAGGGGTTTCATGAAGGATGGAGAAGGTCAACAGTGTGTGATGCAACAGAAAGGTCAAGTTAGAACAGGACTGGAAAGAGGTCACTGGCTGCCCAATGTATCAAGGGCAGCTTCTGCACGGAAGCCTGAGAGCACTGGATTAAGGATGGGAGGGGGTGGCGGAAGGGGAGGCTGGGTGGTCAGGGGAAGGGGAGAGATAGGGAGCTTGAGGATGAAGGGAAGGTTTTCTTTTCTGGTGGAACTGAGTTGAGCAAGTCTCTAGGAAGTAGTGAGGAGTCGGGAGATGGAGAGTGCTGGTTAAGATCGTATATGAATCATTGATGAGGAAAGATCTTGAATAACATCTGTTCCAGGTACCTTTTCTGCCTTCTCCATTCCACATCCCCCCCAAATATTTAGTGCATTAACAGATTTTGGATTTCAAAGGGCTTCACTTTTCATGTGCTTGAGATTTGTTCCTTGGTGAAACATGAAGAGACAAAACTCTACACAAAAAAAGAGAATCATAGTTGATGAAAAATCAACCTTCAGTAGTTGATCTTAAATCTTTTACCATTGCTAAATGTATTTGAATTACATTTGGAGCGTATTCCAAGACTACTTACTGTGGAAGGGTTAATGATATTGGAGCTGGGTTCAAAGTCTCAATGACAAGCTAAAACCTGTTCTCTTCAGTAGTCAGATGTAAGGTTTAATATCCCTTCTTCAGAAAGCTTTCACATGCTGGGCTTTCCATTGCTAAGCTGCTGGAACAGGAAAATGCCAGAAATTTAACTCTTAGAACAATTACATTATGCAAGTTTCATAACCTTTGTTGGCCTCAGTTTTCTAATTTGTAAGGTGAAGATAATACCTATCTCATAGGGTTGTTGTGAGGATTAAGTGGGCTAATTAAAGCAGTTCCTGTCAAACAGTAAGCACTCAATAAGTGTGAGCTAGCCTTATAATTGTAGCGATTGTAGGCTTTTCTAGGTTACAAGGATTATGGATACTAATTACCTCTGGTAATGGTGAATGACCAACTTACCTGTTAATAGTGAATTATTTTAAGGATACGACACAAAGTAAGGAGAACAGGAAACTACTTAGCACATTAGGTTGGCAGATCCAAGGGAAATGTTTTTTTTTTTTTTTCTCTTGCCAATACTTACAAACTGTAGATTTCATATGAAAATTCAGATTTCCAGTAACACTAGGCATGTTACTCCAATGATGGCCTGGAGCAAAGTAGTCCCTCACTTCTCCAGATGGGTCTGTGATCTCAGGTTTGCCAAGGTTAGTGGCGATCCCTACTACTAGTTACGGGCCCAGGGCCTCCATGTAAGGCTGTTCGGGTTGCCACTGCACAAGGCACCCAGCTATGGAGCCAAATAGGGGCTGAATTCCTACAACCTGCAAATGGCATTTCTTATAGTCTGACAGATTTGGGACTCAGGGTGTCCCTCTTTCCTTCTTTTCTTTATCCCTTCTCCTTCCTCCTCTACTAGAACCATTGACATCTTTTCATTTCATGGCTTCTGCTCAACTGTGGCTTCTACTGCTTTACAATTTCTGCTTTTGGCCTCCTCTTTGTCTCTATACCTCTGCCTACACCACCATGTTTAGAAGGTCAACTAATTTGCCCCAGATCACACAATTAATAGGTGATGCAGCAGGATTTGGTCCAAGGTTATCACTTGTTAGAAAATGATTACTATGTAAGTTAGCATGAGGATATTGAAGGTAAATTTCTTATTCGATTTTTTTATTAAAAAAATCCTATGTAGACTTCCTTGCAAAAATTAGGGCAAGGCTTATCGTTGACTTTTATTCCTAGCCAACATGCATTTAAACTACCTTGTTATTTCCTAATCTAAGGGAAACTGGAAAATGGACAAAGTTGATCCTAGAGTGCCCCCAAGGTCTTAGAGTGTCCCCGTGTGCTTTGTTCTGCCCGTGGGACGAGGGTTTGATTTAAAATGCATTAGTCTGAGACTAGCCTTGAAAACCTGATTTTTACCTTCTTTACTCTCCATCCCTCCTGGAAGAGGACTGGACCCCCCAGTCCCACCATTGCTTTTTGGGACTCGTTATCTTCCTCAGTCCCCTAGGCCAGCGGTCCCCAACCTTTCTGGCACCAGGGACTGGTTTCTCTAGAAGACAGTTTTTCCGCAGATGGGAGGTAGTGGGGGAAGATGGTTCAGGCGGGAATGCGAGCGATAGTTCAGGTGGTCATGTGAGTGAAGGGGAGCGCTGGGGAGCTGCAGATGAAGCTTCGCTGGCTTGCCTGCTGCCCGACTCCTGCTGTGCGCCTCGGTTCCTAACGGCCCTGGGGTTGGGGACCCCTAACCTAGGCCCTCATGGGATGGTCTGGGCTCCATTTCCTCAGTGTCCCTGTATGAGAGTAGAGGAAATAGATTAAGCCAATATAGGGACCTGACATAATAGTAGGTTTCATTTATCTATTATTCTCTCAAGTGACTAATCAATTCAACCCAATGAAACACTTCCTATAATGCTTTAGAAGTGGTGAAAATTACAAGTACAGCAAGTTACGGTTGGTCAGGTATTTTTGCCCCCTTTAAATCATAACACACTGATGTATGCCCATTGTGCCTCCTTAAAGCAACTTTCTTTTTTTTTTTTTTTTTTTTTTAAAGCTTTGAGTTATTTTTTACTTTTATTTTTATTTTTTTATTTTTATTTTTTTGCGATACGCTGGCTTCTCACTGTTGTGGCCTCTCCCGTTGTGGAGCACAGGCTCTGGACGCGCAGGCTCAGCAGCCGTGGCTCACGGACCCAGCCTCTCCACGGCATATGGGATCTTCCCGGACCGGGACACGAACCCGTGTCCCCTGCATTGGCAGGCGGACCCTCAACCACTGCGCCACCAGGGAAGCCCCAAAGCAACTTTCTTAAGAAGAAAAAGACCACAGCTGACTTTCTTGAGCACTAAGGGAACTGAGTTCTCATCCCAGCTTTGCTGCTTGCAAGGCTTGTTAGCTTTAGCCAGTGGATTAACCTCGCTGCTTGCTGACTTGTCCCTTAACTCCCTGAGTGTTGTTGACTGGTCTTGCCTATAGGCAGTGAGGCTTTGGACAGGGAAGGTGAGCCTTAGTAAGGCTCTAAAAGTTGTGCCAAAATAAGATACTAGCAGAGCTGGAGACATGTTCAGTAGCCTTCCTGTGGGAACACCTTGCCCTTGACCAAAAGGGTTGCTACAGGATGGGCTGTGTGAATTTGGCTCTGCGCCCATCATGTGGCCTCTCCGCTAGGTGCAGTGGCTTCATGTCAGAAACTTGTTTTAGATTTTTTGTTTCCGAAATCTCATTCATGTTAATTACCATGTAGTAACTTCCCCTCTACCATGTTTTGTGCAGTCACCTAGTACAAAGGCATTTGAACACTTTCAGAAATTATAACTACATACTCATGCTTTGAGCATAGAGGGTGGGTGTCGCCTAGATTTTGAGATGTGTTCAAATGCAAGAGACTTTTTTTTTTGGCTGCGTTGGGTCTTCGTTGCTGTGCGCGGGCTTTCTCTAGTTGCGGCGAGCAGGGGTAACTCTTCTTTGTGGTGTACAGGCTTCTCATTGCGGTGGCTTCTCTTGTTGCAGAGCACAGGCTCTAGGTGCGCGGGCTTCAGTAGTTGTGGCATGCAGGCTCAGTAGTTGTGGCTCACGGGCTCTAGAGCACAGGCTCAGTAGTTGTGGCGCACGGGCTTAGTTGCTCCACGGCATGTGGGATCTTCCCGGACCAGGGCTCGAACCCGTGTCCCCTGCATTGGCAGGCAGATGCTTAACCACTGCGCCACCAGGGAAGCCCACAAGAGGCTTTTAAAACACAAAGTGTTCTAGAACTGTAGGAAGTTAAAGCAAGAGTTATTCCTTTGTCAAAGTTCAAAAGTAAAGCTATTTTCAGGAAAATGCTTTTCCTTGTGTGTTTGATCACGGGGAACTGCATCGGAGAGCAGTTTAATAGGAACCATGGCATCAACAGTAAGATATGTCTTAATGTAATAGCTAGACCCAGAGTAGAATTTGCAAACCCTTGGCAGACATAGGGGTGACTGAAGAAGAATTTGGTCATCAGGAATCTCACTGAGACATGCAATTCCATGCCATCACTTGGTATGGATTGAGATTTCTGAGCAACATCACCCTTTTAAATGCTCATGGACTCTGCAGAAAATATGAGGCCAGAAAGTGAATAATTCCCAACTCTTACTATTTGGTTACTGGTCAATATTCTGGCTTAGCTGAGTACATGCCATCTGAAGCAGACCCTGTAAGTATGCAGCATTTACACTGCAGTCCATCCCACTTATGTGAGCCATATAACCTTTCTGTTACTGTTTTTCCTGTAAAAAATCCTCCTTTTCAATCGTTCCTTCTTTCTCTTTCTTAACTTTTGTAATCTAAAGCCCTGAACTTGTTTACATAGAGTGAGGAGGAAAATATTTCTGTAGGTTATCCTGGGAACCTTGACCTTACTGCCTTGTGGATAAATCATTCCCCTGCTGGAGGAAGTGGGAAATTACAGATTGGACCACAGAGACACACATTCTCCTAGTTCTGTCTGAGTGAGCACCAAGTATGTATTATTACCTGAGATTTAGTGGTTGGTCTAATAGCAAGCTAAGTTTCTCTGTCAGGTTTTCCATTGGCTTTGAGGTCATGAGGCAGTCCTTCCTGTTCTCAAAGTGTGCCTAGAGGGACAGCATCTGAACCCCTGCCACTGTTGAAAGTGCAGATTCTGGCGTTGCTCAGACTCACGAATCAGAATCTCTGGAGGTGGGGCCCAGACACCTGCACTGTTTACCAGTTTCCTAGCTGATTCTTATGTACACTTAAGTTTGAGGCTCACAGCTGGAAGAAAAAGGATTCCAGGACAGAGGCAGCAAAGGAGGTGTTCAGTTTGGTCAAGTTAGCCTTGTTTTTATGTTATTAACTTGAATATCAGAAGATTTTTTTATTAAAGTTTTCTAAAAAAAGGAAAAGAAAAAAAGTCTCAATACATAAAAGGAAAGATTGTCACATATGTGCCCAATTATAAATATTTTGCATAATTTTCTAGGCATCTAGACAGAATGTCTTTAGGTCATCCTTATTATTTTGAGACTCTTTGGACTGCTTTGATTTTAAGACAAGTAATAAGAAAGAATCATCAATTAACAGAGGAAGAAAGAAATTTCTTTATATACAATCCTTACTTTTGCCATTTGTCTCTTTAAAAAAAGTTCATGTAACTTTACCATGCATGTCCTCTAGTCTCTTCTTATTTCTCAGTATTAAGAATATACCCAGTAGTATAAATTTTGCTATACTTTTATACAGGAATTATAGTATCATTGTTCTAATATTGCACATGGGGGAAATACCACATAAGAAACCTCTTCCTGGGAATTCCCTGGCTGTCCAGTGGTTAGGACTCCATGATTCCTGGTTGGGGAACTAAGATCCTGCATACCGCGTAGTGCAGCCAAAAAAAATAAAAGAAATCTCTTCCCCCCCAAATTAGATGAGCTAGTGTTTTTAGCCAGTATTCTTTTTGCGGTACGTGGGCCTCTCACTCATGTGGCCTCTCCCGTTGCGGAGCACAGGCTCCGGACGTGCAGGCTCAGCGGCCATGGCTCACGGGCCCAGCGGTTCCGCGGCACGTGGGATCCTCCCGGACCGGGGCACGAACCCGTGTCCCCTGCATCGGCAGGCGGACTCTCAACCAGTGCGCCACCAGGGAAACCCTTTAGCCAGTATTCTTGACTTAAAATACTTCTTGGTCCATAACTCAGGCTTTGCGATTTGACAAAGCAAATACTCTAATAACTGTCATCTTAAATAACTGTTCAGTGCACAGAATATGCTCGCAATTATTAGGAAGTAATTTTTTTTGAGGGTGAATACGAATATTTATTTATTTATTTATTTTTGTAATAACTTTTTTTAAAAAACGTCTTTATTGGAGTATAATTGCTTTACAATGGTGTGTTAGTTTCTGCTTTATAACAAAGTGAATCAGCTATACATATACATATATCCCCAGTTAGGAAGTAATTTAAGGGACTTTTACTTCTGCATATATCACACTAACATGACCAACACTTTAGTAAGAGATGAATAAAAACTTATTTTTCTAACTACATAGAAAATTTATTAAGGATACAGCCTCAGGATTTTTATGGCAAATAGTGGATGGAACACAAGAACGAGGCTCTTTCTACCCGAGGCCAGCAGGAAAGAATATTTGCAAATTAATAAAGGGCATGGTGGTTTCCTGGAAAATGATGGCAGAAGACTGGGCCTTGCTTCCGGAATAGAATGACTGCTAAAGCTAAGTGAGTGTAAATATGCCCATTCAGCAAGAAAAAAAAAACCTAGGAGAGGAAGACTTGACTTTTTAGGTCAGAACAGGCTCTGCATCAGAACTTGACCCAGTCACCCAATTCTTCTCTATTTCAGTGTCCTTTTCTGTGAAATGGGGGTATTACTTATCCCATGGGAGACGTGTTATGAGGATGGATTTGGCTTTATAGAAAATACACGATACTAGGAACTTATAGAGAAATAAAATTTAGAAGCCTCCTTTGCTTTCTGAGTGGCTAAATTTGCTTAGTTGAGATGAGACTGGTTGCCTTCCCTTTTTGAACAATTTCCCCTCATTTTGGCCATCTCCTCCCCTCCCATGAAGGCACCCAAAGATTCCCTTGCCTCAGACACCTACTGTCATGAAACCCATGAGCTGAAAAATCACTGAACAGGGCAATGCTTGGTACCCACTAATGGTGCAGAAGCTCAGGTATCACTGCACATTCAAATATCAGCTTAAGGACAGGGACTTTTGTCTGCTTCCCTCACTGTAGAACCTTGAACAGGTAGGTGCTCAATAAATATTTGTTGAAAGAATAAATCAGTGTCGGACTTCTGGGCTTACATCTCATCTTTCCTTTCTACTCTTCTCAACTAAGAGATTCTCTTCATTCTGCATCTTTCCTCACCTTGCTCTTTCTACAAAACATTCCCCCTTCTAGTCTCCACTGCCCCTCGATTCAGAGCTTTTTCCTAAAGTAAACAATAGTTCATTATGAATAGCTTAATAACTTAGAAATGGTGCAGTTTGTTTTGTTTAAGAAGCACTGTTCCCATCCTCCAATCTAAAATAAATTTTGAGGAGATGGTTTGGGACGGGGGAAGGTGATTATTTTGGGGTGCATTAACAATTTGTATAAAGTGGCATGTTTTAGTTAAATCTGGCTATGTAGGAATTTAAGCATCATTAAATGAATGTCTGTTAGAATCTTGATCTTCAAATTAACTAGCTAGGCAGAGTTAGCTAGACTGAGGAAGGGTGATCAGATGGCAAAGTCCAAAGTCTGAGGGAGGATGAGTACAAGGCAAGGGAAAGCTGGCAGGTAGAGCTGGGATTTGTCTGCTACAAGAGACCTGCGGTTCTCAGACCTGAGAGTGCATCAGAATCACCTGGAGGGCTTGTTAAAACACAGATTGCGGGAGCTTCCCTGGTGGCGCAGTGGTTGAGAGTCCACCTGCCAATGCAGGGGACACGGGTTTGTGCCCCGGTCTGGGAGGTTCCCACATGCTGCGGAGCGGCTGGGCTCGTGAGCCGTGGCCGCTGGGCCTGCACGTCCGGATCCTGTGCTCCGCAACGGGAGAGGCCACAGCAGTGAGAGGCCCGCGTATCTCAAAAAAAAAAACAAAACAAAACACAGATTGCTGGGCCCCACCCGGAGCTTAGGATTCAGTAGGTCTGGGATGAAGTCCAAGAATTTGCATTTCTAACAAATTCCTAGGGGAATGTTGTTGGTCTGGGGACCACACTTTGAGAACCATCCTAATATAGGGCACACAAGAAGATACAACCAATCTTACAGTCCGTTTGTCCAGCACAGGTTGAGGCTGTGTTCAAGGGCTAAACCAAAACTTTCTCTCTCAGTCACCTCAATAAATTAAACTAAATTCCACTTAATATAGGAAACACAAAAATGGAGGGGGTTAAAATCGCCCCATTTTATCTTATGGTAAAAGGCATTTGAACCTCACAGCTGCAATTACCTTGGGTAGCAGAGGCCAGGGGGCTCTCAGGATCTTTCTGAAGGAACTGGCACAAATAACTTAGATAAATCACAGATCAGAGTGGAGAAATGAGGTGCTTTTTTAAACCAGTGGCACCCAAAAAGGTTTGTTGAGTTTAATTGAATCCAGATAGATCAGGAAGTGGATACAAGGGCTTAAACAAAGTGTACTGAGAACACAGTTTTACTTATAAATTGCAGGAGACTTAGAAACAAAATAGTAATGGTGAAAGGGGCCCTCAAGACACTCTTAAGACATTCAGGTTCATTCTTGTGTGTCTCAGCAGAAGAATTTACATTACTCAGTAAGTTGACACATGGGAGGTTAAAAATGTGTGTGTGTGTCGGGCTTCCCTGGTGGCGCAGTGGTTGAGAGTCCGCCTGCCGATGCAGGGGACGCGGGTTCGTGCCCCGGTCCGGGAAGATCCCACATGCCGCGGAGCGGCTGGGCCCGTGAGCCATGGCCGCTGAGCCTGCGTGTCCAGAGCCTGTGCTCCGCAACGAGGGAGGCCACAACGGTGAGAGGCCTGCTTACCGCAAAAAAAAAAAAAAAAAAGTGTCTGTGTACATGGTTTGTTATAAGATTATGGCAACCACAGTACAGACACATTGGAAAAAGAAAAGAGAATAGAGGGGAAAAACCTTTATTATCCTGCCTCTCTAACACAACTGTAAATAGTATTTCCTTCTAGTGGTTTTTCTTCTGTATATTTTTTAACAGTGCACTTAAATTTAAATACACTTTTTGAGCTTACATAATCATAGTGACTAAGAACACAGTCTTTGCAGTCAGATAGCCTTGGTTTCAAATCCTGACTCCAGACATTTCCAGCCCTGAGTTTTGCGTTTGTTAAATTTGAGAAGATAAATTCAGCTTAGAGTGTTGCTGTGTGGATTCAATGGGATGGTATGCATCAGTGCTCAGCACAGGGCCAGGCATCATGCAAACAGTTGATAAATAGTGGCATGGTTTGCTGTTCCCACTAAAAGGCTGTGTCAACTTTCCACAGTCCTAATAACTGGGAAGTTTTTCTCAACATTTAGAACCATATCTATTTTTATTTCATGAGTTTGGCAAAATTTTATTCCATAAATTCTTCTGTGATTCAGACACTGCTTTGAGGATCTTTTATGAACAGCTTGTTGAGAGCCCTTATTACCTGGGTTTTCTCAAAGAGTAGAGTCATCAAAGAGGACTCAAAGCTAAAACATAAGGATGACTGTGCTTGAACTGAGAGGTTGGTTCAGTTGCTCTTTAGCTAGGTTGTGTGGCTTCGCTCCAGGACCACAGATTCTGACCACACCCTTGCAGGTACCACATACAGCCATCTAGGTGATGGGTTGCTAGGGAGATGGGTGAGAAACCATAGGTGGAGAGGTATAGATCTCTCACTCCTACTGGAAAAACAACCCCTAGCTCAAACCTGGCTAAATATACATCTGCAACCTGACCTATCATTTCTGCTCCAACCTGATTATCCAGCTGCCAACTTGACCTCCACTTGGAGTCCTTTTCCTTGGGACCACAAACTCAGTATATCTAGACCAAATCTTCAGCCTGATGGAAGGTAACCAACCATATAGTCCTGAGTTTTACAGTTGCCCTGTAAACGAAGGGATTAACTTTGTTAGATGACACCTTCCGGTCCACAAAAGGCAAAAAAGCTCCTCATTGAAGACCTTGGTTTTGTTTATCACATAAACAGATCTTGACTCTACAGGATAGTTGCAGATAACAATAGGCAGAGTAGCCAATTCATTCATTAATTCCTTAAATTTGATGGAACCATTCTGTACGTTCTCTTATATTGCTGGCTAGAGTATTAATTGGTAAAATACTATGAAGGACAAACACACAAACCCTTTGACCCAGCAACTCCACTTCTAGGACTATATTCCACAGATATATTTATAAATGTATGAATTAATACGTGCAATTTACTGAACGTCATTTGTGTTGGCAAAAGTATAGGAACAACACAGGAATGTAAATTGGTGTGGCCAATTTGGAACACAGTATAGAAGTCCCTCAAAAAATTTTTAAAAGTTGCCATTTGCGACTACATAGATAGGTCTCGAGGGCATTATGTTAAGTGAAATAAGTCAGAGAAAGACAAATACCATATGCTCTCACCTATATGCGCAATCTAAACAAAACAAAACAAACCATAGATACAGAGAACAGATAGGTGATTGTCAGAGGCAGTGGGTGGGGAGTGAGCAAAATTGGTGAAGGGGGTCCAAAAGTACAAACTTCCAGTTATAAAATAAATAAGTCATGGGGATATAATGTACAGTATGGTGACTATAGTTACTAATGCTGTATTGCATATTTGAAAGTTGCTAAGAGACGAGATCTTAAAAGTTCTCATCACAAGAAAAAACTTTTTTGTAACTGCGTATGGTGACAGATGTTAACTAGACTTATTGTGGTGATCATTTTGCAGTATATATAAATACTGAATCATTATGTTGCATACCCAGAACTAATATAATTTTATATGTCAATTCTACCTCAATTTAAAAAATTGGAAAAAACAAAAATATGTAAAAGAGACTAGTTGAGAAATTATTGCCAATCTATATAATAGAATACATATGCAACTGTAGAAAGAATGAGGCATTCTTATGTCCTTACCTATTAAGTGAAAAAAGGCAAATGCAGATCACCAGTGGATGATAAACAGATGATGGATAAACAGATTGTGGACGGGATAAACAGATTTTGGTATATCCATACACAATGTAATACTCCATAAAAAAAAGAATGAACTATTGGTCCGCACTACAACATAGATGAATCTCAAGTATTGTGTTCTCATTTGTGTAAAGAAAATGGAGGAAAGAAAATATACATGTATTTGTGTGTATACTCTATATGCACAAAAGGTACACAGAAACTGTTATGTGGATTGTCTATGGGGAGGGCACCTGCATAACTGCCAGACAAAATTATGAGGGAGACATTTTACAGTGTTCTTTTTTAATACTTTTTATATTTAAAAATACAAAAATATTACAGACTCAAAATAAATATAGAATAGTTTATAACTATTGCTATGTCTAGGTATTATACATAATTTTTCTCTCTTTTTTTAAAGTTTTTAATCAGTTTTGAAAAATCCATTTATTCAGCCTGTGTGCAGAAACATAAAGGAGATGATGCTTAATATTATGCCATTGGCAAAAATAAGAAAATATTTAGAAAGCTAGTTTGTTTTCATTGATTTCTAGTTTAATTCCACTCTGGTGTCAGACTACCTGCTCTATATGATTTCTGACCTTTGAAATTTGTTGAGGTTTGCTTTATGGCCCAGTATGTGGTCAATTTTGGTAAATGGTTCACTGTGCACAATAAAAAATGTGTACTTTGTCATAAGATGTTGTGTTTTCTGTATAAGTCAATTAGATCAAGTTTATCATGTTCAAATCCTATATATCTCTAATTTTTAAAAATCTACATGTTCTATTGCTTACTGAATGAGGTATGTTAAAATCTTTCACTATAATTGTGGATTTGATATTTCTCCTCTTCTACAGTTCTTGTTTTATACATTTTGAGCCTTTATTACTTGGTACATACATATTTATAATTGCTATATCTTTCTGGTGAATTGATCCTTGAACATTTAGGAAATGTCACCCTTATAGTCATGTGTCTGCCTTAAAGTCCTTTTTGTCTGGTATTACTATAGTTACACAGCTTTCTCTTGGCTATTTTTTTTTTCTTTTACATCTTTATTGGAGTATAATTGCTTTACAATGGTGTGTTACTTTCTGCTTTATAACAAAGTGAATCAGTTATACATATACATATGTTCCCATATCTCTTCCCTCTTGCATCTCCCTCCCTCCCACCCTCCCTATCCCACCCCTTTAGGTGGTCACAAAGCACCGAGCTGATCTCCCTGTGCTATGTGGCTGCTTCCCACTAGCTATCTATTTTACGTTTGGTAGTGTATATATGTCCATGCCCCTCTCTCACTTTGTCACAGCTTACCCTTCCCCCTCCCCATATCTTCAAGTCCGTGCTCTAGCAGGTCTGTGTCTTTATTCCCGTCTTACCCCTAGGTTCTTTTTTGTTGTTGTTGTTGTTATTTTTTATTTTTTTATTTTTTTTGCTTTATAACAAATTTAATCAGTTATACATATACATATGTTCCCATATCCCCTCCCTTTTGCGTCTCCCTCCCACCCTCCCTATCCCACCCCTCCAGGTGGTCACAAAGCACCGAGCTGATCTCCCTGTGCTATGCAGCTGCTTCCCACTAGCTATCTACCTTACGTTTGGTAGTGTATATATGTCCATGCCCCTCTCTCACTTTGTCACAGCTTACCCTTCCCCCTCCCCATATCTTCAAGTCCGTGCTCTAGCAGGTCTGTGTCTTTATTCCCGTCTTACCCCTAGGTTCTTCATGACATTTTTTTTCTTATATTCCATATATATGTGTTAGCATACGGTATTTGTTTTTCTCTTTCGGACTTACTTCACTCTGTATGACAGACTCTAGGTCCATCCACCTCACTACAAATAACTCAATTTCGTTTCTTTTTATGGCTGAGTAATATTCCATTGTATATATGTGCCACATCTTCTTTATCCATTCATCTGTCGATGGACACTTAGGTTGCTTCCATTTCCTGACTATTGTTAATAGTGCTTCATTGAACATTGTGGTATATGTATCTTTTTGAATTATGGTTTTCTCAGGGTATATGCCCAGTAGTGGGATTGCTGGGTCATATGGTAGTTCTATTTTCAGTTATTTAAGGAACTTCCATACTGTTCTCCATAGTGGCTGTATCAACTTACATTCCCACAAACAGTGGAAAAGGGTTCCCTTTTCTCCCCACCCTCTCCAGCATTTATTGGTTGTAGATTTTTTGATGATGGCCATTCTGACCGGTGTGAGGTGATATCTCACTGTAGTTTTGATTTGCATTTCTCTAATGACTAGTGATGTTAAGCATCCTTTCATGTGTTTGTTGGCAATCTGTATATCTTCTTTGGAGAAATGTTTATTTAGGTCTTCTGCCCATTTTTGGATTGGGTTGTTTGTTTTTTTGCTATTGAGCTGCATGAGCTGCTTGTAAATTTTGGAGATTAATCCTTTGTCAGTTGCTTCGTTTGCAAATATTTTCTCCCATCCTGAAGGTTGTCTTTTCATCTTGTTTATGGTTTCCTTTGATGTGCAAAAGCTTTTAAGTTTCATTAGGTCCCATTTGTTTATTTTTGTTTTTATTTCCATTTCTCTAGGAGGTGGGTCAAAAAGGATCTTGCTGTGATTTATGTCATAGAGTGTTCTGCCTGTGTTTTCCTCTAAGAGTTTTATAGTGTCTGGCCTTACATTTAGGTCTTTAATCCATTTTGAGTTAATTTTTGTGTATGGTGTTAGGGAGTGTTCTAATTTCATTCTTTTACATGTAGCTGTCCAGTTTTCCCAGCACCACTTATTGAAGAGGCTGTCTTTTCTCCATTGTATATTCTTGCCTCTTTTATCAAAGATAAGGTGACCATATGTGTGAGTTTATCTCTGGGCTTTCTATCCTGTCTCTTGATTGATACTTCTGTTTTTGTGCCAGTACCATACTGTCTTGATTACTGTAGCTTTGTAGTATATTCTGAAGTCAGGGAGCCTGATTCCTCTGGCTCCATTTTTCTTTCCCCCGATTGCTTTGGCTATTCGGGGTCTTTTGTGTTTCCATACAAATTGTGAAATTTTTTGTTCTAGTTCTGTGAAAAATGCCACTGGTTGTTTCACAGGGATTGCACTGAATCTGTAGATTGCTTTAGGTAGTATAGTCATTTTCACAATGTTGATTCTTCCAATCCAAGAACATGGTGTATCTCTCCATCTGTTTGTATCATCTTTTATTTCTTTCATCAGTGTCTTATAGTTTTCCGCATGCAGGTCTTTTGTCTCCTCAGGTAGGTTTATTCCTAGGTATTTTATTCTTTTTGTTGCAGTGGTAAATGGGAGTGTTTCCTTAATTTCACTTTCAGATTTTTACTCGTTAGTATATAGGAATGCAAGAGATTTATGTACATTAATTTAGTATCCTGCTACTTTACCAGATTCGTTGATTAGGTCTAGTACTTTTCTGGTAGCATCTTTAGGATTCTCTATGTATAGTATCATGTCATCTGCAAACAGTGACATTTTTACTTCTTCTTTTCCAATTTGGATTCCTTTTATTTCTTTTCCTTCTCTGATTGCCATGGCTAAAACATCCAAAACTATGTTGAATAATAGTGGTGAGAGTGGGCACCCTTGTCTTGTTCCTGATCTTAGAGGAAATGGTTTCAGTTTTTCACCATTGAGAACGATGTTTGCTGTGGGTTTGTCATATATGGCCTTTATTATGTTGAGGTAGGTTCCCTCTGTGCCCACTTTCTGGAGAGTTTTTATCGTAAATGGGTGTTGAATTTTGTCAAAAGATTTTTCTGCATCTATTGAGATTATCATATGGTCTTTATCCTTCAATTCCTTAATATGGTGTATCACATTGATTGATTTGCATATATTGAAGAATCCTTGCATGCCTGGGATAAACCCCATTTGATCATGGTGTATGATCCTTTTAATGTGCTGTTGGATTCTGTTCGCTAGTATTTTGTTGAGGATTTTTGCATCTATGTTCATCAGTGATATTGGCTTGTAGTTTTCTGTTTTTGTGACATCTTTGTCTGGTTTTGGTATCAGGGTGATGGTGGCCTCGTAGAATGACTTTGGGAGTGTTCCTCCCTCTGCTATATTTTGGAAGAGTTTGAGAAGGATAGGTGTTAGCTCTTCTCTAAATGTTTGATAGAATTTGCCTGTGAAGCCAACTGGTCCTGGGCTTTTGTTTGTTGGAAGATTTTTAATCACAGTTTCAATTTCAGTGCTTGTGATTGGTCTGCTCATATTTTCTGTTTTTTCCTGGTTTAGTCTCAGAAGGTTGTGCTTTTCTAAGAGTTTGTCCATTTCTTCTAGGTTGTCCATTTTATTGGCATATGGTTGCTTGTAGTAATCTCTCATGGTCCTTTGTATTTCTGCAGTGTCAGTTGTTACTTCTTTTTCGTTTCTAATTTTGTTGATTTGAGTCTTCTCCCTTTTTTTCTTGATGAGTCTGGCTAATGGTTTATCAACTTTGTTTATCTTCTCAAAGAAACAGCTTTTAGTTTTATTGTTGTTTGCTATCATTTCCTTCATTTCTTTTTCATTTATTTCTGATCAGATCTTTATGATTTCTTTCCTTCTGGTAACTTTGGGTTTTTTTTTTTTCTTCTTTCTCTAATTGCCTTAGGTGTAGGGTTAAGTTGTTTATTTGAGATTTTTCTTGTTTCTTAAGGTAGGATTGTATTGCTATAAACTTCCCTCTTAGAACTGCTTTTGCTGCATCTGATAGGTTTGGGGCTGTTGTGTTTTCACTGTCATTTGTTTTTAGGTATTTTTTGATTTCCTCTTTGATTTCTTCAGTTATCTCTTGGTTATTTAGTAGCATATTGTTTAGCCTCCATGTATTTGTATTTTTTACAGTTTTTTTCCTGTAATTGATATCTAGTCTCATAGCGTTGTGGTTGGAAAAGATACTTGACATGAGTTCTATTTTCTTAAATTTACCAAGGCCTGATTTGTAACCCAAGATATTATCTATCCTGGAGAGTGTTCCATGAGCACTTGAGAAGAAAGTGTATTCTGTTGTTTTTGGATGGAATGTCCTATAAATATCAATTAAGTCCATCTTAATGGACTTTACTGTATCATTTAAAGCTTTGTTTCCTTATTTGGTTTCATTCTGAATGGTCTGTCCATTGGTGAAAGTGGGGTGTTAAAGTCCCCTACTATGATTGCGTTACTGTCAATTTCCCCTTTTATGGCTGTTAGTATTTGCCTTATGTATTGAGGTGCTCCTATGTTGGGTGCATCTATATTTACAATTGTTATATTTTCTTCTTGGATTTATCCCTTGATCATTATGTAGTGTCCTTCTTTGTCTCTTGTAATAGTCTTTATTGTAAAGTCTCTTTTGCCTGATATGAGAATTGCTACTCTAGCTTTATTTTGATTTCATTTGCATGGAATATCTTTTTCCATCCTCTTACTTTCAGTGTGTATGTGTCCCTAGGTCTGAAGTGGGTCTCTTGTAGACAGCATATATATGGGTCTTGTTTTTGTATCAATTCAGGCAGTCTATGTCTTTTGGTTGGAGCATTTAATCCATTTATATTTAAGGTAATTATCGATATGTATGTTCCTATTACCATTTTCTTAATTGTTTTGGGCTTGTTTTTGTAGGTCTTTTCCTTCTCTTATGTTTCCTGCTTAGAAGAGTTCTTTTAGCATTTGCTGTAAAGCTGGTTTGGTGGTGCTGAATTCTCTTGCCTGTAAAGGTTTTAATATCTCCATTGAATCTGAATGAGATTCTTGCTGGGTAGAGCAATCTTGGTTGTAGGTTTTTCCCTTTCATCACTTTAAATATGTCCTGCCACTCTCTTCTGGCTTGCAGGGTTTCTGCTGAGAGATCAACTGTTAACCTTATGGGGATTCCCTTGTATGTTATTTGTTGCTTTTCCCTTGCTGCTTTTAATATTTTTTCTTTGTATTTAATTTTTGATAGTTTGATTAATATGTATCTTGGCATGTTTCTTCTTGGATTTATCCTGTATGGGACTCTGCACCTCCTGGACTTGATTAACTGTTTCCTTTCCCATATTAGGGAAGTTTTCAACTATAATCTTTTCAAATATTTTCTCAGACCCTTTCTTTTTCTCGTCTTCTGGGACCCCTATAATTCAAATGTTGGTACGTTTAATGTTGTCCCAGAGGTCTCTGAGACCGTCCTCAATTCTTTTCATTCTTTTTTCTTTATTCTCCTCTATGGTAGTTATTTCCACTATTTTATTTTCCAGGTCATTTATCCTTTCTCATGCCTCAGTTATTCTGCTATTGATTCCTTCTAGAGAATTTTTAATTTCATATATTGTGTTGTTCATCATTGTTGTTTGCTCTTTAGTTCTTCTAGATCCTTGTTAAACATTTCTTGTATTTTCTCCATTCTATTTCCAAGATTTGGGATCATCTTTACTATCATTACTCTGAATTCTTTTTCAGGTAGACTGCCTATTTTCTCTTCATTTGTTTGGTCTGGTGGGTTTTTACCTTGCTCCTTCATCTGCTGCATATTTCTCTGTTTTCTCATTTTGTTTAACTTACTATGTTTGGGGTCTCCTTTTCGCAGGCTCTAGGTTCGTAGTTCCCATTGTTTTTGGTGTCTGCCCTGAGTGGGTGAGGTTTGTTCAGTGTCTTGGGTAGCTTTTCTGGTGGAAGGGAACGGTGCCTGTGTTCTGGTGGTTGGGGCTGGATCTTGACTTTCTGGTGGGCAGGACCACATCTCCTGGTGTGTTTTGGGGTGTCTGTGAACTTAGTATGATTTTAGGCAGCCTCTGTGCTAATGGGTGTGGCTGTGTTCCTGTCTTGCTCTTTGTTTGGCATGGGGTGTCCAGCACTGGAGCTTGCAGGCCGTTGGGTGGAGCTGGGTCTTAGCGTTGAGACGGAGATCTCTGGGAGAGCTCATGCTGATTGATATTATGTGGGGCCGGGAGGTCTCTGATGGTCCAATGTCCTGAACTCGGCTCTCCCACCTCGGAGGCTCAAGCCTGACACCAGGCCAGAGCAGCAAGACCCTGTCAGCCACAAGGCTGTGTGACTTAGGATAGTTGTTAAATAATTCTGAATTTCAGTTTTCTCACCTGAATAAAGAATATCTGATATGCTTTCAGGGTGCAGTTCTGGGTATCTGTATAATTGCTTTATCCATTCAGTCGTTGATAGGCACTTAGGTTGTTTCCATATCTTGGCTATTGTAAATAGTGTTGTGGTGAAAATGGGGTTGCATATATCCTTTTGAAGTAGTGTTTTCATTTTCTTTGGATAAATATCCAGAAGTGGAATTGCTGGGTCATATGGAAGCTCTATTCATAATTTTTTGAGGAAACTCCATACTGCTTTCCATAGTGGCTGCACGAATTTTCATTCTTACCAACAGTGCACAAGGGTTCTCTTTTCTCCACATCCTTGACAACACTTGTTATTTGTTGTCTTTTTGATAACAGCCATTCTAACAGATGTGAGGTGCTATCTCATTGTGGTTTTGATATGCATTTCCCTGATGACTAAGGATGTTGAGCATCTTTTCATGTACCTTTCTTTTTTTGGGAAAATGTCTATTCAGATCTTCTGCCCATTTTATTTTTATTTTATTTATTTATTTTTTTATTTAGGGCTGTATTGGGTCTTCGTTTCTGTGCGAGGGCTTTCTTTAGTTGTGGCAAGTGGGGGCCACTCTTCATCGCGGTGCGCGGGCCTCTCACTATCGCGGCCTCTCTTGTTGCGGAGCACAGGCTCCAGACGCGCAGGCTCAGTAGTTGTGGCTCACGGGCCCAGTTGCTCTGCGGCATGTGGGATCTTCCCAGACCAGGGCTCGAACCCATGTCCCCTGCATTAGCAGGCAGATTCTCAACCACTGCGCCACCAGGGAAGACCCCCTTCTGCCCATTTTAAAATCAGATTTTTTTTTTTGCTGTTGAGTTGTATGAGTTCTTTATATATTTTTGGACATTAGCCCCTTATCAGATATATGATTTGCAAATATTTTCTCCCATTCATCAGGTTGCCTTTTCATTTTGTTGATAGTTTACTTTACTGTTCAAAGGCTTTTTGATTTGATGTAGTCCCACTTGTTTATTTTTGCTTTTGTTGCTTAGGCTTTTGGAGTCAGATTAAAAAAATCATTGCCAAGGCCTATGTCCAGGAGTTTATTACCTATGTTTTCTTCAGGACTTTTATGGTTTCAGGTCCTGTGTTCAAGTCTTTATTTGAGTTTAAATGTATGCTTCTACTTTTTTTTTTTTTTTCTATTTTTCAATCTGTCTCTTGTTTCCATAGAGGTTACAATCCATACTCGACTTACTAAAATTCTAATATTAGTGTTTTTTATCATTTCATAGACAATGCAGGAACTTTAGAATATATGGGTTACAATCCATACTCGACTTACTAAAATTCTAATATTAGTGTTTTTTATCATTTCATAGACAATGCAGGAACTTTAGAATATATGAACTCCATTTACCCCTCCCACCTTTTATATAACCGTTGATGTATATTTTAATTCTATGTATATTTTAAATTCCACGTTATTATCATTATTTTTTACAGTCATTATCATTTAGATTTACTCACATATTTACCCTTTTGATGCACTTCATTGCTTTCAGCACTTCTGTGCTTCCAACTGGGATCACTTTCCTTCTGCCTGAAGAACTCTCTTTACTATTTCTTTTAGTATGGCTCTGTTGGTAATAAATTCTCTCAGCTTTTGTTTATCTGATGAAATCTTTGTCCTTTATTTATGAAGGATATTTTCACTGGGTAGAAAATTCTATGTTGGTAGTTGTTTTCTTTCAACACTTTAAAGATTGACGTTGCATTGGTTTTGGACTTTACTTTTTCAGTTGAGAATTCAGTTATTACTCTTACTGTTCCACTTCCAAGGTAGTGTGTGTTTTCCCCAAATGTTTTTTAAGAGCATTAAAATTTCTCTTTGGGGAACTTCCCTGGTGGCACAGTCATTAAAGAATCCACCTGCCAATGCAGGAGACACGGGTTCGAGCCCTGGTCTGGGAAGATCCCACATGCCGCAGAGCAACTAAACCCATGCAGCACAACTACTGAGCCTGTACTCTAGAACCTGCGGGCCAAACTACTGAGCCCGTGGGCCACAACTAGTGAGCCCATGCGCCACAACTACTGAAGCCCATGCACTCTAGGGCCCATGTGCCACAACTACTGAACCCGCGTGCTGCAACTACTGAAGCCTGTGCACCTAGAGCCTGTGCTCTGCAACAAGAGAAGCCACCGCAATGAGAAACCCACGCACCACAATGAAGAGTAGCCTTCACTTGCTGCAAGTGGAGAAAGCCCGCACACAGCATAGAAGACCCAACACAGCCAAAAATAAATAAATAAATTAGTTAATTAAAATTTCTCTTTGATTTTCAGCAGTTTTACTATGATGGATCTAGGTTTGATTTTCTCTGTATTGATTCTTTTTTTTTAACATCTTTATTGGAGTATAATTGCTTTACAATGGTGTGTTAGTTTCTGCTTTATTCTGTATTGATTCTGATTGGGGTTTGTAGAGCTTTACAAACGTATGTCTTGGTTATTTTTGTCAGCAAGTTTTCTTTAAATGTTACTTCTGCTCTTGTTATGTCTCTCTTCTTCTTTTGGGACTTCAGTTTATATATGTTAGATCTGTTTCTTTATGTCTCAACACATTTTTCTGGAGAACCTCTTTTTTTTTTTTTTTTTTTTTTTTGCGGTATGCGGGCCTCTCACTGTTGTGGCCTCTCCCTTGGCGGAGCACAGGCTCCGGACGTGCAGGCTCAGCAGCCATGGCTCACGGGCCCAGCCGCTCCGTGGCATGTGGGATCTTCCCGGACCGGGGCACAAACCTGTGTCCCCTGCATCGGCAGGCGGACTCTCAACCACTGCACCACCAGGGAAGCCCTGGAGAACCCCTTTTTAACAACCAGTTACAAATAAAAAGCACTGAGTATTTACAGATGTTCTTTTAGGTGATTATGCTGCCTCACTAGTAGGTGGTGATAATGGCAGGAGAAAAACTATCTTACAAGGTGATATCTGGGGGCTGGGGGGAGGAGATCCCTTAGAGAATCACTGAAGACACTGAGTAATCCTTCTTCTCTAGGCTTGCTGCAGGAATCCTCAAACACTGCAGTCATCTAATAAATATTCTTCTGTATGCCTAGGAATTTTCCAAGTGAAAGGGATCTGGGACTCCCCTGTGAAGGAGAAACAAGTTCCACAGCTTGTTAATAGGGGCAAACTTCTGTTTGTAGTCATGTTTCCACCTGTTGAATCATCTTTACAGAAGTTGTACATTTATGGCATGTCTGTTTATGAGAAGAGATGGAAAATATGAGAAACTCTAAAACTTGAAATATTTATTTTGAAACCTCAGCATGATGAACTTCTGAGGAATTCATTGCTCAAAACGTATACATGGGGCCTCCCTGGTGGCGCAGTGGTTGAGAGTCCGCCTGCCGATGCAGGGGATACGGGTTCGTGCCCCTGTCTGGGAGGATCCCATATGCCGCGGAGCGGCTGGGCCCGTGAGCCATGGCCTCTGGGCCTGCGCGTCCGGAGCCTGTGCTCCGCAACGGGAGAGGCCACAACAGTGAGAGGCCCGCATACCGCAAAAAGAAAAAAAAAAAAAAAAAAAAAAAAACACGTATACATGTATGTATATGCAAGGATGGAGATAGATATAGATATATAAATAATAGATAATATTATTTATAGATATATAAATAATGTATAATATTAATACATATATAATATATATCTATAGCTGTATATTATATATTATATAACATTATATATTATATGCATATAGATTTTGCCACAGAAATTCATTTTGTAGCCTTTTAAATTTAAAGATGTACTTCACTAAAAGTATCTGAGGTTGCATCTCAGAAAAAGCCTTAGATCATTTTTATATGGTCAGCTCCAGGAACTACTCACTCTTGAGCCAGCTCTGTGTTTTCAGACGTTATCCATGCCCCAAAGTGTGATCCAACCCTGTGTTATTTACATCATTCAGAGCTAGTTTTTCTACATACATACAGCAAATTTTAAAAGCTTTATTATTGTTTTTATATAGCACTGCCCTAAACTTATAATTCAGGAAGTTTGGGGGTAACGTTCTTTCACCATTTACTTGGTGTAAATCATTTCTAGTTGTGAACAGTGCCTCTTTGGCAAGGTTTAATTATAAAGTGTGCTTGTGGCTACATCCATATATATGCCACCCTCAAATGTCTCTAATTATTATTTGTTACCAGCTGTGTACTTTACACTGTAGTTGTTGAGTGTTTTATAGTCAGTTTTTAGTTACTAAGAGTAACTATATGTAAACTAAGAATAAATTATATGTTTACTTTTCTTTATTCCACTCCTTTCACTATTATTTAAAACATGTCAGATTCAGGAAGACCCTAAACCTCTTTAAACACTTATACACCAGGTTTTTTTCTTGAATCAGTTTTAAAATCCTCCCAACCATTTTGGCTGCTGGCCATACCAGCATACAGTGTGAAAGAATTTTCTTTTAGGGATGAAAGCCAGAGAGAAGCCTTCTGGGGCTGTTCGGTTTCCTAGCAGAACTGCTGGTGTAGATGACGATGCCGATTGTTCCACTTGGAGAGGCTTAAGCATCTTTGCCAGTTAGAGCTGGAAAGGTGCCCAGGAGATCATATAGCCCAGCCCCTTCATTTTACATGTAATGAAACTAAAACCCAGCTTGGTTAACTGATGTACTTGAATTCAAAACAGCTGACGAATGGCAAAGCTCAGGACTAAGTCACTGAGTTCACACTCTTTTTCTTTGCTCTTCTAGCTATGTCTGTTGTAAAGAAACAGGGCAGCCCAGATACTGCCCTGTTAAAGTGCAGGGTTAAAATACTTGAAGTAGGAGTATAGAAACCTAATGTCTAGATGTCATGAAATGGTTAAAAAAATGCTTGAAATGCATTTTTTTTTTTCCAATCAGGCCTGTTCCTACTGATTTTTTTTTTTTTTTCCAAAACATGGTTCCAAAGTCCCCTTTTCCTGGAAGCCTCCTAAGCATTCCGAGACTGAGTTAGTAACTCCGTCCTCTTTGCTCACAAGGCACTGTGCACATTCCTGTGTATAATACATGCTTATCATATTGTATTATAATTATTCAATTATCCATCTGCCCTCCACCCTCCCACCTACTGGACTGAACTTCCAGGAGCAGCAGCAGTGTCTTCTTGGACTTCAGTCCCTAGCACTTGGCAGAGAGTCTGGCACTGTGTGTGCCCTCAGTGTTTTTATGAATGAATGAATCAACCAACCACTCTCTCATAGACTTGCCCCATCAGTAAATCTTATGCTTTGTTGGACATAAAAATCACCTGGAGGTGCTGGTTAAAAATGCATTTTTTCCAGGCCACACCACAAGAGTGGGGCAGGGTCTAAGAATCTGCCTTTTTACTGAGCAGCTGATGATTTGATGCAAATGGTCCATAGGCCACACTTAGCAAGCTCTGCCCAATCATTAATTCCACTGATACTTAGTTCCAACTGTATATATCACAACAATCTGTCCATCTGAATAAAAACATAGAGCTTTGCTACCCACCCCATTCTACCATTCTGACCCCAGAGTAGGGGTATCGACATTTGCAGAAATAAAGAAGATAATATTTATAAAGCATTTCAAGTTATTAGAAGAAGGCTATCTTAGCTCATCAGGGAAATATGATATAAATCTAGCATCATAAAAATTATCTTAGACATGTTGAATTTGATCTGAGACTCAAATGCAGAGGAAATAAAACCCCCATGTAATACCTACATGGACACCACACCTATAGGAGCTCCTTCCCTGGTTGGGTTCTCTTATTTGTGTTCCATATCAGTAAATTTAATAGCTGATATTTACATAATTTTTAAAAATCCCCAGTAGTGCATCTATGCCTGCATGGCACTTTATAGGTACACACTATTTTTTTAAATGATGACTTTTTAAAGCAACTTTATAGGAGAAAGAGCTGAATTGGGGTAGTTATTAAACTCCCTCTATATAACTACCAGAAGCATTTCTGAATCTTCTGGTATATTTATTTATACATATATTGTTGAATATTTGTATTCAGTTCCTCATATTACTTTTTACTTGTAACTTCTTTCTTTATGTACATTTCCATACAAATATTTAAATGGTAAAATCATATTTCATGTATTTTATGCTGTTATGCACTTAGTGTTCTCCCTAATGTTGGATGCATTGGTTATTTTCAATTATTTGCTATCATATACAGAGTTCTTATGTTCATTTTTGTTCAAATTATATTTTTGTCTGTATAAATTTCCATGGGGTATATTCCCATGAAAGAGTAACGACAGTTTTAGAGTTCTTGTCACATGTTACAGTATTATTTTCCAAAGACACGACACCAATATACAACCCCACAGGGGTTTTCCCACAGCTTGACCAACATGTAATTTTATCATTCCAGCCTATTTTTGCTAGTTTAAATGTGCATAGGGCCTCTCCAGAGCTATTTTATTTCGAAGTTCTTTAAGCGAATACAGAGCAATTCATTCCACGTGTGATGATTCAGTGTTTTCATTTTAAGGACAAACAATTCATCTCCTTATTTGACGGTTTTGAAGGGACAGGTTTAATTGCCTTTTGTAGGATTGATTCTGTAGGGATAGGAAATAGGCTTGGGGCAGGCTTGACATGTCAGGGAAAAAGATGAGTTATATAGCTCTGAATCAGGAAACTTATGTGAAGGGTTGAAACAGGAACTCCAGCTGTTTATGCAGGGCTGGGGAGCAGGAACATTCTGATGGCATGATGAAAAAACGTATTGCAGCTTTGTTAGACAGCCAACTGTACTTCAAAATGAAAGCAAGAACCTGTACCTCCTGCTGTTCTGTGATTCTCTCACGATGCCACTTCATGTTGGCATGTTCACTTTCATGAACGTTTTCAGATATTCCCAATTCAGGTAGACCCCTCTGGTCTATGACAGGAAAGGCTTGAGAATGGCCAGAAAACTAAAACTCATTATTTGAGAGGCCCTGGGGGATAGACCTGGAAGCAGAAATCACAGGAGCCGTCAGTCTTATCTGTGAAAAGTCAGCCCAGTCACAGAAAAGGAACTTTGCTTGGATGTCTCTGCCCTGCGTGACTATGGTCACCTTCTGAAATAAGCAGATAAGTGATTGCTCTGCTGGCTTGGATTTCTGTGATGCCAGAAACAAGATACAATGTGGTTTATGCAAGATGGGCCTTTTGTTTTGGATAGTTGTCTAGGCTGTTGATTTTTTTTAGAAATGGTGACTGCCAAACTTGTAATGAAAATGAGCCTATTGAGCGCTGGGGATCAAAATCTGAAAGTTTTCCTCCATTCTTGGTCATGCTAAATTGTTGCCTTCCCTCTTGTCTCTGTAGAATACTTACACACACACACACACACACACACATACACAGCACACATTTATATCTCTATCAGCTTTATTTAGAAATAATTCAGATACCACACAATTCACACATATACACAATTCAGTGTTTTTTAGTATATTCACAGAGTTGTGCATCCATCACCACAATTAATTTTAGAACATTTTCATTACCCCTAAAAGAAACCTCAGTCCCATTACTCTATAGATTTGCTTATTCTGGACATTTCATATAAGGAATTATACAATATGTGATCTCTTGGTTTAGCTTCTTCGACTGAATGTAATGTTTTCAAGGTTCATCCATGTTGTGGTATGTATCAGTACTTCTTTCACTTTTTTATTGCTGAATAATAGTCCATGTATGGTATACCACATTTCGTTTATCCATTCATCAGTTGATGGACATTTAGGTTGTTTCCACATTTTGGCTACCGTAAATAATGCTGCTATGAGCATTTATGTATAAGCTTCGTGTGGAAGTATGTTTTCCTTTTTCTTGGATATAAACCTAGGAGTGGGTTTGCTGGGCTATATGGGAGCTCTATGTTTACCTTTCTGAGGAACTGCCAGACTGTTTTCCAAAGCAGGTACACAATTTTACATTCCCACCAACAATGTATGACTGCTTCAATTTCTTCATGTCCTCACCAGGACTCATTACTGCCCATCTTTTTTTGGTTTATCCACCCTAGTGGTTGTGAAGTGGTATCTCATTGTGATTTTGATTTGCATTTCCTTGATGGATAATAGACTACTTACTCCTTATCCTAGTATTTTCTCATACTTTAAAAAAACAGAGAAAGAAAATACTTCGGGAAATGGAGGAGTACAATTACTACGGGCTGCTATAACTTCTCTGGGGGTTCACATCTCATTGCCTCATAGTGTAAGGGGCCACTGCTGACAAGACTGTGCTCCAGCCATTTTCTTCCTTTCTTATATCCATTCATCATTCAGGATCCTGGAAAGGAGAGAGAAGTGTCTTACGTTGGGTTATGTGCCCGTCCCTTTGATTTGTGGTTATACCTGTACAACCTGAGTGTGCCAATCCTGAAAGGAGATTGAGGTGCTCCTGGGTTGGGAGAATGGATGCCACGGGTGGGGCCAGGACAGGTTTCCTGCCTCTCTAGATGCACCACATTTACTAAGATTGGGAGCCAAGCAGGTCATGGCAGAAACCTCATGCAGAAAAATTAATAATTATGCCCTAGCATACTTTATAATGGAGAAAATATAATAAGATTTATTTATAATATTTAAATATTTTAAGTTACAATTTTAAAAATGTCTATATCTCTGTTGGACATGCAGCATGTTTCAAATAGGGTCTCATTTTATACTCAATAATGCCAGTTTCTAGTTATTTTCTATAGTGGCCTCATTGTGGTTTAAGTACACTTTTGTGAACTAGGCTAAGAATCCAGACACCAAAGACTGACTTAATGAGAAAATGTGTTCTGGGTTACAAACCAATGACCAACAAGTGAGTGCACAAAAGTCAACCTGCTCATAATCCGGGATATCACTTGTCGGTAACTCCTGCCAGCAGGTGTGCGTGGACAGTGAAGAGCGACTCTCCTCTGCTCGGTTCCCGGCTACTGGGATGTTGTCTGAGGGCTCAGCAGTGTCACTGCGGCTGACTCAAAGGATCACTCGCTAGGAGTGGTTTGGAACAAATACAGTCCTTGGAACTCCAGGTAGCATCTCAGGTGCCTGTGGGGAGGTGGAAGTGTTCATATAAGAGGTCGCTGGCATTTTCTGTGAAAGCAGGCAGCGACCATAGGGCTCAACTGCTTGAAAGGAGAGTGACTGGTTCAAGATGACGGCTTGGGGGTTTAAAGGACTCTCATCAGAGGCCAGATGTCCTCATGTGGAGAAAATGCCTTTGAATGGCCTGGGAAGAAAGAGCCAAGTGTCCTGGATTTTTTCCTTGGGCTGCAAACTCTTCTTCCTCCTCATGCTGTCATCCTTCCAGTATTGGGCAAGAGCCATAACTGCAGGTGTCCTGGCTTCTGTGAACTTCTCAAGAGTGTATATTATCACCCAAAAGCTCTAGTATCTACCCACAGGCCACTGAGGACATTTTAGTCAGTTCTGCCAGTCACCCGGCTAAGGAATAAGTTTTATAACATGCTATCAAAGATTGTATCTATAATTGTGATGATGTTTTAAAATAACCACTTCATTTAGATTTTTCTGTTTTAACCCAAGGTATTCTTCTGCGGAAATAAGGAAACAGTTTACCCTCCCACCAAACCTTGGCCAGTACCATCGACAAAGCATAAGTACCTCTGGCTTCCCCTCTCTTCAACTAGTAAGTATGAGTTACAGGTTTGCTTAGAGAATGGTCAAGGGCAGAAGTGCCCAGCGTATACTTTTGCTTCCTGAGTCTTAGATTTTCCCACTGATACCTTACATCACCAACCGCCAGTTCCTGGCTCTGCACTGCTTTTTGACATCAATCCCCCTCTCTCCCTCCGTCTACTAGGGCTGGGAATACAAAGTGGATCTCCAGGGACTCTGATTCTGAAGTCTCTGGATTCAGTGGACTTCCAGGCTATTTGATTTCACCCAAATTATGATTCATATTTTGGGGAGGGGAAGGATTAGCCTGGAAGCTTAAAACCATTTGTGACATGCTTTTATTGGAAAAAAATGTATTCCCAAATCTGAAAAGTCAAGTTATGAACCTTAAGCTTTTTAAATAATTTTTTGGAAGTGTAATTTACATACAATAAAATTTCACTCATTTGTAGGTGTTTGTAGGTGTTTGAGGAATTTGGCCAAGTTATAGTTAACCTGTACTCAGTCAAGATATAGAACTCTTTCTTTACCCCAAAAAAGCCCTGTCATGCCCCTTTGCAGTGGGTCTCCTCTCCCAACCCTCAGCCAGCAGCCCTAGGCAATCACCGATACACTTCTGTCATCATAATTTTGCCTTCTCTGGAACTTCACGTCCATGGAATCAGACAGTACAAACCTTCATTTTTAAAACACACTCCCCCTTTTAAGTTGAAAATTGCCTACATTTTTATATTAACGCCAGTTGTTGAGTGTGTATACATATGTTATGTTATTTGAGGACTAAATGCTAGGCGTGTGCCCAGTGGGTTAAATCTGACTTAAATGAGATAGTTTATAAAAACAGAAGTGAGTCTTCACTTCCTTTGTGAAAGAGCTGCAGCCTCCACTGTACTCACTTCCCCTCACAGCACAGCCCCACTTTCTTGCTCGTTCTCGTGGTTATCTTAAGGAGGTTAGTTATTTTTTCTTTCTCACTTATTACTTCAAAACCACTTCTGCTCTTAGAAATTTTGTAACCTTCCACTCGGTTTCCTGTAGCCGCCATTTTGTCTCCTGTAACAGTTTCCACGCCGTGTAACTGTGTATCTTTTAAAGGTATGTTTACTGGAGTGATTTGTGGTTCTTTCAGTAGGATAATTTGTGTGTTGTGTCACTGATGAAATAGTAGTACTAAAAAATGTATAGCACCTTTTACTGCAAGAGGTAACTTTCGATGACAGTTCTTTAAAAAGTCTACTTATGACTTCGGTGGCTTGTTCACCTGCCCTTTTTATTTGTACTTTTCCTGTCTGTTTCAGAGTCACAGATTATAATAAAAGCACACCAAGGACATAATGTCTGTGCTTTCAGATGTATTAGATATGCTTTAATCCAAGATAAATTAGATATGCTTTTTGGTTTCATGTGGTGCTGGTATAGATTTCATTGAAAACCATAAAAAATTTTTTAAATTTCTGACTCAAATTGTCTTCCAAAATATGCAAAATGCAGTTAAAAAGTGACTGGAGGGCTTCCCTGGTGGCGCAGTGGTTGAGAGTCCGCCTGCCGGTGCAGGGGATGCGGGTTCGTGCCCCGGTCCGGGAGGATCCCATGTGCCGCGGAGCGGCTGGGCCCGTGAGCCATGGCCGCTGAGCCTGCGCGTCCGGAGCCTGTGCTCTGCAACGGGAGAGGCCACAACAGTGAGAGGCCCGCATACTGCAAAAAAAAAAAAAAAAAAAAAAAGTGACTAGATACATTTTAAAATCTTAAACAAGGTGGGGGAGGGGGGGTTTGGTGCTTTGCTTCTTTGTAAATTTAGACTGCAGCTTTCTGCAGTAGTTGTCTGGAGAAATAGTGTGGCCCTCACTATTAAGAGGCTTTAAAGAAGTTTAGCTCACAGGCTTTAACCCCTTAGCTACATACCAGCTGCAGCCTGAAATTTGTTCAGGAGAAATCTTTTTTATTTAAAGTCACAAATTTTTAAAATTGTTTCTTATTTTTCAGACGTTCTTTTGGTAGTTATGCTGCGTCATCAGGTTTTGACAAAAGTGAATTTGGATGAATTACTTCATTAGCTAGGTGGTAGAGTTAACATGTGGCTTAACTTCTAATAGAATATGTCAAAGAAATAACAAAAATGTTTAACTATACATGAATCATGTGGTCCTGTCATAATTTCTACCCGGTTCTATTTGCAAATAAATAGCCTTTAAAATGTATTTCTCCTGGTTAATTCCAGTTTAGTCTTCTGAATATTTTCCCCCAGACCTCTACCCCAGCTTCAGCACAGTGTGCTGACCCTGCTTCTTTTTTTTTTTTTTTTTTTGCGGGCCTCTCACTGTTGTGGCCTCTCCCGTTGCGGGGCACAGGCTCCAGACGCGCAAGCTCAGCAGCCATGGCTCATGGGCCCAGCCGCTCCGCGGCATGTGGGATCTTCCCGGACCGGGGCACGAACCCATGTCCCCTGCTTCGGTAGGCGGACTCTCAACCACTGCACCACCAGGGAAGCCCCCTGCTTTTTCTTGTTAACTGCCTGAAGAGCAGGTGGCATATGAGGGAGCAAAAGTCTGCCTTTGATTCCTCTTTTGTTTTTTAAATGCAAGGACTGCTCAGGAAATCCCATCACCCTAATGTTTACCTGCTGGTCTTGTTGTAATGTCAGAATGAAGTAGCTGTTCTTTCCCTTGAGTCATCTTCCCGAATGAAGGTTCCTCCAACAAAAAATCATCCACTTACATGGTGATTTCCCTTTCCCTTAAAAAAATCATTTTGTTTCATAGAAAGATAATGGGACATTTCAGGAAGATTCATTTCTGGCAAGGCAGAGGAGTAGTTTATCACCTAAAGACTCTCACCCTGAAGCACCTTTAAAAAAACTTTTCTTAAATGAGAAGCCATAGACTGTTCATTGTACGATTTTAGACAATTGGAAATTTTGATTAAGTGCGTTTTGACCTTTATTTCCCTTACCTTTGTTTATAGAACCACCATTTCAACAACCCTACATGCTGATATAAATATTTAATTTTTAAAAGTACTTACTTGTCACCACGTTATTTATTTATTTTAATTTAATTTTTATTTTATATGGGAGTAGAGTTGATTTACAGTGCTGTGCTAGTTTCAGGTGTACAGCAAAGAGATTCCGTTACATATATACATATCTCCATTCTTTTTCAGATCCTTTTCCCATATAGGTTATTAAAGCATATTGAGCAGAGTTTCCTGTGGTATACAGTAGGTCCTTGTTGACTTTCTATTTCATATATAGTAGTGTGTATCTGTTAATCCCAAACTCCTCATTTGTCCCCCCACCCCCTTTCCCCTTTAGTAACCATAAGTTTGTTTCCGAAGTCTGTGAGTCTGTTTCTGATTTGTAAATAAGTTCATTTGTATCATTTTTTAAGATTCCACATATAAGTGATATCATAGGATATTTGCCTTTCTCTGACTTACTTCACTTAGTATGATAATCTCTGGGTCCATCCATGTCGCTGCAAATGGCATTATTTCATTCATTTTATGGCTGAATAGTATTCCATTGTATATATGTACCACATCTTCTTTATCCATTCATCTGTTGATGGACATTTAAGTTGCTTCCATGTCTTGGTTATTGTAAATTGTGATGCAGTGAACATTGGGGTGCTTGTATCTTTTTGAAGTATGGTTTCCTCCGGATATATGCCCAGTAGTGGGATTGCTGGGTTGTATGGTAGCTCTATTTTTAGTTTCTTAAGGAACCTCCATACTGTTCTCCATAGTGGCTGCACCAATTTACTTTCCCAACAACAGTGTGGGAGGGTTCCCTTTTCTCCACACCCTCTCCAGCATTTACTGTTTGTAGACGTTTTGATGATGGTCTTTCTGACCAATGTGAGGTGAAACCTCATTGTAGTTTTGATTTGAATTTTTCTAATAATTAGCAGTGTTGAGCATCTTTTCATGTGCTTTTTGGAAATTGGCACCAAGTTATTTAAAACCCAATCAATTATACCTTGTTGTTGTTTTGCAAGAGGCTGGAACTTGCAGTCAGATGGATCTGGGGTGGAGCATAACTGTCACTTATTAGTTACATAATTTGGGGCAAGTTAAGTAACCTTGATGAAGGCTTCAGTTTCTTTTTTTTTTTCTTTGCGGTACGCGGGCCTCTCACTGTTGTGGCCTCTCCCGTTGCAGAGCACAGGCTCCGGACGCGCAGGCTCAGCGGCCATGGCTCACGGGCCTAGCCGCTCTGCGGTATGTGGGATCCTCCTGGGCCAGGGCACAAACCCGTGTCCCCTGCATCGGCAGGCAGACTCTCAACCACTGCACCACCAGGGAAGCCCAAGGCTTCAGTTTCTTCATGTGCACTATGGGCATAGCAATGCTACCCCTATTAGGGTTAATAAAGAAGGATAAAGTAGATGCTGTGTGCATAGAGGCTAATGTTGCTGTCTGTTTATTGGGCACTATGGAGACACTGTAGGAGATTTCAAGAAGATGAGTAGGAGATGGTTTTGCCTCTTAAGGGCCTTATGATACATTTGGGAAGGCAGATAATACAGAGAATCCATGCTGGCTTTGGGTGTGGTAGGTGTTCAGAGGAGAGAAAGATCCAAGATAAAATAGGAGGTAAAGGCTTAAAGGGGGAGGTTGAGAAGATTTAGAGGAAGGTTCTCAGATCTGGCTCTCATTAGAATCACCTGAGACCATTAGAAACCTCCCTGTGGTCTATCATAGAACAATTACATCAAAATCCCTAGGGTTGGGGTCCCGGTATCAGTATTTTAAAGTTCCATGGGACTTTAACATGTGGTCCAGGTTGAGGATCATTTAAAGAACCTATATGTTGATAGACAGAAGTAGTCCAAACAGGAGGAGGAACATAAGAAAGGTAAAGTTTCTTTTTTTGTCCTGGTTGCTCTGAATTTCAGAAAATGTAGTAAGCGAGGACTACTTGCTAATCCTGTGAATATAGTTTTATATAAATATAGCGGATTCTGTCATAAATCTGATAAATCAAATGAGAGGAAGGTTGCGTTTGATTTTGTGGGTATGTGTGTGTGCATGTGTGTATGTGTGGTGTTACTGGGTTTTTGTTTTTTTAACCCTAATTGTAAATGTTAGCTGTGGTGATTGTGTAAACATGCATTTTCAAAGTAGATAAAATATTTTAAAATTTTGCATTTTTGAAAATGAAGAGGATTCACCATTTAGAGTTGGTTTTATAAAACAAAATGCAATGATTACAGACTTGCCCTGGGTCTTTTTGACACTCCTAATACACCCATCAGAGTGCTTTGTGGCCAGTGCCAAAGAGGGGCTTGTGAATAGAATCACCTGTGCATCACCCATTGGCCTTGGAATTCTCCATTGCCACAGCTATGTGAATAGGTTGGCCAGACCCCCTCTGATGCCAATCATCTATAAAGGCAAACAACTATATATTAGTTGTCTTCATTAAGATGAAACTGTAAAATAGTAAAACTATTTTTCTGATTATTCAAAGTAGAAAGGAGAGTAAAGCGTACAAGAGAAGAAAGGTAGGTCTTCTTTGCCCTAGTTAGAAAGGATTTGAGATACTGTGTGCATGGTTAATAACTTAACTTACATTTTTATAGAGGAAAAGTGTTATTTTTAAAAGTGAGAATAGAAAAACTTTGAAGTAAAATGGAATGAATCAGCTGGATCATAACAGCTCTGGCTGAAGAGAAGGATGTAGAAAGCCACATCCTGGATATAAATCAAAACACTATGGTTACACGACATGTTTGTATATAACAGCTACAGGGGAAAGAAAAAAGAAGGTCTCATACCTTAGAAAGCATTCTTTTTTGTTTCATGTTTAAGCTTCTCTGCAATAAAAGCAACCTTTTTTTTTTAACCACTAAGGATGATCTAAATGGTGGATCACTCGATAAACGGGGTCTTTTTTATTTTTCTTTTGTGCTTCATCTTTCAAAGAAGTTGGACTATCCTTAGGTTTCATTGATTTCAGTGGAGGGGACATGATGGAAAATGAAGACTTCATTACAATTTTCATGCAAATTCACAGTGGCAGGCAAAATGAAAGAGTGCCACCCTGCACGCAGAGCATGAATTTCATTACTGTCACTGTAAAGCGGAGGAATCAAATCAGTCTTGGTAAGATTAGATTGATGTCCATTATGGCATGTCAGTGTCTTCCATGCAGTGGCATCAGTGGAAGATTGCCATTGGTTGAAACAGGGAAGTATTCCTTCATCTAAGCCATGAAGTACTTTGAAATATTGAAGCCAGAAGAACTTTACTGCCTTCTGCTCTGTTTACTTAAAGATAGTAGAGAGCCAGGAGGATTGCTTTACATATTCATTTATTCAGGAAACATGTATTGGGTCTCACTCTGTGCCAGGAATTGCTCTAGGAGCTGGGGATACAGTAGTGACTGTAACAAAGTGTCTATCTTCATGAGCTTACATTCTGGAATGAGACATAGACAAATAAGTGAATGTAGACTATCTCAAGGGGTAGTAAGTGCTTTGAAGAATGAAACGTGGATAGGGAATAGAGAGTGACACAGAAGAGAGCACTATTTTAGACTGAGTGGTCTGTGCAGGCTTGGAGGGCTGGAAAGGAGACACTTGGGAAGAATTCTGAATGAACTTAACAGGTATTTGAAGGAAGAATATTTGATTTAGAAGGAACAGCAAGAGAAAAGTCCCCAGAACAAGAGCATATGGCATGCTCCAGAAACAGTAAGGATGCAGACAGTGAGCTGAGCAGAGTGGGCAACAGGAGATGAGATCGAAAAGGAATCAAGGCTGGGTCATAGGCCTCAGAGGCCATGGAAGAACTTTGGCTCTTACTTGGATTAAGATGGGAAGTCACTGGAAGCACAGGCTCAGCACCATCTGAATTTTTATTATAAAGGTTGCTTATAGGGTTCTTTTTATAAAGATCGCTCTGGCTGCTAAGTGAAGAATAGACCGGGGTGGGGAGGGCAGTTAGGAAATTGTCACAGTAACTCAACAAAACAATGGTGGTGCTTTGGAATAGGGTGGTGGCAGTAGAAAAGGTGAGAAGTGGTTGGATTCTGGATCTATTTCAGAAGTTAAGTGGATAGGATTTTCTGATAGATAATATGCAGGATGTAAGAAAAAGAGAGAAATCAACATTGACTCCAAAGATTTTGCCCTGGGCAGCTGGTGGAGTGGAATCGCCACTTGCTGAGATGCACAGACCTGGAAAATATGGGAAGAGCAGATCGGCAGGAAAGTTAAGTAATTTTGAATTTGTCATGTTTGAGAGGCCTGTTAGATCACCAAGGTGCAATGCTGAGATGTAATTGGAAAAATCAACCTGAATATCAGGGCAAAGGTAGAGGCTACAGATATATAGCAATAATTTTAAAAAGAAAGAAAAAGAGGGTATTTAAAGTCATGGGCATAGATGGGATCATATGGGAGTAAATTCAGACTGGGGAGGGAAGCTCTTTTAGGACTGAACCCTAGGGCTCTGCAAAGGAGCAGGAGAACCTAGGAAAAGTCATGTCCCAAAGGTAGAGTGACCAAGTGTCTGTTCCAGTTTGCTGGACTGAGGGGTTTCCTGGTACATGGACTTTCAGAGATTGGGACACACTAGGACAGTTGGTCCCTCTCCATGTGAAGAAAGTGTTTCAAGAAGGAAAGAGTGATTAACTGTCCAGTGCTATAGATAAACCAAGAATGAGCAACAGCCACTGAATTTTTGGCAACATGGAAGTGTTGGGTGACTTTGACCAAGACTCATCTCTCATGAACAGCCAAGTTGATTTGAGGACCACCCACCACAGGGATAAACATGCATGAGGGTACAAGGCCAGGGCATTTGGAAGCATCATGCCTCTTCCCCTAGCCCCACCGAAAGCGGCATGAAGCTTCCGCAGTGTTGTAACAAAGAACCCAGGTCTTTTGTGATTACCTGTGTGATTTGGACCAAGTTATTTAACTTCTCTGTTTTTCAGTATCCTTATTTGTGAAATATTGTCCAGATTTGTTATTTTAATCATCTATCAGTGTGATGACAGCATACTATGCTGTGCTAAGGCTACATAGATTAATTTTAAACAGACATGGTTCTGATGCTGTAGAAATTTTCAGCTTCAAAACAAATTGAATCCTACCCCGTGTCAGGAGAACTAGCCCTTGATGTGCATTAGGGGACAAGGAAAATCTTCAACCCTCTTCATTAAAAATGAATATTTGTCTCTGAATAATTTAAGCTTTTAGAGTATTTATACTTTTTGTGTATTTCTAGTCTTCTGTTGATCAGACATCTGAAGAAAATAGCTAGAAAGAAAGACTGCACGAATCTTCACTAGAGGAGTGTTGAAAATTGATTGAGGTCATTGACTATGTCTCCTTGGCCTAGTGATGGACTGCTTAGGACCCCAGCGAGTACTTGTTGAATGAGTGAAAGTTGGTGTATTATTCTAGATTCAACCAGAGCAGTGGAACTGGTAGGAGATGCATCTTCATGTTTATTAAGGAATTGATTACAGGGAATTGGTTTACCCACTGGTGGTGGCTAAGCAAGCCTGAAGTCCACGGGGCATTCAGGAAGGCAAGATCACAGCAAGCTGGAACTCCACGGGCATGAGCTGAAGCCTGGAGCCCTGAACTTCCAGAGAGCCTCCACTCTCTTTGAAAAGACATCCAACTGATTAAGTCAGGGCACCCAGGCTAATCTCCCTTTTGATTATCTTAAAGTCAACTGGTTAGAGACTTTAATTACATTGGTAATATCACATCACACCTAAATTAGTGTTTGATTGTATCAGTAGGTGTGTGTATGCTACAGAATAGCTGCAGTCTCCCTTCTGTCCTCCAGTTCTGGCAAGAGAAAACCCCGGTAGCCAACCACGACTGGAAGAATACTAGGAAGGGAATTTGGAGGAATGTAGCTCTGCTGAGCCAAGTTGACACATTATAGAGCCATCACAATCAAAGCCTGATTTAGGATAATGTACAGTCTTAAGTTGTTTTGTTTTTAAAAATGGGTTTTTTTGGTTTGTTTTTATTTTGGTTATTTAGGGTTTTTTCTTATATTATTTTAACAAATGATAGACATGATGTGATAATTCCTTGTATAAGATGACCTTGAAATTACTTTGGATCATACCATTTAAACTAGTCTTGAGTCTCCACTGACTAGGAGACCACATATAATTCAGTAGCAGAGAAAACAGAAATAGTAAATTTTCACATTTGGCTTTTATGCTCCCAAGAGCCCAAGGGATGTTCTGACCTCAGAACATCCCCCTCCGGCCCCATTCCCAAACTTCAGCCCCCAATGAAATGCAAAACCACTGTAAATCTCTTCAATATTTGTTTACCCCTAAATGTGTGTTAATTGCTTAATAATAAAACCTACTCTTGAGATTGACTTCAGATAGTTTAGAGAACAGAAATCTCTTTTGGTTCCTGATTATTTGAATATGCAAGAGGAACAACTTGCTTGGAGGCCTAGATAACAGTAGTTGGCCTCTCCACCCACTTGCCAACAGCAGGACTAGTTTACATCTCTTTTGGAATGAACAGTTTCCTCCCTTGTTAGTTTCAGCATAGAAAGCGTAGTGGTGACCCATTATTAAATGCCAGCTTATGTGTAGTGCTAGAATGATACTCAAGAATTCTATCATTATGGCTTATTCTTTTTTTTTTTTTTTTTTTTGTGGTACGCGGGCCTCTCACTGTTGTGGCCTCTCCCATTGCGGGGCACAGGCTCTGGACGTGCAGGCTTAGCAGCCATGGCTCACAGGCCCAGCCACTCCGTGGCATGTGGGATCTTCCCAGACCGGGGCACGAACCCGCTTCCCCTGCATCAGCAGGCGGACTCTCAACCACTGCGCCACCAGGGAAGCCCCATTATGGCTTATTCTTATCGTTTATTCAGTCCTGAAGTAGATTCAGACTGTAAGAGTTTATGAGTTTATGATCAGCTGTGTTTATTGCTTTTGGCACATTGCTGCACAGTTAGTGCTCAGTGATGACACTGTATTCTTTGTCATAGCTCCCCGCTCCAAATATAGCATTATTTTGTATGTGAGAAGGTGGCAAGCTTCCCCGTCTCACAGTTGGCTCAAGGTCTGGGGAAAGAGGCATGAGAGTAGCTTCCTGTATTCATCTTTATCCCTAAGGGCCAACTCAGTGACTTGCATTTAGTGGATATTCAGCAAGTAATTGAACTTGCTGATGAAGTTCAAAAATTCAGTCAGCTATCCTTTGTCCCCACCCCGGCTCTTCGGCAGCCTGTCCTGTAGGTAACAGGTGCCAGTATCAGCCAGGTTTTTCTTATCCCTTGTGGCTTTGAATTTTAGGGACATGATAAGTATAATACTTTGGCTGGGCCTAAATTTTTTTCTCTCTGATGATTTCACACAAATGCCATTTCTCTGTGGAAGCTTCTACCTACTATTGGTTGGCCAAAAAGTTCCTTTGGGTTTTTTTCCATTAAGATGTTACAGAAAAACCCAAAGGAACATTTTGGCCAACCCAATCGTTATTAGTGCTAGTGTCACATTGTTTCAAATGTGCTTCAATATAATTTTTCAGTATATCTTTTCAATGCCTCTGCTTGAATAATTGATATTCTTCATGATAAATTTACGTTTAGGATCACTTTAATCAGTTAATTACTTCACTATTACTACTTTGAGAAGCCAATCTCATGAGAAGTTCAGAGTGGAACTTGTGCGTGGTGGCAGATGGATTTATTTTACTCTCTTCTAAACACGCTTACCGCTGCCTTGTGTTTAATTATTTTTGGAAATCCAGATTCCCTGGAAAGCCTGCAAGAGAAAACAAAATTAGGAGCCTGCCTAGGTTTGAATTCCAGATGGGCTGCTTCCCAGCTATGTAAACATGGGCAAATTATTAAATCTCTAGGCTTCAAAATCCTCATCTGTAAAATGAGGGTAATAAAAGAGTGTACTTTACAGAGTTCTGGTGAGGATTAAATGGGATAATGTCTAGAATGACCTAGCACAACTTCTTGGCACATAGAGTGCTCAACAGTTTTTAGTTCAAGGGTATAAACTTTCCAGTAACAAGGTTGAGTATGCAAACAGTGCCATCTCTTCATTTCGAGTTGAAGTCATTTCAGTCCCTGCCCCTGACCTCTGTGCCGTGTTGTGATAAGGACTGGAAAGTCCACTTTCTCCTTCGGGGTTGGTCTTATGTTAAGTCTGCAGTAGATTTTTTTTTGTTCTGTGCGTGGATAATGCCTGTTGTTCCCTCTGGTAGAGGTCAACGATGTCTTTTTTGCAAACTGTCCCCACCTGGCTTCTGCATAGCCTGATCTGCAGTTCTCTGAGCCCCTGATGGTCCCAGCTGCTTCATTTTGAGAGGCCCCTCCAAGGACTGTGGTCCTCTCCTTAGCTGACTTCCAGGTCCCCAGTCAGAACCCAGGGAAAGAAACTTCCTTGTCCTCGGTCACACTTTGTGGGAGCCTTGGGGACCCAGGGGAGTGACTGTGCTCTCTCCTACTGAAGGATGTCCTGCTGCCTTCTCTTCTGCCCCTTTTGGTCCTGCTGGCATAGGGCATTATGTAAGCCAGCCACTTCAAGAATCTCAGACAAAGAGGGCATGTTTGCTCACTTCTCAGCTTCGTCCTCACTCTTTCACGTGTCACTCAGGTCTCTACCACCGCCAGGGACACAAAGGTGGGAGGAGACAGGGTGAGCCACACTTACCTTCTCTAATCTTCTTGCCTCTTCCATGGCACTTTTTTCCTCTTCTCTAACCTGGAGCCTTACATCTAGCCTGGTGTATGGTTTCAGGGTGATGAAAAACCGGTTTTGTCAGCATTTCCTTTGGATCTGTCCTTGTTTCAGAGCGAGGCAGTACAAGCCAAGAGTCTGGGGTGTTTGTTGGACTGATGACTCCAAATAGTCTGCCATAAATGAACACCACAGAGCTGCTGTTATTATTATTATTATTATTATTGTTATTATTACTACTACTACTACCACTACTACACATGTCAACTTGATCTAAGTGATTCTTTTACTCCCTTAAGGCAGTGGTTTCCTAAGTCTAAGTGGACTTCACAAGCTAGAAAAAAATATTTGTTGAATTGCCAACTTGCACCAGAGGAAAATTATTTTTTAAATTACCACCTACTTCTATCATTTCTTTTATACCCCCACTATGGAAGGTAATAATTGAAGAGAAAAAAAAAAGGCAATCCTTTTCAAGCAAGTACATTTAGCCTTATGAAAACTCAGCCAGTTGCCCTTAGTTTGCTCATTTAACTGCAGTCAGTGAAAATTCTTCCCAGCCGGCACCAGGCAGTGCAGCAGCATTTGGAAATCACTGCCTTGGAGTGTCCCAGCCACCCAGCCTGGTTCACTGTGGGCTGTGATTACAAATGAAGTGCCTTCAAGAATCAATGTATAGGATAACTCAGGCCAAAGAAAGCACTGTACCTAAATACTCAGACAGAAGGACTGTCGAGTTTGCCTGATTTTCTAGAAAATTGCCTCCGATTCGCCGCTTCACTGTATTTGGGTAAACGCGGCCTCAGAGAGCTTTTGCATAAGAAATTATAAAAATGCAGCAAAGCCTTGTGATCTCATCTTGGATCTTCTCAGGAACCCTCATCAAGATGCAATTAAGCAGAGAAAAATTCTACCTTGGGGTGTGATTTTAATTACTCACTGTGGTCTGAGTTGACTTTCCATGCTGTGTTTCTTTTCCTCTGCATATGACCACTTCTGTGTTTGACAGCTTCTCTAAAGACAGCCCCACTTAGTTGTACATGAAGAGCAAAGCACTTACTGGGGGGAGAGGGAGGACAGGGCACACATCTCCTGTCGCCTTAGTGCTTTTACCCTAAACTGTGTGGGAACCTCTTTTTCCTTTCCCTGCCCCCAGCCTCAGTTTTATGACCCGGTGGAGCCAGTGGACTTTGAAGGACTTCTGATGACACACCTGAACAGCCTGGATGTGGAGCTTGCCCAAGAGCTGGGAGACTTCTCCGAAGACGACTTGGACGTGGTGTTCACGCCGAAGGAATGTCGAACTTTGCAGCCCTCTTTGCCGGAGGAAGGGTAAATTGCTTTCTTAAAATGTGGATGGGATTATGATGATCATGGCTGTTCCTGGTTAGGGAGAGATGCCCTAATTCTGGACTTCTCTTACAAGTAACATGACTCAGATTTATCAAGATGTGCAGCATGACTACGGTGGTACTGTCACCTACATGTAGATAGATTTTGAACTGGTTTGACCAGAGGCTTTGAAAAGCCATGTGGGGACTAAGCCAGTTAAAGGGCTGCAGTGGAACAAAATCGACTGCTTAAGAAGAGGTGAAGAGTGAAGGCTCTGGACCCAGACTGCCCGGGTCAGCTCAGTGACTGTGGGCGAGTCATGTGACCTCAGGAGGCCTCAGTTTTTCCATTTGTAAAAATAATAATCATTGAAATGCCTCCATTCAGGAGCATTTTAATTGTTTCCATATATGAGACTGGATCAAGTCACAAAAGTAAGTCCGATCCACATTTCTTGATCATCTACTGTGTGCTGAGAAGTGGGATAAAAAGATGAATAAGGCAAAGTTCTTTCTTTTGAAGCAAGTCTTGTCAAGCGGAAAAACAATGGGGAAATCTCTGTAGTGTGAATATGTGAATAGCTGCTTAGGGTTGAGTTTCTACAGTGGGTTCATCGATGTGTTTACAGGTGTCAGCATTAGCCCTCAGTATCAAATGATGGAATTATATTTAGATGAAACTCCTGTTATTTCCATAGTGTAACAAGCAATGTCTCTTTGGAGATTTAGGATGAACTTTTATTTGCATTCATCTTTAAAACCAAATTAAGATTCACATCCTCCTGAGATTTTCAACCTTCTCCTCTTCCCCAAAAAGTCCTGGAAATGAGATCACGAAACACGGCCCCTGCCCTCACCACTCGGGGATATTCCAGTTCTATTTTGGATTTTATTTCATCAAAGTTTAAGAAGGTTAGATGACAGTGATAGGGTATTATTTGACCCTTTGCTCTTTGTTTACACAGTTCTCATTCATATAGAAGAGCTGACCATATGCTCTGCTCTAACATTTTGAAGATACTCACTTCCCAGAAAACAAAATCATGGTGATTCTTGGGAAACAATTTTCCCTGTTGTCAGTCCATTTATTCAGATGTGACTTTCATATAGGTAACATCTATTATTGTTACCTTTAGTAGAGAATAATGTAATTTCTTTGCGTAAAATATATGGTTAATTGACTTCAAATGAGATCAGAATCTTGGAAAATCCTGTTTAAAATACTTACAATAAGTTTACAGGTAGGAGGATTTTGATTTTTTTTTGAAATTTGGTAGAAGAGGTAATTTTTTTCTTAACATCAGTTTTTTGGTTTTGGGTTTTTGGCTTTTTTGAGGTACGCGGGCCTCTCACTGCTGTGGCCTCTCCGTAGCGGAGCACAGGCTCTGGACGCGCAGGCTCAGTGGCCATGGCTCACGGGCCCAGCCGCTCCGTGGCATGTGGGATCTTCCCGGACCGCAGCACGAACCCGTGTCCCCTGCATCGGCAGGCGGACTCTCAACCACTGCGCCACCAGGGAAGCCCTTAACATCAGTTTTTGAGCATAATATTGCCTTGTCACCAGAATTGATAACAAATACGTTATCTGTCTGATGGCTTTCAAATACCCTCTATTTCAATCGTTGCCCAAAAGTCTTGTGTGTAATTAAAGCCCAAGAAAGTACCATCATCATCAGAGTAAACGACAGCTGACTCCTGTTAACCCCAGTGCCTATCCGAGAACTTGATGTTGAGCTGTGATAGTGTAGTGGGTGTAAACCTGCGCTCCCAGGTGAGTGGCCTGGGGTCGGTTCCCTGCTCTTCCACTTGCTGAGTGACTTTGAGAAAGATCTTTTCATCTCATCCCTCTGCAAAATGAAAATAGTAATAGCGTCTGTTCTATGGAGCTGATTGACATTAACTGAATTCATACATGTAGAGGGATTGCATCAGTGCCTAGTGCAGAATGAATGGCACACAAGTGTGAACTATCACAGGTAGGTCTTATTATGTGCCAGACGCTTTTCTAAGCACTTCACACACTGACTTCATCTTCATCACAGCTCTCCAAAGGAGCACTGCACGATTACTATCACCACTTACGGTGAGGAAACTGAGGCACAGAAGGGTTGAGTGACTGGCCCAAGGTCACGTAAGGAATGGGGCTGGGATTTGAGTAGTCAGGGCCCAGGGACCACATGTCTGACTTCTACAGTATTCCATCTAAAACTAACAGCCAGTCCACAAGGTGGGTACTGTTCTTACCCACTTTCTACAAACCAGAAAGTGAAAACTTAGAGCACTTAGACCTATTTATCTGTAGTACCAACACATGTGGGAGAACAGAAAAAAAAAAAAACCAAAACAAACAAACAAACAAAAATAACCTTTGCTATTGTGGGGAGGTAGTGATTTCTAAATTTCCAGACTCCGAAGCACTCTAAGAGTTTCTCTCATGACACACTCTACTCAGTAGACAAGAGCTGCCCGAATTAATAATCAGCAACCAAAGCCAGGGCCTGTCAGCTCCTCAAGTACAACTCCTCTTCTTCATGGCTTTCAAAAAGGAAAACATGCATGTCCTAACAAGGTTACACGTAAGCAAAAAATATGCCTAGATTACCCCAGAAGAGACTGGTATTTATACTTATTCTTCTTGTTTTGTATATGACTACAGCTTGTTCTACCTGTCTTGTGTTAGAACGCCTTCAGGGATAGGTAATAGTCTAATACGATTCTATGTAATAAAGAAAACCCACAAAGCATAAAATGCCAACGTTTGTCTCATCGAAGTAAAAATGTTACTGCCTCAGGAATACTTCAGACACTTGAAAGGACTGGATAACAATGCCCTCCGCATTCTCAGTTGATACGGATTTGAAATCCTGCTGCTCTCCTTGGTTATGATAAAGGATTGCTTTGTTGTGTTTACCTGGTAATAACATTTTTATGTTGTTTTCCACCTCATTAGGGTTGAACTGGACCCTCACGTCCGGGACTGTGTTCAGACCTATATTCGGGAGTGGCTAATTGTGAATCGGAAGTAAGTTCATTTTTTTCCCTCTTTACATATATACTTACTTTATATCGTTACATCTTTATAACTTTTTAAAAAAAATTAATGAACTTTTTTTGGAACAGTTTAGGCTTACAAGAAAATTGATTAGAAAGAAGTACTGAGGGTTCTCATATACTACCTCCCACACACATCTCCCCCTATTATTAATGTATTGGGGTTTTTTTTGTGTGTGAGGTTTTTATGTACTTGAATGACCATGAATACTGATTTTGGGGATTCCAAATAAATTTTAGCAAGTAGGCAAATTTGCAAATGCAAAATCCATGAGTAATGAGCATTGACTGTATCTTGTATCACTCTCCTGCTCAAACACCTTCTAAGGCTCTCTATTTCCTACGATACCAAATATGAACACCACCTGCTTGCCTTTCAAGGGCTTTAATAATCTGGCCCAACTCTATCTATTAAAACGTGTTTCCCTTAACTCCTGGAGCCCCTTCCTTTCTCTGAGCCTGCGTCTCTTCCTCACTGTTGCACCACATGACTGACTCAGTTCTCCTTCCACACCTTTGCTCTTGCTGTCTCCCCTCTGGGCATGCTCTCCCTTCTTTCATCTGTCTACCCAATCCTACCTGTGGATAAAAGATCATATCAAATTACTTTTTTCTTCGTGCAGCTTTCTCTGACTAATTTATCCTTCCTTGGATGAGTCTGACGTAAGTGTGGAATATTTGGTACAACTGATGAGCCAGTGTTGATCCATTATTATTAACTAAAGTCCATAGTTTACAATAGGGCTTATGTTTTGTGTTTACATTCTGTGATTTTGACAAATGTAAAATGACATTTATCTACCACTGGAGTGTCATACCGAAGAGTTTCACTGCCCTAAAAATCCCCTCTGTGCCATCTGGTCCTCCCTCCCTGGCAACCACTTATCTTTTTACTGTCTCCATAGTTTTGCCTTCTTTCTGCATGTCTTTTTGTGGCTTGATAGCTCATTTCTTTCTTCACTGAATAATATTCCACTGCGTGGATTTACTATAGTTTGTTCATCCATTCACCTACTGAAGGAGAAAGTTACATTTTAAACACAAAGAATAGGGCCCTTTTATTTCTATTCTGATGAATTCCTGGGGGGTGGGGGTAGGGATTAATGAATGGAAATTTGACCTCAGATTCAAAGGGCACATTTAAATTTATGACCAAGAAATAAATTACTTGCTTGCCTTCTAGTCAAAAAGGCCCTTCTCTCCTGGGTTAATTAAATGTTCTATGACATTGTCCTGAGCTTTTTGTCTCCATGCCAATGACCTGGAGAGTACCCTCTAATGAGAAGCATCTACCCACACTGGAATTTGCAACCTGTATGTGTGTACATGTTGGGGAGCTGTCTGGGGAGAGTCTGCAATCAGGGGCACACCCCACTAGAGAAACATCAGAGAACCTGTGACAACACACAAGTAGTCTGAAATTCTGATGTCCTCACCTCTCCTATACTCCAGTAAGAATTACCGTTCTGTGGGATAAATGATGAAAGACTTTGGAGGTTGGGTTTTATCCAGCTCCTGGAAGGGTGCCATTGAATTTGTGCTGATGTGTTTTGGAGTAATGTCAGTATGCATATACTATTTTCAGTAGCTGAGAAAGAGAAAGCTTCACTTGTATAAAGTAATTAAGAGAAAGTTAGATGCTAATCCATCATCTATTCTAACTTGAATAGAAAACCAAGTTTGCCGGGCAGTCAAATAAGATTATACTTTGCTGGTAATAAGTAAAAGGCTTCAGAACAAGTTGTTCTCATGCTTTTAAATGTTATAATTAGAGGTACTTTCTGGATATGAAGGTTTGAAAGAAATCTGAGAAGGGACAATAAATAGAAAGGTCCATTTTACTACATTTGGTTTTTATTTTCTATTTGGGACACTGCACTTTTTCATTCTTCATGGCAATTCCCATTGGAATTTTTTTCTCTATCTTGAACAAACTTAAAGGACTCTTTTTAGAATACTCATTGTAAAAATTTTGGAGATCATAGTGAAACAAAAAGAGAAAACAAAAATCACTCAATTTCGCTATAGACAGATAACCACCATTAACATTTGATGTGTTACCTTTGAATCATATTTCTTTGTATATATTTGTATAAAAATTAAGTCAGATTATGATACTATTTTGCAGCATGCTTTTTCAGTCTTCACACTAAGTGGTAACTATCTCTTTGCTATTAAATACTCTTCCTCAAGACAATTTTTAATGGTTGTATAATGTATTTATACAAAAATTTATTTAAACAATTTTAATGTTTAGATGATCCCCTGTTTTTCAGTGTTATACCCAGTATAGCAACATTCTTGTGTATAGTTATGGTTTTTTCCCTTTGGAATAAATTCCTACAAGAGGAGTTTCTGTGTGTTTAAGTGTATGCACAAATTTAAGGATTTGGGAATAATATATCAGAAAGATTATTAGCAAGATATGCATGAATCCTCAAGAATATTGGATGATATCTTTTAATAAATTTCCAATTTTATTTGTAAAATGGCTGTCTTTTATTTGCATTTTCTTTGTTTCAGTTCGGTATCTTTTTTTCCATAAATTTGTCGTCCATTTGTAAGTTTTCCTTGGTGCTCTGCTTATTCATTAAATTTGTGCATCTCTATTAATGTATTTGTCTGGTCTTGTTTATCTTTAGGGCTGCTTTTATTTGGTAAGGATATTAACCCTTTGTATGTCATATAATACAAATTCCTTACCCAGGATACTCTTTGTCTTTTAAATTTGTTTATACTTTTTTAACATTCAAAATTATTTATTAGTAAAATCTATATTGACAGTTTTCCTTATGATTTATATTTTTGCTGTCATGCTTAAAATTTAATCCATAAACCTAATATTATTTACTAGGAATTTAGGATTAAAATGTTAAACTAGACCATTAGCCACTTTGATTATTGCTTCTGTTCCCTCATGTGTCTCCATTTGTTTTTATCTCTTCTGTAGGAACAGTGGTTTTTCATATATTTATTCTATGCAAGTTTTGTATCTTTTTATTTTCACAAAACAAAGCAATGTCTGTGTTAACTTTATGTTTGGCAACATACTGAGGATGGGGATTGTCATTGGCCCCGTTATCTGTGCACTTGGGTAATGGACCAGCTTGTTTCCCAGAAATTAGCTGATGGACAGGTAGACGTGTGCAACTTTGAAACTCGTTGTCAGTTTCTGGCAAGCTTTGACTAGTGTTCAACTGAGGAAGCCCCTTTTCCAACTCCACTGTTTGACCTTTTGGTACTCTAAATCTGATACTCTAACATAAAGGCTGTAATTCCTATTGCACAGGCCTCCCAGGATCATTCTGCCCTCACGTGCATCCATAATATTTTATTTGTGGGGAGAATCCAATACATTATTCCAGGTGCCCTTCATCTCCCAGCCCTACATACATATTCAGCTAGTTGTTTTCTATGAGTTATTTCTATATGGTTGCAGAATGATGGTAGAAAGAGAAAGGCAAGGAAGGTAGTGGTTCTGGTGGTAGTTCATTTCAGTAAAACCAGGTGGAACCTGTGAATGGCTTCATAGATAAGCCATTACAATGAAGAAGGAGAATTTAGATTTCTGACTATTATAGACATTGACTATTGGGGGACTGGCAGGAAGGAAAGTACAAAGCGCCTTCCTCTGCATTGCCCTTTGGGGAGGCAAAGTATGGTACATCCTTCTCTTTCCCGCTGCATCTGATCCACAGAGATTCTGTGTAGACTTCAGCATTAAGTTATCTGTTTTGGTGAGTTTCCATTTTTTTCTGTGTCTTCATAGGCAGGGAAGTTGGAGAAAGTCACAGTAGTAGTTGCTGACCAGTTGTTAATTAGCAATTAATGAGCTCTCCTTTGAATTTGTTATTTTATGTGCTAAATAATGTAACCTTGTTTTGAAAGAAATCAAGTAATAAGGAGTGTCTTAAGTAAAAAGCTAGTCTCTTCCCTCACTGCTCGCTTGCTCCCTGTCCTTCTCTTCAAATCACTCTCTTTTTTTCCTAACTTTTTTTCAGATTTATTTTTTTTTTTATTTTTTATTTTTTTTGCAGTATGTGGGCCTCTCACTGTTGTGGCCTCTCCCGTTGCGGAGCACAGGCTCCGGATGCGCAGGCTCAGCGGCCATGGCTCACGGGCCCAGCTGCTCCGCGGCATGTGGGATCTTCCCAGACCGGGGCATGAACCCGTGTCCCCTGCATCGGCAGGCGGACTCTCATCCACTGCGCCACCAGGGAAGCCCCCCAGATTTATTTTTTTATTGAGGTAACATTGGTTTATAACATTATATGTTTCCCATCTACAACATTATATTTTTACTTCTGTGTACCCTACAGCACGCTCACCACCAAAACTTTAGTTTCCATCCATCACCGTATAGTTGACCACCTTTACCCACTTCATCCTCCTTCTGCCCCTTACCCTCTGGTACCCACTACTCTGTTCTCTGTTATCTATCTTTTTGAGGGTTTTTTGTTTTTTTCAACCCACTCTTAACTGCATGGAGGTCATTGTGTAGCCTCCCAGATCTTCTTTTCATGCCCTCACAAACATACATGAATATTCATATTCATATTTACACAAATATTTATGTATGCAAAAATACACATGTAAATAAATATTTTACATGCATACATAATATACTTTTTTTCAATAATGTCTTTGAAATCTTTCCATATCAAAAACCTATCCCTTTCTTTTAAAATGCTGCCTGGCATTCCAGGGGTGAAGGAAAATACCATAAATTATTGACTTTCTTACTGTGGATGTACACTGCAGTTGTCTCCATTTTCCAAAATATAAATGATACCACAATGAACATCTATGCACATTTGCCTCTACACATATGTGAATATTTCTGAAGGTAGAAATGGAACCAGTGCATATGATATAGTCTAATAAGTACTGCCAAATTCTTCTCCAGAAAAGTTGTGTTAATTTACTCCATTACCAGCTGGACATGAAACTGCCCTTTCTCCTCATATCCTTGCCAAGGCTGGATATTATTGATTAAAATAAAATTTAAATGCCTCCAATCTTATTCTAGTTATCATTTTAAACCAGAAGCTATTACACCCACTTTCATAATATTGTTTTCTTTCACTGGGTTTTCTTCCCTTACCTATCCTAAAATCCCAGTTAAATATACATTTATCATACACCCTGAAGTCCCACTCCTAGGTAGTTACCCAAGCAAAATGAAAACCTGTGTTCATTTAAAAATATGTATGCAAATATTTATAGTAGTTTTATTTGTAATTTCCAAAAACTAGAAATGACCCAAATCATAGTCAATGGAGGTAATGGATAAACAAACTCTGGTACATTCATGCAATGGAATACTACTCAGCAGTAAATTGGAACAAATTATTGATACATGCAGTAACATGGATGAATAAGGTATACTCTGAATAAGGAAATAAAACTAAACATTTAGAAAAGATATCAAGAGAAATATTCAGAATAATTTCTGTTTTGGGATTCCTAAATGCTAGCAAAATAAGCAAAATTTAAAATATAATGTTCACAAATATCAATTAATAAAAAAGTATTTGGGGGGACTTTTTTTTTTAACTGAAGTGTACTTGATTTACAATGTTGTTTAGTTTCTGGTGTACCGCAAAGTGACTCTGTTTGGAAGCAAATGGAATGACTTTTGAGGGTTAGAAGTCCAGAGAGACTCAGCTCACAGCTCAAATCTCAGTACATCTGTAAGTAGGTTATGTTGGCAGCTTTTCTCACAACCTAAGGTCTGTGAAGTTGGTTTTTGTTCTGTGCGGAAGGACGCCAGACTCATTGAGGTGGCTAAAGTCAGGGCTGCGCCCTTCTGTGTACGTGGCCAAAGGCAGCCCTGTTGAGGGGAGGAGTGAGGAACAAATATGTGTTTTGCATCAACTGGAGGCCTGGCCTGCCCTAGGCGCTAGGGATGCACCTGTGAACAAGACAGAGGCAGCGCCTTTTACAGAGCTCAGGATCTAGGAGGACAGAAAGCACTAGATAAGAGTTGGAAAGGCGAGCACCCCACAGTGCTGTAGACGTCTTTAATGAGATGGTTTAACTTGGTCGGGGGCATCAGGGAGGGTGTCCCCAGGGAATAATAATGATAGTAAACAGCCTTTATTGTGAAAAAAATATGTATATGTATTCTTTTTCATATTCTTTTCCATTATGGTTTATTATAGGATATTGAGTATAGTTAGCTGTGCTATACAGTAGGACCTCGTTGTTTATCTATTTTGTATATAGTAGTTTGTATCTGCTAATCCCAAACTTCTAATTTATCCCTACCCCCCTCTTCCCCTTTGGTAACAATAAGTTTGTTTTCTATGTCTGTGAGTCTGTTTCTTCTGTAAATAAGTTCATTTGTATCACATTTTAGATTCCACATGTAGGTGATGTCATATGATATTTGTCTTTCTCTGTCTGACTTCACTTAGTATGATAATCCTCTGGGTCCATCCATGTTGCTGCAAATGGCATTATTCCATTCTTTTTTTGTTGTTTTTTTGGCTGCGTTGGGTCTTCGTTGCTGCGCGTGGGCTTTCTCTAGTTGCGTTGAGCAGGGGCTACTCTTGGTTGCAGTGCGCAGGCTTCTCATTGTGGTGGCTTCTCTTGTTGTGGAGCACGGGCTCTAAGCACACGGGCTTCAGTAGTTGTGGCGTGCAGGCTCAGTAGTTGCAGCTCCTGGGCTCTAGAGTGCAGGCTCAGTAGTTGTGGTACACCGGCTTAGTTGCTCCATGGCATGTGGGATCTTCCCAGGCAAGGGATCAAACCAATATCCCCTGCATTGGCAGGCGGATTCTTAACCACTCCACCACCAGGGAATTCCCTTCATTCTTTTTTATGGCTGAATAATACTCCATTGTGTGTGTGTGTGTGTGTGTGTGTGTGTGTGTATGTATATATATACATATATATATACCACATCTTCTTTATCCATTCATCTGTAGATGGAAGTTTAGGTTACTTCCATGTCTTGTCTATTGTAAATAGTGCTGTAATGAACATAAGGGTGCATGTATATTTTCGAATTATGGTTTTGTCCAGATATATGCCCAGGAATGGGATTGATGGATTGTATGGTAGTTCTATTTTTAGTTTTTTAAGGAACCTTCATACTGTTTTTCATAGTGGCTGCACCAATTTATATTTCCACCAACAGTGTAGGAGGGTTTGGGGGGACCTTTTCAAACAATTCCTCAGAAGAAATAACTATTTAAAATATTTATGAAAGTGATTTTGGTTCCAGTTGCTCTAAGTGTGCAAATCATAGTGGTAAGAAAAAAAAGTAGATCCACATGTGACCAAACTTCATTTTATCTTATAATATTTATTTTCTACTTTCTAACAGAGATCTTTGAGAGAGAGCCTCACATGGGCATTCATAAACTTGCTAGCTTCTTCAAAGTTATTCTCACCAATATTCATTAAGCAACATGTATGTGTATGCCAAATGGGTAAGCTTTTCTAGTGTATAAAATCCTTAGGGGGCTTTCCCTAAGGATTCAAATAAAAAGCTTCATGTGATCTAATGTCCTGGCAAAAAAACCACCCAACTCAAAGTAATGGAAAATATAGGCAAAGATTAAATTGCTTCCTAAGATTACTACCCTAAATGACAACACACTGAATTAGTGAGTGTTTTTCCCGAGAAATCCAATTTTAAGGGGAAAAGTTCCCAAAGGAATTAACTAACGTTAACTTGTTCTAAGGTGGAAAGAAAACAGTGAATTAAAACTCAAAATTCACACTTGCCCTTTGCCTTTCTTAGGATGTGTACACTCCAGAGGATATTGATGTCACAGGTTCAGTGTCACATACTTCTTCATAAGGAAACCTGTGTGGGCCACAGGAATAAAAATCTGGAAGCAACCTAGCTTGAGACCTTATGTGTGGTAGCCTTGGAGACCAGAACTATATCTGGTCTTTAGCTTTCTTCCTTGTGTCATAAAATGCACTTATTTCCAAGAGTGTTTACTTACAAGTGAATCCCCACCCCCCCACCAATTACAGCCATGTGCCTGCTTCCATTTTCCTCAAGTCACTTCTCTCTACGCCTCTTTCTCCATTGGGTATGGCATAGACATGAGCTGATTCTAGGACATTTCCCCCAGCTTTAAGATTTTAAGATAAAGAGTTCATACACCATATCTGAAAAATTTTATATCAGATTTTCTCCTCAAAAGAAACTTAAATCTGGGAGAAATTAAACTTATTTGGTTATTGTTCTTTTGCTATTTTATGCAAGCTGATGCTTTCTTTTTTGTCCTCCATTTTGTTAGAATGTTTTCTGAATCATTTACCTGGACCGCACAAAGACACTAACAAATGGGCATTTAAAAAAAAATGAGTTACAGAATACTGTTAAAAGTTCATTTCACAACATGTATACTCTAACCCTATATCTGTGTCATCCTCAGGATTTGGAGGATGGAAAGCATTAAGACTAAATGTATTCCATGGCTGTGGATTTGAAACCAGAGCAAACTGTGCTCCCCTTCCTCATTCTAGATTTAGCATCTACTTCCCCATTTTGAAATCTCAGAAAGTTGCAAAGCTACCTTGTGCCAGCAAGGGTAAAGCTGGCTGGTGAGGAGAGGCCAAGGGTTGGCAAGCATGTAAAGATGACTCATTTCAGAAGTGCCAGCCACAGAAGTCAGAAACTACCATGGGGTAGGTAGTGAGACTGCTGGCTGAGTGCCATCAGCTACCAGAGTCCCAGCCTCACTACCCGACCCAGGCATCTGAGCCAAATAAAGCCATGTTCCTGTTGAGCCTATTTGCAGACAAGAGAGAGATGGGCAAGTAGCCAAATGGTAGAAAGACTATTTCTCATGAAATAAACACAACCTATTGCTTCTCCAGAGAACTGTGTTCCTTTTCTTCAAACACTACTGTTACCCATTTGGGGACAGTCCAAAGACCAAACATATTTTGAGAGCGTTCTCTTTAGAGGCAGTGTCATGGAGTAGATAGAGTCTAGACTTGGGTCCAGATGCTGGCTCCTTATGAGACCCTGGGGAAGTGACTTAATCTCTCTGAACCAGAGTTTCCTCAAGTGTGAAATGGGGGGAAATGTTGCTCATTTTGAAGGCTTATTGTGAAGACTGGAAAATAATACATGCTCCTTTTCTTCTTTTTCCTCTTCCCCTTCCTATACCCTTTTCTCTTTCTTTCCTCTCCCTTCTTGTACAATTTGGTGTGAAAACCATCAGAACAAGTTAGCCATCCATGACTCAGGGTGGGGAGTAGCTGAAGAGGACCAGAATAAGGAGTTGAAGGCCAAACACAGTGAGGAGGACACACATTTAGAAGGGCTGCCTGGCATGAAGAATCAGAACCTACATGGTGTGAGGAGGGTATCTGAGGGTATCTGAGCCTGGGGCAGCCTGGCATGTGATAACAGAGCAGACATTCTGAGTAGAATGAGGGGGTGTTACATGGGGGAGAAGCCTACCACGAGGTGTCAGAGCCCAGGCAAGGGACAAGGATGTCCTACCACTAAGTGTCAGTGCAGACTGAAGAAGACATCATGCCAAAGGGGCAAGCCTGGTGCAGGGTGTCAGAGTCAGAATATAAGGAGGGCAACATGTGTGGGCATGGAGGGGTGCTGTTAGCAAGGGTTACATTAAGGGGATTAATCAAGTAAGTAAGTTATATTAAGGACAGTAGGTGTTAGATTTTTCACTGTCTGAGAAGGAAGTTAAAAATATGGAAAGGAAGAAAACTAGAATGGATACTGTGATGTCAGATTGAGATTGCAAGGATCAACATGAACTCTTGGCTTTCGAAACACACACACACACACACATACACACACACACACATAGACACACGCTCCCTACCTAACTCTGTTCACTGAGAAGACACAGGAGGAGCAACACCTTAATAGCAATGAGCACACCCAACACCTACATCTTGGCTTCTAAGAACTATTTTCCACTAAAAAGAATCAGAGCTTCTTGGAGAAATGACTGATTCCAGGGTTGAGGAAAGGGAAGTATAAGATCAACCTGAATATCTTGTGGCAGAAAGCAGGATGTGATCAGTGACTGCTGGGGACATGTAAAAAGATGTAAGAGCCAGCTGAAGGGATTCACACTGGTCGAATTGAGGATAATTAGAACACCAAAATAAATAATAGAAATGGATTAAGATATGTTGAATAAAATAGGAAACTGTGAATCCATATTGATACAAATCAAACTGAAGGCTTGATGAGGAATGGGGCATTTACAACAATCAAACCCAATTAGAGGGACTTTCTAAATAATAATTGGCCTATAATCTTAAGGTCATGAAAGGCAAGGAAACACTGAGGAACTGTTCCAGAGCGAATAAGAGTAAAGAAATGTGACATATAAATGCAATGCATGACTGCGGACTAGATCCTTTTGCTCTAAAAGGCATTTGGGGGACATTTGGTGAAAGCTGAAAGGGGTTAGAGGATTAGATGGTAATTTTTTTTTTTTTTTTTTGCGGTACACGGGCCTCTCACTGTTGTGGCCTCTCCCGTTGCGGAGCAGAGGCTCCGGGGCCATGGTTCACGGGCCCAGCCGCTCTGCGGCATGTGAGATCTTCCCGGACCGGGGCACGAACCCGTGTCCCCTGCATCGGCAGGCGGACTCTCAACCACTGCGCTACCAGGGAAGCCCTAATGTTTCTGTTTTTAATTGTCTCAATGACTGGCGTGGGCTACTGCACTTCACACCCTGCAGTGCATGGGGCATCACATACAATGAAGGATCATCCCAAGTTCAACATCCAACACAACTATCAAATGTCCTGCTGAACATTCAGGGTGGTGAAAAACCAGTCTGTAAATATCCAAGCCAAGCCTCTATGCCATCTTACAAATATTTTTGCACTGAATTTTTCAGGAAAACAACTATCATGTAAATATAGGGTAAATTAAACTTTGTGCTGATTAGAGCTCTACAAGAGTTTTCCCCCATTTTGGAAAATCACATTACTGACAGCAGTGCTGCTTTGTGGTGTTTGAGTCACCCATACAACACATCTGTTGCAGTCTGCTTTTGTAGGTGTTATATATACAACGATTCCTCCTACAGGTGCAAACAGCTATTTCATTATGTTCTCTGGTGTAGTTGTGTCCAAGCATTTGCATATTTACATACATGCTATTTTAGGTATTATGTTTCTTTTATTTCTCATTTATATAACAGCTGGGACATTTTATTGACTTCCAAAAATGAGAAAGTTGATGGGTTATAAAGGTGGCCTTATAAAACTTTTGTTACAGAGAAAGACAGTGTTGGATCTGACAGATTTGAAAACACTTGTGTGAGAGGAAAACGATATAGATATTTGCTTGTTAGAGTTTCATTCATTCTCCCATTCAACAAATGTTTAGAAAATATCTCCTGAGAATAAGGCACCAAAGAAGATGCAAAGAGGAATACACAGGAATCCTAGCTCTAAAGGACTCCCTGTCCTCAGCAAAGTCATAGTCTAGTGAGAGAGAGCACATATTTAGCAGGGGAGATAAAAATGTAGACAAGTAATTAGACTGTAACATAGAATATTATAAAAGCTTCTAAGAGAAATACAAACAGCATGCTTTGAAAATTCAGAGAAGGGAGCAGTTACTTCTGGCCAGGTTAGGGAAGGCTTGGTGCAAGTTCTGGCCTTTAAATTGGGCTTTCGTGGGAGTGGATTTATGGGGATGGGGAGTCTGCGTGTAAGAAGTCAAGAGTGGCTCAGTGATTTCCACAGCTGGATTGCTCTTTGTCACTGCATAGGCTGATGAGCCTGGCTTGCTTTCCATACTTTTAGAAAGCAAATAGCTAAGCACCTTGACAGCCAGAGCAACAAATGCATGTCATAATAAGCAATTATTGATCAGGGAGACATTTTTATGGTGTTTTGGGAGTAACTGAATTATATTCACTGATGTGTTTGAATTTTAATTGTTTACCAGTTCACTGGGAGTAAAATATGGAGTAATAAAACAGATGATACCCCATTCCTTGATATCCCAGCTCTCCTTGAGCATGACCTTCCTTCAGAATTACCTTAATCACCCAGGATGAAAGACAAAGTCTAAGGGCTTTTATGATGCTGCTCATAACACTCATGAAATGTTTCACTGTCACTATGGGTAATACACCAAGAATAAATAGTATGTAAACAAATTTAATTACTTCAGAGTTTTACTGTCCACCAAGAAACCAAACACATTAAGTTATTCACTCTTTAGTTCATTAAAGAAAATTACAGAGAAAATAATGCTTATAGTATTTACCATCACCCAGAGGATGCCAGTAAACAGCAATGCATACAAAATTGTCAAAATATATGGAAATAAGATGAGATAAACAAGCAACCATGGCACCGTTCTATTCATTAGATTAATGGTCATTTGCAAAAGTCATGAAGAGAAAAGCACTATGATTTTTAGAGCAAGGAAACAAAACTTTGTGCTATAGGCATGAAAAAGATAAAATGAAATTCATTCAAGGCATCTTCCAGTCTAAGTAACAGAGGCAAACAGTTCAAGTAGGAAAATACATTTCTCCCAAAAGGAGAACAGTACTTTGTGCTTCTGTGTAGTTTGAATCTTTCCTTACTAAGTTAAAATCTAAAACTTTCCTCTATCCTGCATGAGCAGCACTATTTGTCTGATTTAAAAGTCTCAGTTATAGAATCTAAGTGGCAAATGTCCTATAGAATTATGAGGGTGGGAGGGAACACAGGTGGCCATTACTCTACTCCTCTGGCCCCTAAGTGGGACTCAAAGCCATTATCACAGATAGCAAGGACATAAAAGACTATTCCTAGGTATTATAGAGAAATGTAATATCAGCAAGGAGATAATTGAGGAATAAAAGAGCTAACTAAATCAGTGTTTGACTGTATGGTTATGGATGACAAAGACATGTCCATAGACCAAGGGGGGAAAGCAGAGGTGGGGGGGATGGTGGTGGTGGTGGGATGAATTGGGAGATTGGGATTGGCATATATACACTAATATGTATAAAATAGATAACTAATAAGAACCTGCTGTATATAAAAAAAAAAGGCATCCATAGAAAGCAAAGCGGCTTCATTAAGCATGGTCCTCCAGAGGAAAGTAGTTTTTTCCCCTATGATGCATTAAAATATATGCGATAGGGCTTCCCTGGTGGCGCAGTGGTTGGGAGTCTGCCTGCCGATGCAGGGGACATGGGTTCGAGCCCCGGTTCGGGAAGATCCCACATGCCGCGGAGCGGCTGGGCCCGTGAGCCATGGCCGCTGGGCCTGCGCGTCCGGAGCCTGTGCTCTGCAATGGGAGGGGCCACAACAGTGAGAGGCCCGCGTACCGCAAAAAAAAAAAAAAAAAATATGCGATAGAGTTTGGGGTTCATTCCTCTGACATACTAAGATAAGTGCTTTTTCTGAAGTCCTCAGAAAATCTTACTTCACTTGAAAGGAATATTTTGCATAGGTTGAACTGGAACGAGAATAGCCCTAAAGTATAATTCTTATGATTTTTCAAATCTTATCTTTATTCCATGAATACATACATTTTAGTGCCTATGATGTGAAATCTATCCTGGACCATTACATTAAAAGAAATCTTCAACAATACTGAGTTGTATCCTTTTTTTTTTCCCCTTTGCTTATAATATCTTATTCATTGGTCTAATTTGGATTATTTGTCCACTGACAGGGACAATTGGCATATAATTGAGCTATATTCTCTAATACTATTTAATAAACATCATTAAGTAGTGGCAGATATTCACTGAATTATGGCCATAAGCAAAGAAATCTTCTAAGTATTTTACATATGAGAATTTATTTATTGCATGCAATAGAACTGATGACCTAGGTATTATTCTAATTCTTATTATCTTCATAAGGAAATTGAGGCATAAAGAAGTAGACTAACTTGCCTTAAGTCACACAGCTTGTAAGCTGTGGAGCCAGGACTTAAATCCGTTCACTCCTGCTTCAGTGAGACCACCATCCTATAATAAACCGCAGTGAAGTATCAGCCCTTATGTTGAATGACTATTAAATGTACATACTATCCTAATTAATGCCAGGCATAATCCGAAACTGTCCGTTGATTTGGAGGTAATTATAATTCATTCTTTTTAGACTAAAGTTCTGTGAGTTTTGACAAATGCATACAGTTGTGTAACCACTATTACAATCAAGATACAGAACAGTTCCACACCCCACCCACCCCCCAAATTCCCCCAGGCCTCTTTGTGGTCAACCCCTTTCTCTACGCCCAGACCCTGGCAAGCCACTGATCTCTTTTCTGTCTCTATAGCTTTTCCTTTTCCAGAATGTCATATAAATGGAATCATGCAGTTATCTTTTTATTTTTTTCCTGGCCTCTTTTACTTAGTATTGAATACTTGCTCTGTGCCACTGTGCATAACCCAACACTTCGCCCCTCCCAAAGAGTTATAAACTGTATTTGGATCATTGCTAGTAGCTCTCCTACATTTCCTGCTTTACCTGTCTTCCATCTGATCTGCCTAATAAATCGTAACCTCATTTCACGTCCCTTTACCAGCTTGTTCAGTGGTTTCCTAATAGTGTGGGAAATCAAACAAAACAGGTGCATATTTGTGTAGTTGAGTTTGCAGCATGTTTTCCAGGAGACCTTTGAGTCATAAAAATGGGGAATACACATGTTGGTTTCTATAGTTATTATTTGACAGTGTATATCTGTTGCCTTTTTTGTGATGGTCTAACTTCTTTCTCCAGTGACAGTGCTAGACATCATATTAAACCCTTTCCATAGCAACACATTTTAAAAAATTGAAGTATAGTTGATTTACAATAGTGTGTTAGCTACAAGTGCATAGCAAAGTGATTCAGTTATATATGTATATGTGTGTATATATATATATATGTTTTCAGAATATTTTCCATTATAGGTTATTATAAGATATTAAGTATAGTTCCCTGTGCTATACAGTAAATCCTTGTTGCTTATCTATTTTATTTTATTTTTTTGAATTTTTGAATTTTATTTTATTTATTTTTTATACAGCAGGTTCTTATTAGTTATCTATTTTATACACATTAGTGTGTATATGTCAATCCCAATGACTATACTACCCAAAGCAATCTACAGATTCAATGCAATTCCTATCAAATTACCAGTGCAATTTTTACAGAACTAGAACAAAATATCTTAAAATCTGTATGGAGACACAAAAGATCCCGAATAGCTAAAGCAGTCTTGAGGGAAAAAAATGGAGCTGGAGGAGTCAGACTCCCTGACTTCAGACTATACTACAAAGCTACAGTAATCAAGACAATATAGTAGTGGCACAAAAACAGAAATATAGATCAATGGAACAGGATAGAAAGCCCGGAGATAAACCCACGCACCTATGGTCAACTAATCTATGACAAAGGAGGCAAGGATATACAATGGAGAAAAAAGTCTCTTCAGTAGTGGTGCCGGGAAAACTGGACAGCTACATGTAAAAGAATGAAATTAGAACACTCCCTAACACCATACACAAAAATAAGCTTATCTATTTTATGTGTAGTAGTTTGTATCTGTTAATCCCATACTCCTAATTTATGCCCCCCCCTTTCCGCTTTGGTAGCCGTAAGTTTGTTTTCTATGTCTGTGAGTCTGTTTCTCTTTTGTTTAGATTCATTTGTATTATTTTTTAGATTCTACATATAAGTGATATATAATATTTGCAAAATTTTTTAAACACAAGTTTAATGGTGTGCATGCAGTGGTGATTGAGAATGGCAGCAAAGACTTTCGGTACATAAATCATTTATTTCTATTTTTTCTTAACCATGTTCTGCCTTTTTTATTCATTACTAAGAACATTGATTTGGAGATTAAATGTTTTCCTCTATTTTTATCTTCAAACGACCTTTATTCACTGCATCTGCACTTTGTTAGATTTATTCCAGCCTCTTACACTAGGGTCATAGTTTAGCTTCAGCTTGGAGCCAAATGCCCCACAGCTGAAATGGCCGCACCTCTGAAGTGGCATTTTCCCAGGCCACTCCTGCCTTTAATAATGAGCCAGCCAGGAAGCAAGTTTGTATCTCATTACAACAGAGCCTTGTGTTAGGCCTGGTGCATAATTAGATGTGAAGAATTACAACTGGTCCTCTCTTTGCAAGATCTTTCAGCACCATGTCTGCACTTAAGCCATTACTTTTATTTTAATCTAATGATTTTGCTTCTCTCTCTCTCTCTCCCTCTCCCTCCTTTCACACTCTCTCTTATTTAATAACAACAATGAAAGAAACCAAGGAAGTTCGGAGATTTGCGGCTTTAAAAAGACTGGATCCCGAAAAGATTTTCACAAGACGCTTCAGAAACAGACGTTTGAGTCAGAAACCTTGGAGTGCAGTGAACCCAGCACTCAGGTATTTCCTACCAACAAACACGGTTGCCAGGTTACTGGACGTTCTTCCATGGCATGCTGGCGATCTTTTTTGAAACTAATAAAAAGGCTAGACTCATAGAATATTGGAATAGGAGGAATTCTACCATTAGAGTCAGTGATTTTTTTTTCAAACTTGTTTGTAGCTATAGACATTGGTGTTCAAATGAAAATAGATGAAAGTGGAGGGGCTCTAACTGGGGAGGGGGGGAATTGGGCCCATCCCTATAATGATTCCTACAGAGACTCAGAGGTGCCCCCAAGCCTAAGGCAGGCTGCAGCATGATTGAAAGCTCCACACTGAGGCAGACTGTCTATCACATACCAACTCTATAACCTCAGACAGGATAACTCAACTCTCTGGGCTTCAGTTTCCTCTCCTGGAAAACAAGGATGATAAAAGTACCCAACTCATGAAGTTGTTTGAGTATTAAATGAGTTAATGTATGTAAAGCATTTAAGACAATGCCAGCTCACACTTTGCACCCTATAAATATTGGCTACTGCTGCTGCTGCTGTTGTTGTTATTATTAATTACTATTACAGAGTAGTTACAGTTTAAAAATCAGTGCTCTATACACCTGTGTTCATAGAGCATTATTCACCGTAGCCAGAAGGTGGAAACAGCCCAGTGTCCATGGGCAGATGAATGGATAAACTAAATGTGGCATATACATACAATGGAATATTATTCAACCTTAAAAAGGGGGGAAATTCTGACATACTACAACATGGGGATGAACCTTGAACCTTATGCTGAGTGAAATAAACCAGTTACAAAAGAACCAATACTGTATGATTCCATTTATATAAGGTACCTAGAGTAGTCAAGATTCATAAATATATATAGGTAAAACGTTGTTTGCCAGGGGCTGGGGAGGGGTAGGAATGAGGAGTTACGGTTTAATGGGTATAGAGTTTCAGTTTTACAAAATGAAAAGAGTTCTGGAGACTGGTTGCACAACAATGTGAATGTAATGAACATTACTGAGCTGTACATTAAAAAATGATGAAATGGTAAATTTTATGTTGCATATATACTTGACACAATTTTAAAAAGATTTTAAAAACCAGTGCTCTGGGGCTTCCCTGGTGGTGAGGTGGTTGGGAGTCCGCCTGCTGATGCAGGGGACACGGGTTCGTGCCCCGGTCCGGGAGAATCACACGTGCCGCGGAGTGGCTGGGCCTGTGAGCCATGGCCGCTGAGCCTGCGCGTCTGGAGCCTGTGCTCCGCAGCAGGAGAGGCCACAGCAGTGAGAGGCCCGCGTACCGCAAAAAAAAAAACAAAAAAAACAACCAATGCTCTGGTCCAATCTGTCCATTTTATAGGTAAGAAAAATAAAACATAGAGGAAGAAACGTGTCCAAGTTTGCACAGGACTTCTTCTAAACCAATATAGTTTTCAGCTTCCAGGTGCCCTCATAACACAAGCATCTCGACATGCTGAATATGACTAGAGGTTTTAAATAATACCTATTTTTTCAAACTACAGTCAGGCTGACTACTTATCTCTGCAGAGGAATCAGCCATCAATTCCAGTGCTGAACCTGGTGGGCTTACTGAGGAATGGGATATCTGTATGCTGTCCTCTGTGGGAAATTTCAGGGGTTTTTCATTGGTAATTTTGACTAAATTCAGCTTTCATCATGTAGGTGACCAGCTAAATTGTTCCTTGTATCAGTCAGACAGATGAAACACTAGGTATTTCCACAGAAGAAATTTAACATAGGGAAATGGTTAAACACATTTTGGAGGACTGCGAGAACCAAAAAGGAAAATTGAAGTCATACAGAAATTGTAACTACAAGAAACAGCACGCCACCCTACGCCTGGGGTCTGTGGCAGTGGTTCTCAAACCTAAGCTTCATCAGAACCCCCTGAAGGGCTTGTCGGAACACAGATGGCTGGGCCCCACTCCAGAGTTTCTGCTTCACTGGGTCTGGAGTGGGGCTTGAGAATTTGCATTTCTAAACAGCATTTCCCAGGAGTTGCCGATACTGCTGGTCCCAGGACCATGTTTGAGAAGCATGGGTCTAGTGGGAGGAGCTTGGAGTTATCAGAACCTAGCAGCTCAGAAGAGGGGCCTCAGAGCTAGGACTCAAATATCTGAGGAGGGGGCACAGCCTAGTCAGTGGTGTCGTCAGAGGAGAGACCTCACAGGGGCTGGGAGTCTGGACTTAGACCTCCTGGGAGAAGGAATTGCCCAGTTGGTGCTGATACCTCCAAGGAAGGTAAGATGAGGGTTGTTCTGGAAGTGCCAAAGAAACAGAAGACTAGGACCAATGGCCATAACCAAGGTGAGAGGAACTGCAGGCAGAGAGGAAAGGGTCAGTCCCTTTTCCCTCCCCCAGCCATCCAGTCTCCCTGGAGTGCTCCCTGTTGGCAGAACCTAAAGGGAGAAGGAGCAAAGCAGAAATGTGATTTGCTGAGTTGCAGACCCAGCACCACAGAGCAGAGCATAAAAGGGTAAATTCAAGAGGTGAGTGTCCAGCACAGCCATAAAGCACACTCATTTCTTCAGCACACTAACACAGCACTCAAGTCATCAGCTGGGTTTCAGAGCCAAGTTATACAAGAGAGGTGTGGTTTTAAGTATCAGACTAGTACTCATCATGGAGAGTTGCTCAGTCCAGCAACATCCTCCCTTTCAATCATTTTTTTAAATTAATTTATTTTTGTCTGCATTGGGTCTTCATTGCTGTGCGCAGGCTTTCTCCATTTGCGGTGAGCGGGGGCTACTCTTCGTTGCGGTGCGCAGGCTTCTCATTGCAGTGGCTTCTCTTGTTGTGGAGCACGGGCTCTAGGCACGCGGGCTTCAGTAGCTGTGGCACACGGGCTCAGTAGTTGTGGCTCACGGGCTTAGTTGCTCCGCGGCCTGTGGGATCTTCCTGGATCAGGGATCGAACCTGTGTCCCCTGCATTGGCAGGCGGATTCTTAACTGCTGTGCCACCAGGGAAGCCCTTTTCAATCATTTTTATGCACCTTATTGAGTGGAATTGTGAGGCCAAATGCCTGAATTTCATAAGTTAAATATATATATGATGTGAATCCATGGTACACATAATATTTCATAAAAATTATATTATATACAATATTGTATAACCTCCTCTTTTTTATTAACAAGACAATATACTGTGATCATCTTTCTCTTCCAATGGCAGCACATTTTTCTGTTTTTTAATGACTGCCTAATGTTCCACTGTATGAAAGTTCCAAAATCTCTTAATCTGAAAAGTTTCTTTCGAGGGGGGCATTTAGGTTGTTTCTATTATTTTGTTATTACAGAGTTCCAGAGATACTCTTGTCCTCACATCTTTGCTCACTTGTCCAGTTGTGGCCTTAGAATAAATTCTGAAGATAGATAAAGACATCAATAGCTATCTATCTATCTATCTATCTATTTATCTATCTATCTACATCTTTACATCCTTGTAAAGAGTGTTGGGAAATCCAATTCAGTTTCCCAAGCATCTTACAAATTCTAAGACGAACAAAACTATTAATAATTAAATTATTACCATTGATTATTGTTAACACATTCAGTTTAGATAAAATTTATGGTCTAGGAGAGTAACACTTTTATGAGGTAGACAGATGTCACCAAAAATATGTATTATGGAGATATTGTACAGTAGTATGTCCATGTAATAGTATTTTGAGAATAACATTTTACCGTAAATTTTACAGGTGTTTATAACAGATCCATCTATTATTCTTACAACATATTCTTGATTATGGTTGTATGTTTTTTGCCAAGTCTGTAGTTAGGTATCCATTTCCCAATTTCCAGGACATTTCTCGTGGAATGAAGTGGCCATTTTGTGACTGAAATAAGACAGTTTTTTTCAAACACACTGCAGCTGAGTGAATACTGCTGGAATAGCAAACGCTCTTTTTTTTTTTTTTCCTGGTGTTTATTCCTGTAACTGCTACTACAGTCCTGTAGGAAAGTGTTCCCATGCCCACATCTCTGTCTTCGGAAACATACTATTCAGCTTTGGAGTTTATATAAAATTTAATTTGGAAGCCTTCTCACAGATCGTCTTATTTTCCAGTTTCGAAAGCCAAGCTCTGGAGTTGGGATTAGGATGAGGTCCCTTTACTCCCCAGTCCAGTCTCTGCTTTTTTTAAACACCTTATTCCGGTTCTGTTCTGCTTGAGCACAAGGCATGAGTAGGGTTCATAAGAGGTTTGGCTCCCAATCTCCAGGAGAGAGCATGCCCCAAACTAACAGCAATACAGAACTGTTTTCAAACTTTTCCTCAAGAACAGGTGTATCTACATCTGATGAGTTAATTACCTGCTTCCAGGCAGGTAGGATACATTTAATTTTAGGATACCCAGTCCAGGAAGCTACGATGTGATTCTTGTCAGAAATTCTTTGAGACCCAACCCTGCAGTCTCACATTGGAGCAGTCTTGAGACATTCCAGACCCTTTAGTTCTCATTTTAGACCCATGATCTCTCTCACCAAGACATGTCTTTTTTCACAGGCAGGCCCCTGCCACTTGAACGTGCTGTGCGATGTATCTGGGAAAGGCCCCATCACTGCCTGTGACTTTGACCTCCGCAGCCTGCAGCCTGATTTGCGGCTGAAAAACCTCGTGCAACAAGTGAGTGCCGAGGACTTTGAGAAGCAGAATGAGGAGGCCCGGAGGACCAATCGGCATGCCGAGCTCTTTGCCCTTTACCCATCAGTGGATGAGGTGGGTGTGACCATCTTTATGCTGGAGAATTTCAATGAAGACACAGGGAGCCTCCAGGAAAATATTATTGTTTGTCATTACTGTATAGTAATGTCAGGATGCTTACTTGTGTGACTTCTGGGCTGTTCTTTTCATTAAGGCAAGCCTGTGTAACAGCAGAGCAAATTATTGATCAATCATACAGATGAGGTTCCTTAATAACAACTAGGATTTTCATAGCACTTTACAAAACACTTTCACTGATACTGTCTCATTTAATCCTCAAAACATTCCAAGGGTCTACATGCAGTAAGCCCACTCAGCCAGTCAAACCATTAAGTTACTTGAAGGTGTGTTTTGCAGCTTATCTATCAATACATGTATTACTTAATCCTTGATGTTCGTTAGTGCTTTGTTAAGATTTTTTGTTTTTTGTTGGATGGTCTCTATGAACAACCAGAGAATGAACAACCAGAGAGACCTGCTTTGAAAACATTCCAGTCGAAAATAATCATAGCTGTGTTCCCAATGCATAGAACACCCAGATCTTGATTGTCCACTCTATATAGTGGAGCTGACCTGAAACAACTTGATTTAGGCTTTGCCTTTGGTCGCTCCTGGGGGCACTTTGGATGGGATGGCGGATGACCGTTATTCAAGCCTGTTCAGGCTCCTTTACAAGAGGCTCATAGTCTTCCGTTCTGCATGTCAGAATATCTACATTTCTGCGTCTTGCCAGAAACGGATTGCCACAATATATCTTTGCTGTCCAAATTTTATTAAAAGCTGAGTTGCAGGAAATAAGATTTAGGGAAATTTTGCATAAAAGATATGCCATCCTTCCATGCCTCTAAGTATTTGAAATGTGATCTTTGGATCAATCAAAACCATCAGGGAGCCTCACTCTCACACCTTGTGAATCCCCCACCCCTGTGAATTGTTTGCTTATTTGCCCTTAGATGAGCTTACTAGTTAGTGGTCAGCAAAAAAAGACAATAAGGGAAATAGCAGTTATTTGATATGATATGTCCACTGTGCAAATATTATTAAGGATATTGACCTACTCATCATGCAACACCCGCCTCAATGAGGATCCAAAAAAAAATTGTCCCTCAAACCTTCAGACAAGGAAGAATTATGCTCCCACTGAGAAAATGTGTATGCTTAGAGATTGTCACATCTTGTAATCAGCTCCACAAAATTCGTTACTTGGAGTCAAATTTCTGTTCACCTCTACTAAATCTGGTGGCTTACTTATTGGTGTCCTGAATTACTTCAGCTTTCTTTTTTTCTTATCCTTATTTTCCAACCACCTTGGTTTTCTCTTCTATTTATTTTATTTGCAATGGCCTCAAATCCTTTTTTTTAATTGTCAGGGGCCTCGAATCCTCTTCTGAATGAGGCAGATTAAAAATAAATATGAATTATGTGGGCAGTGTTATCATCTCCATCTTCAGATTACAAAGTAAGAATCAGAGAGGTTAAATAACTTGTTCAAGATACAGCAGGTAAATTGAATTATAGAATGGGGAATCCAAACCCATTAACTCCAAATTTTATGTTTAACTGTTTATTTATCTATATATGGCTACCTGGTATATTAGCACACCTAATGGAAATCCAAAGATGACATAAACAATCACATCTTGTAACTTTTCAGTTTCCATCTACAGCTTTAAAACTTCTTACCAAATTTGTCAAGAAATATTATATCTGACTGATATGACCTTCACTTGCATTCCTCTTCCTCCCAATTCCATGATGGAGGTGCCAAAAGGTAATAAAGACCCAAAATGGACACAAGTAGAGAGAAAACAGTTAAAGGGTGAGGAGAAGGCTTCCAGTGAGACATCAGCTCATTAAAGTCTCCTTCATGAGATTAAATGGGAGGATATCCAGGCTTGATTGCAAGGATGAATCATAGACTATTTTGAAGGAATTTTGTTTTATGGTCTTTAAACAATGCAGAAACTCAATTGAGACTAAAAGTTATGATCTAGCGGATGTCCTAATGGAGCCTGCCATACTAAGTAGAGAGGAATGCTTTGTGATTAGTGTATAGTTTATTTGGAAATTGCTAAGTCTAAAATGTTAGAGGGCTTCTATACCAGCCCTTTAATGTGTTGGAGTTGTACACACAGAAATTGCATTTGTTCTTGTAATTTGTACTTTCTCCAGAGAAAGTCCTGTAGAAAAAAGGGTAACTTTCTGGCCTACCATGAAATGATTACAAGTGCTGAATTTTTTGACACCACATTAGTGAAATTATTTTATATTATTATTACTTTATTTCCCAATGAAAAAAAGAAGAGAGGTGAACTCTTACATCCAAATTATGACTGAGTATACAGGGGATGCAAAAGTAGAATTCAACCACCAAGCTTCTATGAGGTGAGCTTTTTCCCTGATTCACTCTGATTCTATAAAAGGCATCCTATGTGTTGATCCATACGAAGGGTGCCACTATACTCCAAATCGTAGAGGAGTTTGCATTAGGACTCTTTTGGTTGCAAGTGATGGAACCCAACTAAAAACCAATTTTTTTAAAAAAGGTAGGGACTTATTGGCTCACATAATGAAATCACAAGTAGGCAGATGTAGAATTGGCCTCAGGATCCATTGGGTCAGCTGATGGAAGAACATCATCTCTCATATTATCCCTTTCTCTCTTATGATCTCTCTCTCTCTCTCTCTCTCTCTCTCTCTCTGCCTTTCTCCCTCTCTTTCTTTCTCTCTCTCTCATTGTAAATATCTATCTGTTTTCTCCCAGGAAGAGGAAAACAACAGGTATCCAGTACAACTTCACATTTCCTCTTCTGCTTTATTGGCAATTCATTCTTATTTCAGATAACTGTAAAGGTGCAAGAAATTCATATAGATTAGAGTTAGCAAATATATGAATATGTAGACTTTGGAACCTGGATTAACAAACTAACTGTAAAAAAAACTGAGAGAGCTGGGGAAGTTTGGAAGTGACTACATATTTCGTGACAATAGGACATTATTTTTAAAAAGTAATAATAGTATTATGGTACGTGTTTTTAAAAAGTCCTTATCTTTTAGAGATCTGTACTGAAATATTCACAGATGGAAATATATGATATGTGGGGCCTTGCTTCTAAGCTTCCAACACTGAATGGGGGAAGGTAGTAAGAGGGAGTATAGATGAAACCAAGTTGCCCATGAGTTGAAATTGTTAAAGCTAGGTGAGAGGTAAATGTGGTTCATTACATTCTTCTCTCTACCTTTGTATATATTTACAATTTTCCAAGTGAAAAGCTTTTTAAAAAGGATCCCAAAGCTCTGAATCCAGACCAAAGGCAGTCTTGGAAACCCATGAGTGTCTTTACGGTGAGGTTGTTTTCCAGTAAGGGGCCCCTTCCCTTTCAGATGTGTCTGTTCTGATCACCCTGAAAATTCCAGCTTGCTCTGAGAGACTTCAGCTCAGTGTAGGTATCGGAACAGAATTTTAAAATTCTTCTGGTTGCTGTGGGGTATTTGGGATATCATTTATAGCCCAGGAAAATACAATTAGACATGGCTCTATTCGTTGCACCGTTGTGAGCTGCAGACCACTCATCAGAGTTTGTATAGCCTACTACAAGAGCAAGAATTAAAGTTCTCAGGGAAACTTGCACTGTTGATCTTTGCATGCATGACTATACTTAAGATACTGTGATAGTTCACATTTGAATGTTAAAAGTTACAACAGGAACTTGATACTTCCCTTTAAGTCCCTTGGTCCCTATGTAGTAAAATAGACAGACGTATCTCTTAAATTTGTCATTACTAAGCTTCTCTATACTTAGAACTTTAGCAAGTTCTAGCTGGACATGTCTATTTAGAACATACAAATTCAACCCCACATCTCTATCATCTGTTTAAGAAAACAGTAAACCGAGAAAGACACTGTATTATAGTTTTAATGGTTTACAGCCTCAGGTGAACTGTTCTGACTCAGATCTCCAATCTGAAACTCACATATTTACAAGTAAAGCCTTTGGCAGGAGAAATATTCTGTGTCCTTAGAGCCAGCCAAAAAAAAAAAAAAAGTCAACACTAAGTATAAGATTTTGCATTGCCATCTGGTGGATGTTACTAAGCCATATCCATGTTCACATTTCCTTCCTTCCTCCCTCAGTCTCTTTGTCTTAAATGCTTGGCTTTCTGAAAGGAGAAAATGTTTGCTGTAAATGCTGACTTTGAAGCGTAGGGGTTGGATAGTTAACTCTCTTGTAAAAGTCAATGTGTTATTCTGCAATTAGAAATAAAGCAAATGCAAGCTGTCTTGCATGGTGGCTAGCAGCTTTCCCTTCCCCGAGTTAACTTTAACTGGGACTCTTCATGGGAATTCACTACTGATTTCTTTTACAATGTGATTAACAATAGGAGGATGCTGTGGAAATACGTCCGGTACCAGACTGTCCTAAGGAACATCTGGGCAACAGAATATTGGTCAAGTTGCTGACCCTGAAGTAAGTATGAGCAGACACTAATCACTACATTGAGGTCTGTCTTGCCTTTCAAATACAGACTGTGTCTTTACCATCAGAGCTTGGATCGGGGAGGACCCCCAACACACTTTTAACAGTGCCCTGTGAGGTAGCAGAAAGAGCAGAGTTTGGAGTCAGCTATTCCCAGAATCTAATCCTGCCAAGCCTTTGACAGTCATTCTTCTATGACAGGGAAGGCAAAACACTAAGGTTAGGCATGTAGGTAATTAATTGAGTCAAGTGGCCTACATTAAGAAAAATAACGGTAAAAGCCAATGGTGTGCTGGAGTCCGCTCTAACTCCTGAGAGCTGATTGTATACTTCTCTTCCCAACTCTTTATTCAGTGAAGTCACGTTGGTAGCTTGAAATTGGCCATAGTGAAATGGTGGAAGTATTTACAACACTGAACTCAGAAAATGCTACAAATTAGAGCCTTTTTTTTTTTTTTAGAGGCTTGTTTGTTAAACATTTACCAGCACACCACTGTTAAAACACAATGAAAAATGCAACTAAAACTCAGTCTCAGTGCCAGTGGACAATATAGAGTAGTGGGGACTGCAGCAAACTATCTCAATGGGGCACCCGCTACTGGCTAGGGTCAATTCTTGCCATCCAAGTAAACAAGCCCATTTTGGTCAATTGTCTGATTTTTTTTTTAAGAGAAGCTAGAAATCCAGATTTTTCTGCATAATTTCCTGACTTCTTAAATATTTTCTCATTTCCTTCTTAAGTACCACACGTTTCAAAAAGAACATGTCTGAAATCTGGATTCATCTCATGGGCCACATTTGCTTTAAAGCAATTGTTTCCATATTTTTTTATTGTATTTAGAAGTCACACATCCTCTGCATGTGTGTATTCATTTTGTATTTGTTTATTAAATATTATATTATAAAACATACATAAATGAGGCATTTTGAAGGATGAACTCAATAAATAAAAATAAATTATAGTATTTTCTTCCTGCATTCCAGTGGATTGTCTTGCCTACCCCCTGGAGTGCTTGCCTGCCTCCCTTTCCTCTTTGCAGACTGCTGCTTTAGAGAATTAGTTCTTCCACTTCTTCATAGGCTCTTTTGAAAATATTAAGTTGTGAGTGCTCTACCAAGGCAAAAGTTCATAAGCATAACATTTTTTCATACCCTATTAGGAAGGTCATCCATCTCTTGAAGTCAATTCATGGACCCCTTAGGCAGCACCTGATTTGCAATTAGAGCCTTTGGATTCTGGATTCAAGACTATGTTTCAGCCCTGGGGACTTCTCTAGGATTTTGAGTTCTTGTAAATGAAGTAGTGAGACCAGATCTCAAAGTTCCTATGTGCCATAAATTTCTGATTCTATTGCGGAGCCTCCCGAATTCTCTGCTCAGAACACAAGCCAGCATGACTGCTTACACAGGTGTGGAGATCTCTTGATGTTGTAACACCCTCCTTAAGCCAGTTCTACCAGTAGGATGGGGGGAGCAGTTCGGACGTTTTGTCTTGTACACGGAGATGAGCGGCCGATAAGTGAGCTCTGTATCAAACAATGGGTACAGAAAGGCAAACTCTAGCCCTTCCAAGCTGACCCGGAAGGGGGAACCTCCTAGCCCTTCAGCAGGAGGACTGAGTAGAAGTGGCTGATCGGTCCCCCTCTGCATTCATTGTTCAGGAAATCCACCCTATTGCCTGAGGCACTCACCCACCCACCACAGGAAGCTCATCAGATACAACAACTATGCCCTTTGGGATTGGAGGAATTCTTCCCTGTGATGCATGACACTAAGTCTCCTAGATGTTTTCCATAAATAAATGGTAGCTCTTCTCACAAGTGGTAACACGTGGTCACTAAGATAGTCATGTAATATTATTATTATTATTTTTTTTCTTTTTGCGGTATGCGGGCCTCTCACTGTTGTGGCCTCTCCCGTTGCGGAGCACAGGCTCCGGACGCGCAGGCCCAGAGGCCATGGCTCACGGGCCCAGCCGCTCCGCGGCATATGGGATCCTCCCAGACCGGGGCACGAACCCGTATCCCCTGCATCGGCAGGCGGACTCTCAACCACTGCGCCACCAGGGAGGCCCTACCCAAATACTTCTGAAAACAACTTTTTTTTTTTTTTTTTTTGGTACGCGGGCCTCTCACTGTTTTGGCCTCTCCCGTTGCGGAGCACAGGCTCCGGACGCGTAGGCTCAGCAGCCACGGCTCACGGGCCCAGCCGCTCCATGGCATGTGGGATCTTCCCGGACCGGGACACGAACCCGTATCCCCTGCATCGTCAGGCGGACTCTCAACCACTGTGCCACCAGGGAAGCCCCAACTTACATTTTTAACCAGATTATATATCCAGGCACTTTCAGAAAATTCAGAATTATCTAAGTTAAAACTATATGTTTTTCTCTCTTTCTTTAACAGGTTTGAGATTGAAATTGAGCCTCTGTTTGCCAGCATTGCCCTCTATGATGTTAAAGAAAGGAAAAAGGTAAGACAGCAAAATAAAGCCCAACCCTGAGGGCATCGCATTTTGTTCATTGTCTTGGGTTTCATGTTTTTAAATCTCACTTCTGTGTAGGAAAACCACGTCAGATTTGAAAGCAAATGACCTTTGATATGTCCAGTTCTATTGCCTTTTCAGTTTTTAAAGAAGTGACCTGGGAATTTATGTTCTTTGAAGAACCTTCACGAGAAAGTCGGCTGGAGGTGGTAGCCTGGCTGAGATAGAGAAGTGAAATAGTGACATATGGGGTTACACATAAAACAAAGCAATGTAAACACGGCTATAAGAAGCCCAGTGCAAGTATATTGTGCTTTTAATTGAAAAGATTTCTCCATGAATGTCTTAATGTTTAGTCATTTTGTAACTCCTAGAGGAGGACACAAATAGCAAAACCAGAGGAGACGTTTCTGCCCCTCTACCCATAACCATTCAGTAGTTAAGGAAGTGTGTATATTTTGAATAAATATTAATAATCACTAAGATTTGTATTGGTCAACCTCCCACACACACATTCAGTGGTTTAAAGCTGAATGGTTTAAATGGTTTAAAGTGGTTTAATGGTTTAAGTGGTTTAAATGGTTTACAGTGGTTTAAAGCTCAGATTTGCACAGGCATCAGAATCACCCGGAGGGCTTGCTAAAAGAGATGGTGGGCCCCTCCCCAGAGTTTCTGATTCAGTAAATCTGGATGGGGCCTAAGAATCTGCATTTCGAACAGGTCCCCGGGTGATGCTGAAGCTGCTGGTCAGGGGGCCACATATGGAGAACCCTTGGCTAGAAGAAGGAGAATTTTCTGCCTTTGTCTCTTAACAATCCAGAGTAGGAAGGTGTGGGGTCAACAGTGGTCTGCTCCACTCAGGCGTTCGGGAACCCAAGTGGCAGTGTCTCCTCCATCTTCAATATGTGCCCTCCCCAGTCACTCTTGTCACTGCCACTACGGCCCCCGGAGAAAGGGGAAAAGCTGGTGGGGGTGTGGGGTGGTGTTGGAGCCTGGAAGTTAGATACATCATCACTTGTGCTCGCAATTCACTGGAAAGAATCTAGTCACATGCTCACTCCTAACTCTACAGGGGAGGCTGGTAAATGTAGTCTCTGCCCGAGAGCCACTTCTTGGCTGTAAATCTATTAGTGATGAAGGGGAAACCCAACTCTACAGTGGTTCTTAAGTAACACTGCACTGGTGAGCTCAGGAGCACTCACTGTGACATGCTCTTGCTTGAAATCTTTAATGGATCCTCACTACCTGCAAATTAAAAACAAATTCTTCAGCTTCCATGCCCGGCTTTCTTCAGGATGGCTCTCATCTGCTTTCTTTCCCTCGAGAGCCTAGGCAGAGTCAAGCCAGGCTCCTTGATGTTAACTAAAGTCACTCCACGTGTTCCAGCCTCTGAGATATCTGTGGTGCACTCTCTCCCTGGTACACAGTCCCCCTCCAGCTCTGCTTGGTGGAACCTTCTTCCAAGGCCTATCCATCTCACATGCCTCCCCCATGGAAAGCATTCCCCATGCCCCCAACTGGATGTGACCTCTCACCCTTGGGAACTTCCACAGCACTTTTTTGTATGCGTGTGATCACTTATATTTTGCTCTTACTGTAGTTAGTATGCATTTGCCTTTTCCCTCATTCTTGTTTGTAAATTAATTGAGAGCCAAAGTAATGCCTTGCTTTTCTTCAATCCAGTACCTAGCACATCACTGAAATTCAGGAGATACTGGTGGGTTAATAAAAATTTTAATGTTTCAAAGAACATCTCTCAAATGACTCAGAAATATCTAGAGACTGTAACAAAATATGTATCAGATTTTCCAGCAGCCACTAGTCATAAACCAGGTCTACGGTTATACTTATTTCTTTGGTGAAACTTGGTGGGTTTTTCTTTTCCACTTTTTTTATTAACATGTTTAGACCATGAGAACAATAGGTATAACTCATTTTTCATTTTGCCACTCATTTACAGATCTCAGAAAATTTTCACTGTGACCTGAACTCTGACCAATTCAAAGGATTTCTGCGTGCTCACACGCCCTCTGTTGCCACATCCAGTCAGGCAAGATCTGCGGTATTCTCAGTCACCTATCCATCCTCGGACATCTACCTAGTAGTCAAGGTAGTTCAACACAATCTGATTTGCAGTCTGATGTTCTCATTGTTGCATTACTCCCAGTGAATGTTTAGAGTGAAAGAGGTATCAGAAAATATTACATGTCCTCTGTGAGATTCGCTTTGTTTCCCTCTCAACTTTACTCCTTTTCCTTTAAAAGCAAATTGAGTTGGGTACTAGAATGACTATGGGTTTTGGAGTCAAACAGTCCTAGGTCTGAGTCCTGGCTTTGCAACTTAGTAGCTATATGACTTTGGGCAATTACCTAACCTTTCTGAGACTTAGTTTCTTCATCTGTAAAGTGGAGATAATAACACCTCCCTCAATGAGTAGTTGTGATTACAGAATAAAACCTGGCATGTATAGACACCCTTCCTTCTGACAAGGAAAACACCCTCAGCTATCCAGCTCTGGGATGCTGCTGTGGAGAAAAATCTCAGACAGAGTCTCCTAATCATGTTCACATTTTTCTAAAGGCCCAGAGTTAAATGTCCGAAAATCCAGGCTCTGACAGTTTGAGGTGTGGGTTATAGAATCCAAGCTTCACTCTCCCATTTCATCACCATCTCACAGACTATGTCTAATGAGAGTCAAAATCTGTGGGCAGTTCTAAGTGGAAAGACCTTTCATTCTAGGTTGTACTCTTTGCTGATGTAAGAAAACCAGAGACTTTCTCTACACACCGAAATGGCTGGTTAGAAGTTAACAGCAAACATTGAGTATTTTATCTACTTTAAGCCAAATAATTAGTCTCATTGACTCTTTACCCTCAAATTAAAAAAAAAAAGTCCTGGTGTTTTAATTTCATGTACACCCAGCATTCTAGGATTGGGACATTTTCTAGTTAGCACAATGTTTTATGTCCATAATCTCATTGATTCCCCCATGATCCCATGAGAGTAGCATACAGGTTCCAAAGACTTCAGGTGATGTGGAGGTCACTTAACAAGAGGCAGATGTCCTTCCATTCTAGCTCCCTTTACACCGTTTTACAAAAATTCTGAAAGGTCATTATAGCTTGAAGGGAACATTTAAGTTTCTGGAAAATAGAGTTAAAATTCTATTGCTGAAAAGACACATCTGTTGTTGTCAAACTTAATGTGTGTCCTTTTCATTGCAATATTACTTAGACATACAGGAAAATTAGCTTAAAGTCCACTCTAGCAAGCTGTAGCAGCTTGCAGTTACTTTGAAAATTCACTCTAGCCTGGGAAATCAAAGAAGCCAATACCAGTTCCATAGATCCAAATTTTACATCCAATTCCAATTCTCAGTGGATGACTTTATTTTGGGTAACCCATGGCAGTCTGCTAAATATCAGTCGTTACCTATGGGTGACTATTTACTTACTTACTAAGTATATTCCAAAATTTTCAGATGTATAAATGCATTCATTTGGCAGTGATAAACATTCTCTAAATTGTCTGGAGAGAGTTAAGAAATTTAAATCTACTCAGTAAGACAGTCCCTGGTTTGCTTCTGATTTGTTTTTCTCTATTGTAATGCCACAGTTGTTGCTTCCTTAAAGAAATTTCCAGGCAATTCTGATATGCCCCTTTCCCCTACCTGCCATGGTTATGAGGACTCAGGCATTTCTTCTACATATCAATCCTGAAGGACCATATAGTAGGCTCTCATAGCAGCCGGCAGCTCCTTCTCGCAAAGTACCTGAAGTTAGCCAACTCAGTGAAGGGAATAGTATCTGCTGATCTGGTCGAATCTGGATCCTCCTTCCAAGTTCTGGAGATCCCTCTCCTGTGGGTTCCATGATATAGATGCAAAGTCATGGCATTCCCATTCTTTACTTCAGGATTCTAATGAAAAGGTTCTTTATCTCTGTTCAAAGTTCATTTTAAAGACCACATTTCTATCCACTGACCTCATGGAAAAATTAGCTTCTTTCCAATTTGCTGTATAAACTCCCGACCATAAATTTCAGGAGGATAGGGACCAGGCTTATCCTGTTCACCACCTTGGCTCCCCAACAGCTACCCTATAGAAAGGACTCAACAAATGTTTTTTGAACAAGTGAATAGGTGAATGATCGCTGACTAACAGGAAAATGGGTTAGTCTCTACCTCGAGTGTTATGTGTCCATGGCCTCAACCTGGTGCATCTCTCAGGAGGATCAGCCTTGTCTTCAGGCCATGGCAGTGGGAAGGGGTTTTTAAGTTCCTCTGTGAGACGAGAGACTTAATGCTTGCATTCTCCTTGAGACAGATGTTCATTGAGCAGCCCCATACCATTTCCTTTGAAATTCCATGAAACACCGTCCATCACTTGGGTGTTTCTGGTTTAAATACTTTGTGCCTAATTGATAATGCCTGTTAAGAATGTGTGCCTTTTAGGATATGTTGACCCAAACTTCTTCTTCAAGGATTATCTCAACTAATAACACAGACTAATGGGACTAAATCCATTTGTTTTTCTCTTCCACATATAAGTTAAATTAAATTTTCTTTGAGCAGAGGGTTAGACAATTTGAAATTTCTGCTTTTTTTTCTCTTAAACATGGTGCCTAGATTTATGGCCAGCCAGGTCCTTCACTTGAAGCAAGATGGAAGACGATGCTTGACAGTAGTAATTCATATTACCAGCCAGTTAGCAAAGTGAGAAGCTCTACCATCCTACTGCTTTCAAGTTCCTTTCCAAGTCTGTTAAATCCAGAGAAGCAGCCCTAATAGGAAATACAAGGGAGACAATTACAGATAATTTATTCTGTTCATTTATTCATTTTGTGGAAGGTTTTAGTCCCCAACCTGACTTTCACAGAGGTCATATCTCTTTTTTCATTGTAAGCAATAATAAACAAAATGAGCTATTCACATCCTACATATGTCTCGTGGGTTTTGTATTAAAAAATAACTTTTATTGTATTTTTTATTATAGGCAAAATACATGTTTATTGTTTAAAAACAGAAAATACATGTAAGCAATAGGAAGAAAATAAAGATAGTACATAATCCCACCATACAAAGACAAATACTATTAATATTTGCTGTGTATCTATCGTCCTTTTAATATGCCTTTATGATTTTTTTTACCAAACTGTGTAATATTCTTCGTACTAATTTTTTAAATCAAAAAACATATATTATGGACATCTGATGTCATCAAATATTGTCATAAGACACTATTTTGATGGTTGCATAGATTCCATTATACAAATGTAATTCACGCACTTTGTTTTAATATTATTTTTGTTGGTAGATTGAAAAAGTCCTTCAGCAGGGAGAGATTGGAGACTGTGCAGAACCCTACATGGTTATCAAAGAAAGTGATGGTGGAAAGGTATGCTATTTTGAGTATTGCTAAATGGTAACATTTTAGAATAAGCAGACGTTTTTCAGAAGTCTCCCATAAAATAGTTAATGGAGTTTAGTCCATAATGTGTCCCCATATGAAGCACTAATAAATTATATTCAAACAAAATAAGGAAGGGAAACTTCATCAATGACAACTTTTTAAAGAAATAAACTATTAAACTCAGCAAATGATGATGTACACACCAACGTCTAATTACAAAACTTGACTAGGGCAAAAACGCGTCCTGTTGTCTTGGTTCTGAGGCCTGGACTCGGTTGGGAAGGCCACAGACACCCCACAAAACTGAACAGTGCCACAGCTCCCCTAGCTTCCTCCACAACATGGGCCACCACCCTTTCTGATCTGGATATTTGGACATTAGCTGAGACTGCTGTACATCATAAATTTATTAGTACAACATAGGTACTGAGCCATGAAAAGGACATCTCTTCTCAGCACCCATTTGCAAAAGTTTCCAACATAATTTTTAAAACATGGCCTTTTTGGAATAAGACTTGCCCAACAGCATCCTACTGCAGACTCATAAATTTCAAGTAAGATTTATTGAACTCAAGATAACTTGCTTTTTTTAATCTACCTTTTATCCTGAACTTAGAATGATTACCTTAGAAGTGTTGTCAACCTAATAAGGAGGTTGTTAGGAACGCTTATAGATCTTTCTGGAATCTTCCAAGACAACTTTGGAAAAACAGGCTCTCTTAAGAGCTTGATAGAGATGATGTACAAAACTTTTCATCCCAAGATTCTCTCATGCGAATCTAGTGTAGCTAGCACCTAAAAGAGGTACTTGTTGATTAGGTAGTATAATAAGCCCCAATACTTTTGGGTTTTTTGTTTGCTTGTTTGTTTGTTTAGCTGAAGGTATATTTAATAATTGAATGTAGGCTTTCTTTAATTCTTTAAATTCCTCCTTTTCTATTCTGTATTTCCTTATCAATTGGACTTCTGGCCTGAGATGTGTTGTTTTTCTGCCCATTCCCTCTTTTTAATCAGTAGGGTAGAGATTTTGGAGATGGCTGTCATATCCATGGCAGAGGCAGTTGACTTGGTGCTGGTGCCATATTGGTTTTTCTTTTTTCTTATATCTTTATTGGAGTATAATTGCTTTAAAATGTTGTATTAGTTTCTGCTGTACAACAAAGTGAATCAGCTATATGTATACATATATCCCCATATCTCCTCCCACCCTCCCTATCCCACCCCTCTAGGTCGTCACAAAGCATTGAGCTGATGTCCCTGTGCTATGCAGCAGCTTCCCACTAGCCATCCATTTTACATTTGGTAGTGGATATATGTCCATGCTACTCTCTCACTTCATCCCAGCTTCCCCTATCCCCCTATGTCCTCAAGTCCGTTCTCTATGTCTGTGTCTTTATTCCTGCCCTACCACTGGGTTCATCAGTACTGTTTTCTTAGATTCCATATTTGTGCATGAGCATACAGTATTTGTTTTTCTCTTTCTGACTTACTTCACTCTGTATGACACACTCTAGGTCCATCCACCTCATTACAAATAAGTCAATTTCATTCCTTTTTACAGCTAAGTAATATTCCATTGAATATATGTGCCACATCTTCTTTATCCATTCATCTGTTGATGGACATTTAGGTTGGTTCCATGTCCTGGCTATTGTAAATAGTGCTGCAATGAACATTGTGGTACATGTATCTTTTTGAATTATGGTTTTCTCAGGGTATATGCCCAGTAGTTGGATCATACGGTAGTTCTATTTTTAGTTTTCTGAGGAACCTCCATACTGTTTTTCCACAGCGGCTGCACCAACTTACATTCCCACCAACAGTGCAGGAGGGTTCCCTTTTCTCCACACCCTCTCCAGCATTTATTGTTTGTAGATTTGTTGATGAGGGCCATCCTGACTGGTGTGAGGTGATATTTCATTGTGGTTTTGATTTGCGTATCTCTAATGAATAGTGATGCTGAGCATCTTTTCATGTGTTTGTTGGCAATCTGTATGTCTTCTTTGGAGAAATGTCTGTTTAGGTCTTACGCACATATTTTGACTGAATCGTTTTTTGATATTGAGCTGCATGAGCTGCTTTGTATATTTTGGAGATTAATCCTTTGTCAGTTGCTTCGTTTGCAAATATTTTCTCCCATTCTGAAGGTTGTCTTTTCGTCTTGTTTATGGTTTCCTTTGCTCTGCAAAAGCTTTTAAGTTTCATTAGGTCCCATTTGTTTATTTTTTATTTTATTTCCATTACTCTAGGAGGTGGGTCAAAAAGGATCTTGTTGTGATTTATGTCATAGAGTGTTCTGCCTATGTTTTCCTCTAAGAGTTTTATAGTGTCTGGCCTTACATTTAGGTCTTTAATCCACTTGGAGTTTATTTTTGTGTACGGTGTTAGGAAGTGTTCTAACTTCATTCTTTTACATGTAGCTGTCCAGTTTTCCCACCACCACTTATTGAAGACACTGTCTTTTCTCCACTGTATATTCTTGCCTCCTTTGTCAAAGATAAGGTGACCACATGTGCATGGGTTTATCTCTAGGCTTTCTATCCTGTTCCATTGATCTATATTTCTATTTTTGTGCCAGTAGCACACTGTCTTGATGACTGTAGCTTTGTAGTAGAGTCTGAAGTCAGGGAGCCTGATTCCTCCAGCTCTGTCTTTCTTTCTCAAGATTGCTTTGGCTATTCGGGGTCTTTTGTGTTTCCATACAAATTATAAACTTTTTTGTTCTAGTTCTGTGAAATATGCCATTGGTAATTTGATGGGGATTGCATTGAATCTGTAGAGTGCTTTGGGCAGTGTAGTCATTTTCACAACGTTGATTCTTCCAATCCAAGAACATGGTATATCTCTCCATCTGTTTGTATCTGATTTCCTTCATCAGTGTCTTATAGTTTTCTGCATGGGTCTTTTGCCTACTTAGGTAGGTTTATTCTGTTCATTGCAGTGATAAATGGGAGTGGTTCCTTAATTTCTCTTTCTGATTTTTTGTTGTTAGTGTATAGGAATGCAAGAGACTTCTGTGCATTAATTTTTTATCCTGCTACTTTACCAGATTCATTGATTAGCTCTAGTAGTTTTCTGGTGGCATCTTCAGGATTTTCTAAGTATAGAATCATGTTGTCTGCAAACAGTGACAGTTTTACTTCTTCTTTTCCTATTTGGATTCCTTTTATTTCTTTTTCTTCTCTGATTGCCATGGCTAAAACTTACAAAACTATCTTGAATAATAGTGGTGAGAATGGCCACCCTTGTCTTGTTCCTGATCTTAGAGGAAATGCTTTCAGTTTTTCACCATTGAGAGTGATGTTGTGCCATATTGTTTGTTTCTGCTGTCTCTTTCCATTTTCCTCTAGAGTAAAGAAAAGATTGAAAAACTAAAACTTCAAGCTGAATCCTTCTGCCAACGTTTGGGGAAATACCGGATGCCCTTTGCCTGGGCTCCCATAAGCTTAGCAAGTTTCTTCAATGTCTCTACCCTCGACAGGGAGGTAACTGATGTGGAGTCCACGGTTGGTAAGCTTTTCAACTGTGGTGTGAGGGGAAGGGCTCCCCAATGTACCAGCTCTGAGGTCAGCTGCTGATTGTTGGGGGGTTGGGGGTGCAGTAAGGTGGGGGGAGTGGGCAGGAAGAAGGAGGTGAATAGGATGAAACATGATTAAGACTGGAATACAAATGCTTGATTGGACAGCGATCCCCAAGACAATTACAATGAACTTTGTGAAGTTTAAATATAGTAAGGTTTTTGTTTGGAATTTTCTGTACAGTTTGACACTTTAAAGAGTTAATTTTCAGTGGCCATCTCTTCTTAAAAGTAAAATTCTTGAAAATAACAAGAAAATGTAATAATATAATAATATAGTTTGTAGTGTGTTAAACAAAGGCACTATGGTTGGCTCCTAAATATAAGAAAAGCAAGAGCTTCAAAGTGAAAAACTCTGGTTTCTATCAAAATTTCCAGTTCCTTAAAGTTTATTTTGCCAAAGGCAAATGAAAAAAGTGGATGCCAAAAGAATATTTAGTTACTGTTCTGATTTATTTAGCATATTTCTCTTTTTCATTACCTAACCCTTGATCTGAATTATTAATTTCCTCAACAGTTTGGGTATGGAACTATCCAAGAGGGTTACAGAGTTTGCAAGTATATCACCCCTCACCTGTGGCAGAGTTTCTGTTTTTTAAAATGTCTTTGTATCCAGCAAATATTTATGTCTCCAGTCACATTTCTTGGGACGTTTCTCATGCATTCCTAAGCTCTGCCACTTCTGAAATGTTGCCTTTACCAGAGGAATGGAGGAAAAGGTATTTTGTTATTGCTGCTGCTATCCTGGAGTTATTGATGCATAATTACCAGTCAGAACTCCCGGGTTATTGCTGATTTATCAAAGACAGATCTCAGGGCTTCCCTGGTGGCACAGTGGTTGAGAGTCCGCCTGCCGATGCAGGGGACACGGGTTCGTGCCCCGGTCCAGGGAGATCCCACGTGCCGTGGAGCGGCTGGGCCCGTGAGCCATGGCCACTGAGCCTGCGCGTCCGGAGCCTGTGCTCCACAACGGGAGAGGCCGCAACAGTGAGAGACCCGCATACCGCAAAAAAAAAATAAAAATAAAAATCTCATTTTAGTGCATCCCAACATTCACACCACAATATGTGTGTGTGGTTTTTTTTTAATGCTAATTTCTATGTAGACCCAGGTAGCCTTATTTGAAAGAGTTCTGCATAGAGCTTAAAGGACACATAAACTACATAGTTAAGGCATAGAGCTTGCTGAGTCCTCAGTCATCTCTGGGTCAAGGAGAAATTAACCTGACTACAGAGGCTGATTTTTAAGAAGCAACCAAAAGATGTAGTGTATTATACTGAGGCAGCATGGCAAGTTTAGGTGGCTCAGTGGTAGCAGGAAGCTCCAGTTCAGCATTATGACAAGAATTAAGGGTAAGAGAATGTTCAAAGACAGGATTGAAATATTACAGTTGTATGCAATTTGACCATTCACTACAGAACCCCTGAGTTTTACAGTATAAAAGTAACAAAATCCTCACCTAAATCTCAAAAGGGGTAAGAAATAACTAAGCAGAGTATCACGGTTCAGGTTTGGGTGTGACTCAGTTCTAATTACCATTAGGCAGTTTGGCCAAGGCAGAAACTCAGTTCTGCTGCCTGGTCCACACAGCAAGAGCAGAAGAAAGCTAAGATCCAGGATGTACTCAGGCTGACCTGTACATAGCATGTTCGGGCCACAATCCCAAATGCCTGCAGGGGCATTTGAGTACATGCCTCTCCCAATGGAATGTAAATATAAAAATAAAACAAAACTAAACACTGTTGACTAAATAAAGCTTATTATTTAGCCAGACCCTGCTCTGGCTGCAGTTCTGGACTCCTGCTACCTTGATCGCCACGTGGGAGGGCACTGTGGTTGCTCATGGGCTCTCTCTATGATCAGAGGAGGATTAGGGTCTCCAACAGGGGGGTCTAAGAACAGGGATCAGGGGAGGGAAATTGTCATGCAAAACAAGAATGGCCGTGTTCAGTGTTCTCCTTCAGTGAGCTTCAACATATCTTACATACGGTAAAGTTAATAACTGCTATATATTCAAACAGAAAGACAAACTTTAGAATGACAATTGTTTTCCTTAAAGGGAAAGGCTCTGTGGGTGAGCGGAAAACTTTGTCCCAATCTCGAAGACTTTCTGAAAGAGCCTTCTCCTTGGATGAGAATGGGGTTGGATCCAACTTCAAGACCTTGACCATTAACAGCTTCTTCAAACAGGTATCTCTTCATGTTACAGTGTGTCTGGCTTTGTCTCCTCACAATGGCATGAGTGCTGGAGCCCAGAGGAGGAGTATATGCAGTGACTAAGAGAACAAGTTAGTCAACCTCACCAAGCCTCGGTTTCATTATCTACAAAACAGGGATGATGGCACTTGCTTGATGTGGCTTTTGGGAGGGTTCGATGACATGAGACGTGTAAAGCTCTTCTCAGAGTGCCTGGAATATAACAAGTGCTAAATGAATGTTAGCCCTTTTAATTGAGAGAAGGGCTGGTTCCCATTAATACAAACTATTCTATTTGAACTATCATGGTCAATTCATTTATTAGGCTATGAAAACAGTCTGGCTAAAATATCCATTTCCCCTTTGGCTTGGGGTTTCTTGGCCTAGATGTTGTCCATCTCACCCCTTTTCCACGTGCAGGCTTTCTAGAGCTGCCTACTTCCTCACAGAGTGTGACCGTTACAGATGGTGCTCTTTCTTAGCTCAGAAATCATTGAGACTACTTAAAGAATGAAGCATTTCCTAGCGTAATCAAATTCATAGAGACAGAAGGTGGAATGGCAGAAAGTAGAATGATGATGGCTAGGGGCTGCAGGAAATGGGGAATGGGGAGCTGTTTAATGGGTATAGAGTTTCAGTTTTGCAAACTGAAAGCATTCTGGAGATCGTTTGCTCAACCAAGTGAAGGTACTTAACACTACTGAACTGTATACTCAAAAATGCTTAAGCTGGTAAATTTTACGTGATATGTATTTTACTACCAAAGAAAACAACTTGACTTATACTTGGTTTGACTCTGTTTTGGAAAATTTTCTGCAGCTCAAGCAGTTCTCATGGGGCATGTCAAGGGGTTATGTTAACAAACTGAAATGCAGAAGAGATACTAAGGGTTCTGTGTGCCATGCCTCAGGATAGAGATTGCAGGGGACTGAAAGGGTTTCTATTTGGGAAATACTCCTTCCAATTGTATTGCCTTGGGGAGCAAGGCCCTTGACTAAATAAGCCAAAGTTTTCTCATCTGTACTTAGGAATAGGACACAGCTATCTACCTACCTACCTTCCTTACTGGGCTGCTGTAAGGATCAGAGCTCATGCACACGTATCCCTCAGCAGCATGCCTGTCCCACATACGCACATGGAGTGTAGTATGTGTGCTTAGCCTTCTTAGTCAAGACAAATGTGAAGAATATGAGAATAGGAAAAAGATGGAAAGCTGCTTTCTCCATCTTCAAATCTTTGAAGAAAACTTTTATTCTGTTTTGTTCCAGGGAGTAAACAAGTATCAGTGGGTTTAAGTTATAGGGGGAGGACCTTTTGGCCTGGATACTAATGGTCAAACAGCCTTCCTCAGGAATGCAGTAAAATCCCCATCTCCAGGAGGATGGAAGAGGCTGAGAGAGTCAGAGTGGCAGAGAAAGAATATTTGACAAGAGGTTGACTAAAAGATTTCAGAGTTGCCTTGTATCTATGAAAGGCACGTTCAATAATACTTAAAGATAAAAATCTTCTGAGAAATCTTTGGTCCCGACCCCAGGAGTATATGGTGCATCTACACTAACCCTGACTTCTCTCTTGGCAGGAGGGAGATCGCCTTAGTGATGAAGACTTATTCAAGTTTTTAGCTGACTACAAAAGATCTTCATCCCTACAGAGAAGAGTCAAGTCAGTTCCAGGTGTGGATGGCTTGTCTTTATCCTCTTTGTTGTGCCAAAGCCATTTATGATTAGACACATTATTCATGTAATGCTGCAATTTTTTGTCAAGTGAAATATAGGATTTTGTATTAGGAGTTAAGGTCTGGTTTTGGCCAACCTGTTATGTTTTCTATTTTTATTAAAGGACTGATTCTGTAAATAAACATCATGCTTTATATTTGATTGCTCACTCAGAAAATCAGATAATTGTTCGAAGAGAGGAGCCTCTTCATCATATTGTATGGAACTCTTAACATGAGAAAAAGTGAAAGTGAAATGCTTTGGTAGAAGGTGAGGGTGCACCCTCCTTATCCTCAGCTTAACAGCCCCTGAGGCACTTCTGCAGTCCCCTGGGGTACCAGGGAACCTAGTTTGAAAACCACCAATTTTTAGTGCTCGTAATGAGAGAAATTACTGAACTATATACTTACGGTGTGGTAGTTCTGGAAGGGACTTTAAAGATCCTCTAATGTGTTCTTACTCATTTTACAGTTTTTTGCTTTTTAAGTTCTAGAAACTAACTCTCAAAAATTGTCATGACATGCTTTTTCTCAAACTATGGGAAATTAACTGGGTATGCCAAAATGCTTATACTCACACAATTTACCCTCATTTCCATAAAAGAAATATAGTACAGCAGTCTTTCTTGACTCCCTCGTATATAACGTCTTTACTAAGACAGTCCTATTTTCTTTCTTTAGGCTTGCTCAAACTGGAGATTTCTCTGGCTCCAGAGACAACCAGCTGCTGTCTGACTCCTGAAATGCTGCCAGTGAGACCCTTTCCTGAAAACCGGGGACGTCCACACAAAGAGATTTTGGAATTTCCAATCCGAGAAGTGTATGTCCCTCATACTGTGTACAGGTAAGAAACAAAGGCTCTTGGAAAATTATTGATCCAAAAATTTGAGCCTTGTTTGGGTAATGCTTTCATCATCCTTTGACCTATTTTCCTACTTCCTAAGTTTTGGGGAAAATGAAATATGATGTTTACAAAACTATAGATAATTACTTTTTAAGATCAATTTTAAAAGATGATTTATCTCATTTTTTTTCACGAGAAAATGTTACTTCAGTCATAACTGGAATGTAGAATTATAGTGGACATATTCCTTCTAGAAACAAAAAAATCCTCCTAGTCATTACCTTGGTTTTCCTATGGGCAGAAGGACATATTAGGGAAAGAGCAATGACTAAAAGTGTTCTGGTTGTCTAAAAGACAGCTTTTTTAGCTCAAGACTGGCTCTGTCAATAGAATTTAGAGGAATGATAGAAATGTTCTATATGTGTGCTGCCCAGTAAAATAGACACTAGCCACATGTGGCCCTTCAGCCTTTGAAATGTGGCTAGTGCAGTGTAGGGACTGAAATTTTCATTTTATTTAACTTTAATTAATTTGAATTCAGATTCAAGTAGCTATATGTGGCTGGTGGCTACCATATTGGATAGCATGGAACTACACAGTAAAGGCCTAAAAGGTTAGGTTGCCTCAGTTTCTTGGAGGCCCTTTGCATGGGGGCTCAGAGGGAGCTTGTCAACATCCGTCTGCCGAAAGCATTGCTGATCATATACTTTTATTTTTTATTTTGAGAAGATTTTTTTTAATGCAGAGAAGAAAGTTATAATAAGCACCTTGTCTCCAGCATCTAGAAATGACATTTTGTTGTTATGTGTGTGTGTGTGTGTGTGTGTGTATAAATATATATATATATATATATATATATATATATATATATATATATATATTTATACACACACACACACACACACACACATATACACACAAACAATCATACTGGTTAAGTTGAAGTCTCCTTTATCCCCAGTCTCCAATTACAGACCCCTACCCTGCCTCTCACATCACATTGTCATGAACTTACATAGGTCCTTTCTATTTTCCCTGGATTTACACACACACACACACACACAGAGTCATGTATTATGAATCTGTGAACACTGAATGGTATTATTTTTATATTCATTTAAAATGTACGTAAATGGCTTCATACTCTATGTGTTATACTGTACTACTGTACTTTTCATCCAACAGTATGATTTTTTTTCTTTTTTGTTTGAGTATTATTGTGGACTCATGAATTCTATTGATTCAGTGTGTTACACTCAGTAGCAGTCATTATTCTTTTTTAGTTACTCAGATTTTCACAAATGTAACCAATGGGAATTCCTTAATAGCTTGTATTTTAGAAATATTGATTTATATAGAGCTTTGCCATTCTTTTAAACTGCTATTTAGTGTTCCTTTCTGTGAAGAGGCCATGTTTTATTTATCTATTTCCTATTTTTCTATTGATAGATATTTATATTTTTTCAATGTTGGGCTTTTATAAACACTGTGCAGTGAGAATTTTTGTCTTTGTCTCTCTGTGCACATATGTGAAAGTTTCCCTAAGCAGTATGCCTAGAAATAAAATTATTGGGTCACAGTGATACATATTTTCAGTTTTAGTTATACCACCATTTCTTTCCAAAATTGTGTCAGTTTGCAGTCCTTCCAGCAGTGTAAGAGGGTTCTGATTCCCCCAGATCCTCACTCATACTTCCCATTGTGATGTTTGGGTATGTGGGACTGAAATGCAAAGAATTTCAGAACTCACCTAATCTAAGCACCTCTACCCCTCACGTTTTCAGATGTATAAAACTGAGACCCAGACAGGATAAGTGAGTGGTTTGTTGATGTCAAAAATGGCAGTGAGTGGGCTTCCCTGGTGGTGCAGTGGTTGAGAGTCCGCCTGCCAATGCAGGGGACACGGGTTCGTGCCCCAGTCCGGGAGGATCCCGCATGCCGTGGAGCGGCTGGGCCCGTGAATCGTGGCCGCTGAGCCTGCGCGTCCAGAGCCTGTGCTCCGCAACGGGAGAGGCCACAACAGTGAGAGGTCCACGTACCGCAAAAAAAAAAAAAAAAAAAATGGCAGTGAGTAAAACAACAAGGTTTTACTCTGTAGCACAGGGAACTATATTCAATAGCTTGTGATAAACTATAATGGAAAAGAATCATAGAAAAAGAATGTAGAATCTAAAAAATGGGAACTTATTTACAAAACAGAAGTAGAGTCACGGATGTAGAAAACAAACTTATGGTTACCAGAGGATCGGGGAAGGGATAAATCTGGAGATTGGGATTGACATATACACACTACTATATGTAAAATAGATAACTAATAAGAGCCTACTGTATAGCACAGGGAACTCTACTCAATACTCTGTAATGGCCTACATGGGAATAGACTCTAAAAAAAAGAGTGGATATATGTGTATATATAACTGATTCAGTTTGCTGTACATCTGAAACTAACACATTGTAAATCAACTATACTCCAATAAAAATTTAAAAAGAAAAAAGTATATAGATATATATACATGTATATATGTATAACTGAATCACTTTGCTGTATACCTGAAACTAACACAATATTGTAAATCAACTACACTTCAATTTTAAAAAATGGCAGTGAGAATTACAACCAACCATTCATACAGTTAGAAGTGTACCTCTTCCTTTCAGAATTGAAGTACACATGCATTTCCCCCAGTTAATTCTTTCTGAAGCAGTTCTTGGTTTTCTCTTCTCATTCCTAAATACAAAGTCAGCTAAGTTTCCCTCCTAGATAAGTAAGCATTCCTAGGATGCAGTAGTTTCCATTCTCCATCCCCTAGAGGGAGATGAAGACATGAAAATGTTTGCTTCTGGATGCTGTGTATCTTTTTAGAAACCCTATCCTATAATTGGAAAAAAGAATGCTCTTGGTACTGGAATAAACTTGCACCAAATGAGTTCTATAGTTATTCAACTTCCCCTAGCTTTTTTTTTTTTTTTTTTTGCGGTACACAGGCCTCTCACTGTTGTGGCCTCTCCCGTTGCGGAGCACAGGCTCCGGACGCGCAGGCTCAGCGGCCATGGCTCATGGGCCCAGCCGCTCCGCGGCATGTGGGATCTTCCCGGACCGGGGCACGAACCCGTGTCCCCTGCATTGGCAGGCGGACTCTCAACCACTGCACCACCAGGGAAGCCCTCCCCTAGCTTTTAATCACCCATGGGAGGCATTTACAACTCTCTCTACTCCTTGCTGCAAACATTATCCCTTAATTACATCACAGCGGGACTCAATGCGTTAGTGCACCTACTGATTCAGAAATGTAGGAGTGCTGAGGAGGACAAGTTTGAATGGATTACTGTGGACCCAACTTGGCATCATGAGAAACAGACCCACAAGTGCAAAATGAATATTCTTTAGCTGTTCTGTACACTGTGGAAATGCCAAGGCCACCCCATTAAAAATCAGGTCTCTTAGGAATGATAGAAGACAATACTTCCCTCCAGCTTTGGTCTTCTGTCTTCTCCTGGCTCCCAGGCCACCATATATTATAGCTTGTTTAAGGGAGGAGAGTTGTGGTGAACTTGGTTCAGAATCTTACTATGTGAAAATGTCAAGGAATTGAGAGAACATTTTGTCTGAATTTCTCATGCTGTTGTTAAATTTTTAAGTGTTTTGTCTCCAGGCCTCATATGCTTTGTAGTGGTTTTGATTAGGCTGGTCTGGACAGTAACCCAGTCCTAGACTAATTCTCCCCTTTTCTCAACCACCACTCCCATTTCACAAAACGGAAATGGAACACTCAAGTCAGGTCCGAACCCCAGGTCAAATCGGGAAGTTGACTCAGTTTACCCTTGATGACCTCATCTTCTCATTTTTGTCAAAACTTGTAACCTCTTGACTTTTCTGTCCCCTCCTCTCCAAATCAAAGTCTCCTTTTAAGCAAAGGTCTCTAAACCTCTTTACATTATGGTACCAATAACAGGTGAGGTCTAAAGTCTTATGTCTCCCAAGAATATTATTTCAGTAGGGACAGCAGTTCCTGTTTCTTTTAGAAAAGTTTTCCTTTGACTGAGTTGAATTCTGGACATCATTCTAAGGGTTTGGCATGTAGGGTAACTTTTCATGTTGACCTTTCTATTTCCATGTCTCTAATTCTGGCTGTATCCCTTTAAGGAAATCAAATAAATGAAAATTAAGATTTACAGAGCAGATAAATTTAGGGATAATTCTTTGTTTGATAGCAGACTTACCTCATAAATTTGAAATATGGCTTGACATAATAAATTGATCTCCCTGGAACTTGTGGAGAATATATCTATTGGGCCAAGCAAGGAATGCCTACAGTGACAAAGCCAGGATTCAGATTTCCAATTTGTGTATCTTTCACATAAACTTCAGAGCTCCCTTGAGTGGAGGGAACTATTACATGAACGAGTGGCAGGTGTTGTCTGGCCTTGAGTGTCAGTTGTGGCCAGAGTCATGCTTTACAGGATTGTCATATGGGTGGGGCTTCAGTTTAATACCATATGAATAGCACTCAGGTTCTTTACCTCTCTTAAAGAGCAGCTGCCATGGAGCCTCAGATAAAATTGGCCTGGGATAGGCTGAGCTGCCTTCCTGCCCTCAGTCTCTCCATCCTCCGATCTCTTCAGGTGCCTCCTTTGACAGCCCTGCCCCTTCAGGTGCCCTCAGCTGGGGTCACTGTGTTGCCCACAGGGGCACCATTCATACTGTATTCTCTGTGGATGCTGCCTGATGCCTCTACCTTAATTCAACTCACTTTGAGGAGTAATCTAGATCGGTTATAAAAGAACTGGGCCTGGCTGAGGAAGCATCCCCATGAACCAATGGGAGTGTTGGTCACTCATAAGACAGACACTCACTTTGAGGGAAGAGACGAACTTCTAGAGCCAGAAGTACTCATTCTAGGAATGGCAAGCATCTCCCCAACCAGGGGCTTGGGCCTCTGCAGTGCTGTCGGCAGCCTCTGTGTGTGAGAGGCATGGGGTCAGACAAGTACACCGAAGCAGACCCAGGCAAGAGCTATTTCAAAATCACAAGCAGAAGGACGGTCATTCCGAAAGTGGAGCAGAACAGCTGGAAAAATTAGGTCGATAAACAGGATTATCTGACTCTGAGTATGGCATTCTTTTCTCCATGCCCAGATTTTAAAAATACTGGTTGTTAGCCCAAGAACACGTTGGAACCAACTCCTGGCTGATTTTTCCACGTGGCCCAGCAGCTGGTAATGGAGACTCCAGCTGCCTTCTGGCGGGGGCAGAATGAAAACAATGTGGCCTGGGGCCAAGGCCCAGCGAGACCTTTAAGGGGGTTTTATCTTGTGGCAGTTACGGGAGTTTGCGTGGAGATCACAGGCGCTGAGGTTGTAATGAGCCTGTTAATAAGCTCCTTGCTGTCCCTGTAACTGGTGATTACATTAGAGAAATCCACATAAAGTGCGTTTTCATCTCTCATCCCAGCCCCCAAGAGCCTCTGAGGTCGTTTTATCCAATTATCAGACTCGCTGTGGACGACTGTGCTTGCTGTGAACAAGCATATCAGTTAGAACATGATTTCTTTGATGGATAATTAGCTGTTTTCAGGCTGCCTCCTATTTAGCTGAATGTTCTCAGACCAGAAGTCTGCATTCTGGTCTAACAGGGAGGTGCCTTTCGTATCACAATGGCGTTTTGAGGAACGCTGCCAGGCTTGCATCCTACAGGGGCAAAAAGCACGGCATAGGATAAATGTGCAAGCTGGTGTTGAATGACTGTCTGGAAGTTATAATTTAGTGAATAGCGTTTCTAAGGAATAAACCAGAAAGAATTCTGGGTGACGTGTTGAGGAAGGAGTCAGGGCATGGGGAATGGAAGGTATCCTTGAGAGGAACTTTCTTTTGTCCAATCTGAGCCCAGTCGTCTCTCCATCCAGAGTGGATCTGTTCAGTGTTGGGGGTGGGATGGGGGAGGGGAAGGAGGGTAGTGTGCCTCCGAGTTCATTGTAGAGCTTTGTAAAAATGCAAGTGTCCAGCCCTACCTGGAGACTCCCATTCAGGAGGCCTGGGGTAGGGTCTTAAGGGTACAACACGCTTCTTTGAGGATCAAAGCCTCTCCCTCCCTTCCATGGCCCCACTTAATAAGTTCCTCTACTAATTGGAGTCATCCAAAGTCCACAGTGACGCAAGCCACGGGAAACTCAGGGGAAAGAGCCTTGCGACTTAATCCCTCTGACCTGGGAAGCAATCCTATCGTATGCCAGGATACCAGGTGAAATGGATATGGTGAAGAGCAAGTATTCAATACTTGTCTATCAGGAATCTACAACACCCAGAAAACCTCTCCATGTGAGAATGATGAGGTTTTTTTTGTTTTGTTTGCGGTACGCGGGCCTCCCACTGCTGTGGCCTCCCGTTGTGGAGCACAGGCTCCGGATGCGCAGGCTCAGCGGCCATGGCTCACGGGCCCAGCCGCTCCGTGGCACGTGGGATCTTCCTGGACCGGGGCACGAACCCGTGTCCCCTGCATCGGCAGGCGGACTCTCAACCACTGCGCCACTGGGGAAGCCCGGGACGATGTTTTTTTTATGGCATAATGCTCCTCCATGCTGTTAGTACTCCAGGGTTATTACTAATGAATGGTTAGTAGTTTATGATGTGATTGACCGTGGTCTAAATCACCACAAAACAATACCTTACTTAAATAACTATTCCAAATAATAACTCCCCATTCTTATTTGTTTCTTTGGTTGTTTGAATTTTATTTATATTGGAATAGGTATCCTATGCTAATATTTCAATATTTTATAAGTACATAAATGCACAGTGAAAATTCTCTCTACCATGCCTGACCTCCAACTGTAGATTCCCCTCCTTGGAGACAGTCTTAAAAAATATATATATTTACACACACACACACACACACACACACATACACACATTTTATTTTCTTCATTTTATTCCACAAATATTGAGTGCCTGCAACATGCCAGGCCCTTTTCTAGACACTGGAGAATACTAGTGAACAAAACAGGTGAAAATCATGTATATTTCACAGCTCAATCCAATTTTTGACAATTGGAAACAGCCATTTTTAATCAGTTTCTTGTTTATCCTTCCAGAAATAAACTATGTTTGTACAAACCAATACAACCCTGCACTTTTCCTTTCAGAGTGCAAGTATAGCATAATCCTCACACTGTTCTGCACTTTGATTTCTCATTGAACACTATATTATAGACAGCACTTCTATATGAATACAGAGTGGCCTCATGCTTTTTTACACCTCCACTGAATCTCATTATATGGCTGTATCATAATTCATTTAACCCCAGACTAATGAGCATCTAAGATGTTGCCAATCTTTTAACATTACAAATGATGTTAAAATGAAGAATCTTATATAACCTTTCACACATGTACAAGCATATGGTGTAAATTCCTGCTTTTCACCCTCTCAAGGAGTGTTTAAATAACTGTTGTAAGTATAAGACAGCCCTGAAGCTCAGTCCTTGGTCTTCCTAGACTCAGTGAGCAGTTGTTTGTGGAACATGAAGCTTATTATAAACAAACACTTTATTTAGGAATAGCAGTGACAGCCCAGGCAAAATCTAATCATTTAAATTAGCCAAGTAATGCAGACAAAGGCAAAGTGAATTCCTGGTGCCAAAATTACCCAGATAATTAAGTTCCTGTACTTGACTTTGCTCTGGCAAGTTGGCCTCAATAATAAATCAGGAACACAATCCTCACTTTCCTCCAAAATTCAGTCGTCCTTCCTCTTTTTAGAAGAATGAAAAAACTCAGGAGGGAACAAGTTACCTAAGATTTCTTAGCAGCAAGGGCAGGTTTTGCGAAGCTCCCCTTCCAGTACCACATTTAGCCACTTGAGGGCACAATTTGCTCACTTTCTAGATTCAGAAGCAGCTAGGTACCTTTCCATTTCTAAGCAGATGGAGTCGTGATTTATTAAAGGCAAACATGCATTGTATTTTTTTGCCTTGAAGCGCAGGACCAAGAAAAACTGGGAAAGTATTCCAGTGTCCCAAGAGATCACTGTTGGCACTTTTTGCAAAGGATTTTCTTTTACCCTGTCAGCTTCTGCCTTCTTTCATCAGTTAAGTCAGGAACTTAGAAATCTGTCACTTTGTTGAAAGACGTGGTGGAGAGGAGGATGGAGAAATGTATCCTGTGGTCTAGAGAGACAGCAAAATCTCGTTTTGGGGGTGGATTGCTCACTATACATTTTTACACATTCACCAAACCTGCCTCAAATACAAAAGTAAAGGAATGTGGTTTGGCAGTAATGAAATAGTGTTAAGGAGGTTCTGTGTACATTAAGTACAAGTCACAACCCCTCACTGGTCTCTATTTTATACTCATTCCCTTTGAGTCCATCATGCTTTAGCGTTACTGCCTGTAAACAACTGTCCTAACCAAAAATCCTGCTCTGTCCACATATTGGGGGTGAATGTCATTTTTTTCCCCAGAGATCCTTTACGTAGATTTCAGCAGTAAGGTTCATGAAGCATCCTGTTTTTACATGGGGTGGGAATGTAAGGTTGGTGGGGGCAGAAGCAACAGAGAAATGGTGATGAAAATGTGGCAAATCTGGGCCTGCATTTGATGATGATGATGAATAGTTTGCCTAGATTAGAAGGAGCTTCCTCAAACTCAAAAAGCTTTCTTTCTTTGACTTCTCTACTTCTGTTTTTTAAATTGTTATTTTAAAATTAGTTCTTTGAAGTGGCTTTGTCTTCTGATGAGATATCCTTCAGGGAATTGTTCCCTCTTATTTCTTTTACCATTTAGGGGGAAAAAATCTTCTCTACTTTTTTTTTGGCTGTACGCGGGCCTCTCACTGTTGCGGCCTCTCCCGTTGCGGAGCACGGGCTCCGGACGCACAGGGTCAGTGGCCATGGCTCACGGGCCCAGCCGCTCCGGGGCATGTGGGATCCTCCTGGACCGGGGCACGAACCCATGTCCCCTGCATCGGCAGGCGGACCCTCAACCACTGCGCCACCAGGGAAGCCCTTCTCTACTTTTTAGCTTCTCATTCTTTGTTCTGACTTTACTGTATACTTTAAAGATCCACTCTTCCCATGAAGTGTTTGGCCATCTCTAAAGGAGAGGTGTTTTAATAACTCTCCAGTAATGGGTGTCCTGTGGTTTTAAGGACTCAGATACGCTGCCCTTTGCCCCTCTCTGCTGAAGTCAGAATGCCCTGGGTCGAAATATTAGATGCTGTGTCAGTCTTCCCAGGGCAAAAGTGGGTTTAGGAGTGAGGACAATGCAGGCTAGCCCCACAGCACAAAGTAAAATAGAACTAGGAGTGGGTGGGTGGGGGGGACTGAGTTTTGACTCAGTATAAGAAGGTAATTTTTAAAAAGCCATGGCTTATCAGTCACATATCATGTACCTTTTATAATTAAAAAATGAATTTCATTTATCCACTGACCTAAACTATAACCTCCAAAACTGTGCTGTTCCACCTCACATGTTTAATGTTCTTTGTTTGACAAACTTCAAAATGTAAGCTGAGGGCTTCCCTGGTGGCGCAGTGGTTGAGAGTCTGTCTGCCGATGCAGGGGACATGGGTTCGTGCCCTGGTCCGGGAAGATCCCACATGCCGCGGAGCGGCTGAGCCCGTGAGCTATGGCTGCTGACCCTGCGCGTCCGGAGCCTGTGCTCTGCAGCGGGAGAGGCCACAGCGGTGAGAGGCCCGCGTACCGCAAAAAAAAAAAAAAAAAAAAAGAAATGTAAACTGAGATCCATGCAATGGTTCAGAAATAGAAATATTACAGTTTAATAAAGATAAAAGTAGAGGAGCTCAATTCAATGGCTCATTTTAATGATTTTAAAGAGATTTCCATGCCTAGACTAATAATTATATATTTAGCAATAAGAACATCTCAAAGCCCATTTCTCATCTTTTCCTGGAGTTACATTTTTTACTTTTATTTATTAATTTATTTAAAGGGAACATGCTTTTTTATTGAAGTATAGGTGATTTACAATATTATATTAGTTTCAGGCTCTGGGCACAAGAGCCCGGAGAGAGATACACTTCTTTTATATGCTCTCTAAAGTCTTCTCCCAGAGTTGAGTTGAAACGAAACCAACTCTAGCACGAAAATCCAAAATCCGTATCCCAGCCAGCAGCCAACAAAGTGCTGCCTCTTTGTGTTTCTAGGTCAGGAAGAAGTCCATAACAATGACTGTTACTCAACCTTCCAAATGGTCTGGGGATGGCATAGCCCCTTGTGGACTTGTCACTCTGGTGTGAGTGTGGGCAGCGAGAACTCTTCCCTCTCCTCCTTCCTCACCCTCTGTCATAGAGCAGGATACCTGTCCTTTGTTTGTTTTTTTGTTTTTGGCCACACATCACAGCACCCGGGATCTTAGTTCCCCGATCAGGGATCGAACCCACGCCCCCTGCAGTGGAAGCGCAGAGTCCTAACCACTGGACCACCAGGGAAGTCCCAGATACCTGTCCTTTGAGAATGTCACCAACTGAGCAATACTTGTCACCCTATGAATAAAGTTCATGCAATCACCTAACATACTTTTGAGCCCCGACCGTGTGCCAGGCACAATGTTTAGTGCTGAGAGAGACAAAGAGGAGGACTGCCTCTCCTTGGAGGTAAACCGCAGTCTCCTGGAGACACTGGAACCCCTCACAATCACATTGATCTACAGAAAGACACGCATGCAACTTTGTCCTGCAGTCACTTGAGATCTTTGCAGGTTCTCCTGCCTCCAAAACCCAGACAAGCCTTCTCTCTCACCAAGTACCCAAAGCAGGCATATGTTTCTAGAAGTAGCTGGGGACATCTGAACAATTTATTTCTTAGTAGGCTTGCTGTTTCCTCCAATTCCAATATTTTCTTCCCCAACCCAAACCAAGACATCTGCCAATATTAAAATTATCAGGAATGTTAAAGCAAGCATTTTAATCAATAGTATTGATTTATTCATTGGCTGTTTTTTTTTTTTTTAATGGGTAGGGGACTAGTAAAAGTTCTGCCTCAAACCCAAAGAAAAAAGTCAGCTTCAGCAACAGCAAAACTTGGAAATTTTCTGGTATGTGTATGAGTTTTTTTCAGTTGGCAGATTTGTTTTAGGAAACTATTTGCAAAGCCTGGAAAAAATGTGCTCCCTCTGTCTCTCAAAAGAACATGCAGGTTGGTTCGTGTTAGTCCTCCACGTGACAATTCTGCCTAGTGGCCTTTTGAAAAATGTTGTCCAGATTTGGCATCAAAATGGTGTCTTTAAACTTGAATTTTAGGTCTTTCACAAAACCAAATATTGTTGAAATGTTTGAATATTTACCAAACATATGTTTGGCAAAGCCAAATATGTTGAAATTGTTGTTTTGTTTGGGGGAAACTTTCATTAAAAATTTGATGTTTTAAGGGAGGAGGAAGGTATTTGTGGTCGGTACTTTAAAGCATTCTTCTCCTCTTTTATCTGACCTGTCACAGCCTCTTTAAGAAACATTAATTCAGTGAATAAAATCAAAACTACAACCAAAGAAAATTTAGTTATTCATATACTTTTAAATTCTCAAGTTTTTATACTTAGTTGGTGATTGGATGGACTCCATAGAGGCTATTTTGATGTTGAGTATTTTCCTCTAGATAGTCATGATATTATATTCCTTAGAGCAGGAATAAGAACCCTGAGATACAGTTAAGAGGCAGAAATGTTACAAGGTAAAGGATTTTTAAAGGAATCACATGTTTAAATATCAGCAAATACCTAACATATACTTTTAAAAAATGTATATACTTGTATCAGTTACCTATTGCTGCATAACCAAAACTTTGCAGCATGAAACAACAGTTGTTATCTCACAGATTATGTGGGTTATCCAGGTGTGGCTTAGCTGAGTGCCTCTGACTCAGGGCTCTCCAAAGGCCACAGTCAAGATGTCAGCCAAGGCTGGGATCACCCCAAGGGTCAACAAGGGGAGAATTCACTTCCAAGCTCACTCCTGAAGTTGTTGACAGTGTTCAGTTCCTCTCTGGTTGTTAAACTAAGGGCCTTAGGTCCTCTCTAGCTGTTGGCAAGAGATCCCCTCGAATTCCTTGCTGTATTGGTTTCTCTGTAGGGCAGCTCACAACATGGCAACTGGGGTCTTCAGAATAAGCGAGAAAGAGAGAGAGAGACAGAAAGCAAGATAGCAGCCAGGGTCTTTTTGTAACCTAATCTTGCTGTATCCTATTGGGTAGAAATGAGTCACTAGGTCCAGCCCACACTTGAGGGGAGGGAATTACAGAGGGTGAGAACACCAGGAGGCAGGCGTCATTGGGAGCCTTAGGAGCTGCTACCATAGTTCTTAACCAAGCTACCAAAAGTTGGGGCACTCCAGCTGTGTGAATTTGAAGGAGTGTGGGGAGGTGGGAAGGTGAGGGAGGGAGGGTGGATTACTTCTGCTGCTGCAGAGGACCAGGCTCCTTGTGGAGCCTGGTATATTTTTAGGACACTACACCTCTCCCTAACAGAAAATTAACAGCTTCTTGACAGATCCTCTAAGGTGAGACGAGTCCGTCCCTGGCCCGGCTCCCAGCCCAGCCCTCCTCACTAACCCACACTCCAAAGAAACAAGCTTACCATGCAGGGGAACATTTTTTTCACCTAGGTTAAAGGAGATTTCCCAAGTTTTCTTAGACTCATAGTAGTAGGAAAAAACCCTAAGCTGTACATATTAAGGAATGGGGTCTTTTTTCCCATTGCCCAGCATGTGGCACCTTACCTACCACACTCCCCGCCTTACACCCTATCATAGACTCACCACCCAAGCATCTGTTCATCTATATACGTATATAAAACCTATATAAATCCTCTGAGTGAAATACAGAATGTACGTGTGGAAGGGTGAGTCTTATAGGATGTCTGAAATGTATATTGCTGAAGTAGTTCCAAACTCTGCTCATGTAAAATAAAATACATTCTTATTAAATATTTTCTAGTCATCCATAAAAACCCACTGAAAATAGGCTAATAAGCCAACTGAGAGCTTGACCTATTTAACAAATATCTGAGCCCTCCCTAAGTGAGAATCACAAAGAATATCCAAATAACTTAGACCTTAAAACCACATCATGGATTCCATGATGGTAGCTGGGAGTTGAAAGAGCTGCAGTTATCCAGTGACTATTTTGACTGTGTTGTCAGTGTCAAGTTTAAGAAAGTTATAGAGGGGCTTCCCTGGTGGCGCAGTGGTTGAGAGTCCGCCTGCCAATGCAGGGGACACAGGTTCGTGCCCCGGTCCGGGAGGATCCCACATGCCACGGAGTGGCTGGGCCCGTGGGCCGTGGCCGCTGGGCCTGCGCGTCCGGAGCCTGGGCTCTGCAACAGGAGAAGCCACAACAGTGAGGGGCCCGCATACCACAAAAAAAAAAAAAAAGAAAGTTATAGAAAAAAAATTGTGGAATAAAAAAATCTGGATTTGGGTACTTTTCCAACTTCCCCTTACTTTGTCACTCTCCCTGACACCCTAGGCAACTGGGGAATCTTCCTCAAAGCAGTGCCTCATGGTTAACAATTACCAGGTCATCCTTTTTATTTCCTTTCACCACTCACACCTAACAGCCCCTAAATCTAACCTCTTTGTAAGAAGGAAAAATCTGGGTAAACTAATTCATACTAAGGGTGGGAGTGAATGATATATAAACCACTTAATACGTTCAATCTGCTAAGCAGAGTTTCAAAAGAGCATATGGTAACATGAATATCTTAACTGGTAAAATTTCAGCCAGTTCAACAAAGTATCTTTAAAAAAACGTTTCAAGCAAGGTTAGATATTTATTTATTTTTTCTTGAAGCAGTCAATTTTCCCCAGCATGTTTCAAATGCTTATGTATTTGTGATTCTTTTCAATGGGAATCTGATCTAGATAAAGCCTAGGATCATAAACATCCCAACTTTCCCTTTGGGTCTTTTGCTATTGAAAACTAGCTGGACTTTTCCTAAACAAGTTAAGTGGGTTTTAAGGAGAGCTAGGGTGCTTTCACTTGTTTCTAAAAGGTAACATTTTCTTTGCCCCAGCTTGAGGTCCTGCATTATTTCATAGGAATGCTGGCTTTTCAAGCTCTCACTTAAGTGGAACTTTTTATCTTATCTCATAAAAAGAAGGGATAGGGATTGATGTAACAGAAAAGGTACTCTGCAAATATAGGAGCTGTGAGCATTTAGTTAGTTCATGTTGGAAGACAGATTCTTAGTACTTATAATAGCTGTCCTATGTAAAGACACCATATTTGATGTTCAAGTTGTAGTTCATCAGTTGAGAAAGCATAGACCATTTTCCCTGCAAAAGTCTTGAAAATGGTGTAATAACAAGTATTAGAGTTTGCTGTTGTTTTTTGTTTTTCTCTCTCTCATTTGATTTCTGGTTTTGAGTGCATTATTTTAACATAAGAAGACTATGGAGAGAGCATATTGGGTCATTGTAGTGTTTCTAAACAATACAGTAACATTTTGTCTCTGGCTTCTTAACCGTGTTTGCTTTTTGTGGGGGCAGAGGGTAGAGGTCCGCAATGTTCAGGATACAGTGCCAACACTTATACAAAGCATTGCAGCCTAGCCCACAGAGCACAGAGGTTACTAAGGGGCAAGCTGCTGCTTGTGACAGCATCCCCGGTGCCTCCTTCCATTCTTGTGCCACTTCGCAGGGCAGGCAGCCTTGTGTGGATTCTGACTGGTGTCCTAGAACAAGTCTCACATTCCATTTCTCTTGCTCTGATTTCTGAAGATGGAATGTTCTCTTCACCCTACATGTTAGGGGTTTTCTTCCCATTTTCCGTTTTTCACTGATTCCTTTGTGAGTTTGTGATTTGATCTAACCTAAAGTATTAGAAATAGGAATAAACACAAATAATGGCATGAGACCATGGAACAACAAGACAGGAGGTAGCAAATATTTTATTTTTGTGCAGTTATTTATAAATATTCCCATTCTAAAAAAAAGTATGTGAGGCAGCTTATGGAGATTGTGTAACAAGGAATAAAATTTCTGGGTGAAAGGAAAATAAGGAGAAGGAAATTGGTATAAATCTGGGTAAGGTTAAGGTCCTCTACATTTTCTTACAAAGTCAGCTGCAAATTTGACTTTGAGCTTCCTAGCAACCAAAAACAAAAAACAAAAACAAAACAAAAAAACCCTGAACTACAGGTTTCATACATCTGTCAAATTAAGAAACAGACCAGTTCCCTTGGATCAGTGCTTGTCAAACTTGAATGTGCATTTGAATCACCTGGGGTATTGTTAAAACGCACGTTCTGATTCAGCAGGTCTGCAATGCATCCTAACTGGCTCCCAGGTGATGCTGATGCTGCTCCTCTCTGGATGTCCTTTGAGTAGCAAAGTCAGCTCATCCAAAAGCATTTACAAAGCATGATCCCACTTAAAATATATAGCCACTTTAGGCTTGCAGGTTTCCTATTTCCAGAATATTCCAAATACTAAACTCTGAGATTTCTAACTTCATTTGCACTTGATGTATTTAAAACACCAAAACTTCTAACACTGAGGGACAGTACTCACTCTCATCTCCTCAGTTATTTTAAACTTTTTAACCTTTGTTATTTTAAACTTAAAAAAAAAAACTCTTATAGTTTGCTTGGTGAAACATCCTTTAGCCCTTGAACAATTTAATAAAAAACCACATCATGATAAAGTTCTGATGAGTCTGATTGTTGACCAAAGAAACTGTTTACTGTTCTTAGAAGCAGCAAAGGTTATGGGCAGTGGGTCTAGTATGACTTTCAGGGCACTCGCATTTGAATTGCCCTGTGCCATTTGCCAGCTGTGTTACCTTGTGCAAGTTATGCAACCTCTCTGTGCCTCAGTTTTATCATCTGTCTAATGAGGCTAAATAGTAGTACCTGTCATTGGTACTATTAGCTGTTATTAGAATGGTGCCTGCAAGAGGTAAAAAATAAATATTATTAGCTACTTTTACTATTACATTTAAAATAAATTTTCCTGGAAATGAAATGTGACTAAAAAATAAAACCGCCTCCTCAGCTTCTTACCTTGCATAGGTACCTCAAAATAGTATCTTGGGCTTCCCTGGTGGTGCAGTGGTTGAGAGTCCGCCTGCCAATGCAGGGGACGTGGGTTCATGCCCCGGTCCGAGAAGATCCCACAAGCCGCGGAGCAGCTGGGCCCGTGAGCCATGGCCTCTGAGCCTGCGTGTCCAGAGCCTGTGCTCTGCAATGGGAGAGACCACAACAGTGAGAGGCCTGCGTACCGCAAAAACAAACAAACAAACAAACAAAATAGTATCTCTAGGTTTGCAATTTTTGGTAAGCATTTAATTTAAAATTCATTAATTTTGATTTTGAGGTTTTACTTTTCATATTTTGGAGCTAATCATTTTTGAGGGTCTCAGGCGTTTTTTTTGGAATCCTGAGACGTTCATAGATCTTGGGCTCTGTACCTGTCATCCTGAGAGAAAGAAACAGCCCTGCCTGTAACCCAGGCCTGGCTCAGGGTGGAAAATCATCAAACGCTTGTGAACTTGTAAGGAAATGGATTTCAGTGACTAGATGAAACTGAAGGAGTGCCCCCGCAAAAAGAGCATTTTGCCTTTCTGAGAGGCCATGGGAGAGAGAAAAAGATGGTAGAGGCTGTATCAGAAAGACAGAAAGAGAGAAACTGAGGGATACTGAAAGAGAGGCAGAGACACACACACGGATTAAAGACAGGGTGGGTGGGTGAGAGAGAGGGAGAGAGAGAGAAAGAGAGAGAGCGCCACCAAGAGATATACGAGAGGCATAGATAAATTGAAAGGTGGAGAGAGAAACCCAGAGAAATTGATCCATTCTGTAAGTAATATGTTTTAAGATCTCACAGTCCTGCAGAGTGTTTAAAATTGCATTATAAAGTCCACTCAGCTGTTTTACAATTTTGATAGGAAGAGAATCTTCATTTGTGTCACATTGCAGTTTACTAAGCACTTTTGGAGTATCATTGCATTTGAGACTTAACTCCAACCTTTCTATTACAGGTGAGGAAATTGGCTTGTCCACCTTCTATTTGTAGAACATTTTGCAGTTTTTTAAAGGACATTCTCACCCAAGTTCTTACCTGGCTAGGGTCACTAATCATAGGTCTCCATACAAGCCCATCTTCCCTGGTATAAAAGAAGCTTAGGTTACAGGCATTACTGATACTCAAAAGACAATGAAGATAACCCAGGCCACAAAACCTGCAATTCTTTTTTTTCTCCTTTTTTTCTTTTTTTTTTAAACATGTATTTGATATTATTACTTTGTTACAGGTTCTATAGTGAAATAACAGAAAGAAAACCAAAATTGACACCAGTTCCTCTCAAAATCACATTACCTTTTTCATTTCCCCAGATCATCTTTTAGCCCTTATCCTTTACGCATATTCAACTTCTGAATATTTACGCCCCTTTCGTACAGAATGTGTTATATTCTAAATTTTCACTCCACATTATGCAATGAGTATAAGCCATTTAACTCACTTCAGTCTCACTTTCAAAGAGATACATAAGTAGCACCCAAGGATTGTCTGACCTGAACAGCTACAGTTAATCCTTTGGCTCTCTTTGGGATTTCCAAGGCCCTATAATATTCTCAGAGTATAGCAGGCTAGGCTTCTGGCTTTATGGCATGACTGAGTGGTTCTCTATGTACTCCTTGGCAGGTGTGGTAGTGAGTGACACAAATATGTTTTTATTCAAAACATGGTTTAGGTTGGCATTATCAGCCACAGAAGATACGTAAGTATTTACATCCCAAAGGATTAATCTGTACCACTACTCTTTTTTTTTTTTTTTTTTTTTTTTTTTTTTTTGCTGTACGCGGGCCTCTCACTGCTGTGGCCTCTCCCGTTGCGGAGCACAGGCTCCGGACACACAGGCTCCGCGGCCATGGCTCGCGGGCCCAGCCGCTGCGCGGCATGTGGGATCTTCCGGGATAGGGGCACGAACCCGTGTCCCCTGCATCGGCAGGCGGACTCTCAACCACTGCGCCACCAGGGAAGCCCACCACTACTCTTTTTAACCAGGCTTTTGCACAGGAGAAATAAGCCCAACTTGATGCATCTTACCCTTGTGGCTTATCTTCCAATCTGTTAAAATCATGGTTAACTCAAATTATCAATAACGATCTACTCACCATGATGGCACCCATCACCCTAGTCAGAGAGAGCCCACCTGTCTTGAATAACGCAGCTTCCCGCAGCTTCTGCTCTAGCGATTTTAGCTTCTCGTTGAATTTCTCCCTGGGCTTCATCCCTGCAACCAGCCGATGGAGGCCTTCTGTCCTCTTGTCGGGCTGAGGCTGCTCAGCTCTCCTCTCAAGGCCTCCTTTCATCCTCTTCTGCTGGCTGAGTTGTGTTAGAAGCTCAGCTAAAGAGGTGTTCAGAGCATCCAGTTGTTTAATCAGGTGGCCAGGATGCTTTTTGCTCTAGCTCACTTGCTCCTTGAGCTCCACTTGGAGCTGGAGAAGCCTCTGGGGGAGAACACTGAACCCGTGACAGGGTAGCTTTTTTTTTTTTTTTTGGTCAGCAATGTTTTTATTAATGTGTATACTCACACTTTTTTTAAATTGAAGTATAGTTGATTTACAATATTGTGTTAGTTTCAGGTGTACAGCAATTCAGTTATACCTACATATGTATATGTATATATATTATATATATACCTATAAGGGAAAATAATCTGAAATGTATATATACATAATATATATTATATATAATATATATTATATGTATAGTAGTATGTATATGTTAATCCCAGCCTCCTAATTTATCCCTCCCCCCCTCCCCCCATATCCTCTTTGGTGACCATAAGTTTGTTTTCTAGGTCTGTAAGTCTCTTTCTGTTTTGGAAATAAGTTCATTTGTATCTTTTTTTTTTTTTTAGATTCCACATATAAGCGGTATCATGATATTTATCTTTGTCTGGCTTCTTCACTTAGTATGATAATCTCTAGGTCCATCCATGTTGCTTCAAATGGCATTATTTCATTATTTTTTTATGGCTGAGTAGTATTCCATTCCATACATACATTTATATATATATATATATATATATATATATATATATAAAATATATATACCCCACATTTTTATCCATTCGTCTGTCGATGGACATTTAGGTTGCTTCCATGTCTTGGCTATTGTAAATAGTGCAGCATTGAACATTGGGGTGCATGTATCTTTTTGAATTATGGCTTTCTCCAGATACTTGTCCAGGAGTGGGATTGCAGGATCATATGATAGCTCTCTTTTTAGATTTTTAAAGAACTTCCATGGTGTTCTCTACAGTGGCTGTACCAATTTACATTCCTACCAATAGTATAGGAGGGTTGCTTTTTCTCCACACCCCTTCCAGCATTTGTTATTTGTAAATTTTTGATGATGACCATTCTGACCGGGGTGAGGTGATACCTCACTGTAGTTTTGATTTGCATTTCCCTAATAATTAGTGACTTGGAGCATCTTTTCATAGGCCTATTGGCCATCTATATGTCTTCTTTGGAGAAGTGTCTATTTAGATCTTCTGCCCAGTTTTTGATTGGGTTGTTTGTTTTTTTTGATGTTGAGTTGTATGAGCTGTTTGTATATTTTGGAGATAATTCCCTTGTCAGTTGTATTGTTTGCAAAGATTTTCTTCCATTCTGTAGGTTGTCTTTCTGTTTTGTAGGGCAGCTTTTCTCTTTGTTTCCTTGCAGTGGATAAAGAATAGGCTAAACTTAGGAGAAGCCAAACTGATGTTTTTGGCATTGCGGCTTTGAAAGTTTTCAAGGTCCCTTGAGTTAACCTGTTTTCAGCAAAAGAAATGGAGGATAGTCCCAAGAGAGTAAAGAGCAGAGAGAGCTTGGTCAACAATTAGATCTAATAATGACCAAATTCTACAAGTTAACCTCTAACTTCCTGGAGCTGCTTAATCCCGGCAGTTTAAAAATAAGTTGAGGGGCAATTGCTGAATCAGTGGAAAGAATTTAAAATTTCTAAAATAGTTTATAATCAAGAGAAGCCATCTGAAGTGGCTTTGGAGAGAAAACTGTTGATGAATACCAAATGTCCTGTTCTATGTTGTGATGCATATGACTGAAGAGAAGCATTTTTGCCTGTATTTGGGGAAAGATGAGATTATACTAAATGAACTGCACTTACACTGGACCTGTAGTTACTGGAGAAACTTTCAAAATAACTTTGCTTTAACAAGGGATTCCTATTTCAGTTATGGGTGAGCTTCTCAAAAATCATTAGATAATATAATTCTTAGGATTTTTCTCTAGCTAATATGACACTTAATTTACCATATATAAAATGTATGCGGCTGTTTATCAGTTTGTTGATCATTACTCTTATCTGGTTGAGCCTCTGTGCATCACTGATCCTGCAGGTAGATCTTCCCTTCCAAGAGAAAACACTATTATTTTCTTATATTCATTTCTTAAAAATCATACAGATTTAACAAAACATATCACTTGGCATTCTTGCCAGTAAGAACTATGATGATACTTGGGAAATGCATCTTCTTAAAAAAATTCTTAAGCAAAGTCATTTAATGTCTCTGGGAGTCGGCTTGTGGCCTGCAGAAAGGGATGTTGGACTAAATTCTCTTGATGTTTCCTTCCTGCTCGGTACTGTGTGGAAAGTGCATTCAGTACGGGCAGAACACTGTATGCCCGTGGTGATGATGTTTGAATATAGGGGGTCAGCAAACCCTTTGGAAGTCGTGTGCAAAATTGTTGACTGGTGTTGGGGGATGTGTGGGATAGGTAGGTGGTGCCCCTGTGTTGGGATGTAGGAGAGGAGTGTGGTGACAGCTGACTTGCTTATGTATTCTGGCAGGGCTACTACCATTGTGATCTACACAGACCCTTTCATCTAGCTACTTCAAAGCATTTTTACAAACTCTTGCTCATTATTTCTTCAAGCACAGCATAAAGAAAGGTTGATTGGTGTCTTTTCAATTAACTCAAAGATGAAGAA